>NC_083315.2:69017103-69674785 GCF_963455315.2 Globicephala melas
GGGTTACTCTTTGTTGCGGAGTGCGGGCTTCTCATTGCTGTGGCTTCTCTTGTGGAGCACAGGCTCCAGGCGCACGGGCTTCAGTAGTTGTGGCACATAGGCTCAGTAGTTGTGGCTCACGGGCTATAGAGCGCAGGCTCAGTAGTTGTGGCGCATGGGCTTAGTTGCTCCGCGGCATGTGGGATCTTCCCGGACCAGGGCTCGAACCCGTGTCCCCTGCATTGGCAGATGGATTCTTAACCACTATGCCACCAGGGAAGTCCCAACAGTGAGGGTCTTTGTGGGCAAAAGGCTGATGCAAGAAGTTCCAGTGGTTTATTGGGACGCTCAGACTGTGGAAACCAGACACTCTCTTTCCAGGGTCATCTCTAAATGAGGCCTAAGCAGGAGCAGGGAGGAGATGGGGTGAGGGAGTGGGGAGGTAGGTGTTGCTGCCCCACCCCCAGCCCTGACTTGTAATCAAGCCCCCTTCATGGTGGGTCCTCAGAGCAAAGAGAAGTCAGGACAAAGAAAAGTATTTCCATGGAAGCTAAGTTTCTGCAGAAAAGTTTATAATTTTTAAAAAATGTATCCCTGTCAAATGCCGTTGTCAGATTCAGCTCTTTATCCAAACCCGTAGAGATAAATTTGTAGACCTTGTTATTATTCTGCTCTCTCTCTTAGCAGTGTGCTCCCTGCCAATTTGTTAAGTAAGACTGTTAGTCTTTATCCAGGTTGTGGGTTAGTGTTTGCCAAGGCAGAGCCCTGTGTCATATCATGAGAGACCTCCCTCCCAATGACTTTACTAATGAGGCCTTTGTCAACCCACCCAATTACCTGTTCTATAGCCCATATTTCTCCCTGTTCACATGACATCACGAGGGACTGAAAAGGCTGAGAACTGAAAGGCCCTTGAAATGAAGAGATCTTTATGACTGTGCAAAGGGAAAGTAGGATTGGTACAGTGTCATTGGCCCCTGAAGCCTCACCCACTGCCCAGCCTGCACCTGTTCGTCTGTGTATCAGTGACAACCTCGGCAATGACAGCTGGCTCATAGACCCAGATGCCCTGCCCCACCCTGAGACAGACAGGAAGACAGACATGCACACACACCAAGAGCAGCCGCACAGCCTGCTCGTGCCCTGCACCCGCAGCCCGGTGCAGGGCCACCCTGCCCACCTGCCAGGAGGGAGAGGAAACCTGTGAGGCACCAGCTGGCTGCCTGGCCACCTCGCACAGCCTCCCTACCTCTCGGCCAGGACAGCTGGTCTGCGGGGTGGAAGGACCTTTGCTGGCTCTGGTGACCAGTCGGCTGGGGCCACAGCCCCACTCTGACCCCCTCCTCTTCCACTCTGCAGCTGCTGAAATGAATGTAGTAAAACACCATGTCTAGATCCGTCTGTCCCCCACCTAAAACTCTTCCCAGCTTCCCACTGCTCTTGGATCAAACGCCTAAACCTTGGGCCTATGAGGCCCTGCATGGCCTGGCTACTGCTTCTCAGAAATGCCAGACAACATCCTGTCTCTAAGTCTGTTCCTGTTGCTCCCTCTGCTGGCCACCCACCTGTGTCTGAGGATTATTTTCCAAGTCCCTGAGGAATCCTGAGTGCCTGGGTTCTGTCCCCTCCTTCCTTCAGAAGAGGGTTGAAGGGTTCTGACCTACCCCCCACCCCCAAATTCACTGTCAGACCGCCCTGGCAGTTCACCCTGGTCTCTGGCCCTCAGCACATCTGAGCAGGCCTGGGGGAGGCCAGCCTCCAACCCATGAACCCACTTCCCTCCACAGTTTTCAGCATGTGATGGGGCAACAAAAGAAAACACTAATTTTCTGTGTGGTCTCTCTGGGGACGAGCTGTCCCTTCCTTTCCCATTCTGTCCCCTCTGCCTGAAAACACTGCCCTTTTTCACTGGCTCCCACAAAAATGCCACTTCCTTGGGAGGACTTCTGGCCGAGAGGGCCCCTCTGACGCCCACATGCTTTCAAACTGTGACAGTGGGAATGAACTATTTGTGAGATACTCTATTTAATGTCTGTTTTCCCCCACCAGACTATCAGCTCCAAGAGGGCTGGGACCATGTCTGCCATGGGTTCTGCTGTCCCTATCACCTAGCACAGTGCCAGCACAGAGTAAGCCCTTAATACTTATTGAACAAATGAATCATTCAACGAGTAAATGAATGAATGAACCTGTCATTAGCATCCTATCATCCATAAGATGCAAGTCCAACTTGCAAGTCCATGTTTCCTTGCAAGTGCTTGTCCAGGAGATGAGACCAAGGCTCCAGTCATCAATAATGTGCTGTGTGACCTAAGGTGACTTGCTGCCCTCCTCTGTACCTGCCTCCATCTATAAATAGGACCAATCCTCCCTGCTCTCCTCCCCTCTCCAGGGGTGAGTGAGAACCACCAGGAAACAGGTAGATGAGTGCTCTGAAAACCAAAATACACCAGACACACCCTAGAATTCCTGCTACTATTACTGAGCCCTAGGCAGGCTGTGAAGACCCAAGTTGTACCCCTGTCACATCAAACCAGACAGAGGATAACTGCTGCAGTCAGGAATCCTGCCTCCAACCCTTTCAGCCTCCACTGACCTCTCACCCAGGCCCTGGCATCTCCTCTAAGATGCTCCTGACAGCTAGAAGCCCCAACACACGGAGAGGCTACCCCACGTGGTACCCAGGCTCATCCCCAGTGTCCCCAACCAGAAGAATGGCTTGTCCCTCTGCCCCCTTCTCCAGCGGGGCTGCGAACCACCCCACCTGCACCCTTCCCTGAGGCCTGGTCTGCCTCCCCACCAGGCCAAGGGCAGGCCTGGGCCCACAGCAGTTTTACACACTCAGTAGGCACAGCGGGCCCTCAGAGAACTGAACTGCCTAGGAGACATTCAGGCCAGGGAGGAGCTGTTCCCCAATCCTCCTTACACAGTGTCGGGGGTCCTCCGCCCTCATCCTGCACCCCTTTTTGTCCACACAGTGCTTCCTCTGGAGAGGCAGCTCCATGAGGCTGCCCGCCGGAACCACGTTGGGAGGATGCCTCAGGGACCTGGCGGTCCAGTGGTTAAGACTTCGCCTTCCAGTGCAGGGGGTGCAGGTTGGATCCCTGGTCGGGGAGTTAAGATCTCACATGCCTTGTGGCCAAAAAACCAAAGCATAAAACAGAAGCCATATTGTAACAAATTCAATAAAGATTTTAAAACAAAACACTGTAAAAAAAAAAAAAGATTGCCACTGACACATCAGCCTCCCTTGGTCCAGAACCCCTGGACTTCTGACCAGAGGCACCAGGCCACCTTTGTCTCTCCAGGTGCCTGTCCCTATCTGCCAGCCTCCGACTCCTGACCTTTGACCCCCTGCCCTCCTGACTCTAAATCTGTTTCTTGGAGGAGCCTTCTGGATGGGTCACAAGGATTAAGAGTTAAGAGCACTGGAATCCTGACCCTGACTTTGGGCCTCAGAGATTTTGAGGCCAGGGCCTGAGCCTCCCCCAAGTTAACATGTGCCGATGTGCCTGCCCCAGGCTCCGGGAACTGTCCCTCCTGTATGGAGGTGACACTATAGCATTATTCCCAGCCGGAGCCCCTTTACACACGTGATTTCTGGCCCTGATGTGTACTCTCCTCCCGATCGGCTCCTTCATCCTCCCAACGTGGTTCCGGTGGGCAGCCTCGTGGAGCTGCCTCTCCAGAGGAAGCACTGTTGGGACAAAAAGAGGTGCAGGATGAGGGCGGAGGACCCCCGACACTGTGTAAGGAGGATCGGGGAACAGCACCTCCCTGGCTTGAATGTCTCCTAGGCAGGGGGTCTTCCAGCTCAGAATGGTGGGTGGATGCTTCTCCTCTTTCTTAATGTTGGAGACTTCCCCAGACAGGCTGCTTCTCCTTCCAGCGTACCTCATGTCCACGTGACCAGGACTCGGCAGAACCCTAAAGCTGGGAGACCGTGGGCAAGACCACCCACAGGAGCCAGGTGTGTGCCCCTCCCCTCTCAGAGGTGCCCTGTCATCCAGTTGTCCTGACTGCTATTGCTGTTCTTGAGGAAGGGAATGCAATTCATTCCCACTGGAGTCGATAACCACCTTTCCCATGGCTCCATCAGTGAAGAAGGCAGCCAGGATTTACCGAGCCACCCACTGCGTCAGGCCCGGGCGAGGCCAGAGGCATGTGTTCACCCGGCTTCTTTGTTCTCGTCCCTCCACCTCTTCTCTCCTCATCCCCTAATCCTAACCAGCTTTCGCCTCCTGGTTGTGGGGCCCTCTCTGATTGCCTTCTCTGTGGTCTCTGCACTCCTCTCATCCTTGTTGCTGCACCTTCATCTCAGTCTCAGACTAGAAGGAACCTCCAAGCCCCGCTTCCAGCCCCTTGCCATGGCCAGCGGTGGGCTCAGAGGGTCGGTGGCCAGGCCAGGGGGACTCAGGCCTGACGACGTGGTCCAGGGCTCATCTCACCAGAACCCCATGCTGCTGTCATCCTGACTGCTCGGGATGTCCGGTCTCTTTGGCTGGACCTCAAGCTCCTTGGGGGCTCTGGCCACACCTGACACTTGCCA
The DNA here is from genome assembly GCF_963455315.2 of Globicephala melas. Lineage (NCBI taxonomy): Eukaryota > Metazoa > Chordata > Mammalia > Artiodactyla > Delphinidae > Globicephala > Globicephala melas. The sequence continues at coordinate 69,021,632 of NC_083315.2, forward strand.
GCCCACTCACACTTCACAGTGGGCCCAAAGCTGAGCACATGGAGGAATCCACAAAACTCTGCTTCCATGAGTGACACTGAAAATCCCCAAGCTGACAGACGCTTGTCCCCACTTCAGAAAGGCTTAGATACACAAGCACAAGGGACAAATATTGGGCTGGCCAAAAAGTTCGTTTGGGTTTTCCCGTAACATCTTACAGAAGAACTCGAATGAACTCTTTGGCCAACCCAATATTGGCTGGCCCTTTGCACAATCAGTACAGGGCATGCAATTTGAGGTTTTATTGCTGCTGAGCCTACATCCTGCACATTTGGTCCACTGCAAATGTCCAGCCCCAGCCCCTCTGTGTATCCAGGGACAGGTCGCCAGTGTCTTGGCAGGGAAGGCTGGGATGCATTAAAGTGACAGAGAAGCCTGCCATCAATTTGTTTTTTCCAGATAAATTCCACGTGGCTTTCCAAATACAGGAGAGGGTTTGGGGCTTTCTGAGGCCTCACAGATGCAACCTATGGACCTCAGAGCTGCTGCCCTGTGGCTGAGCCATTTCCTGGCTGTGTGACTTAGGTTACTTAATTTTTCTGTGCCTCAGTTTCCTCATCTGCAAAATGGGGACATGAGCTGCCCTGCAGGGTTATTGTAATGATTGGATATAAATATGTGAAAAGCTCCTAGCATGGTATCTGGCAAATAGTACCATCGTCATCATCACTATTATTCCTCCAGAACAAAGGGTCAGAGAATAAATTCTGGCGGCCAAAGACCTGGGGGGTGGTGGGGCTTCCTTCGTTCAGGGCTCTCTGAGCCAGTGAAGCCCCAACCAAGGAAACACCCTCCCTACCCACCTCCCTGCCCTGCTTTTCTCCACACCACCCCTCACCACTGGCCTATGCTATATTTACATATTTATTAGCTTTATTGTCTGCTTCCCCCATTATAATATAAGTCCATGAAGGGAGAGATTTTTGTCTGACTTGTTAACTACTATATCCCTAAATTCAGGCCCTGGCATATATTTGCTGAATGAATAAGTGACACACAAGTCATTAAGTCTCTTCAGGGCTTTTGAACTATATAACATGTGGCCCCAGTTGAGACTCATTTGTTCCCTGGAAAACCAAACCACAAGCTCAGGTAAATGGCAGGAAAGAGGTGTATGGGGACAGGGGGAGCTTCATGTCAATATTTCAGGGGAAAGGGGGAAACATCTCCTTCCAAGTGTGGTCCCCATTGATGGTGCCACCCTTCCTCACCCCTAAAAGGGTCTGCCTTTCCCATAGGGGAGGAGAGGGTCCTTCTGGAAGAATCCCTCTCAGATCTCAAACACCTCCGGGAAGCAACTGTGTCCTGAGCATTCCGTTCCTTAAACTCTTGGACGAAAACCACCACGATCCAGGTTCAGCAAAAGATCTGGCAGTTCAGGCGTAAGCTTAGGGAAGCTGGGGTTTAGTTCCCGCACTGCCACTTTCTAACAGCAGGAAACATCCCCCTTGGGGGCCTCGGTTCCACTGTAGAATCAGGGGAGGGTGAAAAAGTGATCTGTAGAGATTCCTACCAGCTCTGACTCCTTTTCTCTTGACGGAAGCCTGGGAGAGTGGCCTGGTTTGTGTTGGCAAATAGCCAAGAGCCTGAAGGAGAGCATGCAGGCCCTGGAGAGCGCCAGTGAAATCAACTTCAGTCTCATCTCTTCCATGCATCTCAATCCATGCATCCTCTTTCTGGCCACAACAGACACACACTGCACTCTGGCCTCTGAGCCTGTGCCTATGCTGGGTCCTCTGCGCAGAATTCCCTCCCGCGCACCCCAATGATCCATTGCTGCACGTTCTTTAAGGGGCCTGCTCAAGTGATGTCTGCCCCAAGCAGAACCCTGTACCTGTTTGAAAGGCTTAGCACCTGATAGAACCCCCACTCCCATCTGCATCCCAGTGAGGAAAATGGCACAGTCCTTCTCTCCCTTTACCAGGCAGTGCAGTCAAAAGTCCCCCAAGCTGGCTGATGTCCACAGGGATGCCACTGCCTGGCCCAGAGGCCCTAGCAGCCAGGCACACTCCTGGAGGGGGCTCTGAGGTGCCCTGATCCCCCCTGCAGCACACCATACCTCCTCCACTCCCCATCCAGCCCCGACATTCTAAGGGAGCTGGGACCCTCAGCATTTCGACCACTTTAAGGCTGTGTGACCTTGGGCAACTTGTTTAACCACTTTGTGCCTCAGCTTTCTCTTCCGCAAAATGGAGATAACAGTAGGTTCTACCCAGAAGGCTGCCGTGGAGATCAAATAAAGTGCTGGCACACAAAGTAAGCACCCAATAAAGGATCGTATTCCCATCTTCTTTCGAGCTAATGTCTTCTCCACCCAAGCTCCCCACTCCAGGGCGGGGAGCACCCCCAGTCCCAGGTGAGCAGCCAATGTCCCCTCCGCCAGGTGCGAGTTCCTCTCGGGGCCACAAAGAAGCCCAAGACGCAGGTGGCCACGCGGACCGCGCAGATCTCAGGCTCGGTCGCCCCCGCTGGGTTACGGCGCATCCTCTCGGGCCTCTACCCGCCCCTGTCCCGGCCCCCACCCCGCGGACTCACGGCCCTGGGTCTCCCACGCCAGCTCCTCCTCCATGCCGCCGCTGCGGAGCTCCTCTGTGTTCTGCCTGGTCGCGAGCGGCCCGTCCGCCCGACTGGGCCCAGAAGCTGAGGGAGGAGGAGCTGAGCTGGGGGTGAGGACGAGGCTCCCGGGAGCGTCGGAGTACAGGCAGCAGCCATTCCTCCAGAGCCCTCGCCCCTCCTCGGCTCTTGGGTATGATGCGGGCGCAGCTGCTCCGACCTCCCGACCGCCTCCCATCCCGGGCCAGACTGCGGGTCTCTCTACGGGCTCCCTCGACCAGCCCACGGCCCAGCGGTTTGGAGCCACTTGGGGCTCCGCAGGTCCCCCTGGGAATGTCTCCTCTGCGAGCTGTCCCAGCCTCCCGGTCCCAGATGCACGACCTCCCGCAGGCCCCTGGCTCGCGACTCAGGAGCCTGGTCTGGCGCCCCCAGGAGCTGAAAGTCAGACCCCAAGCACTTGGGTGGGCATTTAAGGAACAGTAACCTCAGCAAGCCTGCAGGCATATGAAGAGATGGTCAGATTTGTTCATAATCAGAAAAATACAAATTAAAATGACAGTGAGATACCACTTACACCGATTAGACTGGCAAAAATTAGAAAAACTGGATAATGCCAAATGGTGGTGGGGAATGAGAGGTGTCATGGCCAGGTGCACTGCTGGTGGGGGTAGCCTGGGGCAGCCATTCCGGCAAAGAGTCTTGGCAGTAATGAGGGAAACTAAACACAGCGAACTCTGACCCTAAAAGCCAGTTCCTTCTCTTACAGGCTCATCAGGGGACATGTAAGAGGATTCTGTTGCTGGGTTGTTTTGTGGTTACTGGGAGCTGGAAACAACCTAAGTGTCCACACTGGGGGAGTAGATGGATAGGTAAAATGTGGTACTACTATGCAACTACAGATGCAAGGACCACGTGTATTTACAGCAACATGGACTGAAACACCAAGTGCTGAGCAGAAAGAGTAATACAACCAAATGAGACCTAAAACACAATACCAATAAAAATGCTTGCACACAAAACAACACAGATTTGCAAAGGTACATACAGTACAAACAAAACGATACACATTAAACATATCAGAATGGGTTGTACTTCAGACCCTGGGGGATGTCCATGTCTTCTCTTCTTTGCCTTTTAGGCATTTACAGCCTCTTTAGATTTGGGGATAGTGGGGTCCCACGCATCTCTATCCCAAGGCAAGAAGTCATTGCTATTTCTTGTGGGATCAGAGGAGGACAAATATCTTTCTGTCATTAGTGTAGATCAGAAAGGCTTCCTGGAGGAGGAAGTACTTGGAATGGCCTTTGAAAAATAACATAATGATAATAGCTAACAGTTAATGAGCCCCATGGTAAGACTTTGTGTGGATTATCTCATTTTGTCCCCCAAACCACCCTATGAAATGGACATTATCACCACCAGATTATGGGGAAGGAACTGAAGCATAGAGAGGGTAAATAACTCTTCCTACCCCCCACAGTAAGTGGTGAAGCCAGGGTTCTAACCCAGCTGGTCTGATTTAAGAGCCACAGCATGAACATCTGGTAGGTGGAAAGGACATTGATGGAGCCAAACCTGCAGACAGCTGGTGGTTGGTCACTCTCCAAGCCCTGGCCTCCCTGATGGATGCAGAGGTGCCAGGGAGCAGTTGGCTGGCACAGCTGCCCAGCTGCCATCCTTGATGTCCATGGTCTTGAACCAGCAGAATGAAGTGACTGATGCTTTATCATCTTCCTCCTGCAGCCACTGCTGTCTGGAGATAGTCTGTGTCTCCACACCTTCCCTGGGGCACCTGGAGGTGAGACCCAAGTGACCATGAGTCAGCATTAGAGAAACCCTTGGGAAGTGGGTGACTGACAGAAGCCTGGCTGTCCCCACCAGACCAGTCACCCTGACCCAGGCTAGGCCACACCCATCCAGTGCTTCTAAACCCAGAAGTTTCTATGGGCTTCCCCTAGGAGGCCTCCCCAGCCTTCAATGATCCCACATTCTGGCCAGGGATTTTTAAATTCATTATCCCACTTAATCCTCACAGCAATTCTACAAAACAGACATTGTCACCCCTATTTAATGGATGAGGAAACTGAGGCTCAGAAGTGTCCAATAACTTTTCAAGGTCACAGCAACAAATAGTGGTAGAGGCTGGATTCAAACTCACTGCACCACACTGCCATTTCGGTCTGGACCAAACTGGCCCATTATCCAACTCCTTTTCATCCTTCAAGTTCAACTCCACAGCACCCACCCCTGGCCTCCAGCCTCCCAGGAAGGCTCCCTTGTAGATGCCATAACTAGCTGGTGATCTAGGTCAGTCCCTTCCCCTCTGTGGGCCTCGGTCTCCTAAAACCACTGGGTTGGAGGTGGGGCCTGTGAGCCATCCAGCCCTGATGGTCCATGGTTGGACAAGGCACAGTGATCTTTCCTAAGATCACTCAAGTGGGTTGAGGGCCTCTAGCACTGGTGACAGGTTTCTCCACAAGATGGCCCTCCTGGTTTTTCTCTGTTCTTACCTTGTATCTTAAGAAATTAGAGAGGGTTTCTTTGTTTTACAAAATAGAACTGTGACTTGTGTTTCACAATCTACCTAGTTGATTTCATGCTTCTTTGTTATTTGGGTGACATTCTGTTAGAAAGACAGAATCCCAGGCCCCACCCCAGACTGACTGAATCAGAACCTGCATTTCCACAGGACCTCTGGTGATTCCTGCGTACATCAAAATATGAGAAGCACTGCTCTAAGCTGTCAACGCTACTTCATTCCAATCCATCGTTTTCAGGCTTTTATGCCTATTTTCCCAAGCAGGTCTAATTAATCTCTTTGAGCTGTCGTCATTTCTTGAGCAACAGCTGTGTACCAGCCACTGTATCAGTTCTTTATCAGCATTATTTCCTGTACTCTTCCCAACCTCCCTATGATGCCTTTTCTTCCAGAAAGAGGTCACAATTTGTAATTTTGGAACACACAAATAACACCGGGTCCACCTATTCCCACTCAGAGCCCAATGCCCTTTCATTTCATACTCAAAAGAATCACTAGCATGGTTCCAAAGCCTTGAAAAATAATGCAGGGGACTTCCCTGTTGATCCAGTGGGTAACACTCCGTGCTCCCAATGCAGGGGTCTCGGATTCGATCCCTGGCCAGAGAACTAGATCCCGCATGCATGCTGTAACTAAGAGTCCACATGCTGCAACTAAAGATCCCACATGCCACAACGAAGATCCCGTGTGCCGCAACTAAGACCTGACACAGCCAAAATAAATAAATAAATATTTTCTAAAGAAAGAAAAAGAATACAAGTGATATTGCCTTTCTCAACAGTTTATTTAACATAGGCTCACTGCAGAAATTATAATAATTTCACAAGCTATTAGCATACAGGATAATGTCTCTTAAAAAGCCAATAAAGAGGGAGCCATTTTCAAGAATACAGCATTGAGAGAGAAGTGCATTGTTGAGACCATCTGGATGGTCTACATGAACCCAGTTCAGGCCTCTATATAAATTCTTAAGAATCTCGTGGGTGGGTGCAGAGATCTACCGGTTCTGCAGGCACCAAGAGAAGCCTGAGGATGTCAGCTCCAAGCCCCAGCAAGATATAACAGACTTCACTTTGGATTAGTTCACCCACTCCTGCTTCATTAAAGAGGATTTTGAAAAGAAAACCCCAATCAAGTCCCCTTTCCAGCCCCACTTTGTTCCAGAATTGAACAGAAACAGTTTCCTGTTCCAGCCGTGTGGCTAAAAGGGTCTTGGTGCTCTGGCCAGGTGTCAGACCTGTGCCTCTGAGGTGGCAGAGCCGACTTCAGGACATTGGTCCACCAGAGACCTCCCAGCTCCACATAATATTAAACAGCAAAAGCTCTCCCAGAGATCTCCATCTCAACGCTAAGACCCAGCTCCACTCAACGACCCAAGCTACAGTGCTGGACACCCTATGCCAAACAACTAGCAAGACAGGAACACAACCCCACCCATTACCAGAGAGGCCACCTAAGATCATAATAAGGTCACAGACACCCCAAAACACACCACCAGACATGGTCCTGCCCACCAGAAAGACAAGATCCAGCCTCATCCTCCAGAACACAGGCACCAGTCCCCTCCACCAGGAAGCCTACACAACCCACTGAACAAACTTTAGCCACTGGGGACAGACACCAAAAACAACGGGAACTATGAACTTGCAGCCTGCGAAAAGGAGACCCCAAACACAGTAAGTTGAGCAAAATGAGAAGACAGAGAAACACACAGCACATGAAGGAGCAAAGTAAAAACCCACCAGACCAAACAAACGAAGAGGAAATAGGCAGTGTACCTGAAAAAGAATTCAGAGTAATGGTAGTAAAGATGATCCAAAATCTTAGAAATAGAATGGAGAAAATCAAGAAACATTTAACAAGGACCTAGAAGAATTAAACAGCAAACAATGATGAACAACACAATACATGAAATTAAAAATTCTAGAAGGAATCAATAGCAGAATAACTGAGGCAGAAGAATGGATAAGTGACCTGGAAGATAAAACAGTGGAAATAACTACTGCAGAGTAGAATAAAGGAAAAAGAATGAAAAGAATTGAGAACTGTCTCAGAGACCTCTGGGACAACGTTAAACACACCAACATTCGAACTATACAGGTCCCAGAAGAAGAAGAGAGAAAGAAAGGGACTGAGAAAATATTTAACGAGATTATAGTTGAGAATTTCCCCACTATGGGAAAGGAAATAGTCAATCAAGTCCAGGAAGCATAGAGAGTCCCATACAGGATAAATCCAAGGAGAAACACGCCAAGACACATATTAATCAAACTATCAAAAATTAAATACAAAGAAAAAATATTAAAAGCAGCAAGGGAGGGCTTCCCTGGTGGCGCAGTGGTTGGGGGTCCACCTGCCGATGCAGGGGACGCGGGTTCGTGCCCCGGTCCGGGAAGATCCCACATGCGGCGGAGCGGCTGGGCCGGTGAGCTGTGGCCGCTGGGCCTGCGCGTCCAGAGCCTGTTCTCTGCAACGGGAGAGGCCACAACAGTGAGAGGCCCCCGTACCACAACAACAACAACAAAAAAGCAGCAAGGGAAAAACAACAAATAACACACAAGGGAATCCCCATAAGGTTAACAGCTGATCTTTCAGCAGAAACTCTGCAAGCCAGAAGGGAGCGGCAGGACACATTTAAAGTGATGAAAGGGAAAAACCTACAACTAAGATTACTCTACCCAGCAAGGGTCTCATTCAGATTCAATGAAGGAATTAAAACCTTTACAGAGAAGCAAAAGCTAGGAGAATTCAGCACCATCAAACCAGCTTTACAACAAATGCTAAAGGAACTTCTCTAGGCAGGAAACACAAGAGAAGGAAAAGACCTACAATAACAAACCCAAAACAATTAAGAAAATGGTAATAGGAACATACATATCAATAACTACCTTAAATGTAAATGGATTAAATGCTCCAACCAAAAGACACAGACTGGCTGAATGGATACAAAAACAAGACCCGTATACATGCTGTGTACAAGAGACCCACTTCAGACCTAGAGACACACACAGACTGAAAATGAGGGGATAGAAAAAGATATTCCATGCAAATGGAAATCAAAAGAAAGCTGGAGTAGTAATTCTCATATCAGACAAAATAGACTTTAAAATAAAAACTATTACAAGAGACAAAGGAGGACACTACATAATGATCAAGGGATCAATCCAATAAGAAGATATAACAATTGTAAATATTTATGCACCTAACATAGGAGCACCACAATACATAAGGCAAATGCTAACAGCCATAAAAGGGGAAATCGACAGTAACATAATCACAGTAGGGGACTTTAACACCTCACTTTCACCAATGGACAGATCATACAGAATGAAAATAAATAAGGAAACACAAGCTTTAAATGATACTTTAAACAAGATGGACTTACCTGGTATTTATAGGACATTCCATCCAAAAACAACAGAATACACTTTCTTCTCAAGTGCTCATGGAACATTCTCCAAGATAGATCATATCTTGGGTCACAAATCAAGCCTCAGTAAATTTAAGAAAACTGAAATCATATCCAGTATCTTTTCTGACCACAACGCCATGAGATTGGATATCAATTACAGGAAAAAATCTTTAAAAATACAAATACATGGAGGCAAAACAATACACTACTTAATAACCAAGAGATCACTGAAGAAATCAAAGAGGAAATAAAAAATTACCTAGAAACAAATGACAATGAAAACACGACGACCCAAAACCTATGGGATGCAACAAAAGGAGTTCTAAGAGGGAAGTTTATAGCAATACAATCCTACCTCAAGAAACAAGAAACATCTCAAATAAAAATCCTAACCAAAAGCTAAAGCAGTTAGAGAAAGAAGAACAAAAAACCCCGAAAGTTAGCGGATGGAAAGAAATCATTAAGATCAGATCAGAAATAAATGAAAAAGAAATGAAGGAAACAATAGCAAAGATCAATAAAACTAAAATCTGGTTCTTTGAGAAGATAAAAAAAATTGATAAGCCATCAGCCAGACTCATCAAGAAAAAAAGGGAGAAGAGTCAAATCAATAGAATTAGAAATGAAAAAGGAGAAGTAACAACTGACACTGCAGAAATACAAAGGATCATGAGAGATTACTACAAGCAACTATATGCCAATAAAATTGACAACATGGAAGAAATGGACACATTCTTAGAAAAACACAACCTTCCGAGACTAACCAGGAAGACTAGAAAATATAAACAGACCAATCACAAGCACTGAAATTGAGACTGTGATTAAAAATCTTCCAAAAAACAAAAGCCCAGGACCAGATGGCTTCACAGGCGAATTCTATCAAACATTTAGAGAAGAGCTAACACCTATCCTTCTCAAACTCTTCCAAAATACAGCAGAGGGAGGAACACTCCCAAACTCATTCTATGAGGCCACCATCACCCTGATACCAAAACCAGACAAAGATGTCACAAAGAAAGAAAACTACAGGCCAATATCACTGATGAACATAGATGCAAAAATCCTCAACAAAATACTAGCAAACAGAATCCAACAGCACATTAAAAGGATCATACACCATGATCAAGTGGGGTTTATCCCAGGGATGCAAGGATTCTTCAGTATACGCAAATCAATCAATGTGATACACCATATTAACAAACTGAAGGAGAAAAACCATATGATCATCTCAATAGATGAAGAAAAAGTTTTCGACAAAATTCAACACACATTTATGATAAAAAACCTCCAGAAAGTAGGCATAGAGGGAACTTACCTCAACATAATAAACACCATATATGACAAACCCACAGCCAACATTGTTCTCAATGGTGAAAAACTGAAACCATTTCCTCTAAGATCAGGAACAAGACAAGGTTGCCCACTCTCACCACTATTATTCAACATAGTTTTGAAAGTTTTAGCCACAACAATCAGAGAAGAAAAAGAAATAAAAGGAATCCAAATCGGAAAAGAAGAAGTAAAGATGTCACTGTTTGCAGATGACATGATACTATACGTAGAGAATCCTAAAGATGCTACCAGAAAACTACTAGAGCTAATCAATGAATTTGGTAAAGTTGCAGGACACAAAATTAATGCACGGAAATCTCTTGCATTCCTATACACTAATGATGAAAAATCTGAAAGAGAAATTAAGGAAACACTCCCACTTACCACTGCAACAAAAAGAATAAAATACCTAGGAATAAACCTACCTAAGGAGACAAAAGACCTGTATGCAGAAAACTATAAGACACTGATGAAAGAAATTAAAGATGATACCAACAGATGGAGAGATATACCATGTTCTTGGATTGGAAGAATCAACATTGTGAAAATGACTACACTACCCAAAGCAATCTACAAATTGCTAATCCCTAAGTTGATAGGGATTCAGTGCAATCCCTATCAAATTACCAATGGTAGTTTCTACAGAACTAGAACAGAAAATCTTAAGATTTGTATGGAGACACAAAAGACCCCGAAAAGCCAAAGCAATCCTGAGAAAGAAAAACAGAGCTGGAGGAATCAGGCTCCCTGACTTCAGACTATACAACAAAGCTACAGTAATCAAGACAGTATGGTACTGGCACAAAAACAGAAATATAGATCAATGGAACAGGATAGAAAGCCCAGAGATAAACCCCTGCACATATGGTCACCTTATCTTTGATAAAGGAGGCAAGAGTATACAATGGAGAAAAGACAGCCTCTTCAATAAGTGGTGCAGGAAACTGGACAGCTACATGTAAAAGAATGAAATTAGAACACTCCCTAACACCATACACAAATATAAACTCAAAATGGATTAAAGACCTAAACATAAGGCCAGACTATCAAACTCTTAGAGGAAAACATAGGCAGAACACTCTATGACATAAATCACAGCAAGATCCTTTTTGACCCACCTCCTAGAGTAATGGAGATAAAAACAAAAATAAACAAGTGGGACCTAATGAAACTTAAAACTTTTGCACAGCAAAGGAAACCATAAACAAGGCGAAAAGACAACCCTCAGAATGGGAGAAAATACTTGCAAATGAAGCAACTGACAAAGGATTAATCTCCAAAATTTACAAGCAGCTCATGCAGCTCAATATCAAAAAAACAAACAACCCAATCCAAAAATGGGCAGAAAAACTAAATAGACATTTCTCCAAAGAAGATATACAACAGATAGCCAACACACATATGAAAGAGTGCTCAACTTCACTAATCATTAGAGAAATGCAAATCAAAACTACAATGAGGTACCATCTCACACCTATCAGAATGGCCATCATCAAAAATTCTACAAACAATAAATGCTGGAGAGAGTGTGGAGATAAGGGAACCCTCTTGCACTGCTGGTGGGAATGTAAATTGATACAGCCACTATGGAGAACAGTTATGGAGGTTCCTTAAACAACTAAAAATAGAACTACCATACGACCCAGCAATCCCACTACTGGGCATATACCCTGAGAAAACCATAATTCAAAAAGAGTCATGTACCACTATGTTTATTGCAGCTCTATTTACAACAGTCAGGACATGGAAGTAACCTAAGTGTCCACTGACAGATGAATGGATAAAGAAGATGTGGTACATATATACAATGGAATATTACTCAGCTGTAAAAAGAAATGAAATTGAGTTATTTGTAGTGAGGTGGATGGACCTAGAGTCTGTCATACAGTGTGAAGTAAGTCCAAAAGAGAAAAACAAATACTGTACGCTAACACATATATATGGAATCAAAAAAAAAAAAAAGGTTCTGAAGAACCTAGGGCCAGGACAGGAATAAAGACGCAGACCTACTAGAGAATGGACTTGAGGACCCAGGGAGGGGGAAGGGTAAGCTGGGACAAAGTGAGAGAGTAGCATGGACTTATATATACTACCAAATGTAAAACAGATAGCTAATGGGAAGCAGCCGCAGAGCACAGGGAGATCAGCTCAGTATCTTGCGACCACCTAGAGGGGTGGGATAAGGAGGATGGGAGGGAGACTCAAGAGGGAGAAGATATGGGGATATATGTATATGTATAGCTGATTCACTTTGTTATACAGCAGAAAGTAACACACCATTGTAAAGCAATTATACTCCAATAAAGATGTTTTATAAAAAAAAAAAGCCGGGCTTCCCTGGTGGCGCAGTGGTTGAGAGTCCGCCTGCCAATGCAGGGGGCACGACTCGTGCCCCGGTCCGGGAATATCCCACATGCCGTGGAACGTCTGGGCCCGTGAGCCATGGTCGCTGAGCCTGCACGTCCGGAGCCTGTGCTCCGCAACAAATGATAGATTAATTACACTATTGTTCCAGGCAGGGGCAGATGTAGAGCTCAAAGCCCAAATTCAATTGAGGTGTACCCTTTCTACCAGTTTTGGTTTCTCAGGAGAGACATCTTTGCCAACAGACAGCTACATTCAGCTATCAACGCAAAAATAAAAGTCCCTTGTTGCTAGAGCATGTTGCTAGGCAACGATGGCACCTGTATTATCTGGCAGGCAGGTATCCTTCTAGGCTGCAAGGTTTGTCACCACCGCTGATAAAGGAGTAGTCTTTACCAGGGCAGGAGCTAATGCCCCAAGATCTTCGGAGAGCTAGATCAGCAAAAGGTAGCTTTGCCCAGACCGAAACTCTCATATATCCCCCGCAAAACTCTCGGTATTTATAGTTTAAATGCCCCTTGCCATAGTGGCTTCTCCACACATTCTTGCTGATAAGCCCCCATTGGGGCCCCTCAGCAGCTGAGCTACGAAGTGCTTATCAACAGCAACAGATAAGATGAAGACATCCTGACACAGCTTACTTCACTCATATCAAAACAACTTTACTTCTAAAAACAACTCTTTTTTTCTTGTCTTTGACACAAACAAGTAGATTAAAACAGCTGCGCGTAAGTCATGAACAAGTGGGTTTGAAATCATATCAAACCAATACACAAGTGGCAAGGATTTCAGGGAAATTCAGACACTGAAAAATGTCCTAAAAACTGTATTTCAATATCTCTTTCCCCAAAGGTCCACTCATCCCAGTAGGGCCCCTACTTCTTCCAAATCTCCTCTGCCGCTCTTCTCCTTAACCAGACTGTTTGTAACATCCAAATGTTCTCTGCGCAGCCTTGCTTTTCATATAGAACAGTTTTGTCTGCTCTGAGCCTGCGCGTCTGGAGCCTGTGCTCCGCAACAAGAGAGGCCGCGATAGTGAGAGGCCCGAGCACCGCGCACCTCTTCCTGCCACAGGGATCTCCTCCACTGCCCCAACAGCCCTGTGGGGTGCCCCCAAGCAGCCAGTCTCCTCCTTCAGAGGCTGTGAAGACTCCTAGCTTAATACTTTTGAATATGTCATGTGAATGTTTGTTTACTGGCTTGTTAGCTACCTCCCCTACTTCCCTTTAAGCACTTTTGTTCACCATTAAATCACAGGGAGGGACAGCGGAGGGCAAGTCTCAACTGTACAGGACTCTCTAAGTTGATGGGAGCCCTGAACGAGAAGGTCTGAAGTTCCAGGTGCCCCAGGCAACATTTGGGAAGAGTCCAGAAATGCCTGGATTTTATTCCTAGCTCTGACCTTGCTGGGTCTGGGGGCTGCTCCAGGTGTTAGCCTGTGACCATAAGACTTCTTCCAAGCCCAAAGGACTGTTCAGAAGGGCCCCTGGGGGCGCAAGGTCTGGGCTGTGAGGACTCCTGCTGGGGCAAAAGGATCAAGACAAAGCAACTATTTCTTTTCTCCTAATGTTTTGTTTAGAAAAATTTAAACCTACACAAAAGTTGAAAGAATAGTACCACATATTAATATTTTGCCATATTTATCTTATCTAAGAGATATGAGTCTTGTAAATACTACGGAAATTTTTAAATATACTCAAAGATAGAGAGAATAATATAATGAACCCCACATACCTATTATCCAGTTTCAACAATTAACAATCCATGACGAACTTTCTCCTCCTCCTGAATTATTTTGAAGCAGATTCATAAATACCATTTTATCCATAAATGTGAGAATCTCTATAAGTAAAGCCTCATTTTAAAACATAATAAAAATACCATTTTCACACCTAAAAATTAACAGTAATTCCTTAATATCATCAACTATTCAGTCGGTGTTCAACTTTCTCCAATTACTATAGTTTATTCGAATCAGAATTCCAACAAGCTCCATACACTGAAATTGGCTGATTTGTCTCTTAGTCTACAAGTTCCACTCCACTCCCTTTCTCTCCCTCCCTCTCCCGCCCTCTCTTTCTCTCTCCTTCCCACCCTCCCTCCCTCCCTCTCACAATTTATTTGTTGATTCACTGTACTGGGTCGTATAACCTGTAGAGATTCCCACAGTCTGTTTTGCTGATGACTTCCCTAGGATGTCATTTAACACGTTCCTCTGTCACCTGTGTCTCCTATAAACTGGTAGATTGATCAAAGTGGAGTTTTGGAGAGGCTCCTTTCTATCAGAAAATACACAACGTCTTGTCCCTCTTTGTGTGATGTTAGCGGCCGCTGATGATTTCCTAAATCCATTTTTTAAACCACTCTGATATTGTGATTCATAATAAGAAATATACATTTGGTCTTTGTCCCTGTTCCTGGAGCAGAGCTCCTAAAACCCTAGGAATCTCCCACGTGTGGAGAGCGAGAAAGGTGTCTTTTGTTATGCTAGTGAGGTGATTTGGGAAGCCTCTAGGTGACCTAAGATTGGGGTCTGGTTGCCTGGGGAACCAATTGAGATTAGACAGTGGGAACTTTCAGTCCTCTTCCCTCCCCAGCCTCTGAGGAGGGGAGAGGGGCTGGAGTTTGAATCAGTCAACAGTAGTCAATTATTTCATCAATCATTCCTATGTAATGAAGCCTCCATAAAAATCCAAAAGGAGGGCGTTCGGAGAGCTTCCAGGTTGGTGAACACGTGGAGATTCCAGGAGAGCAACGACCCGGAGTGGATGGGGAAGCTCCACACCCTCTTCCCATACTTGCCCTGTGCATCTCTTCCCTCTGGCTGTTCCTGGGTTATATCCTTTTATAATACATTGGTAAACATAGGGATGATAACTGCTACTGGGTTGGTCTTATTTCTGGGATCTTTCAGTGGATAGGGCTAGGAAATGTTTGTTCATTTGTTTTTCTTCTGATAAAATGCATCATGAGTTCATACTCATGACTATCAACTCAAATTCAAGACAACAGGGTTTTACCTAACATCATCAAAATTACATCTGTGTTTTCCTTCTCCCATGTTGGAAATCCTGCATTCACTTTACCCTATAATCTACTCACAGCAGTCTCGGAATAACAATTTCAACATAATAACCAATAACATGATTCCTGAAAACTGTTTTTAAAGTTTGTCTGGTCATTTGGATATATCCCACTAGGGGCATACAGTTGGCCCTCATATCTGCAAGACCTGCATCCAAGGATTCAATCCACCCCAGATCGAAAATATTTGGAAAAAAATTCCAGAAAGTTTCAAAAAAAAAAAACTTGAATTTGCTGCATACTGGCAACTATCTACATAGCATTACACTGTATTAGGTATTACAAGTAATCTAGAGATGATTTAAAGTATGTGGGAGGATGTGGGTAGGCTATATGCAAATACTATTGAAACCGTGCAACTCATATTGGGACTTGAACCCACGTACCTGGACTCGAACCCTGCCAAAACCCAGATTGGGACTTGAACCCACGGTCTTTTAATTGAGATCACACATCTGGTTTCAGGACTTAATGAAGCTCAGCTTCTTGATGTCTCCTCGAAAAAAGAATTCAGTGAGAGACAAAGGGATAGATAAGAAGTGGATTTATTTAGAGAGAAACACACTCCACAGACAGCGTGGGCCATCTCAGAAGGCAAGAGGTCCTGAAATATGGCGTGGTTAGTTTTTATGGACTGGGTAATGTCATAGGCTAATGAGTGGGAGGATTATGACAACTATTTTGAGGAAGGGGCGGGGATTTCCAGAAATTGGGACCACTGCCCACTTTTTGGCCTTTTATGGTCAGCCTCAGAACTGTCATGGCGCTGGTGGGTATGTTATTTAGATGCTAACATATTACAAGGAGCATGTAATGAGGCTCAAGGTCCACTGGAAGTTGAATCTTCTGCCATCTTGGACCTAATCGGTTCTAACAAGTTTTTGTCATGTCCTATGGCTGTGTCATTCTTTCAAAGGTTGTGCCCTGCCCCCTTCCCTCCTGTTTCACTATGCCACTCTATAAGGAACTTGAGCATCTGCAGATTTTGGTATCAGGGGTCCTGGAACCAATCCTTCCAGGATACTGAGGGATAACTGTATAGTCACACTACTGTTTTAAAGCCACTTGGAACAGTTCCTCTCTATGTGATTATGCTACTAACTCAACAGGCATAGGTTTGTTTCATTTTGCTTTTTAGATTTTTTTTCCTTCCAGTTTTATTGAGCTATAATTGTGCTATAATTGACATACAGCACTGTGTAGCTTTAAGGTGTATGGCATAATGATGTGACTTACATACATTATGAAGTGATCACCATAATAAGTTTAGTGAACATCCATCATCTCAAGTAGATACAACATTAAAGAAATAGAAAAAAAATTTTTTTCCATGTGATGAGAAGTCTTACGATATATAACATACAGCAGTGACTCTTTAGATTTTTTTTTTTTTTTTGCGGTACGCGGGCCTCTTACTGTTGTGGCCTCTCCCGTTGCGGACCACAGGCTCTGGACGCGCAGGCTCAGCGGCCATGGCTCACAGGCCCAGCCGCGGATCTTCCCGGACCGGGGCACGAACCTGCGTCCCCTGCATCGGCAGGCGGACTCTCAACCACTGCGCCACCAGGGAAGCCCTTGAGATATTTTTTAACATTAATTTTGTTTTAGAATTATGTAAAATGTTTACAAGTTTCAAAGTCAAGTCTCTGAAGGTTGTCATAGTCAGTTGTCTAAGACCTGCAGCTTCCACCTTATTCTCCCTCTCCTTCACTCCATATCCAGCTTTTATTCCCAGCTGATGACACAGTTGACCAATAGTGGCCTCCTGCCACCACAGATGCTCAGCGGCAGACCCAGTGGCATCCTCTACACAGAGGAAACAGCTTCCCACAGACCTCCTGCAGCTTCACCTCTGGTTGCATTTCACAGCTGGACCAACTTGGTTTCTCAGAGTGGCTAGTGCCTCCTCTGATGCTCTTACTCACCTTCTAGTCTCTGTCTTCCCCAGCTCTTCCACAATTGTGCAAAGCGAATTACCATCAAAAAGCCTCCATCCCGGACTTCCCTGGTGGTCCAGTGGTTAAGAATCTGCCTACTAATACAGGGGAGATGGGTTCAAGTCCTGGTCCAGGAAGATCCCACATGCCATGGGGCAACTAAGCCCATGCGCCACAACTACTGAGCCTGCGCTCTGGAGCCCGTGAGCCACAACTACTAAGCCCACTCACCGCAACTACTGAAGCATGCACGCCTAGAGACCGTGCTCCACAACAAGAGAAGCCACCGCAATGAGAAGCCCGCGCTCCGCAACGAAGAGTAGCCCCCGCTCACCGCAACTAGAGGAAGCCTGTGCGCAGCAATGAAGATCCAGCACAGCCCAAATAAATAAATTAAATTTTTTTAAAAAGCCTCCATACCACAACCTCAAAGTGATTCTGTTCCCCAACTGAATCCTGACTGACACCTGACTGATAAAACCTTTATTGTTGTTGTTGCTTACCCTTATATTGTTTAATTCAATCATATGTACATAATTTTTTCTCCCTTTCCTACAGTAGCATACTATACACACTTTTCTCACATTGTCTTTTTTTAGTAACAGCTTTATGGAGATATAAGCTACATATTGTACAATTCACTCATTTAAGTGTACAATGCAATGGTTTTCATGTGTAATCATCACCAGTAAATTTTAGAACATTTTCATCACCCAAAAGAAACCTCAGACCCACATACCCTACAGTTTTCCTTCCCCTCCCCAGTATTCCCATCCCCCCATAGCCCCAGGCAACCACTAATCTACTTTGTCTCTACAGATTTGCCTATTCTGGACACCTACCTTGCTTTATTTACAGAACAGCTCACCTCAGCCATCTCTCTGCAGTAGTACAAGCTCTTTCTTATGCCTTTTGCAGCCTCAGAGTCCTCCAGCATGTGGCTTATTCAACCAGTTCCTGCTGATGGATGTTTGCCCTGTTTCCAATCTTTTGCTATTACAATAGCGTTATGGTGAGTAGCCTCTTGCAAGCATCATTTGGTATTTTTTTAACCAGTGCATCTAAAGGATCTATTCTTAGAAGTGGATTTCTGGGTCAAAGGGTCAATACACACTACACACGCAATTTTGCTAGCTATTGCCAGATGCCCTACGTAGGATCTATACTATTTTGCACTCCCGTCAGCAATGTATGAAAGTGTTTCCTCACAGCCTTCCCAACAGAACTCGTCCAACTTGGATTTTTGCCAATCTGATAGGTAAGAAATGCTAACTCAGTGTAATTTTAATTTGCATTTCTATCATTATGAGCAAAGTCTTCTTCTATGTTTAAGAAATATTTTCTTTTTTTCAGCGAACAATCTGTTCTTACCTCTAGCTCATTTTTATGATTGTTGGTCTTTTTCTTTTCTTCAAATTTTTATTTATTTACTTTTGGCTGCGTTGGGTCTTCGTTGCTGCGCACAGGCTTGCTCCCCTGCATGTGGGATCTTCCCGGACCAGGGATTGAACCCGTGTCCCCTGCATTGGCAGGCGGATTCTTAACCACTGCGCCACCAGGGAAGTCCCGGCCTTTTTCTTAACAGAATTTTAGAGCAACTTTTATTTCCTGTCTTATTAATAATGTTTGTTTATTACTAAAGAAAATTTAAAAACGCAAGCAAGGAAAAAAACACCCACAATTCATCTACCCAAAGATGCCACTGTCAGTCACTTGCTATATATATTATGTTAGCCCCTTTCTGACAACAACAACAAGTGCACACGCACGCACTATTGGCTGATCTTGTGCCAGCCCTTGGGAGCCAGAGGCTGCACTGGTTTCCTCTCTGCTTAGAGCATTACCCCTGTGAGGGGAGAGAGGCCCAGAGTGTGTGCAGAAGGGAGTGGCAGAAGGACCTGACAAGTGGGGACAGGAGTGGCCAGTGGGCAGCCCCTGGAGAGGAGCCTGTACTGAGTGGGCAGTTTGATTGTGGGTGGGAAGGAGCATTCCCCCTCTCCTAGAATTGCTCCCACCAAATCAGGAGGATGGGTGGAAGAGCAGGAGCACAGGGACAGAACTGAGCTCCAGTCCAGTTCTGAGCTGCCGGGCCATGTGACCCTGGACAAGTCTCTCCCTGGCTCTTCATAAGGAAATAAGCATGAATGGTCTTTTTTTTTTTTTTTTTTTTTTTTGCGGTACGCGGGCCTCTAATTGTTGTGGCCTCTCCTGTTGCGGAGCGCAGGCTCCGGACGTGCAGGCTCAGCGGCCATGGCTCATGGTTCCCAGCCGCTCCGCGGCACGTGGGATCTTCCCGGACCGGCGCACGAACCCGCGTCCCCTGCATCGGCAGGCGGACTCTCAACCACTGCGCCACCAGGGAAGCCCATGTATGGTCTTTTAGGTCCCTGCCCACTGAGGCATTATATCAATAAGGCATGAGTAATTCATTAGAAGCCAGCATTGATTAACGACACAAAAGGAGGCAAAGTTGGATATTCTTCAGGCCTCTGAGCACACCCCTAAACTCACAAACCTTGGACCACCACCCACACCCCCAGCACTTGTGTACCCATGTATACCTGAGTCCAGTCCCAGCTCTGCCTCTCTGGACGCCTGACTCTGGGAAAATCACTAAATCTCAGTTTCTTCCCTCATGCACACAGTGAGTGTCCCATTATGATGGTGATTACTATCTTGCTCTCCACCTGCCACCTGGATCATCCCATTGAGTTACCTTACAACCCAAGTGCTAATAAATCTAAGCTCCATTTTACAGAGGAGACAGGTGCAGTTCAGAAAGGTTAATGACTCGCCCAGAGACACACTGCAAGCAACTGAAGAGTTCAGAGTGGGCTTCTCCAAAGGCGAACTCAGTGGTCCCCAAGGCGCCGCAGCCAGTGCTGGTCCCGGGCAGGGCCGCGGGAGCGGCTACAGATGAAGCCCGAGGACGTCTTTCGGGCCAGCTTCCGCTGGGCACCCCAACTCTAGGGGGCAGCTCTGTCGTCAGGAAGGAAAGCGATTTGGGGGGAAACCTCAGAAAACAGCGCAAGCAAGTCCCCCTGTACGGAGGAGACAGACGAGAGAGTTACCTCGCGCGTGACGGCCCGGCTTCCAGAAGCGGCGCCTCCTCCAGGAACTCCGCCGGAAGTGGGCGGAGCCGGTTTGGCTCGACTGCAGTTCCTGTTTTGGACACACTGGGGAGCCAGAGCCGGCAAAGAGCCGCAGTCAGGAAATACCGTAATTCCCTCCAGTGTGCGCATACGTAATCTGTTCCCATCACCAGAGAGGCTGATGGACACAGGCTGTAGTCTGACCTGAGGTTGGCCATGTCCTCCAGTGAAGGAGGAGGCTCTCCCTGCTGGGTCCTCCACTCTGGGCTTCCTGCTGCTCTGCTTTATGAGGCTTTCCCCAGAATTCCCAGTGAAGGTCCTTGAACGCCAGGCTAAGTACTTGGGTGAGGCCGGGGTGAGGGAGAAAGAGTTGCGGCAGAGATGTTAGTAATGTGGGGTTAACTGCCAGTTTAATTCCCACTCCCCTTACTTCCCACTTCACAAGGACCTGTCAGAGAGCGTCAGGCCTTTCTTAACCTGAGGGAAAAGATAGAATGACTTTATTCACACAGAACTTTTGGGAATTACTGTGGGTTCCTGTCAGAGTGATGTGCATTTAGAAAAATGTAGAATGTGGCAAATGCTTAACCCAAAAGAACTTCTGAAGGCCTAATTTCTGAAGGAGGTGTTTGGCTGGAGAAGGGATGGGATAGGATGACCTAGCATTCCTGGGTTGGGAAATGAGGCAGCTTCGTGTGGTCTGGGCCTCAGAGCAGTGGCAGGGGCGAGCCTGCTGTGAAAGCCCAGTCCACCTGGACAGTGGGGTCTGGGTCCAAGGCCTCTGGAAGGAGGATACCCAGCCCTGGGCAGAGTCCATAGGCAAGCGCCCACAGCCCAGGGCTCTGTCAGCCCAGCCAGCATGGCACAGGATGTGGGGCAGGAGGCTGGGGGTAGAGGTGATGGGGGAAGCACAGCAAAGAGAAAGGGAAAGGCATTTAAGAGCTGGGAGGATGGAGCTGGGCAAGACCTTCATTCTCCAGGACTCAGTTTCCTCATCTGAAAGGTGGAGATAATACTACTACTTAATGCAAAGGGCTATTGTGAGAATTTAATGAGTCAGTGTTCTAAAAGTGCTCTGTAGCCAGGGCAAAGGCTAGGCAGGACACCTTCTCAGTGGGGGCTTCCCTTATTGCCCCAGACCCAAAATGCTACTCTTTCTTGGGGGTTCCCAGAGCCCATGGTCCAGCCTTTGGTGCCAGCCCTGGCCTTGATGGAAATAAATGTTTGCAGCTATCATCCCCCACTACACTGCTCTCTCCACTCCATTCCTTGCCAGACGGTGAACTTTTCGAGGCATGCATGGTGGCTGATTCATCCCTAAACTCATTCGAAAACAAGGCCTGATAATACTTGGCAAAACGATACTAAAGTTCACCTAAAAAAACAAACATGTGAAAACAGACAGTAAAGGTATGGAAACAAAAGCAGTGGAAGGAAACTGGGACCAGATAGTGAAACAATTTGACAGGAGTTATCAGAATTTTTTAAAATGTATGTAGACTTTAAGCTGAACACCTTCATTTGTAAGAATCTACACCACAAAAGTAATAACAGTGAGAGGGCAGAGATAAATGTGCAAGGATGTCTGCTGCAGTATTGTCTGTAATGATAGCAAAGAGCTGGAACCAACCCAAGAGTCCATCAACAGAGGATGGTGAAATAAATTGAGGTGCAGCCATTCAATGGAATACTGAGCAGTTGTTGAAAAGAACTGAATGAGTCTATGAGTACTGAGGTAGGAAGAATCTCTGAAAGATAGCAAGATGCAGAATAGAAAGTACAGGATGAGTCCATTTCTTTTTTAAAAATTTTTATTTATTTATTTATTTTTGGCTGTGTTGGGTCTTTGCTGCTGCGCGCAGGCTTTCTCTAGTTGTGGTGAGCGGGGGCTACTCTTCATTGCGGTGCGCGGGCTTCTCATCGTGGTGGCTTCTCTTGTTGCGGAGCATGGGCTCTAGGTGCGAGGGCTCCAGTAGTTGTGGCATGCGGGCTCAGTAGTTGTGGCTCAAGGGCTCTAGACAGGTTCAGTAGTTGTGGTGCACGGGCTTAGTCGCTCCGCGGCATGTGGGATCTTCTCAGACCAGGGATCAAACCTGTGTCCCCTGTATTGGCAGGCGGATTCTTAACCACTGCGCTACCAGGGAAGTCCCAGGATGAGTCCACTTCTTGAAAAACATTCTCCCACCACTGCCTTCAAGCCTTTATTTGTTGATTCTCCCTTCCCTGTCCCAGGATGGCAATCTGGCAGATCCTTTGCTATGCAATCCCTTTAGGATATTGACAATCTTGTCCAACCCAAGTTAAATTCCAAGTTCTTTGCATCTTCAAAGTACATATAGCACAGATACATACCAGGCTTGTCATTTTAACTCGCTTATTTCTCACCACAGCCATCTGAAGTAGGTACTATGATTATCATCCCCATTTTACAGATGAGGACAATGTGGTGTACAGAGATTAAACAATTTTCCCAGAGTCACACAGATCATAAATTATGGCAGAGACAGGGTCTATGGCTCCAGAATCTATGCTCTTAACTATTCTGTTATGTCACCCGAAGCTCACAGGACCATGAATGAGACTTTTTCTTGTCTCAGGATTTCAGCGGGCACAGTGTATAACTAGATATATTAGAATTGATTTAGCCATTCCCCTCATGATGGGCAGATAGATTTTTCCAGTCTTGTGCTATCACAAACAATGCTGCGATGAATTTCTTCAGTCAGGTGTTTTTGTGCACTTGTGCAAACATCTCAGTAGGTTAGATTCATAGAAGTGCAATTGCTGGCTCAAAGAATACCTTTAAATCTGGATGCTGTTCCAGGTGCCTATGGCTGTATAACAAACTACCCCAAAACTCAGTGTTTAATGCCACCATTTTATCTTACTCATGATTTGGTAGGTCAGAAAGGGCTCAGTTGGATGGTTCATCTTTTATTCTCTTCCGAGCTGGTTTCATCACTTACATAACCGAGGCTCAGTGCTCCTTGACCTCTCTCTCTCCACGTGCTGTCATATCCTCCAGGGCTTTGCCACATGGTTTGACCTTCATAAGAGCAGGTGATGTCAGGTAATCACAGTTTAAGTAAGAGGTAAGAAGTGGAACCCACTGGACAAGTTAAGGGAATACACTTGGATTTAGGGTTATTAGTCAGAGAACTCATAGACTAGCCCTAGTTCAAGGGAAGGGGACCTAGACCCCATCTCTCTGTGGGAGAAGTGTCAAAGAATTTGTGGATACCTTTACTTCACCACAGTAGCTATTTCCAAATCGCCCTCCAAAATGTTGGTCAATTTACATTTCCTCCAAAAATGTCCAAGTCTGACTTTCCCCACAACCTCACTGACACTATCCATTGTAAAACATTTTAATTGGTGCCAATCTGGCAGTTGAAAATGGTATATTTAATTGCTGTTTCATTATGCATTTCTTTAATTTTGAGTGAAGATGGGTATCTTTTCATGTAATAACTGTTCATTAAAATTTTTTCTTTCCTTGTGAATTGTCTGTTTACATACTTCGCCCATTTTTAAATTTGGTTGTTTTTTTTAATATTGATTTCTGAAATGTGTATATTAAGGAGATTAGCTCTTTATCTGACATTGTGTTACAAATAGTTTTTATAGCCTTTTGCCTTTTTTTGTAATTTTCTCCATTCAGGTTTTTCAATGTTTTTACATGTTCAATTTATCAATCTTTTACTTTAAGACTTCTGAGTTGTATGTGGAGCGTTCCCTTCCTTTTTCAGAATTTTCCTGCTAGTTTCAAATGTTTATTTTTCCAGAAGAAGATTCGTATCATTTTCCGAGGCTTCCTCTCGAAAGCACCTATTGGTACTTGGATTGAAATAGCTTTCAGTTGACAGAACCCGTAAAGAAAACGCACAAGCTTACAATTGGAGGGCAGGGCTGGAAGTCACCTTGGTTTGAATCTTCTCTTCCATAGGACATCGAGGCTTAATGAGGGGGTGGCAGTGCCATGTCGGGGAGCCCCAGCACTCTGGGTACCTATCGAGAAAGAACCCAAGAGCCCAAAGGGCAGCCCTGGGGTCAGACAGGCTCCCCACAGCCCTCTCTGTGGGAACCTGAGGCCTGGCCATAACTCCTAGACCTCCACTGCAGGGTGAACTCAGGCCTCCTTGAAAGAAACATTCCTTACAGGCCCAGGAGAGGGGCCAGATGTGCCCTCAGAGAGCTGATTCACAAGGTAGGAGATTTCACAGAGTGGTGCCTTGTTCAGGAGATCAAACACAGTAATGCCTTTGCCAAGGACAATCCTCTGGTCTCAACGTCACAACCTTGGGGAGAGGCAGGGATCTGCTCTGGGAACCAGAGATAGGGGAGGCTGCCTCTGAACACAGGCCTTCAGGCTTGCCTCCCAACCCAGTCAGGCTCCGCCGGCTGATCCGGAGCCCCAGACAATTGCGTTCTCCACCCACTCCTTCACCAGGCAGGGCCCAAGGGACCCAAAGGCCTTCCCCCAGGTGCCTAGGGAGACTGAGTGGGCATTCATTTATTCAGGGATTATTTATTGATGCCCACTATGTGCCAGTCAGTGTTCTTGGGATACAGTAGAGAATAAAAGAGATCAAAATTCCTGCCCTCCTGGAGCTTACAGACAATAAAAATAACCAGAGTGAAAATGTAAATATGTTAGGAGAAGTACCCTGGAAGAAAACAGGGCCAAGTAAGAGGACTTGGGAGTTGGGGGCAGAGGAGCAGAGGTTACTGGGGGACGTGCATTTGCCCTCCGGCCGGATTCAGCCTGTGCAGGGGAGGCAGGAAGGAGAGGAGAGGAGGGCTCTTCCCTGGGGGGTCACAGCTCTGGCCAGGTGGCCCTTGCCCCCAAGCTCTCCTTTCCGATTCTAGCAGCCACTGCTTTCCCTCCCACTCAGGCCAGGGAGTAGCAAAGGTGCCCCACGCTGCACTGAACTCTCCCTTGGGGTTTCCTTACATCCCATCCACACTTCTGCAGATAGTCCTCGAATAATCCTAACTTAAGTGCTGTATTCTGCTGAAACGCTGAGAAATACAGTGACATTTGAGCAGGCTGAGTATCAAGCCATGCTGATATCCAAGGGAAGAGTGTCCTAGGCAGAGGGAACTGCCCATGCAAAGGACTGGAGATAGGATGGTATGCTTGACCTTTTTGAAGAAAGGCCAGAGTGGCCGGAGCAGAGTGAGGGGAGCAGTAGGAAGTGGTATCGAAGCGACATGTGTTGGGAAAGGGGGCTATTGGAGGGCTTCAGTCTGAGGAGTGATATGATCTTTAATGTTATCACTCTGGCTACTGTGTTGAGAACAGATTATGGAGGCCAAGGGTGGAAACAGGGAGGCCAGTGAGGGGACTATTGCAGAGTCCCAGGGGAGAGACAATGGTGGCTCAGTTGGCAGTGGGGAAGGAATGAGCCAACAGGGTTTGCTAACGACTGGATGTGGGGTGTGAGACAACGGAGGCAAGGGTGCTCCAAGGATTCTGGCCTGTTGGATTTAGCTGGGCTATTAGATTTCTTGTGGCTTCTCTGCATCCACCCAGCCTGGGCCTCTGAGTGCTGCAGGTGTGCGTGCATGCTTGCGTGCATGTCTCCAGTCCCTGGGGCTGTACACTGCAGACCCATCTCCTCTCTGGCAGGCCTAGAGGTCTGCCAGCCTTGGCCAGGAGGGGTCCTTGAGCAAGACGCAGCCCCCTCTGCTCAGGGCCATCTCTCTGTATGTCCCTGGTTCAGGGTCAGCCGTGGATTCAGCCCCTGGGGCGCTGGGAAGGGAAGCTAAGCCTGATCCCCAGAAGCAGCCCCAGTGAGTGAGCTGACTGAGTTGCCATATCAGTGACCTGCTTTCTGGGGCACTCCCAGACCCGCGCTCTTTTTTTTTTTAATGTAGAGAAGGTACTATTTTTATTTTTTGAGGAAGATAATGTATACAGAATTACAAACAATAATATATCCAAGACCTAGAGTTAATAAGGGTTGACATTTCTTCATATTTGCTTCTAGATTTTTTTAATCTAAAGAGATTATTATTATTATACACTCTGGCTATTATAGATACGACTAACCTTTCCTTTTACCAACATCTACATTCCTATTCTTCTTCCAACTCCAGAGGCAACCAATACCAGACATTTAGTATTTATCATCTTATTCCATCTTACACATAGAGGAACGCATTCACCAACAATCCAAGAGTATTATTTTTGGTGTACGTTTTAACTGCCACACATTAAAAGATGATGTCTAGATAGATCATTTTACTTCTTGCGGCATTATATTTTTGAGATGTATCCACAGGTTCTCTGCTTTATAATGCTCCATCCTGAGATCATGGCCTAACATAGGAATGTTTTTATCCATTTCTCTACTTGTACACATACAGGATATTCCCTTGATTTTGCTGTTAGGGAGAAATGCTTCTTTGTGTGTGTCTCTTTGTATGCGCGTGTAAGAGTTCTATTAGGTATGCACTCAGGTGTGCAAATGCTGCATTGAGCCATGCGGTGCACACATTCTTAAATTCACTGCTGAGTGCCCAATTATCCTCTAAGGGACCCACGCTCTTCAACCCGTGTTCTGGGGGTCAGCCAGAACTGAATGTGACCTGCTCCTCCTTCCATCACTCACTCAGCTGGCTTCCTCTCGGGCTCCAGCCCTCAGTGGGGGCATCCAAGGCGAGGGGAGAGTAAAGGTCCTGCTCAGGGGTGGCCCAACTCCCTTCCTCAGGGCCCTGAGCCTTTGCCCCTCCTGCTGGCCATGGTTTTTCCAAATCCTGGCTTGGAGGACCTCCTCCCACAGCATCCCGTGGGGTCACCTGGCTGGGTCAAGCCCTGCCCCAGCCCATGAAGTCAGGCTGAGCACCTTCTGGGACAGCCGGGCCTGGGCTCCACAGATAACAGCACCACCCTTCCGCGCTTTCCCTGGGCCGGCTCCGTGCTGAGCTCTCTGCAAGCCTATCCTCACAGGCCCTCTGGGGTCCATCTAGTACAGAGGGTTGGTTAGAAAAGTGGGTTCTGGGGCACAAGCTCTGCCACTCACCTGCACTTGACCCTGGGGAGTCACCTAACTTCTCCAAGCCCCCACTTCCTCAGCTGACCTCGTGGTGTCCCCTGCACATTGGAAGCCCTTGTAAGTACTTTCTGAATAAGTCACTACATATAATATGCCTAACACAGTGCCTGACCCATAGCATGTACTCAAGAAAAGTCAGCTGTTTAAGTTGTCCCCATCTCCAGGTGAAGAAACTGAGGCTCAGAGAGGAATGGAACTTGTCCAAGGCCACAGGGCTGGGAAATGGTGGAGTCCGATTCCCCTGTGCCCACCCCTGCACTTGTCCCCTTCTTCCCTGACTCTATACGGCCAGCACAGAGCAGGTGTCAGCTCACAAATGGAGAAGCCAGGAGCTTACACTCTGAGAACCCCCCAGGGGAGGGGAGGCTCCTGTCATAATGGGAGATACAAAGATTAATTAAACACAAGCCCACAAGAGGCTGCCCATTCTGAAGCCAAGAGCCACAGCACTCTGGGAACAGTATCCTACATAAAGGATCCAGAAACCTCTGTGGAGGGGTGACACCTGGGTCCCTGATACAGGACTGGCTCATTGAATCACAAAGGTCCTAAGAAATGGTAAACATACAATCTGAATTTTTAAAGGCAATCCAAGTTTCAAATATTCCATCCCACTATTGGAATAAAGCATCAAGAGCCCCAAAGAATCCAATATTGTGGCATCTAAATAACCTCTCACGGCTAGATGGGTCACAAAAATCCATGTGACTTCACATGTCCTGAGTTCGACTTGGGGAAATAGAGTCCCCATTATTCCAGGCACAGAGATGCCAGCTGCCCCCGCTTCATGGATGTGTGCACAGACACAGACACTAACACCAGCCAAGGCTAAGGGTCACCCAGTCTTGGGGCATTAGGTGACTCCATGGCTTGAGGAGTGCCCCTTCCCCCTTTCAGCAAAGATCCTAACCCCCGTGCTAGGCACCGTAATGTCTGGAGGGGCCTTTTGAATCCCCAGAGAAAAGAGCCTCTGGCCTTGCACACTCCTTGTCAGCATGAAGGGCAAGGTCTGGTCTAGGTGACACCAAGGTTGCAGCTAGGGAGTCTCTGACCAGTCAGCTATGAAGGCTGTGCTCTTTCAGTGCCACTTTGCAATCTTAGCATCTTGCTGCAGATCTGCCGTTCACATTGACTCCTGCCAGGACTTTTGGTTTCAGTTTCTGAGAGCAGAAATGAGTCCTACCCTTTCCCTCTGCTGCCCGCCTTACTCTCCTTCCTCCTCCCTTGTCTCTGTCCTTCCTTCCCTCTCCCACCGTGGTGGGACATGGCCCCCTGCTCCCTGGCTCTGTGGGAAGGGGTAAGGGAAAGAAGAGAGGGGATAGAGAAGTGGGAAGAGCTGCCAGATAACTCACTCCATTTTCAGGGCTGGGCAGCCACTCACAGTAGTACGAATTGTGCACTGCGCAACTCTAGGGGACGCAGTCACGTCAAAGTCACCAAAATTTTCAGTTATTGGCACACTTTTCAGGCAGATGGCAGTAAAGTTCCCGAGAGGGGGCATCTGTCTGACGTGAGCCGAGTAGGATGAAGGGGCTGATTGCATTTGGGCTCTGATCTCCAAGAAGCCCCAAGCCATCCCCCGTCCCACAAGCCACCACCCCCCACCAGGTCTGTGCTCTAACCCACTTGTCCCTCATTGCTCAACTTCTCAGCTGGGCTAGAGCCCCAGTGAGAGACTCTTGTTCAAAAGAGGCTGGCCAGTCACCTCTAGGGCCATTTGTGGGACTCCAAGCAAGTCTCTTCCTTTCTGGGCCTCAGTTATCCCATCTGTAATATGCAGAATGGACAAAATGATCTCTAAGGGGCTCTCTGGATTGAACATCTGAGTCTGCACTGCGGGTGCCTGGGAGGCAGATGAGTTACAGTTAGGTTGGCCTCAGAGCCCCCTTTTCACTGAAGGAAGAAGGCTGTCATTGCCCTGACTGAAAGCAGGGCTCAGAGAGGATCCTTTTGTTGAAGGATGATGGTGGAGGCCCCATGAGGTCACCCAGAGAAGCTGTGTGATCTGGGTCAAGTCCCCTAACCTCTCTACACCTGTTTCCTCCCCCACGAAATGGGGGTGATACTCACCTTGCAGGTGGCTGTGAGGATTAAAGGGAATACTGTATGCAAAGGCGCTGGCACAGAGAAGGCACTCAGAGAACGGCAGAGGAAAGGAGCCCTGGGGGACACAGCGGAGCCAGGCTCCAAGGCTCTGATGGAGGGACAGCAGCCCTGCAAGGCACAGGCCCACCACTGCCTGAGCTCAGGCTCTAGGGCAGGAAATTTACCCGGCTTCCTCTGGGCCTGACAGCCTCCCGCCTTCCTCCCCGTGTGGGCTCCCCCAGTGTGAGCTCCCCTCCCCTCTCTGCATGACCACACTGCTGAGAGGATGCCTTGTGCCTGCACAGCTCGGCAGGAAACCCAAAGAGCCTTTAGCCTGGCATGCGAGGCCCTCCCCTCCGTCCCTGCCGCTCCCCAGCCACGAAGAGTTACCTGGCACACCCAAACAAGCCATGCACTGTCACACCTCCATGCCTTTGTCCATGCCCTGTCCCTCTACGTCACACGCCTTTCCTTCTCCCCTCTCCCTGCCCCCACCCCCCCCCAGGAGAGCTAAATCCTGCTCATTGTTTAGGGCCAGGCTCAAATGTCACCTTCTCTGGGAAGCCTTTCCCTGTCCTTCCAGTAAAGAAAATAATCACCCTTCCTGTTGGCTCCCTCAACCCAGGACTCACAGTCAGGAGTGCTGTGGAGCTGAGTCAGTCAAACCCTCACGGAGCCTCCGCGCCATTATCTATAAAATGGAGGCAAGTCACCTCTACCTAAGGGGGAGGGTGTTGGAAGAATTCAAGAAAAGGAGCTGTAACGCCCCTAAGCACAGTGCGGACACACAATCGGTGCCCAATAAACCCTACGTGAAACTTCAAGCCCAGCCGGCCTAGCCCGCAGTGGGCAGGAAGGATGTGTCAGGCACGTTTCATTGTTCTACCAGCTCTTTTCAGTGGGTCCTCAGGTTCCTGCCCAGGGATACCGCCGGCCCACAGCTCACTGGAAGATCAACAATGATTGACACGCTCTGAGCCCAATGACTGACCTAGTCCTTCCTGGAGCAGGTTGTCCACCGCACGGCGCTCTTTGGCACCTCTCCCCGAGGAAGGCAAAGGGCAGGGTCATTTTTGGGGTTAGGGCTGATTTTCATGGCAGACTTGTGTCAGCTGTGCAGCCCCACTGATGAATCAGGTCTACTCCCCACCCTTCCCCTTCCGGAAGAGGCCCTGTCATAATCACAGTTGCGCTACATAAAAATAGCTTCAGTTCACAGATGCGTGAGCACCAGGCCTTTCCACTGAGGGAAGAGGAAGGCCATTTCCCCACACACATTCCCCTGGCCCCTATTCAAAAGGCAGATCCTCTGGGGCGGGGTCTTAACACTTCTGTGTGAATGGCTTGAGCAGCAGCTTCCTCCCCAGCTTTGGTGCAGAAGGCTTTTTGTGGCTTTGCAATCAACCTCTCACATTTTCTCATTTGTCTCTCACACCAGAGATGTGGGGCACAGCAACTAAGGTTGCTGTACCCATCTTGCAGGTGTGGAAACCCAGACCAAGGGAGGGATGGTGACTTGCCTCACACAGTGAGCCGATTGTGGGTCCCTGACTCTGCTACAGTGCTCTTTCCGCTCTGGCATGTGCCTCCTCCTTGGAAAATGCTGTGGTCACGGTCAGAGCAAAGAGAAAAAGGGTAGGAGAGAAAGGCTGGACAGGGCACACCTTCAGGGAGCAAGACATTCATGCAACAGACATTTGTCAAGCTCCTGCTACATGCCAGGCACCATGCTAGGCTCTAGGGACACAGTAAAAGCAAAAACGAGGTCCAGCTCCTGCCCCCCATGGAGCTTACAGTGTAATAGAGTGAGAACTAACATTTACCAAGCATGTTCTTTACACCAGATGCTTTGCTAAACACTTCTACATGGAATTTCATTTAATTCTCACCAACATCCCCATAAGGTAGCATATCGGACATTCGTCATTCGTGTTGGCCACCAGCATCTGAAACCCCTTCCTTTGTGTGGGGTGTTCTTCACGCATGAGGAAGAACCCAGCTTCCATTCCTGAGGCTAAGTATGCCAGATACTCCCTTTCCCAGCCTCCCTTGCAGCTAAGGCTGGGCATGTGACCAGGCTTGGCCAATCAGCACAACCACCCCAGACCGGGTATTGTGAATCGGTAACTGTACAGATCCATCACAGCAATCAGAGCCGTAACAACGGGAGCCCCACTTGACTTCCCAGAGGCACCAGCAGCCATTTGTAGGGGCAGGTTCCCTCGTTCACTGCTGGTGGAGCCCGTGTCTGTACCCAGTGGTGGGAGCTAGTGTTGTCCCTCCAGCTCTGCAGAGAAATTTTTGTTCTGTTTGTTTGTTCGTTTTCTGCAGAGAAATTTTGAGTATTTCTCCTTAGAGAGAAAGGAGAGAAAGGAGAAAATCCTGCTCTGCCTGCAGGTGGGGTCCCTGCTGCTTCCCCCCGGGGAAGTAGAGGAGGTGGGTAGAAACTGGAAAGGTCAGGGAGTCTGGGCAGAGGTACGATTTTCTCTGAGAACTTCCAGCCTGTACCCAGTGGCCTGGACTGGGGTGGAGGTGGGCACTCGGTGGTCTCAGGACCTCTGCCTGGTGGCTTCATAATCCTCCCTTCCCCTATCTATTCTCAGGCTGTCTCTCTTCTCCCACCCACCCTCCTCTCCATCCCACTGTCCCAGGCCTGGTTCTAGCCTCACAACCTCTGCTTGGACACTTTCTTCCTCAGCCCCTCCTCCTTGCAGCCACTCACTACCATCCTTCATCCTGGAGTCAGAGTGAGCCTCTGGAACACAGGAGGCACACCCTTTTTTAAGCACCTGCCAGGATATCCTGACACCCAAATGCCTTTGCCTGGCACCCAAGTTTCTTCCAACCCCTCCGACCTGCACATCAATCCTCTAGCTCCAAACCAGAGCTCTGATCACACACCTCTTGGGCCAGTTGCCCCCTGATCCACTGTTACTGTGCCCTGCCCTGTCCCTTGTACCTTCTTGCACTGCCTTTGCTCATGCTGTTCCCTCTGCCAGGAATGCCCTTCCCTGTCCCTTCCACTCATCTAATAATCTCATTCATTCTTTTTTTTTTTTAATTTATTTATTTTTGGCTGCATTGGGTCTTTGTTGCTGCACGCGGGCTTGCTCTAGTTGCGGCGAGCAGGGGCTACTCTTCGTTGCAATGAGCGGGCTTCTCATTGCAGTGGCTTCTCTTTGTTGCCAATCACGGGCTCTTGGCGCGTGGGCTTCAGTAGTTGTGGCTCGCGGGCTCTAGAGCTCAGGCTCAGTAGTTGTGGCGCAAGGGCTTAGTTGCTCCGCGGCATGTGGGATCTTCCCAGACCAGGGCTCGAACCTGTGTCCCCTGCATTGGCAGGCGGATTCTTAACCACTGTGCCACCAGGGCAGCCCCCTGTCATTCATTCTTGAAGCAGCTTCAAATGCCAACTCATCTATGAAGCCTCCCTCAACCCCACTTAGACACCCAATGATACTGTTTCCTTTATTTTGTCCATGAGAAGTTCTGTGCATCAGCCTCTTTGGAATGAAGAAAGGTGTGCCTGTGGAACCAGGAGCCTGGGCTCTTGGTCAAACAGACCGGGTTCAAATCTAAGCTTTGCCATTTCCATGCTGGGCTATTGTGGGCAAGTCGGTTAACCTCTTGGGGGCCCCCACTCTTCGGCCTTACTGACACTCCCCAAGACACACTGGTGGTTTCCCTGTCAGTCTGCCCTGTGAATGAGCAGCCCCTCCATGCCCAGGACTGACGGGCATCAGCCCTGGGGCCCAGCCTGGGTCATGGGGGCCTTTGCTACCCATTAAAGCCCTGCCCGATCCCCTTGTTTCACTTCCACCCCTTCAAACCCACCCTCCACTACAGAAACAAAAGGCAGGTCACAGCGCACCAGGTGAGAGCCTCTGATTGGGCATTTCCTGGCATCAGGGAGAGAAGTACACAGATGTGTCTCATCTATGTGCCTAAACGCCAAACAAGTACAAGCAGGTGGCTCTGTGTGTGTGCACGCAACCGTGTAAAACTTCGGGGTGGGTGTATGCGGGGGCATATGTGCTTATCTGTATGTGTGTGTAGCCGCTGTGGTTGTCAACTCAGAGCAAAAAAAGCCCACACTTCCTGTTAAGAATCAATTAGAGCATCTTTTATAGAAGCCCCAAATCTCCCTGAGAGTGTCATCAGAGCTCGGGGAGGGGAGGAGAGGTGGGAAGGGCAGGAAGGATGGGAGCAGAGGGCAGGATTCTGCTGCCAAGTCATTGTATGACCCCAAACAACACCTCTCTGGGCTTCAGTTTCCCTTTCTGTAAAAGCAGGATGGGGGATTTAGGCTAGGTGATCTCTGAACCCTCCCACCCCCTCATTTATGGAGACAGATTAGTATCCAGAGTACACTCTTCAGATGGAGACACCATGCAGAGTCCGAAACCCCACCAGGCATGCCCCTGACCTCACATAGATCTGACCTTTCCCAGACCATTGTTGGAAACCTAGGCTAGACCCTGTGGCTGTATGGGGGAGGGGAGAGGGAGGATGTTTCCTTCCCAGTGGGGAAGGGCTAGTGGCAGCCAGTCTCCCACACTCATCAGCAACTTCCTCTCCACTCCCATCCCCACCCTGACCTGCTCCCTCCCGGTTCCCACATCCTCAACCAGAAGAGAAACTAATTAGTTCCTCTGTAGGAAAGAGCAGGAGTCCCTGCCCCTTCCACGCACCCCATCTGCAGTGGGGGAGGGTAAGTGGAGGAGAGGCCAGGTTCACAGTCAAAGCTGGCCCCCCACATTTTACAGATGAGAAAACACACAGTGAGACAGTGACGGTGCCAGGATTGCACCCAGCTTCCCACATGCCTTTCCACATCAACAGGCTGCCCCTCAATGAAGGTGTGTACCTAACAAATTCTCATTTCCACTGAGGGTGGAACGCAAGAACAAGAGCTGACATGGTACATGGGTACTTAGGATAGATGCCAGGAAGCACTTCCCCAGGGATTCTCCAGGACAGGTGCCAAAAGAACACTCACCTCCTCCCAGGCATGCCTTTAGAGTATAGGATTCCCTGGAATGCAGTAGCTCCTCATGGTTAGGAAGAGGGCTGGAGAGACCAGGCTTCCTGCCTAAGTTATCCTGCAGGGAAGGGGGCAAGATTCCAGGAGGAGGAGGAAAGCTACCATGGCTGGGCTCCATGCTCAGTACTCACACCTGTGCCCATTTTACAGATGAGGAAACTGAAGCCCAGAAAGGTTAAGTGACTTTCCCAAGCTCACACAACTAGGACCTATGTGGTATGACCCCAAAATCTTTCTTTGTCTTTGCACTAACAAGTTCCCACACACAGATCACAAGGTGAATTTAAAAACACCATCCATAAAGTGAGTTTAGATGATATGTGGGTGAACTGTTTTTGTTTTTTTTAACAATATATTGATCCCAGGATTCCCTGGCAGTCCAGTGGTTAGGAGTGTGTGCTTTCACTGCCGAGGGCGTGGGTTCAATCCCTGGTCGGGAACTAAGATCCTGCAAACCATGTGGCGTGGCCAAATTAAAAAAACAAAAACAAAATGAAACAAAACCAATATATTGATCGAAATATAAATCAGGAAAAAATAAATCAGCTGTCATACTCGTGAATTCACAGACATTATTGCTTGGGACTAGGCTACATTTTGAAAGTTGAGAAATATTAAATGGATAATAGTTTAGGTAGCAAAACTCTGGAAAGTGTTGCATGAATGGCTGAAGCTTTAGAAACAATCCTTGAAATCTCTTGGTTGGAGGCAGTGAATACGGGCCTCTATTGGCAAACAACAGGGTGACTCCTGAGTGTGTGCTCCACTCCCACCCTGTCCACCTGTCCGTCCTGGCCATGCAGCTCAGGCTCTGGTGTGTGTGAGGGGGGCAGTTCATCCTAGGTCATGCAGGCCCTGGGGGAGGTGAGACAGAGGAGAGCAGGCTGAGCTGCTGCGGAGGGAGGTGGGCGGGAGGAAGGGGAGCCTGTGGAGGCTCAGAAGAGTGAGATGCAGCCCCTGGGCGCTAGTGTCAACTCAGGGGAGCTCTCCACTCAGCCTGCCCTGTGTGGGTGCCCCCTTCCTCTCTCGGTTTTAGCTCATTTTGGGTCCTGGTTCCTACTCGCCTATGTCCCTACCAGTTTCAGCTTTGCTCATTTTCTTTATTATTTTTTAATAATTTTTCTTTTTTTTAATTAAATTTTATTTTTGGCTGCGTTGTGTCTTCGTTGCAGCATGCGGGATCTTTCATTGCGGCATGCAGGCTTCTCTCTAGTTGTGGCATGCAGGTTCTCTCTCTCTCTCATTGAGGCACGCAGGCTCAGTAGTTGCAGCGCACGGGCTTAGTTGCCTCGCGGCATGTGGGATCTTAGTTGCCTGACCAGGGATCGAACCCGCATCCCCTGCATTGGAAGGCGGATTCTTTACCACTGGACCACAGGGAAGTCCCTTTGCTCATTTTCTGAGAAGCCATCCAGGCAGGAGGGAGACTCTGCGCCTCCCCAAGGAGGCAGCTCCACTCCTGGGCCCTTCCTCATGGGTCTCCAGGCCTGGCCTAGAAGCCAGTTCCAAGCAGCTGAGCATCAGGCCTGGCCCCTCGCCAGCTGCCTGGACCCAGGGGACTGAGGGAGGATGCAGAGCCCGGCAAGGGCCTGGCTGGCTGACCCGGCAGTCTGGGGTCACCTCCACAGGGGCTGGCCATCAAGGAGGTTGAGTGAGCTCACTCCAACGCCTGACACAGAGGAACCTCTGGGCAGCATCTTCCCTGTGTCAGTAGGAAGCCCCATGGTGGCGGTGGGGGCGGGACTCCATCTTCTTTCGACCTCCTCACTGCACTAGCCCCCAGGTGGGTCCAGCCTGCCTTAATGACTCACAGCCTATTCACCCACCTAGGATTTGAATCCTGAATGATCAAGATCATATTCATCAAGAAACATTTTTCAGGTGTTTTCCCCAAAGCTCTGGGCCCAGTGCTCTTGACACAGGATTTTATGGAACCTTCACAACACTGGGGTTGATCCTGTTATTATCTCCACTTAATAGGTGATAAACTGAGTCTCAGAGAAGTGAGATCATCTTGCCCAAGGTCAGACATAGGTCAGGGAAGAGCCAGGATTCGATGTGATTCTGAACCTGTGCTGTTTCCCCCATCCCTGTGAAGGGAGAGCTCACCATTAGAGAAGAAGGTGGTTCCTTCCACCTAACTCCATGCCCAATTTCAGTACCAAGCGCATTGAGAATAGCCATCCTTGAAGCTTTAGCCGCCTGTACCTTACTCTGAGTGAGTGGATGATCATTGTGACCGTGTACCATAAATGTTTTCTCACTTAGCATCTTATTTAGTCCATGCCCAAAAGAGCAGATATCATTATGCCTATTTTACAGCTGAGGAACACAAGACTCAGGGAAGTGTGGTGACGGGTTCTGCAATGCCCTGGCCACCAGCCACTCTGTTGGGTGGGTCACTCCATCCACCCCACAGCCCTTCTCTCTCAGGACCTGTCTCCCAGAGCACATTTTGTTAAGAGGAAGGGGAGCCAGCGTGAGGAACCAGGACCCCAGAGAGAGAGGGCAACGAGGGAGAGAAGTGGGCTGCAAGGAGAAAACAGAGACTATCTGGACGATCTCCGGTCATCCTGATTTTGGCTGTCCTTGGTGGGCTTCTAGGGCTGCTTGCAGGAATGTAAGGGCCGCCCTTCATGAAAGCAAGGCAGCTGTTCTGTGTCCTCTCCCCGACAGCCCGCCACCGCCATCCTCTTTTCTAGCCATAAGACCTCCATTCTTAACCATTCCTCTTAGGACATTGCCTAATTACAGTGAGTATGAGAGAAACATGCGGACGACTCAAGGTTGTTTTTCAGTTACGTTAAACAATGTCAATGCCTGTTTGGGGGAAAGATTTCTCTGCTAATAGGCTGTTAGAAGTGTTCACCTGGAGAGCTGTGGGTTGCTCACCGGCCGGTGATGGCAGGGAGTTGAATTTCACTCGAGTAAGAAAAATAAACAGATCAGCATTCAACTTTCTTATATAACTGGAAAATAGTTTTTTAAAAATCAGGATCCTCTCAAAATACTGCAGGGCAGGCCTAGATCAGGGGCTCGTACCCTTGTGTGTTTGCGTCATAACTTCCTTTGTCATATGGTGAAGTCTATGGATCCCATCTCAGAAGGATGTTCTTAAATGCATAAAATAAATAACATAGGGCTACGAAGGAAACCAACTATATGAAAATGTAGTTATCAAACATTAAAAATTTTTTTTGATGTAGTGGTGCTTCCTAATTAATGCATGAAATATCAAGATCTAGCAATAGGTCTAACAACTACTGTAGTTTTAAAACAGTGATGAATGTAAACCATATTTCGAAATATCTGAAAAAGGTAATTTGAAAATACCTGTAATTCTGTCAGTGACACCATCATGGGTCCTGCTAATACTGCTGTGGTTTGTTGCCACATCTTTGAAGAGGAAAAAAAAAAAATTCAGGTAGAGGTCAATGAAAATAAAGATGTATTTTTTTTTCTCTTCCCGATTTTCAGACTCCTGAATTCTATCCTTTGATCTCTAGGGATCCCACAGACCCCAGATTAAGAACTCCTGGTCTAGTTCTATCTTTTATAGCACATATGTGTAATTGTATCAAATGTAGTTTTCAAAACCTGATTAATTTTACAAATAAATAAAGTGCCTGACAGGTAGGTCTCCATAAATGAGAATCTCTGTGCCCAGGGCCTGGAGCTCCTGCTAAGGTTACTCCATTCGTTCTTCTAGGGAAAACAGAGCCTCTGTTTGCTCACCCACAAAGTGGAGCTCCCAGAGCTACATCAAGACATTGTGCCCCAGATGCCCGCAGACTGCTTGGCACTGAGCCAGGCCTTCCTCCACCAGAGGGGGCTTTGTGCCCCGCCTCACACTGATGCCACTTGGCAGGAG
Source organism: Globicephala melas (assembly GCF_963455315.2). Classification (NCBI taxonomy): domain Eukaryota; kingdom Metazoa; phylum Chordata; class Mammalia; order Artiodactyla; family Delphinidae; genus Globicephala; species Globicephala melas. The sequence goes on from NC_083315.2 coordinate 69,060,042, forward strand.
AAGAATTGCGTTGGGTCTGGGAAAATTTTGACTGGCCCTCGACCCTGGCAGGAGGGTGGCTTCACAACCAGCCCTGTGGAGCCCCAGCCTCCGAGGCACCCTGAGGCTCCCTCACCCAGGGCCTCAAGCTGCCTGCATCCCGGAATTCCCCGGAAGCCCTTAGGCACCTGCTTCCCCTCTTGACTCATCTGCGGTCACATGAGGAACACAGTCACAAGCGAGTGTGACCAGGTCATTGCTGACAGGCTCACGAGACACTTGGCCAGGAATCAGACAGTGGCGGCGGAGCTGGACGGTTCTCAGAGCCCAGAGGGCAGATGGAGGCCTACAGCAGAGGCTGACTCCAGGCCGACAGGCTCTGACTCCCTAGAGTTCGTGCCCCACTCCTCCTTTTCAGCCTCCCCCCATGGCCAGGCCACCCTTCCCCGTGCCAGAAATGTCAATGCCCTGGTGATCATGCTCTTCCCTCTAGCCAAGGTCTGACATCCAACTGCCCCTTCTCTGGAAACTTTTCCCTTCATCCCTTCCACTTTCCTATCAAAACCCACCTGTTCTGTGTCCCGTCACCCTCTGCTCTAAGGCAACTAACTTCCAGTTACCTGAGGTACGAGGAATTTGGAGTTAAAGACCTTCATTCAACTCCTGGCTCTGGCTAGCTATGAAGTCCTCTGCCTCTCTGAACCTTGTTCAGTGTCCTCATCTATTACATGATGTGTTTAAATCGCTGCCCTACCTTTCATACCTGTTATGAGGACCAAGAACATTTTTAGATGTGAAATCACTTCATAAACTGTAAAGCATTTTCAGAGCTGTAATATGGGACTCATCATGGCTGACAAGCTGTCTGATGTTTTCAATTATCAGGGTCCTTCTGGAGAAATGACGGTGGTGGTGTTTCAGGAGGGGTGAAGATCCATTTAGCTAGAGGGCCCTGCCACATTGTCCCACCCCATCCCCTAAATCATACCCCAAGCAAGACATGCTCTTGTAGGCAGAGTCTGGTCTTGGATCTGAGTGGGAGTTTGAGAACTCTGAAGAAATAACCCCCCCCACACCCAACCCAGGAAATTGACCAAGTAGGTGCTGGGGGCGATAAAGATTTGCTTCTGCTTTAGATGTGATTCATCCAGTTTGTCTCAATCATTGTCAAGCCCAGAGGGAGACGGCAGGATGGAGCATCTGTTTCTGAGGAGGGAAGCTGGAGAGGGGCTGCACCTCAGGAGCTGAGGAGTGCATCTGTTGGCTTGGGGGCCTGGAGGGTGACCTGCTGGGAATCATGCAGGGTTTAGCAGCAGAAGGCCTGAATTCCAGACCCTGCTCTGCCATGCCGAAACTGTGTGTCCGTGGGCAGGTCACTGGCCATCTCTGAGCTTACACACCCTGTGAGTAAAAGGGCTGCGATAACCCCCAACTCAGCAGGGTCTTCCTAAGATTCATGTGTTCACTGCGTGAGACACAGACATGCCTGCAGTTGGGTCGCAGGGTGACGTGCCACCCACCCTGCCATCCAGGGTGCCAGCCCCCATGCTGCCACCCAGCACGGCACTTGTCCAGGCCTCATATGTGTTGATCTCCTCATTGGGCTGATTCCTGCAAGACAGAACAGTGCTTCTCGTCTTATACTCACAATGCCGGGCACCTGTAAGCAGGGCCCAAAGCCCAGGAAGGCCCCTTACCTCCCTGTGAGACTATAATCACATGTCTATAATTGTATTGTTTCCAGATATTTCATTTAGCTTTCCGCTCTGGGATCGCAGAAAACCTCAGCGCCAGCTGGCATTTCCCCAGCGTCTGGGAGATTTTCATCAATGCCCTCTTTTCCTTCTTTGGAGCTAGACTGTCTTGTTGAAATCCCAGCTTTGACACTTACTAGCTATAACCTTGGGCAAGTCACTTAACCACTCTGTGCCTCGGTTTCCTCATTTGGGAATAACAATTCAAACTACTGCTGGGTACATGTATAGTCAGCTTAACAGGAAAATGTCAAATTTTTTTCTTTTCTTTTCTTTCTTTTTCTTTTTTTGTTTTTTTGGCCATGCCTTGCGGCATGTGGGATCTTAGTTCCCTGACCAGGGATCAAACCCGCACGCCCTGCAGTGGAAGTACGGAGTCTTAACCACTGGACGGCCAGGGAGGTCCCTCAAATTGTTTTCTAAAGTGGTTCTGCCAATGTAGATTCCCAATAGCTGTGTTTAAAAGATCTCTTTGGGCTTCCCTGGTGGCGCAGTGGTTGAGAGTCCGCCTGCCGATGCAGGGGACACGGGTTCGTGCCCTGGTCTGGGAAGATCCCACATGCCGCAGAGCGGCTGGGTCCGAGAGCCATGGCCGCTGAGCCTGCGTCTCCGGAGCCTGTGCTCCGCAACGGGAGAGGCCACAACAGTGAGAGGCCGGCGTACCGCAAAGAAAAAAAAAAAAGAGATCTCATTGTCTATATCCTCTTCTACCTTTGTATTGTCAAACTTTGGCCAGCCAAATGGATGTAAATGGAATTCATTACGGGGTTTGTTTGCATTTCCCTAAATGCTAATGAGGTTGAGTACCTCTTCATGCTTACTAGTTACACATATTCATATCTTTTGTTCATTTTTCTGTTGTATTGTTTATCTTTTTGTTAACTGATTTGTAGGAGTTCTGTTTTTTTCTATATATTCTTAATACTAATCCTTTGTTGGTTGTATAAAATAATTATCTTCTCCCCCTCTGTAGCCTTGTCTTTCATTTTATTCAAGGTGTCTTTTGATGAGCAGAAGTTCTTAATTTTAATGAAGTAGCACATCAGAAAGATATTCACCAAATTTTTTTCTAAAGGTTTTGATGTTTAACTTTTAAGTTCTTGATCCATCTAGAGCTGATTTTTGGTGTATGGTGTGAGGTGGGGTTTTTATCTTTTCCATGGGGATGATTAAATCTTCTAGCTGCATTTGTGGACCAGTTTTGCAGCCAACTTTCCTTCCCCACGCCGCCCCGCCCCCCGCCCAACCCCGGAGCCAATCTTAACAGATCTTGAGGGGACAGGAAGGGAGGGCCCAGATGAAGTCTTAGTGACACAGAATTCCCTCCTGACAAGGACTTCCGGAAGGGGGGGTCACATCCAAGGAGGCCAGAGACAAAAGAAGCCACATGGCAGCTTTGCCCAAGCAGCCCCTGCCTGCATCTGAGCTCAGCATTAACTATTTTATTAAAGATGTAACACACAGGGCTTCCCTGGTGGCGCAGTGGTTAAGAACCCGCCTGCCAATGCAGGGGACACAGGTTCGAGCCATGGCCCGGGAAGATCCCACATGCTGCAGAGCAACTAAGCCCGTGTGCCACAACTACCGAGCCCGAGCTCTAGAGCCCGTGTGCCACAACTACTGAGCCTGCATGCCACAACTACTGAAGCCCGTGTGCCTAGAGCCCATGCTCCGCAACAAGAGAAGCCACCGCAGTGAGAAGCCCACACACCGCAATGAAGAGTAGCCCCCACTCGTCACAACTAGAGAAAGCCCGCGCGCAGCAACAAAACCCAATGCAGCCAAAAATAAATTAATTAATTAAAAAAAAAAAGATGTGACACACAGACATGGCAAATAATGATAATAATCCAAATAGTGCTCAAAATATCAAATGAAGTTAAATTTTCCCACCTCCAGAACTCCTGCCCAGACGTAATCACTTCAGCAGTGGCTTAGTAATGATTTTTAACTCTCATGAATTCTCTCCTCGACTGCAAATAATATGCTTGGTGCCTCTATTTCCTGATTTATCAACTCTAGAATAACTCTAGTTATTCTCTGCTGGAAAAGATAGTTTCCTTACATCTACCCCATCTCTCGTCCCTTCTCACCCCATTCTCAATATTTGTTTGTTTGTTTTTTGGAGGGGGGACCCAGATCTGAACCGGGGACCTCTTGATCCACAGTGATTTTTTTTTTTAATGAATGCTAAATGTTATGTCAACTCCTGCAGTTGCTGCCACAGCTGTATTTCAGGAAGCCCAGCCCATTGAGCTCCCGCCCCCACCCCACCCCACCCCCACCCCTGGCAGGAGGACGTCAGACAGGACACTTCCCATCACCCTGCTTCCTGATTCCAGGCATCAGAGCTGAGCTGGACAGAAGGAAAACAGCCTTTCGGTGTCTGGGGCTCTTCCCAACAATGGTGCAAATGAAAGGACTGGGCCTGTTTCCTGAGTGGGGGTGGAGAGCCCTGGAGAGGGCGGGAGGAGAATGCTGCAGTGAATCCAGGCCGGTTGATACCCTGCCGCAGGCTCCCTGTGTGACCTTGGGCAAGTCCCTTCCCTGTCTCTCCATCTGCAAAATGCAGGTTACTGAGATCCCTCCCACCATGGACTTTCTGTGATAAGATCACAGCGGTGGCTCTAAGGAGACCTTCTGATAAAGGGTAGAAAAGGCTCTCCTGAGAGACAGTATACTACTAATACAAAGACAAGAAGAACAGCTGCTCTTTCCTCAGTGCCTCCCATGGGCCAGGCACTGTCCAGTTCACTTGCCTGACCTTAGGTAATGCTTATAACACTCGGGGGGCATTATTCTCCTCATTTAACAGATGAAGAAACTGAGATCAGTGAGGTTAGGCAACTTGTCAGAGGTCACAGGGCGGGAAGGTCTGTGCCACCAATCCAATCCATCACCTAGCCCTGTTGAAGAACTTGGACATTTGAAAGTGCTGAAAATCTCCAAGGTCCCTCTGGGTCTCCAGAAACAGGTTGGGAGGCCAGAGTTACCCCTTCCTGAGCTTGCGGATAGCCTGCCTCCCAGACCCACTGCGGAGACTGACCCTGGCCCAGGTCCAACAGGTGATTCTGAGGTCAGTTTCTTTCAGGAGGCTTTTGCATAGCCAGAGAAGAGTGGGGGGCTGTTTGGCCTGGGGAGACCTTTGCTCACCCACAGCAGGGACCCCAGGCAGTTCAGAATGGCCTGGGGGCTATCTCTCTCTCTAGCCCTCCCCAGGGGTAGAGTTGTTCACACACTCCCCACCCACGGACAGGCACACTCTTGGCCACATCGTGTCCTGGGGACTCTGAGGACCCACAGGCCTAAGCCCAGCATGACCTGGCACTGGCCGCAGTTGGGTAGGCCTGCTTCCCTTCAGACCCAAGGCCACAGGCCGGGAAGGAAATGAAGGTGGGAGGAGCCCAGAAACGCTGACTTTGTTGGAAAGCTGCCTGGGAGGGAGGAAGCACAGAAAGGCCCGGCCCGGGGCTGTGGGCAAAACCAGCAAAGCCGCCCTGGCGTCTCTGTAGATTCAGGGCCACAAGGGCCTCTCCTGGGCCACCCAGCCCTGGCTTGTGGCTAGGAGACTGGGGGAAGAGGCCTGATGATGTCGCACTGTAAATGAGGGACTGAGCCCAAGCCTGGCCCTGGCTGCCCAGACTATGGGGCTTTTTCCCTCACCAGCAGCCAGGGGCGGGGGGGCGGTGGCAGCTGGTGGGCAAAGAAACACCTATAGCTTAAACAAGCCCCTTCCCTGAGAGTCCAGCCTGGGAATCTGCACTTCTGAGACCAACATCAAGAAAGGAATAAAACAAAGATACACAAATGAAGCAAACAAACAAAGGCCCTTTGCTTTTGTAAGAGGGCAGAAGCCCCTCCAAGCTGAGGCAAATCTGACAAAACCCTTGAGCCTAGATCTGAGCTCCTGAACCCCCCTGACATGTGGCCTACGGGGGACAGGTGTCTTGCCGGCCCACAAGTGACTTGACCACTCACTCTGCACTCACTTTCCTGGTTGTGGCAATGGGACTATAAATTGTCTGCCGAGGTCAGGGTTTCTCAACCTCAGCACGACTGACATTTTGGGCCAGATAGTGTGGATGGCTGTCCTGTGCCTTGTAGTATGTTTAGCAGCATCCCCGGTCTCCCCCGCTGGAAACCCCTCCCAGTTGTGACAGACAAAAATATCTCCAGCCTCTGCCAAATGTCCCCTGGAGGACTACATGGTCCCCAGTTAAGAACCACTGCTCTAGATCCATTCTTCCCTTCTTTGGTAATAAGACTTTTGATTTTCAGCTGACACGTAGCCACCAGGGTCAAAGACCAAGGTGCAAGACCACCCTTGCAGTTATGTGTGGCCATGTGACTAAGATCTGGCCAAGAAGAGGTAGGCAGAAGTGCAACTTCCAGGAAGTGTCTTTAAAGGGAAGGTGTGTGTCCTTATGACCTCTTGTCCATTCCCACTGGGTAGAATACAAGTATGATCACCAGAGCTGGGTCACTCATGGGTCATGACGTTGTTGGCAAGTGCTAAGATGGCAGAACACATGGTGAGAGAGAAAGAGGCTGGGTCCTGGGTGACCACGGAGCTGCTGTGGTAGAGATGGGCTCTACCACCGGACTTCTCACATGGGAGGACTGAACTTGAGTCACTGCTATCTTGTCTATCTCCCCCAGAGCCGATTTTAGCCTCTGATGAACTCTCCTGACGCCATGGCCTCTTGTCAGTCACAGTCAAATCTCATCCTGAGTAACACGTGAGATATAACTCTGCTATCCTTGCAGCTTCAATCACCCACTGTCTACATGTCTGTGACCTTCAGATTTGCCCCAGCCCAGTTCTGGTAGTTCACTGGACTACTCCGCACAGCTGCTGTTCTCTCCCCAACCTGCCCCTCCCCGGATACTCCCCATCTCAGGAAAGGGCACCTCCACACCCCCAGCACCCCCGTGAGGCATCTCTGATTCCCCTCCCCCCACTCCATCTCTCACATCCACAAGACCCCAAATCCCCTAATCTGCTTCCTAAAAAGGATCTATTCCTCCACTCCACCTCCAATGTCAGTGTCCCAGCTCAGGCTCTCACCACTCCACAACTGGTCCATCACAACCACCTCCTGACTGGTCTCCCTGCCTCCAGTCCTCACCCTGCAGCCTGTCCCTGCCTTCTTTAAAACCCTCCCATGACTCCCTTTGGTCCAAATTTTCTGGGGAACATCATGATCCCCTGCCTTCTGCCACCTCATTTCCCATCCCCTCACCCTTCCCTCAGCACCTCCTACTACAGGATACTACACAGAATTTGCCCAGTTCCAGGAATATGCTGTGATTCTCTGTTTCTGCACATGCTGTTCCCTCTCTCAAATACTCTCCCCAGCTCCTGTTCGGTAACCTCTTACTCCTCCTTCAAGGTCCAGGCAAAGGTCACCTCCTCCATGAGGCCTTGCCTGATTCCCTCAGCAAAAGCAGCCTGTTGATCTCTCCTCTATGCTGCTGCAGAACTCGCCCCTCTAACTCGGGGCTGATCCCACTGTGTTTGCTGAGTCAGGATGTCTGTCTCATTTTGTCGTACTTGGAATCCACAGGACCTAATGTAATGTTGGCAAGGCGTGGGTGTCCGACACACGGTACTGTTACCCATTTACTAAGCCCTTACTCTGTGCCAGCCTCTGAGCTAGATGCTTTATCAAAATTACCTCATTTTATCCTCAAGATCACGCTGCTGGGAGAGATGAGACTGAGATTCAGAGAGGTTGAGCAGCTGCTTCAGGTCACACAGCTTGTGCACAGAGACGTGTCAGAGACGGATTCTCCATCTGCTACACGTGATTCCCCCTTAGGATCTGACCTCACCCCCACTGCCAACCCGAGGGTCTCCAAGGAAGCCCCAATCACCAGAGCTAACCAGACCTGGGTGTGGAAAAAGCCCTTTGTCCTTTTCTTCAACTAACAAGTTGGGATTTGTTGAAAAGGAACTTTAAATAGGAAACCAAGAAAAAGCACCCCCAAATATTTTTTTTTTTTTTTAACAAAACAGATGGGCAAGTTCAGGTCCTCCCTCAGAGCTGTTACTTCCTCCACTCTAAAACCAGCAGGAGGTACTCGATGGTCTCGGAGATCCTTATCAGTCCTGATATCCTGTGATTCCTCAATTAGTTTCTCAGATGGACCGCGGGGGCTGGTAGGTTTTGTTGGGCCACAGCTAAGGAAGGAGGAGGGTAGGGTCCTGTTGCAGGCTGCCTAGCCCCCACCCAGCTCTCCTCCCCTTTAGGACTTGACCTTAGAGGGCGAAGGGAGAAAGACACTTGCCCAAGGGCCTCCTCCTAACTCTCTCTCTCCCGCCCTGCCTGACCAGCTTGAGGGCTGGGCTGGGCTAGATAGGCCTACAGCTTGGAGTCCAGACTGCATGCTTCCTGCAGGGTCTGCAAGAGTCCTGTCCCCTCTCTTGGCCTGTTTACTCATCTTCCCTCCATGGGTCACCACCCACTCTGACGTCCCAGGCCCTGGCTCCTCCTCCCCACTCCTGCCAGTGGGACCCTCTGGAAAGCCCCACTCAGAGCCGACAGGAAGGGGAGAGGGGAGGCTCGTGGGCGAGTTCCTGTGGAGGCTCAGGCTCTCAGCCGTAGCCGTTGGAGCCTGTCGTTTCCCTTCCCCCGCCCACCCAGCCGGGAGGCCGAGAAGTTTCATCACTGCCGAGTTGTTGTCCTTATAAGGGAAGGGCCTCCCGAGCCTCTCCCTGGGGCCCTGGCTGGCTGGTGGAGAGCCAGGCCAGCCTCCGGGTGTCCTTCGGGAAAGGTGGGGATGCCCCAAGCCCCAAGTCAGCCCGAATTCCCCTGGGCTGAGTGTCCATCTGAAGTCAGAGACTCTCCAGAGAAGAAACAGGAAGCAGTCGAGTGTCAGCCCAGGTCAGGAACCCAGAGGGTCAAATCCCAGGTCCCAACACTAACCTGTGGTCTCCTAGGCACGTTGTTTAAGCCTCGGTTTCCTAAGCTGTCAAAGGAGTGAACAGAAATACCTCTTCCTCATGAGACCACTGGTGACAGTGAGAGACCAAAACAGGCCTGCCAAGTAGTAGGTGCTCTGTGAGGCCGGGTGGCTGGGGTTTAATAACCTCATCTTCTGTGAGGCAGACCATGGGCTAAGCGTTCCACAACAATCCTGTGAAGAAGGGAGAATTAGCCCATTTGACAGACAGGAAAAACCGAGGCACATTTTACCTAAGGTCACTCATTCATGGCTGGGGTTTGAATCTAGATATGTCTGCCTCCAAATCTAAAGTCATGTTTTTCTACTTACACCCTGCTGCTTCCCCCAGGAACTCTGTTCCTGTAAACACAATTATGACAACAGGGCAGAATTTCCACCATCACCTCTCCACCCTCCACATCCCCCCACAGAGCCTCCTGGTAACGTCACAGAAACCTCCACTTGAGTGAGTTCGTGAGATCTTTTCTGACAGTCCTGCCTCACGTCTGGGACATGAGAGTAGGGGTCAGGGAGGCTGGGAGGCAGGAACACAGGACTTGGACGGCATAAAATATGGTGGCTCCAGAAAGACACAGGGAGCTTCCGGGGTCCAGGCTCAGGTGGGGGCAGAGGGAGGGGCAATCTGGATGTCCCCTTCCCCACCAGACCCTCCCGCTCTGTCCTGGGTCCCGCCTGAAGGCAGCCACCTGTGTTTTGCAAAACCCCACAGGACTTCAGGCCACTGAGATATCGGGGACTCGTATTCAAAAGAAAAAGGCTCCGTTTCTCTGCACAGGCCTCCAGCCCCTAGGGCCAGAAGGAAAGAAAGTTCTCACCACATCCTTCCTCAGTCTTGCGGCTGGCTGGCCACTGACACCTTCCCAGCAGCGTCCCTCGGGAGGAGACTTTGTTCCTGGGCCAGGGTGGGAGTATGCCCCCGTCGATAAAGGGACTTCTCTCCCTTACTTTGGTTCCTCCTTAACGATAAGGTGAAATGGCCCACCTTCTGCAGGCCACCCATTTGGTATGGTGGACACACGTCAGGTCAGTGGCAGGGGAGTTCAGGAGGGATACGAAAGTCATAGAACAGGCAATAAGCCCGGGCCAGGTGCTTCCTGTTGTGTTGACCACCAGGCCTTTCCAGCAGCCCTCACAGATAAGGAAGGGAGCCGGCCTTTGGGGAGCACTGCTTTCCCACGTGGGGAGCGGGTGGCACTGCAATCTCCCTTTTATGGGTGAGGAAACTGAGGCCCCGGGAGGCTGAGATTCACTGAAGTCCCTGGGTGGGACTTGACACCTTCCCAGCAGCTTGACTTGAGTGGAGCTCTGTCTACTGGCCCAGGGGTTTCCAAAGAGCACTCAGCAAAGCCCTGGGGTCCTGCTGAGATGTATTAGGGGTGCCCCAGGCGTAAGGCAGGGCCCAGGATCACCCCAACCAGGACCAGGCTCTGAGGTTAAAATGACAGCTGGAATCATTTTGAACCATCATAGGAAACACCTGTTCAGGCAAGACTCATCAATGGAGATTAGATCTAAGGGGAAATTTTGATGTGGTGCAACATCAAAATTTGCGCATGGTCTTTAATAAAAAGTCTCCCAGATTGCTTTAGTTACATGAGAAAAATATGTAACCATACAACAGAAAAATCAGACACTTTGACTGCGTGATCCAAATAAGCATCACCAGTAAAAGTCGGATGGAGGCTATGTTTCCAGGTGTGATTCCCTGAGAAGGACCTAGTATTGCCTATGCAGTTCTCTGGCTGAGACTCTATAACCTTGATCTAATTATGAAGTAACCGCAGACCAACCCCAAATGAACAATATTCTATTAAAAAGCTGGGGAGGACTGTAGTCTTCAAAAATACCCACATCATGAAAGATAAAGGCTGTGGAAACATTTCAGATTAAAGGAGACTCGAAGAGACATGTATGTAATATTCAACCCTACACTGGAGGCAACATGTGATTAAACGATATTATTGGGTCTAACGACAAAATCAGAATATGAACAGTAAGTATTCTATCGGTGTTAAATTTACTGAAGTTGATAACTGCACTACGATTAATGAGAGAATATGCTTATTTTTAGGATATACACACTGAAGTATTTAGGGGAAAGGGGCCATGATAACTAACCCTCCAAAGACTCAGAGAAAAAATTGTGTGTATATTACAGAGAGAAGGCACTCGAAAGACAAGCCAACAGGTCAATCTGAATAGAGTATATGCGTGTTCTCTGTACTATACTTACTCTCGTAACTTTTCTCTGTGTTTGAAATTATTTCCAAATGAAGTTTTTAAAAACTGAAAAGCATTGTTCCCTGACACTTGGCCTCCGGGCTGTAGAAACGTGTTGGGGGCAGGGGATGAGACTGGAGCACCTGGCCGAGTTTAGCGAAGGTGAGCACTGAGGGAGGGCGAGGCCCCCAGCCTGGACTATGGGAAGTGGGCCCTCGAAGAGAGCTTGGAGGAAAGGTGATGCCCCGGTCAACCACCACCTACCCTCTGCTTCCATGAGGCCCTGGAGCTGGTCCCCACACCAACAAACAGGCTTGTGGCAGCGAAGTTCCATGAAAAGGGATTTATTGCCAAACTTCAAGAAAGGCGCTTCATAAGCAGAAGGCATGGAATGCCACCCTCCTCAAGGAGGCAGGCCAGGCAGCCCCTGTGAATTCCCGATCCTCTCCCCTCCCCTGGAAGCTGGCTTCCCCCTCGGGTCCAGGCTGCCAAGGCACAGGAAGCCCACAGAAACCAATGGCATTAGGCCACTAAGGTGACCCCAGAGCTACTTGCTCAGCCTGGTCCCTTATCAGAGGAGGAAACTGAGGCTCTAGTCCCAGGAAGGAGGTGACTTGGCTAATGCTCCAGCCAGCCCAGGCTGCTGGTGGAGCAAGGCTGTTCCCCAAAGGAAGACTGCAGGGGGCCACGTGACTGTGGGCCCCTGGTGACATTCTTGCTCTCACACTGGAGACAGATGGAGAGACATCAGACTGGGGCATGGGAGCCTAGCCTGTTCAAGGAGTGTGGCTTAGGGAGGCCAAGGCGGGCTCACGAGCTGTGACCTTGCTGCTTGCCCCCACCCCTGCCCAGTACAGGCTGCAGGGTGGACACGTGCCCCTCCTGATCCCTGGCCACTGTCCTCAAGAACCAAGGAGAAGAAGGCAGTGAGCTGTGCTGGCGGGCCTCAGAGGGCATGACTGGTGGCTGGGGGTGAGGCAGTGGGCAGGAAGGCCAGGCACGCAGCTGTGACCCTCCTTCTCTTTCAGTAAACAAAAGTGCACTTGCAGAAACCCCTGAGCAGGCCTGTCAGAAGCTGCGCCTACTCCCACAGGCCCCAGGGAGAGTGGCTGTGGCCCTCAGGGCCTCTGCACCTATAGACTGCCCTCAGTCCGGCCACTGCAGCAGGATGGAGACTGGATGTGCTCCTGGAGCCCGAGACGACGGCGGGGAGGGGCTCGGGAGAGGCCCAGGGTGCAGGCACGGACCACGAAAGGGACAGGAGCTAATGCTCCTTCCACAAGAAGTTCAGGAGGAGCAGTCCCTCTAGCCTGAGCCAGAGGGGTGAGGGGAAAGGGGAGAGGGAAGTGGGTTCAGGTCCCAACACACTCCCAACGGCATTTGAAGAAATAACTGGGATACCGGACCTGTTTGGGTTCAGAAGCAACCACAGAGACCCAGATATAAATCCCATCTGGGAGGCACAGAAGTTGGGGCAGCTTCTCTTCTGAAGGTTGATTTATAATGAATTACATACAGGATGTTCTGATGTCGGGTTCACCTGTACAGGAATGTGCAAGGCTGGACACAAGCGGGTCCAGGGGCAGGGACTAGACTACGAGACCCTTTGAGTTCCTCCTCCACCCTGGAGTCCCCCAATCACGGCTCACCAGAGGGGAAGGCCTGCAGAATAGGAAACAGGCCCAGGGAGGGGGCCCACAGCTAGTGGCTTTCTCACACAGATGCCTCCCACCTGCTTTCAGAGGCCCTAGCTGGGTTCCAGGTCTCACTCAGCTGAAGGACAAACCTCTAGTCTAGACCCAAGGCCCCTGCAGCTACTAGGAATAGGGGGGGTGGGGAGGGTTGCTTATGGCTTGAAGCTGCCTCTGCCTGGGAACATCTGGACATGGAGGCGGCAGGGGGGCTCAGCTGTGCTCTATTCAGAAGTCAGGAATGTAAACTATTGAGGGCGCGAAGCAGAGATGACACCGCCCTCAAAAACCCGAGTGCTGTGCCAGGGCCCTGGGGCTGTTCGGAACAACCACGCCAGCACAGAGGTACCGCATGCGTGCTCCCGGCCCAAGCCCAGAGCTGGAGGCCCGGCCAGAGAGCAGCCCTGGGTGGCACTTGGCACCTCTGGCCAGGGCAGGGCGAGAAGGATCCCAGGAGTCTCTGCAGGTCCTGGCCAAACCCTGACATGCCTGATGGCCCTTCTACAGCCTGGAAAGAAGCACATTTCTCGGCAGGGCTGGGCTCCAGTGGACTGAGGCGGCCGGGAGGGACCATGCTCTGGGCTGGCAGGCCCTAGGGTGCGCTTCTCCTGTAGAGGGTCACCAGCTCCTTCCGCTTCTCCCGGAGCCCAGGTGCTTCCTGGCTCAGCTCTCCCAGATCTCTGATCTCCTGCAGGACCTGGGTGGCCTGCCTCAGCTGCTCCACAGCCTGGCTGAGCAGCGCCTCGGCATTCCCAGCAGCCGGCTCACTGCCCAGCACCTTGTTCAACAGTTTCTCCGTCTGTTCCGAGGCCACTTTCACCTCCAGCTGGGCCCGATACAGCTGTTCCCCAGGCTTCCGTGGACGTCGGGGGCCTTCCCCAAGCAGGTCCCCCAGGGAGGAGCAGCGGGGATGGAACTGAGGCTGCGGGTCCCAGTGGGGCAGTGCTGTGGACGTCGTTGCATCCTTTGGGCAAGTTCCTGGGGTGCCTGCATCCCGGGATGGCTTGATGGGCTCAGGGCTGTCATCCACACCATTCACCGAGACCTGTGCTGGGCCTTGGGCAGAGGTCTCAGAGGCCCCAAGACTCTGGGCTGGCCCAGAAGCCTGCACGCCGCTCATGGAGGCTCTCAGTTTCTCCGATAAGATCTTGGCTGGGGGTGTCGGGGGTGGAGCGGGCTTCCCACCCTCCCTAGGCACGGCCTTGGAAGTCCCAGAATCGGGCACCTGGGGCGGTTCTGTACTCTCAGGGTCAGGGGGCTCCTCAGGGCTGGGGCTCTCCCAGCTCACCTTCAGTTTGTCAGGCAGGACCCTGCTGGGGGGCTGCTCAGAGCCCCTGTCCTCCCCCACTGGAGTCTCTGAGTCTTCTCGGCTTTCAGGGTGGGCCTCAGAGCTTGCTGGGGTGGGGGTTGAGGCTCTCTCCCCTACAGGGGTCTCCACTCCGTCACCAAGACTGGTCGTCTCAGGTGCTGCAGAAGGCTTGGTAGGAGGCATGGGCGGCCGGGGTGTCTCCCGGGGCTGGGCTGCCCTGACGTCATTGCTGGGGGCAAACACTGGCAGCCCGCTGTCAGGAACATCAAGGTCCAGGCGCGAAAGCCCATCGGATGCTGCACTGGCTACCTGGGTGGAGGGGCAGGATATGGGCATCAACTTGGATGACCAGCCACTGGGTCAGGTGTGCCCACCTACAAGGTATTTAAGCCCTCCCATCTAGGCTGCCCAGGCCCCTGGCCCCCTACTCTCCATGCCCTCTGCTCTGGTTTCCAAAGCCACCTGATTAGAAGCTAAAGTGATTCTCTGATGAATCCTCTCCTGTCTCTCACTTCCATAGAATTCCTGGTTTTGAAATCACAGTCCCGGAAGCCAGAGCTAGGGTGCGCTCTCAGCGCCCCAGCCTGGCTTCTTCCAGCCTGTGTGATAGGCCGCTCTTTTGAATGGCAATTGTGCTGGCCTGGGTGTCAGGGGACATGGCTCCAGCCTGGCTGTGGGCCTTGGGAGGGTCCCTTCTCTGCAACCACCCACCCAGGGTCCCCACAGTCAGCAGGCGACAGGACCAGAACCCACATATGGGTCTCCTGCGTCATCCTGAGCTTGCTCGCCCTGCAGACCTCTGTCCGGTCGGCCAGCCCTCTGGGCCAGAGCTCTCCAGCCTTCGCCTGCCCAGCTGCTCAGCAGCTGGTGCCCACTCTCCTCGTGCTGTCGTCACATGTGGCCCCAGACACGGGCAGCCCCAGACCACAGCTGAGTGCCAGAGGAGAACAGCTGCACCCAGCAGGCAGCTGGCCCCATCTGGCCCCAGGGGCCCACAGGGACACCCAGCAGCCCCACGGTCATGGGGAAAACTCCCAGGGAGCCTCAGAGGGCCTGGAGCGGGGCTGGGCAGGAGGCCCTTCCCAAGGTCCCTCAAGGTCCCTCACTCCCTTTTACACACACAGGGTGACCTGGCCTACACATGCGCTCAGTCACTGGACACGAGTGCCTCCCTGAATTCTTCTCAGAGGGTTCCCCTCTCCAAGGCTGGCCTGCCCCACACCTCCTAGGCCTCCTCCCTCAGACATGACTTTCCTCTCTGGGTACTTCAGTCACTCCCTCTGCAGGCTTTTTTCCCTCCGCTGACAGACATGAACAGGCTATCTCATCTCACCAGCAAACCCTCCAATGACCTTGGCCCCTTTCTGTCTCCCTCCTTCCCCGCCATGGTCTATCTCCTTCTCTCCAGCATCCCCAGCCCTGCACCCCATGACAGCCCTAAGCTGAGAAAATGTGCTGTAAACGTCACCATCTGCCTTTTCCTCAGTCCTGCCTCGTGACTTGTGGCTGCCAATCTGGCTGATGACCCCCAGTCCTGTGCCCTTCTCTCCGGATGCGCCACTCTCTGGCTTCCTCTTCCTTTGCTCCCTACTGCCCCCCATTCCCCAAAGGCAGCATCTGCTGAGGTTCTTTCCTGGCCTCCAAGGTCTCTCCCCCAACTATCGACACCCATCAGTAACACTGGTCTGACGAAGGGCTCCTCCCTTCCCCCTCCCCCTTGCCCATAACTTCTCCCACATTCCCTGTGTCCAGGGCCTCCCTTCGCCGGGTCTCCAGGCTTGGGGGCACTCCTGACAACCCTCCCTCTTGGTCCAGTCCGCCTCCCCGAGTCCTGAATTCAATCACAAGCCCAGGTGGCTCTTGCTTCCCAGTGTCTCTTGCACCGGCCCCTCCCTTTTCACCCCCTCCTGGGGCCTAGAGGCCCCACCCCTGCCTCTATTTCCTGGCCCCCTGCCTTTCCCTCCATCAACCTGACCCATCCTACCCAGGGCCTCCACCTGACCTCTGCAACGCACCCTCCCATCCCTCCTGCCCCCGACTCCTGCTTTCAAGGCCTCCACAATTTCCTCCCCCCTACCCCACCTTCCCAGACACATCTCCCAGCCAAAGGGACCAGGCACACCTCAAACTCCCCTGCCCTGGGCCTCAAGCTCGCACCATTCCCTCCACCCAGGACCTCCCTCACTCCAAGTCTGCCCACTGAAACTGTTCCCATGCTTCAAGGGTCAGCTCAGGTGTCTGTGGGTCCTCCGTGGTCCCTCCTGCTCAGCCTGCCTGAGCCGCCCTCTGTACCAAAATTAGACAGCGCTGCTTGGAGCAGTCCGTGGACAGGTCTCCTCTCCGGCTGGAAGCTGAGCTCTGAGAGGCGGGGACTAGCCTCAGGCTCTCAGTTTCCCTCCAGCACCAGCTTGGGTTAAGGCCCATGGACTCAACACGGGAAGCAGGCGCACCCACTCCCTGAGGACATACAGCACTCGCGCCTCCACACCGACACCCCGCATGCCACTCAGGCAGCCCGATACCAAGAGTGCTCAGGAAAAAGGTGGCCCAAGCCCGCGGCCACCTAAGGAGCTGTGGTCCCAGGCTCATCTGACTCCCAACCTTCCCAAGCTGGGGCCAAGGCCTTACCTCCTTCAGGTGGACTCTTGTAGGGGGCCGGCGCCGCTGACCCCCACGTACGCGGTCCCGTGTCACATGCTCCAGGGCACAGCTCTTGTCCACCTTTACCTGGGAAGGACAGGGAACCACGTCAGTCCCCAGCAGGCCTTGAGGAGAGGAGGAAACGCCCAGGCGTTAACCTGAGACTCAGAGGCAGGGTCTGCACCTGCATCCTTGCTTGACAGGGTCAAGGGCCCCAGCTGTCCCTCTCTTTGAGGCACCTCCCTGCTTTCCCCCCCCGACTCTCCACAGCCTGTGTCATCTCTCTGCAGTCTGAGGCTCTCCCTTCTCTGCAGCTGCTTGCACAGCCTCAGTCTTCCTGCCCAAATGTGGGCTATCAGCCCTCACCCCTCAGCCCACTGCAATACGTAAGCAGCCCCGAGGCTGCTCTTGCGCTTAGCTTGGGGGGGAGCGGGGAGAAGACAGCCCACGATCCCCTAGTACCTGGCTTCCAGAAAAGACCTTCCCTGGCCCCAGTCACTCTCCCAGGACCCCTGAGGATAGCTCAAGAAAGAGCAGGGCCTCCACCCCCAGGGGTCAGGGAGTCTGGGGGGCAGCATCTCCTCTCTAAGGATAAGGAATGGGGGTGGGGAGTAGCCGGGAAGCCATAGGAAGAGTCACGTGGGAAATCCAGACTCTGAATCCCGGAGCAGCCTGTCCCTGCGGTGGGGGGGGTGGGCTAAGACTCTTCTGCCCACAGGTGAGGCTCAGGCCCACCTGAGGGTCTTTGCAGTGGAGGAGCTGGTCCTGCTCCACCAAGGCTGTGGGCCGAGACCCAGCCCATGCTCCTGTGGCCTCCAACACTCTCTCCCCTGAAATGGGGACACTTTCCCAAGCAAGTGAAGGGCTGAGCATGGCACAGTCACGTAAGACGTGATCCAGGAGCCATGGCTGCGAGGCAGGGAACCTGGGTGTTAAGAGGGAACCTGCGTGGGAAAATTCGCTCCCCTTGGGTCTCAGTCTTCTGCAATCCAAGGGGTCACTCTAGGTGGCCCCCCAAGCCCATTTTTGCCCAAACAGCTATGACTCCATGATATCAAAGATAAACCCTCCCTAGGAGATCTGGCCCCCTGGGACACCCTGCCTGCCGAAAGCCTGATCGTGGCCCTGCTGCCATCACCACTACAGCACAGGGGGCTGGGTGGCCACTGCAAGCAGATAAGGAGGCCCAGGGTTAGAGCCAGCCAAGCTTGGACTTCACCGCCCAACTGAAGAGTGAGCTGTCAGCCTCTCAGCTCACCCACAGACCTCTCTGCTGTTTCCTGCTGTTTCCGGCTGGGGCTGGGTTGGAAAGGATGCATGGCTGCACCCAGTTAAGTTCTACCCCACCACTTACCCACGTTTTAATTTAAAACAAGTTACTTAACTTCCTTACCCCTCAGTGTCCTCATCTGTAACATGGGAACACAACCACCTACTTTGAGGGGTGTTGTGAGGATTAAACGAGGTAACAACCACAGATGCCCCAGTGTTTGTAGCAGTGACATAATCAAGGGGCTGTCAGGGTGGGGTGGGGCAGGGTCCACTCTGAGATCACACACGGTGGGAAAGGAGACCCAGAGCCGTCCACAGGACCTCATCGCACCTCGTCGAAAGCCTTGTTCTTGCCTCGGTTGATCCCTTCATTGAGGGCTTTGATCCAGGATTCCTTCTCCTCCCCATTGGATGCCTGGAACTTGATGTCGCTGACCTGCAAGGGGCATGCGTGGGGTGGATAGTAGATGTTTAAAAGGGTTCCCATTTGGGGTCTTGAGGAAGCTTCCCACCCAAGATTGAAGTCTGCCCCCGCACAGCTGGTCAGGAGCAAACCACAATGACCCCCATGTCAGGTCTGACACTGGGGCTTCAGAGCAAGGGAGGGGACAGATCCAGCAGAGAAGGGGCCCTCTCCATGTATACAGCTGCCAGAGATTTGGATTCAAATCAGCCTTGCCCAGATCTGGTCTCACTCCATGTGACTCCCCCAGACCAGCTGCCTGACCTCTGAGTTTTCTCTGTAGAGTAGGAGTAGTCCCAGTCTACTTCCATCAGACTGAGTACAAGGACAGAGGTGACAGGCATGAGGGGTGTCCATTGGTGAAGGCCCACTGGAACCAGGGCCGCCTGCAGCTGCCCAGTGGGCCCCACAACCAGTCCTGGACAAGTGAAAAAGTCCCAGGGTCTCCTTTCTGGCCTTGAATCACAGGCTGCAAGAGAGAAAGGGCATTAGGGGGTCAATTCCAGCCCCCTCATCATATAGATAAGAAAAAAGAGACTCATCAGACGGGATGGGACTTGGCCAAGGTGGCCTAAAGTAACCCCATGACTTGACCTCACACCCAACCTCATCCCATGCCACCCCACGGGTTCCTTCCCACCTCAGGCAGGAGCTCCGAACTCCTACATTAGCATCAGAAGGCAGCTCAGAGAGGCCCCTTCCTGCCAGGCCCCATGGTCAGACAGGAAACAGTGGAAGGAGTGAGGCCACACAAACCCAGGAGCCACCCCTATGGTGGACACAGCAGTAGGGCCTCTGAGCTGGACAGACCAGCACTCACAGCTGGCTGACTCGGAGCCTCAGGGAGCTATGAAGATCAGTGATGCAGCAAAGTGTTAAATGTGGAAGTGGGCACAGAGCGGGTGCTCAGTAATAGGAATTATCACCATTAATCTCCTTCTGGACAAAACAGTCCTAGTTTCCTCATCTGGAAAAAGGGATGACACCGCCTACCACAAAGCAATGCTGAGGGAATTAAACATGACTAAAGCCACAGCCTGGCACATAGTAGGTACTCAGAAATGGTTACTGAATGAATAGCTAACCAATGAATGAACTGGCCCAAGGTTCCTGTTTTGGGGCCGCTGCGCACTCTGACACTAGGAAGCCCTAGTTCTTTGTCAGGCGGGTCGCCAGCTGCCCATCCCTGCCCGGGTGTTAAGATAGCGCTTTCCCTCCTGCTGCTCTCCCAGTTATGTAACATGCAGCCCGCCTGGCCCCCTCAGCATCCTTGTTATATAACTTCCTCCTGGCTGCCTCTGCCTTCTCCTCACACAGGGCCCTGGTTCCACCCACCTCCCCATGCCAGGCACAGCCCAATGCTCATTTGCATGACCAGGGTAAATTTGATCCTGGCAGCAGAGAGGCAGCTAAGTCGAAAACCCCAGGGCACCTTGGCAACTGCCTCAGCCCAGCCATCAGGGCCGGTAGGGGCTCAGGAAGGGACAGCGCTGCATCTGGGCTCTGAAAGGGCCCACCCAGCCCTGAATGAGGGCTGCGAGTAAGGTGACCCAGGGCAGCCCATGAGCCCAGCTACGCTTCTCCTGCTCACAGGCCCTGAGTTGGTGGGGTCCCTGCCTGGTGCAGGACTTAGCATCCCAGAGAGCTTGAGAGGCATACACTTGAACTCAGCAACAGATGCAGCAAGAGAAAGAGCACTGGCCTGAGAGTCAAGTTCACAGCGTTCTAGTCGCACCAACCTGCAATGAGACCTGCACAGGTCTCTTTACTACTCAGGGCCTCAGTGGGACAAAAACACAACCACTGGACTCAACCCAAGCTGTGACCCTTTCCCATTGACAGCCCACCTAGGCAGGCTGGGGGGAGGGTGTTGGCCCAGGGCCTCCCCTAGGAGAGGGAATACGAAGTTAAATGGGACCCAGCGTCACCCTAAGGAACCCTGAAATCCTGCTGAATGAGCCAGGCATCCCACAAGGTGGTCCGAATGGGGACAAACAGGAGACCAAGAAGTTGCTCCTCTTGCCCCACCCCTGTGTCCTGAAGGCTGCACACGTCCCTCCTCAAGCCCTTCCTAGCACAGGCCCCACTAGGAGAAGCTAACGGGACTGGACACAGAGAAGGCCCACATGGCTGGAAAAGGGGGGAGGACAAAATGGCAGAGAGGAAAGAAGCGGGAGGGGGAGAGAGGAGACAGGAAAGAGGAAAGGGCCAAGCTGGCTGAAACCAGCGGGGCAGCAAGGCCCAGCAGAGGCCACCCTGCTTCCTGGCAGCGTCTGCCTGTGACCTCATGGCAGGGGCGTGGGGACAGGGAGGCAGGAGGGAGAGGGGCACGCAAGACACTGGAGTCTTTGTTTATTTGATTAGAGGGGAAAAAAGGCGGCCTCTGGACCAGACAGCCGGGGTCATGTGACCTCCCGGCCAGCCTGCAGCCTCCCCGAGGAGGGGAACACCCAGGGCGATAGGAAAGGAGAGAGGATGCTGGGGGGGGGCGGGGCCGTCTACCATCTGGCCTTTGGAGAGCGCCCACTCTCTGTGTGAGCTCCTGGGTGCCGAGGGTCAGGGGCCCTTGAGCCGGAACCAGCGTGGGCTGCGCTCCCGCTGCCCAGCAGCCCCCACCAATCACCCCACGGCCCTATCTCCCCGACCCTCGCCCTGCTCCCAGGGTCACCCAGAGCTGACCTGAACTCTTGGCACGATTCAGGGATGAAAGGGAGGGTGCTGGCCGAAGCAGCTGACAATGCAGCTGCACAAACAGGCCTCTCGGAAGGTGACGCCCCCACCCCCACCCCGAGTGGGGTCCGACCCACCTGGCCCACCACCAGATGATTCTCAGAGCCGCGAAAGGAGGTGGCCCACAGAACCGTGCTGGCAGAGGACAGAGAAGCAAGGTCCCCTCCACCTCACAACCACATATGCTCACTAAGGGACACACAAAGACCCAGGCAGCCCCTGGGCCAGGCGAACGCTCAGCGGCACATAAAGAGGTGCACACACGCGTATCAGGCACACAGGCAGACCTTCACATATAGCGCACTCTACACCTTTCCCAGATACACACACACACACAGCGCCACTGAGAGAGGAAGTGGATCTCCAGGACAGGGTCGGGGTTCCAGGGCTGAAAGACCAAAATGTGGCTCTCCCCTTCCTCACAGAGCCCTAAGCATCAGAGGTCAATGAAACCTGCCCCTACCCTGGGCACACCCCCCCCCACCCCCGCCCAGGGTCAGAGTTCCACGGTGGCTCCCTTGCCCCCAACCACCGCCAAGTGGGACAGAGGGTTAGTGAGTAAAGCATCATGGTCTCCTCCAGGGCCCAGAGCTCTGGGGACCACAGAGGACTGGGTTTCTGGCCCTTAAACCTATGAAAGAGACAGAATGGCTTCGGGCAAGCCCAGACGAGGCCCACTCTCCAACCCCCAGCCTCTGTGACTCAGCCCCGCTCTGCGAGGCTCCACATGACATGCAGAGGTTGGGGCAAGGCACGGCCCAGCTGCAGACTGGCGTGACCTGGCGAGAGGTGCTGTAAATGCCAGCCTCCAATCTGATCTCCCTCCTGACATCTGTGAAACTCTACCACATGTTAACACCCACCCGGACCCCCTGCCAGAGGTGCGGGGTGCAAACAGCGAACTTCATCCACACACACAGCATGTCCCAGGGCGAAAACCTCTCAGGCAAGAGACTTCCTCCAGCTTCAGCCAAGAAAGAACAGTGCAAAGGGAGGAAAGCTGGGGGGCTGCAGGTCCAAGCACTGAGCCTAGGATGAAAGGTAGGAGAGGTGGCCCACCCAGGAAGGCCTGGGATGAGGGGAGGGTGTGGCCGCCTGACTACGTCAGGGTGTCAGAGGCCTGGCGGGGTGAAGGCCTCATCCCCAGCTTTCTTGCCTCAGTCCTGGGCCTCCTGGGTCCGGGAGATGGCCAAGGGCCCCACCTCCCAAAGACTACTTTCCAACTACAGCCTGGGAAGGAGGCCCCAGGGCCTAGAAGGGGAGAGGGGAGAAGAGCTCTCAGCAGAGCTCTAAATACGCCTCCTATCAACCAGGGGCTGGGGCGACTTCAAGTTAAAAGCAAGCCAAAGGTCCAACCTGTGGCAGCCCCTGGGTCTGGGCCTCAGCCACATTCAACAGAGAACCTGCAGACTTGCATCCAGGGGCCCAGCCTGTCTCAGAGAGCCTTCCAGGGGTGACCTTGCCCAGCAGACCCTGGCCTGGCGTGAGGTCAGTCAGCAGCAGGCCTCGCCCTACCTTGTTCCCTGGGGACCGCAGCAGGATAAAGCGGTGTTTCCGCTTGAGGAGGGCACGAAGGTCCTGGCACTTCTCATAGCTGCCCAGCTCCACTGTCTCCACACACTTCTGCTCATCCTGGGGAGGGAGACACAGGGGACATGGTGAGAGCTAGATGCCCTAGACCCTCAAACACCCAGGCCCCGCCCCAGAACCTGATCCCACTCAGTGAGGGCACTGCTTGGTCAGAGGGGGCCCTCGGGCTGCCAATCAACCACCAAGATGCAGCATTCAGACCCTGGCAAGGAGACGGTGTTCAGTCCACGCCGGTTGGAGGGATGCCCTCCAGGCTCACCATCCATAGGAGAAATGGGGCTCACAGCCCGAAGGCGGGCGGCAGGGCTGACTCAAATGCGCCTAAGGTCAAAGGAGGCAACGGGGAAGCTAGAAAGGCTTAGGAAAGTGCGCCAGGGAGTCCACGCAGGCCCAGAAGCCAGGCAGAGACCTGTGAAAGAGGTGGTCTGGAAGGAGGAGCAAGTTGTCACAAACGAGGGGAAAAAAAGGCTTTCCAGGCAGAGCCACAGAGAGAAGCGTGAATAAGGCTGTTTGAGGTTACACAACCCGCCTTCACCACAGTGATCCGGAGTTGACTTCCCCACTTGGCATCTTCCTCTGCTGACCCTTGGCTTGGGGTGAGAGGCCACTCTCCATGGCCTGCACAATGGAGAAGGCAAGGGTTCCTTCTAGAGTGCCCCCTGAGTCTGCCACCGTGAGGCCTCATCACTAGTAAGGCTGGTGGCCAGGACAGTGGCCAGCCTCTTCTCGGCCACCCCTGGACACTGGCTGGGCTGCCTTTCTGCCTGCCAGCCCTGGCCCTTGAGTGTTTTCTCCTCATGGGCTCTACCCACCAGGTGCCTCTCCAGCCAGCTGTCTGGGACACCCTCCTCCCTCAGTGTTGGTCAGTTGGTTCCACTTCCAGGGGACACCCAGCTGGAACAGCTTCCTGGGTGTGGCACACTCGCCCCCTGGAGACTCGAGGGAAGCAGATGCAGGCCCTGGAGACGGGCACGCAAGTTAAGCCAACTCCTGCTCTTGGACATCATGCAGAGCATCCAACCAGGGACCGCCTCAGTGCTCCACAGTTTGGGGTGGAATATCCGGGAGGCAATGACTCGATTATATGCAGAGGAAATGCCCCAATTTCCCTCCATGATAAGTCGCATACACTAAGAAACCCTGACACTTAGCGAGCACTTCTGCATCCCCGATTCTCCTGAGTCCCTCAAGCACCCTGAAATCCTAGAGCCCCAGTATTTGTCTCATTTTATAGAGGAAGAGAATGAGAGCTGGAGGCGAAGAGATTTACCCTTGGGCACAGACCCAAATGTAAGGAGCAGGGCCAAACGCAAACACCCATCCTCTGACTCCCAAGCCAGAGCCCTTTGTAGCATATCAGACTCCTTCCAGGCAGAGCCAGAAGCTGGACAGTGCCCTAGCTGCAGGCTGCTCTGCACCAGTGGTCCCCCAGGTGTGGTACCTGGGCCAGCAGCCACAGCATCACCTGAGGACTTGTTAGAAATGCAAATTCTCTTGAATAAAAAATATATATATATATCCCACAAGGACTCAGAGGCAAAAAATATACAAATCAATTTTCACTGCAAAGTAAAGGAGCTGTTACAGTGGAGGATTCCTGGACTGAATGTCAATATTATGACATAGTGTGAGTGTGTTTCGTGTTTGGTAATTGCAATCATTGTTGCTTTTGTTGTGGTCATCCATTTACAATGCTTGGTGTCAGTTTATTTATCTCTTATAAAAATAAAATACAGTGTGTGTGTGTGTGTGTGAAAAAAAAAAAAGTTAATGCAAAGTGTATCTGGGGACCAGCGCTGGTTTGCACATTATTTCCGACAGGTCTTCGTCAAGATGTAGTTTAAGTTTTTGTAATCTTTTTTTACCCCTATGTTACGTTTGTTCTAGTTAAAGTTATTGAAATATAATTTTCTGTCTGTTAAATCTAATAATAAAAAATTGGATAATTGGAAAAAAAAAGAAATGCAAATTCTCAAGGCCCATCCCTACTGAATCATAATCTTGGGGGAATGGGCCTGGCAATCTGAGTTTTAACAAGCCCTTATACAAAAGTTTGCGAACCTCTGCTCTATACCAGAGATTCTCAACCTTGGCGGCACCTGGTAGCTTAAAAAAACCCCAGTGCCCAGGCAACATCCCAGACCAATTACATCAGGATCCCCAGGGGACAGAGCTCAGACATCAGTATTTTTCAAAGCAGATGATTGTACAGCTAAGGTGAGTAACCACTGACCTACTCTCTCTTCAGCCTTTCAGGGAAAGAGGAACAGGTGGCCAGGGTGGCCTGATCTTTCCCATCTAGATTCAAACAGGTGTCTTTTCCCATTTTTGCCTCCACGCACCTCTTTCCAATCCTTAGTCTCCAGTCCCTTCCAGGTTCCTGCACTCAACACAAGGGCTGGTAAAATCCACCTGCTCCAGGAAGCTGCCCTGCTCACCTGCAAGAGCCTAAGCCTCGGTGCTCTCTCCCTCCTCTAAGGGTCCCCATCAGAGGGCACTTCTGCAGGCATCTTACTAGGTGCTAGGGACACCCTGTCATGGGGAAGAATGGTCCTAACTCCCTGCTGAGCCATCTCTCTCTACCCTCTGCTGCATGTGTCTGCTCTCCTTTCTGTTCCCCCTACAGCACCCTACAAGGGGCAGCCCTCAAGAGGAAAAGTTTGCTGAACTGAATGCCTGACTCAGAGTGAGACACCAGAAAGGACGTCCCCCCGACCCCCATCCCAGAGAGAGAGGTTCACCTACTCCATGGGCACAGGTCTCCCCCGACTAGGCAGCTACCGGCCCAAACATACCCTCCTCTGTCTGGAAACAAAAGTCACTCCATCTCCACCACCCAGCTCCCCACGGCTGCCTGACCTGGGTCTCCTCTCAACCTGAAACGCTGAATCATCCGGCCCTTCTGCCTCTCAGAAAAGTCGGATAAACCAGCAGGCACTGGGCGGGGGCAGCATTTTTGGAATGTCAGCCTCACTGACAGCAAAGAAACAGCCAAGAGTCATTCGCACTCGCCTAGTTCCTTACATCAGAAAGAGGAATTGAACTAGTAAGCATTTCTCAACTCCTTCTCCTGTGCCAAGCTCCCCCACCTCCGAGTGCTAAGTTCTTAAAACTGCCCTGAGGTTTTGAATAGTGATTTTTTTTTTTTAAAGCATGATTTAGACTTTTTTGTGTTTAGGGGATATGAAATCCTTCCTGCTTCCCAGACATGGGCCAGATGTAGAGAGGTGACCCAGGACAAGTCTGGTAGCGCCTGATGGGCTGACAGCTGGGGGGCCTGTCACTGAACTCTTATGGCAGCTGGGACTGGAGGAAGCTGCGACAGCCCCCTTTATTTATAAAAATAGCCCCCTGCCGCCGCCACAGCACATCCTAATTTGGGGCCAGCAGCAGTAGAGAACATCTGGGGGGCTGTCTGCACCATTCACCCCCTTGGCCTCCTCCGGCTGCTTCTCTGACACCCCAACTCCATGAGCCTGGGGACTTGGTCAGGAAAGGTGAGATGCTTCTCAAAGGCAGCTCCTTTGAACACCTAAATCTTTCTTGGTCTGCGACAGTTATGAATTTGCCAAGACGGCCTGAGGCATGCTGACAGAGGCTGATGGGGAACAGGCAGGATCCCCCTTCCTCTGCCCCCAGGCCAGCTCTTCCCCGTGTACTCCGTCTGTCAGAGTCATACAGTAATAGCCCAGTTGCAGTGGACAGGCCCTCTGAGAGCCTCAACCCCAGAACATAAACAGCATCTCTAAGTAAAGGCCACCTTTTGGCCTCAGGTCTTCACCCAGAACTTTATTGACACTTATTTAACACACAACTTCTACATCCTGGGTTGTCCAAGTTCCAAACCTGCTGAAATGAAAAGGGGCACAAGTCTGAAGTGGGAAGATATGAGGACTGTGAGAGGCACAAGGACGGCAAAAGCGGCAACTGGCAGCTTGATGTTAGAGGAGAATGCAAAGCTGAAAAGCACCGTCTGGCAGTACGGAACAGCCTGATCCTCAGTGACTCTGAGCCACCAAGGAAAGACTCCATTAGGCCAGTACCTTCTGTTGAAAGGCAGACAATATCCAGCGTACTTTAGAGGACTTCCACCAAGAATAAGTTTTAGAGTTTACTTGCTGACATAGCTGGGTGGAGAGATCCCTGGCTTTGGCTCTAGACCTGACCTTCATTCACTGAGATGCTGAACAGGATTTGAGCACCTTGGGCCTCAGGGTGCTCCTCTGTAGAATGTGACATGATGACCACTCTTTTTTTTTTTAATATTTATTTATTTATTTGGCTGTGCCAGATCTCAGCTGAGGCATGCAGGATCTTCGTTGCCGTGTGCAGGATCTTTAGTTGCGGCATGTGGGCTCTTAGTTGCGGCATGTGAGCTCTAGTTCCCTGACCAGGGATTGAACCCGGGCCCCCTGCATTGGGAGCACGGAGTCTTAACCACTGGACCACCAGGGAAGTCCCCATGATGACCACTCTTAAGGGACTATTGTGAGCATCCTCCAAGAGGTATGTAAGACCTCCAAACAAGCATGAGCAGTAAGTATTATTTCTACTATCATTACTGAGTGGAGCAAGCTTCAGTTTTCTGGAAACTTCAGAGATGTGGAACCTAGCCCCGGGACAGGGAGCTGCAGTGTAGGTGGACAGCTGAGGAGACACACACATCCCTGTGCACATATGCTTCAAAGAGCCCCTCATCCAGGAGTCCTACGCTCGCACCTAGAGGTATCGTCCTTGTACCACACCGACCCAGAGAAGACCAGGCAATCGCCCAAGGTTGCACAGCGGGTCAAAAGCGAAGCAGGCCTTCCAGTCCGGGTTCTGGAATCCTCTTGTGGCCTGGGCTGCCCTCACTTTGCTCCCTGACCCGGCACCCCCAAACTCAGGACCAGGCAGGTCCTTACCTCGTTCTCGTAGACCAGCAGCTGGGCCTGGCAGAGGAGCAGGTAGCGGTCTTTCCAGAGGCCCAGGAAGCCCCCGCTGCTCTTCTTGATCCAGCCAGCCTTGTCCGCTGTCTGCGCTCCCCGAGGCTTCTGGCCCCCTTCCTTCACGCCCTGTAACACAGCATCCGGACGCCGTGAGGGTTGCTGCCGTGAGGCCACATAGGGATGTGTCCCTCTGCTGGATACCTACTGATATCACCCCATTTGAGCTTCCCCACAACGCCTGAGGCAGATATTCTCAATCCAATATCAGAAATAACAGTTAACAACAGCAGCCACAACGATAACAGCTGCAGTCACCTTATACTGAACCACTGTATTATGTTTTACCCAAACTGTCTCATTTAACCCGCGCGACCACCCTCCCAGGTGGTAGCATCATTATCCACATGTCACAGCAGACTGAAGCTCCGAGAGGGGAGGTGACTCGCCAGAGTCACACCGCTGGAAGGACAAAACCAGAATTCAAACTGGGTCTCTCTGACCCCATGTTCTCCCCTCCACCATTCTGCCTCCCGTGCATTCATTCAACCTCGTCAACACACGCTGTACTGAGCACCTACAATGTCACAGATGCTGGAGTAGGCAGGGAAGAATAAAAAGAACACATCTTTGCCCTCATGGGGCTGGCAATGTGGGGAAGGAGGAGCTGAACAAATAAACACCAGACATAAATACATTAACAACCATGAAATGCTATGAAGGAATCAGTGAAGGGGAAGTGAAGAGGAGGGAGTGCGAGAGGACAGCGGGGGACCTGGCTCAGGTCCGTGTGGCTCAGGAAGGCCTCCCAGAGGAAAGGACGTTCATGCAGGATCCGAAGGATGGAAGGAGGCAGGCAGGCAGAGTGGTAATTTTCCTCCCTACCCCTGCCCTTCTAGAGAGCCCACTCTGCGGCCCCTGCATCCTACCCCAAAACAGGAGGTTCCGCTGCCCTCATCCCTGCCCCAGGCCAGGACTTTAGGGTAGCCACCTTGTCTGGCGAGGGCTCCAAGGACACTGCCTTCGACCACAGGCAGGTACAGGAGGTAAACTCAAACCCTTCTCTAGGACATGGCAGCCACCCTGGAGTCTCCAGGCCAGTCACTGACATCTTGTGCCTCTTAATTACCTGCTTAAGTAGCTGGGCGCCAGGTATATGCCTACCAGATGGGGTCGAATTCACATTTGGTCCCCAGAACCCAGCACCGTTCCTTTACACATAATGGGTGCTCAAGAAATATCTGTGAAATGAAAATAAAAATACACCCAATTTGCTAACCACTTTGCTTCAATGACTGGTACCCACAGTGGTGAGTGTGAAGGGGAGAGTGCAGGAGAGGAGGGCTAAGAGCATGTCAGAATCCACAGGATGCTAGAAGGAAATCAGCACTGACTAATTCTGACTGCTTTATAATTTACATAAAGCTTAAAAATGGGGCTCCAGGGCTTCCCTGGTGGCGCAGTGATTGAGAGTCCGCCTGCCGATGCAGGGACACGGGTTTGTGCCCCGGTCCAGGAAGATCCCACATGCTTGTGTACCACAAAAAAAAAAAAAAAAAATGGGGCTCTAGTTAAAAGGAGCATACCTCTCCCCAGGGATACCCTGTGGCCACAGCTGCCTTTGGAAGGACAAGTCCAGACAGAAGTGTGGTAGGCTGTCAGGGGCTGGACAGGGCATGGCTTCCCTGTGCTCCATCATGGCAGGGAATCCCCAGTCTGGTTCTTACTGTGGCCCCCTCCCCCTCTGAACTGCATACTCCAGTGGTCAGGAGTCTGAGCTCTGAAGCCCAAGTCACAGACCAGAGGCAGGTCACTTGGTCTCTCTAAGCCTCAGTTTCTTCATTTGTGAAATGATGATATTAACAGAAGTTGCAAGGATTATAACTCCGTGAGGGCAGGGTTTTTTGTTTTGATTACTGCTGTATCCCCAATGCCTAGGCAGTGTCTGGCACACAATAGGTGCTCAATAAATGTTTGTTGCTGAATAAAAAGATACGACATACAAAGCAATGCCTAAGATACCCTAAACTTAGTAAATGGCAGCTGTCATTATTGTTACTGTTGTCACTGCCATCCCCTCTGGCTCTCTGGAACCCTTTCCCTGGGCCTGGTTCAGAATTCAGGACAAGGCCTTTCTGGGCTTAGCTGCTGGGCCTCAATGCTCCCAGGAGCTCCAGGAATACGAGATGCCCCCTCAGGGTCTCTCCCTAACTTGTAGATGGCAAGAGAAATGGAGAAGTGGAATGGTCCCAAATGGTCTTCCTGGATGGAGAAATGAGGAAGTGAGAGGCTTGCTGACAGGCCAGTTATGAGCCACCCTGATCAGGGAAAGAGGGGACTTCAGGGCCCTTTGACAAGAAGGGGGAGGCTCTAGCATCCTACCATGCACCCAGTGCCCGCCCACCCCATCACCAGAGACCCTGTGTTCAGCCCCATGGGCTGTGTGACCCGCTGGGGCCTCATCCACACAGAGACCCCTCTATGCTGGCCTCCACCAGGGCTGGAGGGGTAGAAGTGGGAAATGGGAAACCCCACCTCAACATCTGACATGTCACACCCCTCCATTAGCAACTACAGCAGATGGCCATCCCCTAGGCCTGCAGACTCTAGGCTTCTCTCAAACAAGACCGCGGAGCATGCTGCCCAGATCTACTTTTGAGCTCCAAGCTCGCCTCCTGTTTGCAGAGGCCCACCCACGACCCCATGGGATCTCACATCCCCCTCCACTTGTGACCTCCCCTACTTGCCTCACCCACAGCCTGAGACATGATAACTTCCTGCCAGCTGGAAGCTCCCGGGGGCCGGGCTGGAACCTGGTACCCTGACCACCATCCTCTCCGCATGGAGCAGAGAAGTGCCTGGTGAATGCCATGACTGAATTAGCTAGGGAAGCCAGTCCAGAGCCTTCAGGGATGGGAGTACCAGGATGGCACTGAGGAGAGAACGCACTTGAGGATGGGGGGAGTGACAGCTGAGGGGCTGGAGGTGGCATGAACCGAAGCCCAGGAGAAGGTCTCCTTGCCAGGAATCAGCCACAGCAAGAACCACCAGAAGACAGGCCTGGCTGGAGGTCAGAGTCCTGCCATCCTTCACCAGCCCCTCTCCCTGCCCCTCAGACACTCTCCCACCAGGGGGCCGGAGATGCCCCAGTAAGTTTTAATAAGCGGGCCCTCCCCTTGGCAGGGCTCACAGGGGAGGTTTTGTCCTGCTCAGCCCGGTTTCTCGGCCTCCTCTCCTCTTATTGACCAGCTGACCACTGTTCTTCCTGTTTCGCTCTCTCTTCTCCCACCCATCCTCACTCAGGCCCTCCCCCCGCCCACCGCGAGCAGCTCCTGAGGCACCTCTGGGCACCAGCCTGGCTCTGCTTTGCCTGAGATGGGAGGGCCTCTGGGTC
Organism: Globicephala melas; assembly: GCF_963455315.2. Taxonomy (NCBI): domain Eukaryota; kingdom Metazoa; phylum Chordata; class Mammalia; order Artiodactyla; family Delphinidae; genus Globicephala; species Globicephala melas. The sequence continues at coordinate 69,090,978 of NC_083315.2, forward strand.
ATTCATTAAAAATAAAAATAAAAAAAAAGGAAAAAGACACCAGGTCAGTCAGCCCAACACTGTGCACAGAAAGGAGCACGTGGAAAGCCACAACACAGGCCATGACAGGGAGATAGAGACCAGCAGAAGAGAACTTGTTGGCACCTTACATCACAGGGAGCTTAGGATAATGACCTTTGCCCTTTACCTAAACCCCATGATGCCCTGACCAAACTCTGCTAAGAACCTACCATGTCAGAGCCCTGTGATGGGGCAATCAGAGAGAGGAAGCACAGGCTCTGACCTGAAGAACTTCCAGTCTGATGGGGGCAACACAGACCCTGCACAAGGGAAATCCCCAGTCTGGGGGTTGGGTAGGCATCCCCTGCTTGAGAGGATCCCAGCCCACTGGGAGGGCTCTAGCACTGACCCAGACGGATACCCCGGTCTTGGCTCTCTGGTAGGGGAAGGACTTGGGGTTAGTTTGGGAAGCCCTTGCAGAAGGAAGGGTTTTGGTAAGACTGTGAGGAGGGAAAGAGACACACATCTTGGCCCACAGAAGAAGGAAAGGCACAGAAGGTACCAAAGACCCTATACTCTCAACCCTTTCACTACAGGATGAGAAAGTGCAGGCCAGAAAGGGTCGAAGATTAGCTTAAGGTCACAAAACCAGTGTTGCGACAGGACACTGCCCTGCCACTCTCTAGATGTGTTAGGGCAAAGGAGCAGCCTGGTGCCACTGGAGGTCAAGCCAGGGAAAGGCATGACTGAGAGGAAGAGGGGCAGAACCCCAAGGCAGAGATAGAAAAGCCTGAGTCCAGTTGCAACAATACCTCACACTGATAACTGAAGCTTTCAAAGCTTTTGCACATAAACCATCGCATTTCTGGACTGCCCACCTCCCTCATTTTATAGATGGGGAAACTGAGGCCCTGAGAACACAAATGGTTAGATGCCCCATGCCCAGACCTGCACTTTTGCACCAAATCTCAGGCTGATGGGGACTACCAACCCATTGCATGGAGGAGGTCACTGAGGCTGAGGGGGCTTGGCATCAAGGTTCCTGGGGCATGGGGAGGAAGTTCAAAGCCAGGGGAGGACTAAAAGCAGCCATTTGGGAGTGAGGTGATGAGGCCAGCCTGGGGTCATGGGGCAGAGCAGACGACTAAGATCTAAGAGGTGTTTTAGAGAAAGGAGGATGGGCACTGAGGCCTGGAGAAACAAGAGGAAGTTAAGGGGAAAAGAAATGAGAGGAAAAGAGGGATGTCAAAGGGGGGGCGGGGTAGGGAACAGGGAGCTCCCGGCTGTGTGGGGAGGTGGTGGGCAAGACCGTAGATAGCCCAGATGTGCGGGGAGCTTTCGGCATCTGGGAGTCAGTAAGTGGCAATGTTAGAGACTCAAGACCAGAGGGAGTACAGGGCTGGGCGGACCTCCAGACAAGCCATTGGCCCAGGAGGCCCCAGGAGAACTTCCCTTAATTGGGGGCCAGAGCAGATCAGGAGATGGAGTAATCCTGTCCCAAATCCCCTGGGAGAAGAAGAGGGGCCACAGCCAGACAGCCCAGCCCTCACAGCAGGGGTGGGGAAGCCCCACCCCTGTCAGCAAGAAAACACAGCCAATCATAGTGGCCTGACTTTGCCCCCTATTTCCACCCATTCTGAGAGAAGGGGCTACAATCAGGACCCGGGGAGGAGACCAGGCCCTATATTTTATAGAAGAGGAAATGCAGGCTTAGAGGGGAAGTGACTTATCTACCATCCCACAGCAATGCAGGGCCTAGCCTGGAGAGAACTCTGACGGATACACCAGCTGTCCCTGGGCAGTGGTCCCAGGAAGCAGGGAGACGAGCACTGATGGGGACACAGGCAGCCTGGTCCCCAGCTAGCCAAGGTTGCCCCAAGAGTGAAGTTTCATATTTCCTCCCCACTTATCCAGGCAAAGACACATCCCCTCCCCTCGGTCTGGGAGGGGCAGAAGCTGAGACCCCTTGGGGGACCAGAAGCAAAATCCTCTAGCCACAGCAGGCCCCTCCCTAGTTTATGCATTCCACAGTCACACATTAAGTGCTGGCAGTGTGCCTGGATGAGGGGGCTACTGAGAGAACTGAGTCTGCAACTAAAGGGCAGGGGTCACAGAGTGTCTGACCCCACCCCAGACCAAGAGGGTCCTGAGGGGGAAGAGGGAGGCTCAAGGGGCATTGCTGGTCCAGCTGCCCAGCTCCTCCAGGGAGTCAGCCCTCCAGGGATGTGGGAAAGGCAGGGGCAGGAATCAGCCCCTACAAGGGCCTGACACCCAAGCAGGGGAGAAGGTAGACTCACAGGGACTTAAACAGGGGAGAAAACGCAACTTTTCCAGTCCTGCGGACACCAGACAGGGTCAAAACCTCAAAATTCCTTGAGACAGGGACTCCAGAACCCACAGACCCACCACAAAACACACACACACACACACACACACACACACACACACACACAGTGTGCCCTAAGGATCCGACGTGGACGGCACAGGGAGTCAGTGGTAACCAGGGTTCGAGCCCAGCAACCTAGGACACTTTCAGCAAGTCATCAAACTGACCAGAGCCTCAGTCTCCCCATCAATCCAATGGGAACAATAACAACCCCCATGCCCATAGTTGGTGAGAGAAGACAGAAATAATGAAGGAGGATGGGTCTGCTATCCCTACCCCCGCCCCTGCTCATCTCATTTGCCTAGGCTTTGCCTGGAGACCCGCGGGAGAGGGGCTGGCTGGAACAAGGGCCTGAGCCAGGGACCCCAACCGCCGGGAGGGTCTCGAAGACCCCAGCCCAGGTCCCCCGACTGGCCCGGTCCTCACCTCCTCTTCCATGACGAGTCCGCTGAGGTCCGGCCGCTCGACCGCTCGGCCGCTCACTCCCGGCGCCGCGCGGTCTCCGTTACCTCCATCCACCGCCGGCCGGGCGGCGGCTCAGTGCGTTCTGTCCCGCTGGCTGCCGGGGGCCCAAGAAACTTCGGGGGGGCGGGGCCGAGGGCGGAGAGAGGCTTCCGGGGGCCGGGGGCGGGGCCCGAGGAGGGGACTAGCGGGGCCCTGAGGCCCTGGTCTGGGGCGGGAAACTAGGGCCGGGGCCGGGCTGAGGGAGGAGCCTGGGCGGGGCCGGGCGGGGGCTCGGGGACTGGATGGAGGAGCCGGGGCTGGAGGAAGACGGGGGTGGGGTGGGGAACCGAGCGCAGAGAGGTTTCCCTGACTCGCGGAAGGAGTGGGACTGGAAAGGGATAAAGGGTGTGGGGCACCGGCAGGGGGAGGGGAGGGGGCTTCCGGCCAGAGGCAGAGGCGAGGGAAGCGGGCGGGGTCCGAGGGCGGGGCCGGGGTGGGGCAAGACCGAGAGAGCGCCCGAGGAGGTGGCGGCTTCTGCATTTCAGGTCTCCTGACCGAGTGGGCTGGGGTTGCCTGACCGGGCCAAGCCGGCCTGGGCGGCCCAGAAATGGGGGCATCCAGAGAGTCCTTCTTTCCTACCTGACGCTAGGGTAGTGGTGACTACCTGGTCCTCTTCTCCCTAGAACCTCCTGGCAGGGCGGCGCCTGGAGCTCGGATCCCGTCCGGAGAGTCGTTTAACGGGAAGACCTGGGGCTGAGAGTCTGGACTCCAGGGTCCCTTTGGGGGAGGAGGTCTGCCTCTGACTCTCGGGGGTCCCCAAATGCAGTGTTCTCCTGCCCTCGTTGGGCATTGCTCAGAGCCGTCCTCCTCTGGTTCCTATATCTGAGGGCCCCGCCCCCACCCCATCCAGCAGTGAATCTTGCAGCCTTGACAACCTTGCCGAGGAGTGAAATGTAGGGACCAGATAATGGTGTTAGTTATACCTTGTACTCTCACTTTACACTTAGAGAATCAGAGGCCTAGGGAGAGAAAGTGACTGGCTACATCCCAACCTCCATCACGGTCCTGTTCCCTCCACACACACACCTCTTCCCTCTTAGCTCTCTGGGTCAACCCTGCCCAATGCCTCTGCAGGAAGAATTAAGTGCGTGTGGAATCAATGGTGACCTCCTTTGGCTCTGGTTGCCATAGCAGCGGCTGTACCAGTTGACCCAGCTCCCCTTTCACTGCCTTCTGCTGGCCCTCAGGCTTCCAAGTCACTTCCAGTCAGCATGGAAAAGGGCAGCCTGGAACTCCAGGGCCAAGGGGAAAGAAGATGGAGTCAGACTTTTTCTTCATACCTGGGCCTGGGTTCCTTTATCTAAAAGGATGAAGAAAATCCAGCCTGGGAAACTGAGAAAATGAGTATACATGACAACCACCTCTTGTGGCCACCACACGGTTTTATTCCCTCAACTTGCAGAGCTGTGCAGCCGTTGTACCCTGTGCCTGAGGACTCAGAAGATCCTGTATCTGGAAACTCATGTTCCGCCTGCTGGAGACCAGAGCCCCTGGGGAATTCATGCTGTTGCACAGAAGCAACTCATGGTGGGTTGGGGGTGAGGTCAGTTTTGATATCCGGGCAGCTCTGTCCCTTGAGAGTGAGCCACTGATAACCACTTGGGTCTCAGTTTCCCCACTCAGCCCATACGGGCCCTCTGGTTGTTGCCTCCACACCACACGCATTTTTTTCATCACAAATACTTTATTTGCCTTGATTATTCGTCAGGCCCTACACTAATGGCTGGAAGATAATGGCAGGACCCAGGGTCCCTGTCCTTTTTCAGGAGAGAAAGGCATGTAAACAGAGAAAACTACGCGTTAAATGTGAGGATAAAGGCATAGAGGAAGGAAGGGCACTAAAACCGGGACAGAAGGAACAGGCATTCCAGGCAGAGGAGACAGTGTGAACAACATGGAGGCATGAAAGAGTATTGTGTGTGTGTGTGTGTGTGTGCGCGTGTAGGGAGGCCAGGCTGGAGAAGCAGACAGAGCTCAGTGTAGAGAGGACCTTGAAGCTGTGTTGAGGAGACTACATTTCAACCTCAGGCCAATGGGAAGTCACTGAAAGTCTGGGGCTGTGGAAGGGATGGAGTCTATTTTGCATATGTGCCATTTAATCAACAAAGTTTATTGAGTGCCTCTGAAGTGGGGTGTTTTCCAATACTTCATCCTGGCATTTATCTGTTCACTCAAAAGAATTTGGGGCACCTCTGTTATCTGCTCACTGTACTAAACTCCTCACAAAAGTAGGTACCCATCCATGAAATAAATAGAATTTTTATCCTCATTTTACAGATCAAGAATCCAAGGCTTGGACCTGTTTAAGGTCTCTTGACTGGTAAGTGGTGGCCCAAGGATTCAAACCTCTCCTGACTCCAGTGCTCTCTCTAAATGATGTGTTTTGGCAGCACTGTGTGACCAGGCCACAGAAAGGCCCAGGCCCTGGCTTGTAGAGCTGATGAACCAGTAGGAGGGTAGACACATCCTGAGAAGGGTACACGGTGTGTGCTGAGAGCTGGTTCCCAGAGGGGCTGGAGCAACTAAGTTGTATTCTAGCAGGGTTCTATGGATGGGGGAGAGGGGGTGCAGCGGGAATTTAGGAAGTGGGAACATCTCACAAAAGTAAGAACTTGTAGAAGACCCTGACTTGTTAGGGGACTGTAGGCAGATTTCTGTGGTCATATACATGTGATGTTGGTGGGGAGTTCGGAAAGATGGCACCAAGGAGGCAGCAGGAGCTAGGGCACTAAGGGCTTTGAGTGCTGACCTGAGAGATTTGAAATTCCTCCTGCAAAGAGCTGGGGGCCACTGAAGCAGTGAAGCAGGGCCTGACATCATTTTCATTCTGAAACCTCATTTTCATAACTGCTGTGTGAAGAACGGTGACAGGGCAAGAGAGACATGGAGACCCATTGGGTCAGAGATTGTTACAGAAATCCAGGTTGGAGGTGACGGAGCTTGAACCAAGCCAGTGGTTATAAGGATGGCAGGAGCAGATTCAAAAGATAGTAGAGATAGAGGGGTCGGGACTTGGAGAGAATGGTTTCATTATTCATTGATAAATATCCATTCAATAAATATCTGTTGAGAGGCTACCATGTCTCAGGCACTGTTCTAAACACAGGGCACAAAGCCATAAACATGACAGGGGTGATCTCTGCCCTCTTGAAGCCGGAAGAGAGAGATGATAGGCAAATAAACAAATGACCACAATAACAACAGAATGTGATAAGTTCTCTAAGGAAAGTAAACAGGTAATAAAATAACAATTGGGGAGCCAATTTTAGATATGGTGTGAGTGGTGGGGTGGAGCTTTTCCACAGAGTGGAAATTTCAGCTGAAACCTGAAAGATGAGAAAGAGACAGTCACCAAAAAGTAGCAGACAGTCACAGTGAAAGGCGGAAGATATTTCATGCAGAAGAAAGAGCAAATGCAAAGCCTCCGGCATAGGGTCTTCAAGGAACACCAAGGAGGCCAGTGTGACAGAAGTATAGTGAGTAAAGAAGAAAGTGGTAGATTTGAGATCACAGAGGAAAAAGGGGAGGGAGTTGGCCTCAGGCTATGGTAAGAACTGTGGATTTTATTCTAAAAGGAATAGCCTGGGGAGGCATTGAGAGCTTTTAACTAGAGCAGTAGCAAAATCTGATTTATGTGTTTGAAAAGATCCCACCTGCTGCTGTTCGGAGAAGAGATTGTAGGAGGACCAGAGTGGAATCTAGGAATCCAGTGAGATTATGAGACTACTGCTGTAATCCAGGGGAGAGCTGACAGGTTGCTAGTTCTAGGTTGTGGGGTGGAGGTTGAGGGAAGTGAATAGATTCAAAATACATTTTGATAACCTATAATGGAAAAGAATCTGAAAAAGGATATGATTTATATATACATATATATATATATAAATCACTTTGCTATACACCTGAAACACATTTTAAATCAACTATATTTCAATTTTTTCCTTATCCATGTATCTGTTGGTGGCCATTTAGGTTGCTTCCATGTCTTGGCTATTGTAAATAGTGCTGCTATGAACACTGGGGTGCATGTATCTTTTTGCATCAGAGTTTTCTCCTGATACATGCCCAGGAGTGGGATTGCTGGATCATATGGTAAGTTTATTTTTAGTTTTGTTTTTTTTTGCGGTACGCAGGCCTCTCACTGTTGTGGCCTCTCTCGTTGCGGAGCACAGGCTCCGGACGCGCAGGCTCAGCGGCCATGGCTCACGGGCCTAGCCGCTCCGCGGCATGTGGGATCCTCCCGGACCAGGGCACGAACCCGCGTCCCCTGCATCAGCAGGCGGACCCTCAACCACTGCGCCACCAGGGAAGCCCTATTTTTCGTTTTGTAGAGAATCTCCATACTCTTTTCCACAGTGGCTGCACCAAATTTACATTCCCACCAACAGTGTGCATTCTCCACACCTGCTCCAGCATTTGTTGTTTGTGGACTTTTTAATGATGGCCTTTCTGACCGGTGTGAGGTGATCCTCATTGTAGTTTTGATTTGCATTTCTCTGATAATTAGCGATGTTGAGCATCTTTTCATGTGCCTATTGGCCATTTGTATATGTCTTCTTTGGAGAAATGTCTATTTAGGTCTTCTGCCAATTTTTTGATTGGGTTGTTTGTTTTTTTGTTGTTGTTATTACTGAGTTGTATGAGTTGTTTGTATATTTTGGAAATTAAGCCCTTGTCAGTCGCATTCTTTGCAAATATTTTCTCCCAGTCCATAGGTTGTCTTTTCATGTCAACTATACTACAATTCTAAAAAACGAAACATTTTGGAGGCAGAAACAACAGGTTTCGATGGTGGATTGGACGTGGTAGGTGAAGAAGGAATCAAGGATATGGTATGGGTTTTTAACTTGAGCCAAAAATGGAGGTGCCATTTACAGAGATGATGAAGACAGGAGAAAAACAGGTCTATATGGTATTGAAGGAGATTAAAAGCTCTGTTTTGGAGAGAGTGAGTTTAACATGCCATTTAGGGGCTTCCCTGGTGGCGCAGTGGTTAAGAATCCGCCTGTCAATGCAGGGGACACGGGTTCGAGCCCTGGTTCAGGAAGATCCCACATGCTGCAAAGCAGCTAGGCTCGTGCACCACAACTACTGAGCCTGCGCTCTAGAGCCCTTACGCCTAGAGCCGGTGCTCCGCGACAAGAGAAGCCACCCAATGAGAAGCCCACGCACTGCAATGAAGAGTAGTTCCCCCCCCCGCCCTCACAGCAACTACAAAGAAAGCCCATGCGCAGCAACAAAGACCCAACACAGCCAAAAATAAGTAAATTAATTAATTAATTAAAAAAAACATGCCATTTAGGCATCTGTATGGAGATATCATCAGGAGGACAAATGGCAATACAGTCGAGTTCAGGGGAGAAGGGCAGGCTGGGGTTATAATATTGAGAATCAGCATGTAGCTGATAATTAAGCCATGAAATTGGAAAAGATAGGAAAAAAGAAAGAAAGTCCTCCCACACTGAGAGGTCTGGTTGAGGGAAAGGGATTAGCAAAGGAGACAGACATGAAGCAGCCAATATGTAAGAAAAACGAGGGGAGCATGTTGTGGAAGTTAAGAGAGTATTTCAAAGAGGTATAATCAGCTGTACCAGATCAGAGGCTCAATAAAATGAGTGTCAGCTGCCCAAAGAAGAAGCTACACGAGGTGAAGTGCTCTGGAAGCTGGAAGCCCGCGAAACACCCTTTCAGCTCCTCTGCCAGACTGTTGTAAGCTGAGGGCTGTAAAGGTGGAGAGGGCAAAAGCACAGCGAGAAAGGACCGCAGGGGGAGAGGAAGGAAGGGGCTGGCTCTTTCAAGTATCAAATGAGAAAACGCCAAGAGTGCAATTAGTAAACCACCTAGTCCTGTGCTGATGTCGTCGTTATTATTAGTGAGCCGGGGATTGGACTGAGACCGCCAGTGGGAGAAAGCAGGTAAGACGTATAGAAAGAGTTCTGGAGGAGGAAATTTCATAGCGAAGAAAACCCGTTCCTCCTGACAGCTTGCGTTAAAACCAGGCTTTGGATTAGGCGAGGAGATCGGGAGCAGTGTTGCGCTTCACTCGGAATTGACCCCTCGCGGCAGCAGCGAGCAAAAGCCCCGCGGATGCGAAGAGGGCACAAAGCCTAGAGGGAGGAAGTTCGGCCCCAGATGTGAGGAAGTCCGGCCCCAGATTTGAGGAGTCCCTCTGCCTCCGCCTCCCTCCTCCATTGGCCAATCAAGATCCAGCTGACGGCCGGTGGCGCAGGGGCGGGGAGGAGGGCGGAGTCTGAGGACCGTTAATCTATAGCTAGGCGGTATCTAGCTTTCCTCCGACTTCTTTCGCTCCAAAGACTCACTGTTAACCTGGTGGGCAGAAAACCACTTTGGAAAAAGCTCTTGCAGCTTCATATAAAACTAAATTATAAACTCCACGACCAGCAATTTCTCACCTAGGAACTTATTCAAGAGAAATTAAAGCATAAATCCCAGATCTCCATCAATAGGAAAATGGGTAAACTGTAGTATATCCATACAATGCAGTATTACTCAGCATTAAAAAGGAACCAACTGGGACGTCCCTGGTGGCTCAGTGGTTAAGAATCCGCCTGCCAATGCAGGGGACACAGGTTTGAGCTCTGGTCCGGGAAGATCCCACATGCCACGGAGCAACTGAGCCCATGTGCCACAACTACTGAGCCTACGCTCTAGAGCCCGCGAGCCACAACTACTGAAGTCCACATGCCTAGAGCCTGAGCTCTGCAACAAGAGAAGCCACCGCAATGAGAAGCCCGAGCACCGCAATGAAGAGTATCCCCTGCTCGCTGCTCCTAGAGAAAGCCCACGGGCAGCAACGAAGACCCAACAACGAAGACCCAATGCAGCCAAAAATAAATAAATAAATTTATTTAAGAAGAAAAAAAAAAGGTAAGCATAGGGACTTCCCTAGTGGTCCAGTGGTTAAGACTGCACTCCCAATGCAGGGGGCCAGGGTTGGACCCCTGGTCAGGGAACTACAACCCGCCTGCTGCAACTAAGACCCGGTGCAGCCAAATAAATAAATAAATTCTTTTTTTTAAAAGGTAAGCATACTCTAGTTAATTCTATGCATGTTGAAGTGTTCAGACGTGAAATGAACTGTTGTCTGCAACTTTGAAATGAATAACAAAAAAATGGATTAACGCTCGGTGCTTTGTGACCACCTAGAGGGGTGGGATAGGGAGAGTGGGAGGGAGACGCAAGAGGGAGGAGATATGGAGATATATGTATATGTATAGCTGATTCGCTTTGTTATAAAGCAGAAACTAACACACATTGTAAAGCAATTATACTCCAATAAAGATGTTTTAAAAAATGGATTGATGAATGGGGAGATGGATAGATGGTTAGATGTGTTAAAACAAATACAGCAAAATATTAATTGTAGAATCTTGGTGGTAGGTATATGGTGTTCACTGTGAAAGTCTTTCTATCTTTCTGTATATGTTGGAATATTTTCAGAATAAAATGTTTGGGGTACCAGGGGCTGAGAGGAGAGAGGAATGGGGAGTTGTCTAATGGTTGTCTAACCATTGTCTAATGGGTACAAAGTTTCTGTTTCGGAATAATGAAACTTTTCTAGAAATAGAGGTGATGGTTATACAACATTTGAATGTACTTAATGGCAATGAATTGTACACATAAAAATAGTCAACGTGGTAAATTTTACGTTATGTATATTTTACAATTTAAAGAACCTTGGGGGCTTCCCTGGTGGCGCAGTGGTTGAGGGTCCGCCTGCCGATGCAGGGGACGCGGGTTCGTGCCCCGGTCCGGGAGGATCCCACATGCCGCAGAGCGGCTGGGCCCGTGAGCCATGGCCGCTGAGCCTGCGCGTCTGGAGCCTGTGCTCCGCAACGGGAGAGGTCACAACAGTGAGAGGCCCGCGTACCGGGAAAAAAAAAAAACTTGAGGGAATTCCCTGGCGGTCCAGGGGTTAGGACTCGGGGTTTTCACTGCGGGGGGCGGGTTTCGATCCCTGGTCGGGAGCTAACATCCCGCAAGCCGAGTGACGAGGCCAAAAAAAAAAAAAAAAAAAATTGAAAGCCAAAAGAAAGAAAATGTTAGGGGAAAATTCATGTAGAAGCCTCCATGCTTTCTCTAGAACTGGTCTGGGGTACTGCACAGAGAGAAGGGAGAAGGTAGCCGACAGTGTGAGTGTGCTAGGCCCACTGAGCAGAGGGTAGTGAAAAGAGAGAACACAGGCTTTGGAAATAAACAGACATGGGTTCATAATCCCAGCTTTCGCTTTCTAGCTTATGATTGTATTTGTTTCTTATTGCTATAGCTGCTGTAACAAATTATCACATATTTAGTGGATTAAAACAACACAAATTTATTATCTTACAGTTCTGGAGGCCTAAAATGTGTCTCACTAGACTAAAATCAAGAGCTGTGTTCCTTCTGGAGAATCTAGAGGGGGATACCCACTTCCTCACCTTTTCCAGCTTCTAGAAACCTCCTGTATTCTATGGCTTGTCTCATGGCCCTTTCTTCTCTTTTCTAGGCCAGCAGTAACATCTTCAAATCAATCTTTCTCTCTCTGTCTGTCTCTCCCTCTTACACACACACACACACACACACACACACACACACACACACACACTTCTGCTTCCTCCTCATCACATCTCCTTCTCTGACTCTCTAGCCTCCCTTGTAAGAATCCTAGTTGGGCCTACCCAGACAACCCAGGGTAATCTCCCCATCTCAAGATCCTTAATTTATCACATCTGCAAAGTCCCTTTTGCCATGTAAGGTAACATATTCACAAAAGGAATCTGGGGATTAGGATGCAGACATCTTTGCAGTTTGCGGGGTGTGGGGGCGGGGGGGTCATTATTCTGCCTACCACAGTGACATTAAAAATTTTCCTGTGCCACTAGTACTCATATGTCAAGACAACACTTAAGAGGAAAAATATTTCTCATGATTTTTTCCTAACAGTCTTATTGAGATATAATTCACATACCATACAATTTAAAGCAAATAATTTAATGCTTTTTAGTATAGTCACAGAGTTGTGCAATCATCACATCTTCATCTTTCTCCATTTTTAAATATGAGGAAACAAAGGCTTGAGACATTAAGGAAACTTGCTTAGAGTAACATCTGACTGGCGGGCCTGGGGCAATGCACTGGCTGTCAGGAGCTGAGATTCCAGTCCAGGGCTGGACTCCCTTCACCAAGTTAGACCAGTCACCTGGGAGCAGTGTGGTGTAGCAGTTAAACTAGCAGGCTTAGACTTGGGTTCAAGGCTTTGTTTTGCTATCTACAAGCTATGTGACATCTGGTAAAACTTCTTGGAGCCTTGGTTTCCTCATTTGAAAAATGGGGGCAATTCAATAAATGAGCAGGCTGACTCACCTGTAAGATGCCTTCTAGCTATGTCATTCCAAGATTTAATGAGGAAGGAAAAAGATAATTAAAAATGAATTCCCTAAGCATTCAGTTCAATGAGAGGGATGCGGATTCCCGAAGACAGCGGCCCACACACTTCCCTTGTACTCTCTGAGCACCTGGCCACAGGTCTCAAGAGTTCCTCACTGACGGGTCTCAGACACATGGGAAAGACAAATGCGTAAAATGATGGTTACAGAGACAGATAAGCGTGTAAAGAGCTGTTGGGGGCGGGGTGGGCAGCGACAGCAGTAGGCCATGGGTGTGTGTGTGTGTGTGTGTGTGTGTGTGTGTGTGTGTGTGTGTGTCCGCGCGCGCGAGGGTTTGGGGGGGTCTGCCCAGAAATGGGCAAAGGTCCAGTGAGTGTAAACAGAGATGAGAGGGATCAGAGGCAGCTCTTCCGCAAGGCCAAGTTCAGCCTTAGTGCGAGGGCTAGAGAGGAGGGAGTGCGCGTTGGAGGTATGGTTCTGAAAATAAACCTTCAAAGACGCGATTGGTGACACAACACCACGCGCGGCCCCGCTGCAGTCCCCGCCTCCTCCCACCACACCCACTAGTCCGCGCGACTTGGTATGCTCCGCCACCACAATAAGCCTCCTTCCTCCGGCGTGCTATTGGTACAGCCCAAGCCCCGCGAGTTGAAACCCAAAGAAAGACACTCCCGTTGTCACGCCCGGTGTCTCTGATTGGCTGGAAAATTTAAAGATCCGGCCGGTGATAGGGTGATTCTCTACACCCAGTATTTGAAAGTTTCTAGTGTCCCTACTTTTGACTGCATGCCGACTTTGTTCAGCTTGTTCGCCCGAGTGCTGGCGCAAGTGAGTGTTCACCCGATCCTAGAGGTGGGAGGCAGAGCGCCTGCCTCTTCAAGGGGTCCCTGCCGGGAGGGTGCGTACGAGTGGGTCAGACGGTGGGTGAACGGAAAGCCGGACGCCAGGGTCCCTCCGCGATTTCCCTAGCCAAATATTTTCTACCCCATCCCACCTTGGAGATGGGAAGCGCCGGGGCTTCAGAATCACACAAGCCCTGACTCCCACCAGCCGTTGTGGCCTCTCTCAGCCTGTTTTCCACTTCTGTACACGGGGAATAGTGAGACCTGCTTGGCTGCATATAAACCAGTGAACGTACCTGGAAGACAGAAGGCACTGATTACATGTCAGTCCCCTGCTTACCTCCACACGTCCCCTGCTTCCTGGGGGGGGAGACTCAGGATTCTCGTGCCCGCCCTGGGTCTCTTGGAAGCAGGCTTCTTTTCTGCTCAGGGGATCCCTTCTGTGGCCCTTGTCGGACAGCCGAGGTTCCCCAACCCTGGGTGTACTCGACGCCGCCCATCCGCCGCTCTGGAAATTATTGTGTAGGAGAGTAATTTCTAAGAGAATTTCCGGTTCGCCCCAGGACCCTTTTACCTTCTCCGTGAACTCTTTGTGTTACCAGTGACAGCCCCGGGACCCTTTGTGGCCATGACCCGGCTCTCCGTCCTGACCTCTATACCACCTGTGATGACCCCTGCGCTCCGGTCTTTTTGCAGACCTGCAGAGTTGGTGGCGATGCTGTCGGGCACCCAGGCAGTGGCAGCGGAATGCGCGGACGCGGAGCTGCGGTGCCGTGTTGCTGTGGAGGAGTTGAGCCCGGGCGGGCAGCCGCGAAGGCGCCAGGCCCTGCGCACCGCGGAGCTGAGACTGGGTCGTAACGAGCGCCGCGAGTTGATGCTGAGGCTGCAGGCGCCCGGGCCCGCGGGGCGGCCGCGGTGCTTTCCCCTGCGCGCCGCGCGCCTCTTCACGCGCTTCGCCGCGTCCGGGCGCAGCACTCTGCGGCTTCCCGCCGACGGCGCTCCCCGGACCGGCGCGGTGCAGCTGCTGCTCTCCGACTGCCCCCCTGACCGCCTGCGCCGCTTCCTGCGCACTCTGCGCCTCAAGCTGGCCGCGGCCCCGGGTCCCGGGCCGGCCTCCGCCCGCACGCAGCTGCTTGGCCCGCGGCCCCGCGACTTCGTCACCATCAGCCCGGTGCAGCCCGAGGAACTTCGGCGCGCGGCGGCCACCTGGGTCACGGACTCCACGCCGGTGAAGCAGCCCACGGAGTCCCGGTCCGGGGCCAAGCCCAGCACCGTGAGGACAGGAAAGGGGGGACGCCTTGGGGAGTGGGTGTGCCACTGAGACGGAAGAGACCGAGAAAGCCCAAGTGTGGGGGGAAGATGGTGGAGGTATTCAGATGGCTACTGGTTATCTCAGACGAGATGCTCATCAGACTTATGAGAATGACAGGAATATGGGAATTGTGCATGTTTCTCATGGTGCAATCCCTGAGACTGAGTAAGGAGACTAGGAAAAGGGGGCCAAGGTCACATTAAAAGAGAAAGCAGAGAAGGTGCTTCAGAAGAAAAGTGGGAACTTGGTCGCCCTGGAGAAGGAGAGGAGGTTTTGGAGAGAACGAAGCGGTCAGCTGTGTAGGGGCAGCCAACAGGTCCAATCAGATAGGGGGACAAAGTCTGGTGGGTCTGACAGTGTTCGGGAACTGGAACAAATGGATCACAGACCACAGAGGTTTGAGACAAGCTGGTGAGAAGAAGGAGATGCGGCAAGAAGGCGCCCTGGCTAGGCAGGGTTTTGCTTGGGTGTTTTGAGGCAAGAGAGACACATCTGTGACAGGAAGGGTAGTGAGAAGGAAGGATGGGTAAGAGAACCAGGAGAGTTAGGGAACCCAGGGGAGAAAGCTGAAGGAGAATCTGGACCTGCACACTGGGGTCTTCAGGGCACCAGGAGTCAGTGGAGATCCAGCCTCGGTCCCTTCCTCAAGGAGAGACCTGGACCCCTGTGGTTACTGGCAAGATCTCCAGGTGAACCGAGGCTGCCCAAGGGCTCCAAGGAGAGAAGCCAGCAGAGACACAAAGGGCTACCAGGCCAAGAAGGGAGGGGGCAATGCCTAGGGAATGTGGGGAGGCCCTGAGACAGCCCTATCCCCCCAGGAAGTCCCAAGGTGGCCCCTGCCTGTGAAGAAGCTGAGCTTGCCCCCCACCAAACCAGAGCTTTCCAGGGAACAGGCTGCTGTGCTGAGGGTTGTCCTGAAAGGCCAGAGCATTTTCTTCACTGGGAGTGCAGGTAGTGGGGGGCAGAGTGGGTGTGGGGAGAACAGTGGTGTGCTAGGATGGAGGAGAAGTGGCCCTGACTTTGCCTTCTGCCCAGGGACGGGGAAGTCTTATCTGCTGAAGCGTATCCTGGGCTCACTGCCTCCCACAGGCACTGTGGCCACTGCCAGCACTGGGGTGGCAGCCTGCCACATCGGGGGTACTACCCTCCATGCCTTTGCAGGTAAGTGAGAGCCTCTGGGACTTAAGCTGGGAGCAAGCCAGGCAGGTGGGAAGAGAGGGGAGGTCAGGGTTGAGACAGGGCTGGGATCTCAGCCCAGGCTGAATAGTGTCACTCACAGGCATTGGCTCGGGTCAGGCTCCCCTGGCCCAGTGTGTGGCCCTGGCCCAGCGGCCAGGCGTGCGGCAGGGCTGGCTGAACTGCCAGCGGCTAGTCATTGATGAGATCTCCATGGTGGAAGCGGACCTATTTGATAAGCTGGAGGCCGTGGCCAGGTCAGTATGGGCAGTGAGGACTGGGTTCTGGTGGTCTTCCATGTGGAACTCGCTCACCCCAGCGCCTAAAGCACCACATGCTCCTCTCCAGAGCTGTCCGGCAGCAGAACAAGCCATTTGGAGGGATCCAGCTCATCATCTGTGGGGACTTCCTGCAGCTGCCGCCTGTAACAAAGGGATCCCAGCCCCCGCAGTTCTGCTTCCAGGTAGCACTCACCCTGTGGCCCTAACCCCCATAGGGGTCTGCTCTGCTCCCTGATGCCCCATCTTGCCCCCACCAGGCCAAGAGCTGGAGGAGATGTGTCCCAGTGACCCTGGAGCTGACTGAGGTGTGGAGGCAGACAGACAAGACCTTCATCTCTCTGCTGCAAGCTGTGCGGCTGGGCAGGTGGGCCCCGCTGAATAGAGAAGGGGCCATGGGATGCGGATCCAAGCGTGGGTCAGAGAGGAGCACAGGAACCCAGAGAAGGGAGAGAAATGCTTCATGGCCCCATTGGGGATGGTCACTCTGTGAGCACTGGGGCCCAGCCTCCCCCAGGGTTGGGTCCCTATCATCCAGCACAGGGCCTGGCACAGAGTACATCTCAGGGAATTATGGGCAGATGGAGACACAAGAGTTATTCAGAGATGTTAACACTCCCATTTTACAGATGCAGAAACTGGGGTTCAAAGAGGTGAAGTGACTTGTCCAAAGTCATGGCTAGTAAGTGGCTGAGCTAGGATTTGAACTCAGGTCTGACTCTAAAACCCAAGTTCCTTCTACTCTTTGAGCCTGTGCGGCCACTTGGTGGGGGAGAGGAGGTTGCAGACATGATCCCACCCCAGCTAGGACAAAAGGTTGAAATGCTACAGGTACTCTAACTTGGGAGTGGAAAGGAGGCCAGGACGGCAGAAGATATGGACCGCAGCTGGGTCTTGGGACCCAGGTCAGATTGGGATGGGATGAAGGAAGCAGGTGGTGGTGGTGAGGGGCTTTCTATGCCTGGGGACAGGAGGCAGGTAGGAAGGTGCACAGCATACACCAGCAAGTGTGGGGGACAAGAGAAAGGCTGAGTGGCAGAACAGTGAGAGGTGTTTCCAACTTCTTCCCCCTCCTCTCACTTGAGTTGCTGCAGCACCCAGACTTCCCTGGAGGAAGGCTTGAAGTGGGGAAAATAGAAACACAGGCTAGATTTTTTTTTTCCCCTAAGGCAGCAGGCAAGGGGCTAGAAAATTGTAGCTTGGAGACCAATCTGATTATAGGGTACCAGTATTACAGGGTATCAACATCAGAGCCTCACCTCAGTCTCTAAATCTCTGGCCTATGCTCACTCCTCATATCTAACTTCCTCAGGGGAGCGGCTAGCTCCAACCTGGGGGCAGACACAGGGAAGGGTGCCTGCCCATGATCACAGCCAAGCACCACCCCCGTGCTCATTCTCCATGTCTGGGGTCCACGTGAGGAAGGAACAAGTTGGCCAGCTTGGGGAACCAGCAAATCTTGCCCTGGTGCCCCATCCAGTCCCCAAGCCTGGTCCACGGCCTGCTGCATGGGCCGTATCACCCACGTGCCCCGCCTTCCCTGGTGTTCAGGTAGGCTCTGCCCTGATAGCCTGGCCTCTGCAGGTGCTCAGATGAGGTCACCCGCCAGCTCCGGGCCACGGCTGCCCACAGGGTGGGGCGAGATGGGATTGTGGCCACGAGGCTCTGCACCCACCAGGATGATGTGGCCCTTACCAACGAGAGGCAGCTGCAGAAACTACCAGGTGAGCAGGGAGCTGGGGCTGGGCCAGACCAGCTGGGAGAGGCCATCAGGCAGGCATGGCCCCCCAGGCAGCCTGGGCCCTTGGTGTCATTTAGATATCTCAGATATCTCGGTCCCAGCCCCTGTGACCATAAAGTCCCTTACATTTGCAGATGTAATTGTGTCTTTGAGAGATGTGACCTTTCCTGGGTCAAAGTCATTCAGCCAATAAACACTAAAAATGAGACTTGAACCCAGGCCTCTGATTGCAAAGCCCAGCTAGGTTTGAGCTGTGCTCACTACCTCTCTCCATGCCCTGGTCTAATGTGTTTTTTTGGAAATTGAGCCACAAGTCAGTGACTTGTAATCTGTTTGCCCAACTCTCTTTTCCCAGGTGAGGTACACAGCTTTGAGGCCATGGACAGTGACCCTGAGCAAGCCCGGACCCTGGATGCCCAATGTCCCGTTAGCCGGCTCCTTCAGCTAAAGCTGGGGGCTCAGGTGAGTGGGAAGCAGGGCCTAGACCCTGTGAGCATCGGCCTCCCTGATCCTAGCCCCTCTGCACGGGCTGCTCCACAGCCAGAGGGCCCAGATGTGACCATAGCAAACTTCTTCCCTCCTGTTCCCAGTCACCTTCCTGCTTTCCATTTTCCACTGCCCTCCTCTTCCTCCACCTGAAGCTCCAGGCAGTGTTGCTTTAGACAAATCCTTTTCCTTTGCTGAAGCTGGGTTTCCCCATCTCTAAATTCAGAGTAAAATACCTACCGCACTCAGTTGTCTTCTGTAGTGTCGCCTCTACTGTGAGCATCCTCCTTCCTTCCACAATGGTGCGGGTGGGATCCTTTTCTCAGGTTCCAAAGGGCACCTAGGGGGAAATGCAGGCACAGTGGTTGGAAGAGGGCTATCCCTCAAGATTGAGGTCCATACACATTCCCTCTAATAGACATGGTCATTGTGCCCTGTCACCTTATTGTTCTTTACCCCCTCCTTCTGAGGCAAACTGAGCAAATGTCATTCCCCTTTGGCACAAGGGGAAACTGAGACCTAAGGAAATAAAGCAGTTTGTCGCAGGGGCCCCAGCAGACTCAGTGCCTCTCCGTGACAGACCCCAGCCTCAGAGATCTGCCGAAGCGACCCCTGGAGCTGAGGCCAGGCGTAGGGATGCCCTGCTGTCCATGCCTCCAGTTTTCCTTCTCTCGCAGGTGATGCTGGTGAAGAACTTGGCAGTGTCTCGGGGCCTGGTAAATGGTGCCCGAGGGGTAGTAGTTGGGTTTGAAGCCGAGGGGAGAGGTAAGTGATAGGGGAGCAGTCCTACTGCTCGGGTTTGCAGCAGGGCCCTGGGGTTAGTGTGCAGAGGAAAAGGCTAGCATGGAAAGGTGAGGCCTGTCCTCACCTTGGAGCCCTGGAGCGGGACTGAAAGGTGGGACTTCTCCACGCCTCCCTCAGGGCTGCCCCAGGTGCGGTTCCTGTGTGGAGTCACCGAGGTCATCCGTGCAGACCGCTGGATGGTGCAGGCCACTGGGGGCCGGCTTCTCAGCCGGCAGCAGCTGCCCCTCCAGCTGGCCTGGGCCATATCCATCCACAAGAGCCAGGTGAGTGTGGGGACGGGGGCAGGATAGGCCTGGGGCATGTTGAAGGGCGGGGGGGTCTTAGAGGCTTTGTGAGGGTTGAACTTGCCCTGGATGGAAAGTTCCAGACCAGCTGTAGAATAAACCTTTCGTTAGTGCATTTCCCATCCCACTTCCTCTCTCTTTCCTAGACACATACACTTCCCCTCTGTCATCTCGGGCCCTGCTATTTTCTGAGCCACTATTGGATATGTTAATTTTAACATATTACGACAACTGTGGGAGGTATAGTTGTAATAATTGTTCTTGTTTTACAGAAGAGGAAACCAAGGCTCAGGGAGGTTAAGTAACTTGCCCAAGGTCACACAGCTAGTGCCCTGCAGAGCCAAGATTCATTTCTATGCCTGTCTGACCCAGACCTGAGCTCTTGCCTTTCACCCTTATCCCTCTACTCTTATCTTGGATCTGTATTTCCTGGACGCCCCCCTACTCAGACACCCATCATCCTGTCTCTCTGACTCAGAATCTCTGGACTGGGCAAGGAGATCAGGGGCAATAGCTGGGCTGGTGGAGGTGGGGTCAGGTTCCTGGGCACAAGTGAATTCAGCCTGAGCTGGCTCCAGCCCTGTCCCTCCATCCCCCAGGGCATGTCCCTGGATTGCGTGGAGATCTCTCTGGGCCGTGTGTTTGCCAGCGGCCAGGCCTATGTGGCCCTTTCCCGGGCCCGCAGCCTGCAGGGCCTATGTGTGTTGGACTTTGACCCTATGGTGATTCGCTGTGACCCCCGTGTGCTGAGCTTCTATGCTACCCTGCGGCAGGACAGGGGCCTCAGCCTGGTAAGAGGGAGTCACCCAATGGTGGGCCATGTGGCCGTGGGCAGCCTGGGAGCTAGGACAGAGGGAAGGCCAAAGGACCATGGGGAGGGGGTGGCAGAGCCTCCTCTGGCTCCGTTGGCAGCAGGGCCGAGAGGAAGGAGATGCTGGCCCCCAGGCTACGACCCGGGGGTGGCACAAGCCCATGACTGGGTTTCTCTGGCTCTGATATAGGAGTCCCCAGATGACGATGAGGCAGCCTCAGACCAGGAGAACATGGACCCGAACCTTTGATCTGCAAAGAGAGGACAAAGGGTGGTCTCCCCCTCTTCCTGCTCCCTAGTGGGCCAGGCCCCAGGGGATACCTGGGGGAGGGTAGTGAATGTCCCTTTCTCCCTTCATCAGGGGCTCTCAGTCTCCTGGCAGGGCTCAGGAGTGAGTGCTTCCCATCCATTTGCCAGCTGTGCCTCAGTTTTTCCCCTTGCCCGGGGTGAGCTGCTTCCGGGGTCAGGAGTCGGCAATGGGCCTGCAGCGGTAGCTGGTGTTATAGGACAGAGCTCTCTGCGAGGGGCTGGCCACAGGGCCGCACGGTTGTGAATGCCGCTCTCTTTAGGCTGCAGAGAGGAGAGGTGGCAGGTCCTCCAGGAGCAGGAACAGGCTGTAGGGGTCCTGGCATGGGACTCAGGTCCCAAGCAGAGAAGGGAACCTTGCTGGGGGCGGGGGGATCTTCACAGCTAGACCCAGCCCAGCACAAGCCAGGGCAAACACCCTCCTGAGCCTAACCTGAGAACATGCACTGCGAACTGTGTGTCTGTATCTTACGCTGCTCTTTTGGTGAAGAAGTCGTGTGTAGGAGTATTGAAATGGATGTTCTCAGACTGTATTTATTTTGGACAAATAAACCTGTGAACTGTGTGAGGACTGTGAGTTGAGTCTTATGGTCCCTTTAAGAACCCCTACGTGGGGCACTGGCTGACCCTTTCCGGGGTGTTACCCTTACCCCACCCCGCATACCTGGTCACACAGAGGTGTCTGTTAACGCCTTGATGGCTGAGCTCAGAGCACCCTTATATGAGCTTTTGTTAGTATCACTGGTTATTTGGCAAAGCTGAGTTACCTGAGGTTGGTGACTCATAGCGAATTGCCGTCACCCAACAGTCTGACAAGGACACACTAGAGAATTCACACGATGGGAAATGGGCCTGTCACAATGTCCAAATGCCGGGGGCCTCGGTTGAAACTTTCTCATTTTGTGCCTTACTGGGGCTCCAGCTTGGATGTTCTGACCATCATAGCTTCAGCTGATATGTAAATTGCTCAGGGGCCCTCATAGGCTGGCAAAGACGATTAAGGTTCACTGCTTATGAGTGAAAAGGTTATCAGTTCTGGCTGATAAATACAGGTTATAGTGGAAGCGTGCAGTGGCAGCTCTAGAGAGCAACGGTTAGTTAAATGTAAAATTGCCAATGGTGGGAGAGCTTAAGAAGGCGGAAACCATGCTGGTTGCTAGGGGATATGAAATCTCGGGTGCTTGAAGGTGTTTGTCTTTGTCTCCCAAAAGCCAGCAGAGGCTCCAGCACACAAAGCTTGGGTGCTCAGGGAGTGTCTGCTTAAATGGGGGCTCAGTGCCATGGTGTTTCAGAGGGGCTACAGGGCCTCAGACATTCACGGTGGGCTTCGTGGAGGAGGCACAGCCTGTGGAGAATTTGACTGATGGTTATAGACTGGGGAGAGACCTGGCTTTCCATCCTGGTTTTACCACTCACCAGCTGTGCAACTTTAGGCATGTTACACAACCACTCTGAGAGGGTGTCCTTACCTATAAAGTGCAGGTGGTAACTGACATCCACATAGGTTTGTTGGGAGAAAGGCCAGCCACATGGCAGGAGGTCAATCAGTAACTGTTATTAACATTTATGGGACTTCCCTGGTGGCGCAGTGGTTTAGAATCCGCCTGCCAATGCAGGGGACACGGGTTCGAGCCCTGGTCCAGGAAGATCCCACATGCCGCGGAGCAACTAAGCCCGTGCGCCACGACTACTGAGCCCACGTGCCACAACTACTGAAGCCTGCGCGCCTAGAGCCTGTGCTCTACAACAAGAGAAGCCACTGCAATGAGAACCCCGCGCACCACAACGAAGAGTAGCCCCCGCTCGCCGCAACTAGAGAAAGCCCACGTGCAGCAACGAAGACCCAACGCAGCCAAAATAAATAAATGAAATTTATGATGACTAATGGTTATCATCACCGTGGTGTCCGTAGAGCACAGTCCTGCCTGTTCCTACACTGGCTCCTTTGGCAAACAAGATGTGGGGCCTTAAAGGGGTGCCAGCCAGGCCCCCTGGATGACCCCTGCCTGCCTTGCACTTGCCACCACCCTTCCTGACCCTGAGGAATCAACTGTTTTTCTGTGGCATGAACCCTTTCCTCTGCCCCAAATACAAGACAGTCTTAGGAGAAGCCAAGCCCATCAGGGTGACCCCACACACACAAGTGGGCAACCATGGGGGCTTTTAAATGCGGTACCATTCAAGGATCAGGGTGTTCCCAAGTCAAGATAACTTGAACGGGAAAGGAAGGTGGCAGAACAGAAGCCTAGCGCAAAGAACTGATATGAAGCCCAGAAACCCAGGCTTGGGAACCAGTGGGAACCAGGGAGGCTAGTCACTGAAGGTGGAGCTGGGAGCAGCCGGCCAGGAGGACCTCTGCGACCACCCCTGGACAGCGAGCACAGCCACCAGGGAAGGAGTCCTGAGCTACACAGGTGGGCATGTCTCTGGTTGAGCTTGGTCTCCTGCAGAGCCTGCAGCCACTGACAAGAGGCTGAATATGCTCTCAGGGTGCAAGAAGGACCAGGGCTTCTGCCCAGAGATGAATCTCCCATCATCCTCCAGAGCCAGGCTCTTGAAGATGTCTTGGAGATGCAGTTATTTCTTCTGTACACTCTCCTGGGACTCTCCTCTCTGACCCCGCCCCTCAACTTACACTGCTGAGGCATCCCCACCACCTCCAGCCCCTTTCCCTTCCGCAGGGACTGATTTCAGCTTTCCCTGCTCTCAGATGAACTCACCCTGCTTAAAGATGTCTTCCTCATGAGACCGACTGGGCACCAGAAAGTCCTGTCCTTAGCAATCCTCTCTCAAGGTGTGGATGCTCTCCTGAAGGCCCCTGGAGGAGGGCAAACATGTTCATAGGAGGGGGAGCTCCAGACATCCCTGCCCCTCAGGCCAGATCATGAGAGTA
This sequence comes from Globicephala melas, assembly GCF_963455315.2. NCBI lineage: Eukaryota > Metazoa > Chordata > Mammalia > Artiodactyla > Delphinidae > Globicephala > Globicephala melas. Next base: position 69,114,184 of record NC_083315.2, read on the forward strand.
GACTGCCTCATGAGGGAGGTGTGCAAGGAACCTCCCAGTTCTTTATTTTCTTGGCATCTCATTTAATCTAACTTTAAACCTGAATCCCTGGGGGGTGTAGGGAAACCCCTATCTCAGTCAGGATTGGGGGCTCCCCACCCTCAGGGTCATACAGGCAGGAGTAGGCCTCATAGGAGCAGGCCTTTCAGCTCCAGGGCCTCGTGGTAGCTGCTGACACCCGCAGTGACCAGCATCCACAGGCCATAACTCTGCCCAGGCCCGGGGGCAGGGTGGGGGAGGGCATTCCCAGAGCCATAACCTCTCTGGGGGCCTCACACCATGCCCTCTGGAACCCTGCATCTCCCTGTGGTACTCCCAGGGGACCCTCTGATCACTGGACCCTCCCCTGTCTTGGAGACCTTCCTCTCTGATTCTCCTTACCCCCAACGTAATCCCCTCAAGGAAGTGGACCTAGGATGCAAAAGCCAGGAAACACTGTGTCCTCAGATAGCTTCCAGATTTGAGACAAAGAAGCCTGGTGACCCCACTTGGAATCTGGGGGCGGGGTGGAGGGATAAGGACCGACAGAACCAAGAAAACATCCTCAGTAATATCCTGTCACACTGGGATAAAGGAGACCTCCTGCCCGTCTTGTGCGTTCATTCATTCATTCATTCATTTCACAAATATTTATCCAGGTGCTGGCTAGACACTGGAGACCCCACAGTAGCAAGAGACCTGGCTTAGATGTCTTTGTGCACCAAAGCACTGAGCACAATTACTTTAGAAAGGAGACACTTCATAAAATGTTTGATATTTAAAGAATTCAGGGACAGTGCCATCCCCTGAGAGGTGGGGATTTTTACTCCCATTTTGCAGAGGAGGTAGCTGAGGCCTGGGGAGCTAGGCAGTGGCAGAGCTGGAACTGGAACCCTGTGCACTCCACTTGGTGTTCACAGAGCTGTCCAAAGGGAGTAAGAGGTGGGGCTGAGACAGAGGGACTGGTGGAGGGCCCACCTTCACCCTACCCTCAGTCGGAGGCATGGGGAGGGTTTAGCGAGGCATGAGCTGCTCCTTTCTGAGATCCTGGCACAGTTTGCTCACCCCTACAGGGCCAATGGTGGTGCTCAGACCGCTGCATCCCAGAGTAGTGGGCCTCCTGCTCCCCAAGCACCACACACCAGACACCACTAGGTGGCGCCAAGTTGTCAGTCGGTCTCTGCCCAGAGACCTGTCGGGTCCTTTGTCTTCCAGTCTCTGTGCCTGGGTGGGCCACCTCAGGAGCTGGGGCGGCCAGTAGGCATAGGGAAGCTTCTTTGTTGAGAAGCTAGTACCAGGTATCTGTTGAGTGTCTCATGGTTTGAGTTCATTAGCCCCCTTGTTTTTCCACAATAACCCCAAGAGGAGAGTGGGACATTATCCCCACCTTATGGGGAAATGAAACTAATCCCCTGTAAGGTTAGGTGACTTGGCCAAGGTCACACTGCAGGCTGGGTCTGGAACCCAAGTCCCAGGGTCCTGGGATATTTGCAAGGTCAGCAGAGGGCACTGAAGCCAGATACTGGCTCCACAACTTGCTGTGTAACCTTGGACATGCTGCCTAAAACCTCAGCCCAAATTTCATCATTAGCCATGGAGTTAGGACAGGTAAAGAGCTGGGGTGGGGACAGGCATGTGGTAAACCCTCATGGTTAGTTCCTATTGGCCTTTATTGCACTTACCTGAAGAGGCCACCCTGCAACCCTCCTCATCTCTCCCTCCCCCTGTCCCCCAGCCTCTAGGGTGGCCAGAGAATAACAAAGAGAATTAGCAGGAGCCCAGAGTAAACTCTCTTTCAGTCTTCCCTCCTGGAGGACCCAGGCTGTGCCCAGCCTCTAAGGGGAAGGGGAGAATGAGGTCTTGTCCCCTCTCCTTCCCAAAACAAACTTGAGTCCCAGCCCTGGTCGGTGACTGTGTGTATCATAACTGCCCCTCTTCTTGCCTCTGTCCACCTTCTTATCTGAGCATCTTTGATGACTCTATGAGGGGGATCTTTAGACCTAGTTTACAGAGGAGGCTCACAGAAGGTGGGCAGCTCAAGGTCACAGGGCTGTAAATGGCAGAGCCAGGATGGCACCCAGGTGTCTGAAGCCTCACCTTGGTGTTCAGGACCTTTGCAAAAAGGAGGAAGCAGGCGCTGCTTCCTTTCCCCTAGCTTTGTTCCTGAAACCCTACACTCAAGACTCCATTTCTTTAGGATTCCAAGAGCATCACCTGCTGAGACATAAATGGCTGGGAGGGGATGAGATGGAAGGGGAGGGGCTTGGTAGGAGACCCTGAATGGGGCAGTGAACCCGGGTGCCAGACTAGCCCTGCGGGGAGGAGGCTGATAGTCAGCCCACCTTCCACTCCTTGGACTCCCACCACCTCCAGCTCCCTCCTGCAGCCTCGCAGCCTCCCGGCAGATGCCCGCGCCAGGGGTGCCCCCTCACTCCCCTCCCCCAGCTGGTGTTGGGTTCAGTAAGCAGAGCCCCAGCTCACCTGGGAAGGTGTCGAGTGAGGAGGGCATCCAGTTACAAGCTGGGGCTGGGAGGGCAAGCAGGGGCAACCCAGGGGCAGGAGCCAAAGGCCTGGGACCTGGTGGTGGGGGTAGGTGTCAGGGGGAGGCCTCAGGACCTACCCCCCAACCCTGCAGGGGCCTCCTCCCTGCTGCTGGAGGCCCCAGCTCCTGGGGACTGAAGCAGAAAGACCATGGCATCCTCCTCAGATGCCACCTGGCAACTAGCACACCCGTCAGCTAGGCCTCAGTTTCCCCATCCTCAGAATGGGGGTAGGGTGAGAATAAGCCCCGTGTAACCGATCCACCACAGCCCAGGACTAATCTGGGTAAACTGTGAAGGGCTGTGCACACCCTTAGGGAGGGTGTTCTCTCTGTTCAGCTCCAGTCCTTTCTCTCCAACACCCAGGGTGGCCTCCTCCCCCGCCCTGCACCCTGGGCCCTGGCACTGCACTCCATGCCTATTTAAGGCAAATCTCCTGATCTCCTTTTAAATAACATTCACTCCTTGTTGTGGAACAGACAAGCAGGGCCTGAGCTTAGAAAAAGGGGAGGGAGTTGCAAATATCCCATCAGAGAGTGGGGGGAACGCGGTGGTGAAGCAGGTTTGGGAGGGTCCTTGCACTCCCTACCCCAGCCTCCCATTTGGTCCCCTCACTGCACAGGCCCTGGATTGGCTCCAACCCCTTTAGAGGGACTGGGGCACTCCCAGAAGGCTTCCTGTAGCCCCAGGGACTGTGGTGGTGTGGGAGACTGAGGAATAATGCCACTCCCAAGGCCTGGGGGGTGGCGTGCTTGGGTGAAGAAGTGGCATTTGACCAGCAAGGGGAGTGGGAGGGTCTGGGGTAAGACTGACATCTGATCTCACAGCCTGCCAGTAAGGATGAAACAACTGCTATTCCCTTCTAGAATCAGAGGCTCAGAGAGGCCAAGAGACCAGCCCAGGGCCACACAACTAGTGAGTGGAAAGGTCTGAAATCTAGGCCTCGCTCTGCTCCAAATTTATGCTTTCTGCCCCTCCATGCCAGGTCTCCTTGTGTCTGGGGCTGTATGTGACACCAGACAGTGACTCATCAGGGACCAGGCATCATTCAAAGTCCCCCACGCGGGACTTCCCTGGTGGCACAGTGGTCCGGAATCCACCTACCAATGCAGGGGACATGCGTTCGAGCCCTGGTCCGGGAAGATCCCACATGCCACGGAGCAACTAAGCCCGTGCGCCACAACTACTGAGCCTGCGCTGTAGAGCCCGTGAGCCACAACTACTGATACCCGTGTGCCTAGAGCCCGTGCTCCACAACAAGAGAAGCCACTGCAATGAGAAGCCCGCGCACCGCAACGAAGAGTAGCCCCTGCTCACCGCAACTAGAGAAAGACCGCGTGCAGCAACGAAGACTCAACGCAGCCAAAAATAAATAAATAAAAAATAAATTTAAAAAAACGAAAACAAAAACCAAGTCCCCCCCACACTCTTCCTGCCTGCATAGCTCTCAGGCAGGGACCCTGACTCCTTTGCTTCTGCCTCCCTCTTCTTTTCTCCAGGCCAACCACACCTCTCCTTCCCCTCCTCCCAGGTTCCTGGCCCAGGCATCCCCCTGCTTCTGGCCTGGCCCCCGGATTAGCTCACCTTAACTTGGTCATGTACTCAGAAACTTACAGCCAGAAAGTGGCATGTCCCACACTCCTCCGAAGGAGTGAAGCAGCGAGGCTAGGCTCCTTCTCACTGCAGGACCCCCCGCAGGGCCCTTCCCAGACACTCTGTTCTTCCCCCTTGAGGCCCGGAGGCCCTCCCTCTCCCGCTTCCTTCTCTTCCTCTTTCCCCCAGGTGTCTTGGCCGCCTCCGCAGCCTCCCATCTCAGAGTGGCTAATCCCCCTGTGGTCCTCACATGACGGAGACGCCCTCTTTGGGGTTCAAAAGGAGAGGGTCAGGGATCCTTTACAGATCATGTTGCCTCCCCAGGCATGTAAGCCCCAAGAGGCCAGCCCCACCCGCGTGTCAGTGTCATGCTGGACTAGGGGGTGGGGGACCAGAGTGAGGAAGAAGCCCTAGCCTTGTCTTCCTCTGGGCACATAGAGCAGATAGGGGCCAATGCGGTCAGCTGGTCCAATGGCCTCATTTCACAGATGAGCAACTGTGGCCCAGGGAAGAGGAGGAGAGGCCCCGGGGGCTCACAGTGAGACAGAAGCTGAGCTGGGTCTTACTGGGACCCCTGGTAACCTCAGGTGGGGCTTGATCCCGGGGAAGAAGGGTCAATTATAGGAGGAAACTCGGCTCAGTGTTTAATCGGGGTGGGGTGTCCTTGAACTTTTCAGGGTCTTTCTAGCTTGGTTCTACCTTTTACCTCTTGTTTGCCCTTGCACAATCCCCTTTCCCTCTTTGGGCCTCAGTTTTCTTGTGTAAAACAAGTGGGTTGGGTAGATGGTCTTTAAGATCCCTTACTGTTTACATCTTCTGCACCTCCCATCAGCCCAGCCCCATCGCCCAGGCCTTTCCAGCTCTCGCCCAGGCCCAGGTCTGCCTCATAGCCCCTCAAGATTGCTCCAACAGGGAATTCCCTGTGGTTGGGACTCGGCACTTCCACGGCAGGGTGTGCGGGTTCGATCCCTAGTTGGGGAACTAAGATCCCGCATGCTGTGCGGCACGGCCAAAAAAAAAACATTGCTCCAACAGCCTCTATACTGTCTCTAGCCTCCGCTCTCGTCCCCTGCAATAAGCTGCCCCAGACATTGCCCAGGTAACCTACTGATGCTTAGGAATCTCCCATGGCCCTCCACGGTCTCCCTAAGAGTAATCCAACTCATCACCTGGCATTCAGCACATCCCACCTGCAGCCTTGGACCCTGGGCTCAGTTTCTTCATCTACCAAGCACTAACGACCCCTCACTTTGGGACTGTGGTGTAGACACATAGTGGGGCACAGGCCAGGAGCCCAGGAAAGGTGGGATGGCCTGAGTGGCACTCAGGGCTTCTCTGTGCTGAAAAGGCTGCCCATCCCACCCCCACTCCTTCATCCAAATTGGTGAGGTGCTCCAAGGCTGATTCAAGCTCCATCCCCTCCTAGAGAGGCCAGGCCCCCTGGGTGGCCCCATCAGAGTGACCTTGCCCATGTGGAGCTCCCACGGGCCAGATTCACTCGCCTGCCTGTATCTGCAGCTCCTGCCATCCTGTGGGGAAGGTACAACTGGCCGCTCCTGGAGAACCAGCTGGCAGGCACTTGCTGAGTGAACCCTTGGGTCTGTGGGTTCCTGCCCAAACCCCTCTCCTTCCCCCAGGGAGGTGTTTTTTTTTTTTTTTTTTTTGCGGTACGCGGGTCTCTCACTGTTGTGGCCTCTCCCGTTGCGGAGCACAGGCTCCGGGCGCGCAGGCTCAGCGGCCATGGCTCACGGGCCCAGCCGCTCCGCGGCACGTGGGATCTTCCCGGACCGGGCACGAACTCGTGTCCCCTGCATCGGCAAGCGGACTCTCAACCACTGCGCCACCAGGGAAGCCCCAGGGCGGTGTTTTTAACATGGGATTTTCTTTGACTCTCAGAGACTTCCTCACTCCCAGCTCCACAAGCTCATAGCTGGGCCTCGGGGCAGACTCTCAGCTGGAGGTTTTAGACCCTGTCTTGCCCTGATCCAGTGACTGGCCAAATGGACTCTCAGAAGCCTTCCCCAAAGGCCCAGGAAGGAGTAGCTGGCAGGAAATACCACTTATTAGAAGAGAATGCTAAGGGAAGAGAAGCCAGGACCTAGAAGCTTGGAGACCTCCCACCCTGGGGTTTGAACACTGCTTCAGCCACTTACTAGTTTCAGGGTCTTGGGAAAATTACCTAATGTCTCTGAGCCTCAGTTTCCTCATTGGGAAGTAATAACAACTATTTCATCCTATGATGAGAGAATTAGATGATGCACGCAAAGTGCTGAGCTCACGGCCTGACACCTCGTAAATGCTCGAAAAATGGTAGCTATAATCCTTATTGAGGACAGATGGATCAAGGCCCCCAGCTGAGGGGGTGCAGGCTGTTGGTTGTTCAGCCAGAGGTAGGCAGCTGGTTAGTAGCGAGAATACAAACACAAAGTCCCAAGCCTGGCGCTAAGCAGTCTATATACATCATCTCATTTAAACAGGCCCTTCCTCTCTCAAAAGTAGGGGAAATTTCCTAAGGCTCAGTGAGTACTTGTAGAAGGTCTGCAGTTTACAAAGTACTGTTTACTTTATAGAGCCAACCTCTCATCCTGTGAGCATTCTAATAGTTGTCAACGGTCACACGACTAGATCTGGGACTAGAACCAGGGGACGGCTCCATCTTTCCCCAGAGGCTGGTGGCAGACACTCTGAGGGGTTTGGTGAGGCCTGAAATCCCCACCCAGGGCCTAGGGTGGGACAGGGGCTTTGAAGACAACAGTGTCATGTCTGGCTCCTGCCCAGCATCTGGTTCTGTGCTGGGCGGAGACCTGGGTCTGCAACTCATCAGCCCCACCTGTCAGCCCTCCCAGGCAGGCACGTGGGGCCTTCGGTTATCACTAAGGAGAGCGCGGCTGAGGGGGGCCTCAGTTCAGGGGCCTGGTCTCCCTTCCTTGCTGGGCACCTTCAGGCAGGGAGCTGTGTTCCCACCGGCCAAGCACCTCCAAGTTGACTGGACTCTGTTATATGACAGGTACCCTGAAATATGCAGAGACCGCACTCATTCAATAAATATTTATTGAACACTGACAGTGTGCCTGGCCCTGAGCTGGCTGTGGGGTATTGGACAAAAATTCCCGCCTACATTCTAGTAAAAGAAGCTGTAAAGGAAAGCATAAGTGTGGTGGAAATAAAAGAGAGCAATTCGCTTTACACAGGTTAGTCTGAGAAGGCCTTTGAGCTGAGGGAGGGAAGTACAGCTAGAAAGAGCATTCTGGACAGAGAAGAGGGCCCAGGCAAAGGCCCTGAGACAGGAAAATTTGGAGTGTCTGGAGATGAGCAAGCCTGCTGTGAGGTGGGCACACAGCGAGCTTGCCCTCAGTAAATGCCAGTTGAACAAATCAACCAAAGATCATAAGGATTTCTGCATCCAGCTGAGACGGAGTAATAGGGACTGGATTTACATCCCCACCTAAGACAACTAAGATACCCCACAAAATATGTGCAACGGTGGTTCTCAAGACATCGGGTGCCAGACAGGGAAAAATAGTGACTTCTGGGAGTGAGGACACAAATGAGGTGAGCCCTAGAAATGCCCCACCTCACCGCCTGAAGAAAGTTTCCAGACCAGAGCGCAGCGAGAGGAAGGCAGGTGAAGCCTGGCAGCCTCCCCACACTGAGAAGACACTGAAAAGCTGGGAGTACGGAACACGAGGCAGAGAACCAAAAGGGCAAGAGCTGCACACAGAGAACTCTAGAGCTCTACACAGGGTACCTCTGCAGTCATTCTGCTCAGTGCATGCTTGTGAGGAAACCACCAGAAAGCACGGTGTGCACCACCCAAAAGGATGAGAGAGGATAATCCTTGGAGCTCACAGAGAGCTGCGAATAGCGCTGGTTCCCACAAACCAGAGTAGAAACCACACAATTAACGGGACACTGAGTAGAGCCAGCGTCAGAAGAAGTTTTGGCTCGGAAGTGGGAAAAAACTAGACACTGCTCTGGCCCCCTCTAACAAAAGTAAGATCTGAAAGGACCAAACTGTTTTCAAGTAACTTTTGCACGCCAGGACAAAGCTCAAGGACATTTATAAGAATAAACACACACAGGGCTTCCCTGGTGGCACAGTGGTTGGGGGTCCGCCTGCCGGTGCAGGGGGCGCGGGTTCGTGCCCCGGTCTGGGAGGATCCTGCGTGCCGCGGAGTGGCTGGGCCCGTGGGCCATGGCCACTGAGCCTGCGCGTCTGGAGCCTGTGCTCTGCGCGTGGGGGCTGGGGGGTGGGGGGTGGCGGCAGCAGTGAGGGGCCCGCGAACCGCAAAAAAAAAAAAAAAAAGAATACACACACACACAAATCCAGCAATTGATAAAATAAAATTCTTAATGCCTGGCAACCAATAAAAATTAGCAGGTAAAAAAGAAACAGGAAAATATGACTCATAATGAAAAGAAAAACCAATCAATTGAAACCTACCTAGAAATTACCCAGATGATAGAGTTATTACAGACTTTTTTTTTTTTTTTTTTTGGCTGCACAGCATGCAGGATCTTAGTTCCCCAACCAGGGAGCAAACCCATTCTCCCTACAGTGGAAGCACAGAGTCTTAACCACTGGATCGCCAGGGAAGTCCCTATCACAGACATTAAAACAGTTATTCTAACTATATTCCATATGTTCAAGAAGATAAAGAAAAGACTGACCATGTTAAATAGAGATATAGAAGGTATTTTTTAAAAGACCCAAGTTGAAATTATGAAAACTATAATGTCTGAGATAAAAATACACTAGATGGATTAATAGAACACTAGACATGGCAGAAGATTAGTGAATTTTAATACATAGTAATAGAAACTATCCAAAATAAAACACCTAGAGAAAAAAGACTAATAATAATAACATGGCATCAGTGAGCTGTGAGATGACGTCAAGCGACCTAATATTTCTATATATGTAACCTGAGGGAAGAAGACAGGAAAAAATATTTGAAGGAAAAAATTAACTGAAACATTTCTAAATTTGATAAAAACGATAAATCCATAGATCTAAGATAATTAACCCCAAGCACTATAAACATAAAGAAACTATACCAAGCCCTCTGGTCTTCCCCATCCAACAGAAAGCACAAGAGAGACCAAGATTGAACCTGGGCCCTCGGCAGTGAAAGCACAGAGTCCTAACCACTGAACCACCAGGGAATTCCCAAGACAGCTGATTCTTCTTGTGCAGTGCCAGCCGTGTCACTGAGACATGATGGTGAAGGCTGGAGTAAACGAATGCAGCTGTATTGGGTGCCTGGTCACCAGGACTACTTTTTTTTTTTTTTAATAAATTAATTAATTAATTTATTTTTGGCTGCTTTGGGTCTTTGTTCCTGTGTGTGGGCTTTCTCTAGTTGTGGCGAGCGCGGCCTTCTCTTGTTGCAGAGCATGGGCTCCAGGCGCTCGGGCTTCAGTAGTTGTGGCTCACGGGCTTAGCTGCTCCTTGGCATGTGGGATCTTCCCGGACCAGGGCTTGAACCTGTGTCCCCTGCATTAGCAGGCGGATTCCCAACCACTAAGCCACCAGGGGAGTCCCACCAGGACTACTTTTAACTCTGGCAAAGTAGATAATGTCTCCATCAATGACCCCTTCATTGACCTCAACTACATGGTCAACATGTTCCAGTATGATTCCACCCATGGCAAATTCAATGGCAGAAAGATGAGAATGGGAAGCTTGTCATCAATGGAAGGCTCATCTCCATCTTTCAGGAGTAAGATCCCACCAACATCAAATAGGATGATACTGGTGCCAAATATGTTGTGGAGTCCACTGGTGTCTTCATTATCATGGAGAAGGCTGGGGCTCATTTTAAGGGTGGAGCCAGAAGGGTCATCATTTCTGCTCCTTCTGCTGATGCCCCCATGTATGTCATGGGCATGAACCATGAGACATATGACAACTCACTCAAGATTGTCAGCAATGCCTACTGCATCACCAATTGCTTGCCCCCGCTCCCCTCAGCCAACATCATTCATGACAACTTTGGTATCATGGAGGGACTCACACCCACAGTCTATGCCATCACTGCCCCCCAGAAGACAGTGGATAGCTCCTCTGGGAAGTTGTGGTGTGATGGTCATGGGGCTGCCCAGCACATTATCCCAGCTTCTACTGGTGCTGCCAAGGCTGTAGGCAAGGTCATCCCTGAGCTGAATGGGAAGCTCACTGGCGTGGCCTCTCATGTCCCCACCCACAGTGTGTTGGTTCTGGATCTGACCTCCATTTGGAGAAAGTTGCCAAATATGATGACATCAAGAAGGTGGTAAAGCAGGTATCAAAGGGTCGGTTAAGGGCATCCTGGGCTACATTAAGGACCAGATTGTCTCCTGAGTCTTTAACAGTGACACCCACTCTTCCACCTTTGATGCTAGGGCTGGCACTGCTCTCAATGACCACTTTATCAAGCTCATTTTCTGGTATGACAATGAATCTGACTATAGCAACAGGGTGATGAACCTTATGGTCCACATGGCCTCCAAGGAGTAAGAGTCCCTGGACCATCAGCCCTACTAAGAACGCGAGAGGAAGAGAGAGGTCCTCAGCTGCTGGGGAGTCCTTGCCTCAACTCAGTCTCCCAAGACTCTGAGAATCTCTCGTTCTTGACAGTTTCCAAGAACAAGAAACTGTGACCCCATCACAGTTGGGGCTCTCCCAAGCCCTACTTTGGAGGACCCCTATTTTGTCATGTACCATCAATAAAGTACTCTCTACTCAGCCAAGAAAAAAAAAAGAAAAGAAAAAGAAAAAAAAACCTATACCAAAGTATATCAAAATTGTTTTTAAAAAGTGATAAGGAGAATTCGCAACCTTTCTGTGGTTTGGGGTTGCTGTCTGCCTCATAAAGCAAAGTAGAGGGTTTGTCTTCTGGGAAGACAAAAGTCGTCTTTTCCTCTGAAAAAGGCTCTTACATAGTTGGCTTTGGCATCTTCCAGGAATAGGAGGGCAGGGATGGAGGCCTCATGAGTCTGGGATTTCAGTTGGGATAGAGAGAGAAGACAGTGGTTATAACCAGAAAGTCAGAGTTGGGTGTCATTACCTCCAGAACTCATCACTATTAACTCAGCCTGGACTTCATAAGTCATAGAAGTGGATTCCTTAATAAAATACTAGTTTCCAAAAAAAAAGTGATAAAGAGAAAGACTTAAAAGCAGCCTAAGAAAAAAAGACACACTACATACAAACAGACAAAAATAAGGATAGCAGATTTTTTTTTGTCAGAAACAATGCAAATGTACCTGTTATACCTGGGTTAATACTTCTGGGAAAGTTGAAACTCAGTTACGTAACAGTATTGAGCAAACTTGACTTAAGAAGATGACTCTTTCAATAGGGTCTTTCTTTGACTTATTTGATTCTGATTGGTTTGGGTCTTGGGGACCATGGCTTCAAAGTACACTCCAAACACTGGGAATTCTCCTGCTTATAGTTATCATAAAAATCCCCCTCGTGCATTATATTCTCTCAAAAGCTTTGAAATGCGTGTTCACAGCTGTTAAACGTCAAGCAAATGATCTTCCTAAGACTGGGATGTCAGAAAAGGAACAAGGAGAATGACCACTTTAAGGATTAGGAAACTGGAACCATGACCTGTGAATGTCACAGGGATTAAACAAAACATTATGATCTGTGGATACCACACCAAGCATCCACAGATACGTAGCTCAGAGTGGCACTAATACCTTAAATTTTGATCACATCTCTCAGGGTGAGAGTTTGATCAAAAGGGGGGAATTGTTAAAAAGAAGTAACAAGCCCAAAATGGAGTTATTTGCCCCCAGGACAGCAAACCAAGACTTAATTGTACTTTCAACCTCTCCCAGGAATGTGGTTTTTAAATAAATACCTTAAATTTCCTAATTAGCACTAATCAGTGAGGCAATCTGCATAATGAGACCCCCCCACCCCACCCTTCCTTTCCCAGCCAAAGAAGATGACCTGGCCTGAAACAATTCTTTTTTTCATTTTGCTAGTAACCTCCTTGCCCCACCATCCTTTTGCCTCTAAAAGTCTTCCCCTCTGGGCCTCCTTCTAGTTCCTAGATAGAATGCTACCTGACTCATGAATCACCTAATAGAGACAATTAGACCTTCAAAAAGATACATAGTGGCTGAATGGATAAAAAGCCAAGATCTGTTGTCTACCAGAAACTCACTTTAGATTCAAGGACACACATAGGCTGAAAGTGAAGTGATGAAAAAAGATATTTCATGCAAATGTTAACCAAAACAAAGCAGAAGTGCCTATATTTAAACCACACAAAGCTGACTTTTAGCCAGAAACTGTCACTAGAGACAAAGAAGATCATTACATAATGATAAAAGGGTCATTCAATAGGAAGATAGAGCAATTGTAAACATATATGCACCCAGCATCAAATCACCAAAGTATGTAAATCAAATATTGGCAGATCTGAAAGGAGAAATTGAGAGAAACACAATAATAGTAGGAGACTTTAATACAGGACTTGCAATAATGGATAAAACATTGAGGACTGGTGGCACAGTGGTTAAGAATTCACCTGCCAATGCAGGGGATGAGGGTTCGAGCCCTGGTCTAGGAAGATCCCACATGCCACGGAGCAACTAAGCCCGTGTGCCACAACTAAGCCCATGCTCTCCAACAAGAGAAGCCACCGCAATGAGAAGCCGGCTCACCACAATGAAGAGTAGTCCCCGCTTGCCGCAACTAGAGAAAGCCCGCGTGCAGCAACAAAGACCCAATGCAACCAAAAATTAATAAATAAATAAAATCTACGTTTTAAAAAAACAAAAACAAAAAACATTGAGACAGAAATCAATTTAAAACATCTGTGGATCTGGACAACATTATAAAAAATGGATCTAAAAGATATATATAAAACTTTTTGCCCAATAGCAGAATAATTTACATTTTTCTCAAGCAATCACAGAAATTTCTCCAGGATAGATGACATGTATGTCACAGTAGAGTCTTAATGAATTGAAGAATATGGAAATCACACCAAGATTTTCTGAACAAAATGAAACTAGAAATCAACTGAATCACAAAAATAGGAGAATCCACAAATATGTGGAAACTAAGTAACACAATCTTAACCACTGAGTCAAAAAGGAAATCAAGAGAATTGGTGACCACAAAATTTGAATTTGAGAATATATATAACTAACCTCTTCTCTCCAAGTTTTTCAAGTGAAGCTAGGCTCATCACAAGGCAAGTAATATCCATGATTTATGACTTATTAACTGTGACTAAAGGCAAATTATACTCCTACATAAAACTTAAGTATCTCTCATGTGAAACATATACTAACCTCTTAGGAGTATTGATTTATAAAATGAGAAGGAAAGAAAAAAGAAACAATGCAAGCAAGAAGACAGTGGAGCCAAGTCTTTAAAATACAGAAAGGAAAAATAAATATCAACCTAAAATGTTTTACCCAGGAAAAATAACTTTCAGAAATGAAAACTAACCCACATGGGATAAAATTAGAGATCAATGACAAAAAGAAATTTAGAAAATTCACAGATATGTAGAAATTAAGCAACAACTCTGAAATCACAGCAGAAATCACACACACAAAAAAAGAAAACAAAACAATACAAAACAAGAAAATAAAGAAGAAATCACAAGGGAAGTTAGAAAATACCTTGAAATAAATGAAAATGAATACACAACATACCAAAACTTATGGGATGCAGCTATACCAGTGCTTAGAGGGACATTTATAGCTGTAAATACCTATATTATAAAACAAGAAAGATCTCAAATCAATAACCTAACCTTCCACCTTAAGATACTGGAAAAGGAAGAGCAAACTAAGTCTAAAACAAGCAGTGGTAAGGAAATAATAAAAATTAGAGTGTAAGTTAGTGAAATAGAGGATAGAAAAACAGAGAAAATCAATAAACCAAAAGCTGTTTTGTTTTTTTTTAAAGATCAACAAAATTGACAAACCTTTAGTTAGAACTATCAAGAAAAAAAAAGGGGGACTTCCCGGGTGGCGCAGTGGTTAAGAATCCACCCTCCAGTGCGGGAGACAGGGGTTCGAGCCCTGGTCTGGGAAAATCCTACATGCTGCGGAGCAACTGAGCCTGCGTGCCACAACTACTGAAGCCCATGTGTCTGGAGCCCATGTTCAGCAGCAAGGGAAGCCACCACAATGAGAAGCCTGCACACCGCAACAAAGAGTAGCTCCCACTCGCCACAGCTAGAGAAAGCCCTGTGCGCAGTGATGAAGACCCAATGACCCAATGCAGCCATAAATAAATAAATTTAAAAAGACAAAAAAAAGACTCAATTACTAGAATCAGAAATGAAAGAGGTAACATTCTTACTGACATTACAGAAATAAAAAAGATTAAAAAGAAATACTATGAACATTATATACCAATAAATTAGATACCAATAAATGGACAAATTCCTAGAAAGAAACAAACCATTGAAACTGACTTAAGAAGAAACAATCTGTGAAGACCTATAACAAGTAAAGACATCGAAATATTAACTTAAAAAATTACCTACAGGCTCAGATGTCTTCACTGATGAATTCTACCAAATATTTAAAAAAGAACTAATATCAATGTTTTCATAAACTCTTCCAGAAAGTAGAAAAGGAGGGAACACTTCTCAATTCATTCTATCAGGCAGAATTACCCTGATACCAAAACCAAAGAAATCACAAGAAAACTACAGACCCATATCTCTTAGGAATATGGACGCAAAAATCCTTAACAAAATATTAGCAAACTGAACCCAGCAACATATAAAAAGAATTACACCATGACCATGACCAAGTGGGATTTATCCCAGGAACGTTGCAAGGTTGGTTAAATATCCAAATATCAATTAATGTAATATAGTTTATCAATAGCATTTTTAAGAAGCACATGATTATCTCAAAAGATGCAGAACAAAACAAAACAAAAAAAGCATTTGACACAATCTAAAACCCATTTATAATTTAAAAACAAACAAACAAATTAGGAATAGAAGGGAATTTCCTCAACCTAATCAAGGACATCTACAAAAAACCCACAGCTCACATCCTTAATATGATGTTAATACTTTCATAGTTGGTGCTTTCTTCCTAAGATCAGGATGTCTGCTCTCACTATTTCTACTCAGAATTGTACTAGAAGTTCTAGTCAGGGCAATTAGAAACAGAAATAAAAGGCATCAAGATTAGAAAGGAAGAAATAAAAGTACCTGTATTTGCAGATGACATCATTTTGTATATAGAAAGTCCTAAGATACCCACACACACATCCACAAAAATACTATTAGAACTAATAAGCAAGTTCAGGAAGGTTTCAGGGTAAAAGATCAATATGCAAAAATCAATTGTATTTCTATATACTAATCAACAATCTGAAAATAAAAGCCAAAGCAATCCTGAGAAAGAAAAACAGAGCTGGAGGAATCAGGCTCCCTGACTTCAGACTATACAACAAAGCTACAGTAATCAAGACAGTATGGTACTGGCACAAAAACAGAAATACAGATCAATGGAACAGGATAGAAAGCCCAGAGATAAACCCACGCACATATGGTCACCTTATCTTTGACAAAGGAGGCAGAAATGTACAGTGGAGAAAGGACAGCCTATTCAATAAGTGGTGCTGGGAAAACTGGACAGGCACATGTAAAAGTATGAGATTAGATCACTCCCTAACACCATACACAAAAATAAGCTCAAAATGGATTAAAGACCTAAATGTAAGGCCAGAAACTATCAAACTCTTAGAGGAAAACATAGGCAGAACACTCTATGACATAAATCACAGCAAGATCCTTTTTGACCCACCTCCTAGAGAAATGGAAATAAAAACAAAAGTAAACAAATGGGACCTAATGAAACTTAAAAGCTTTTGCGCAGCAAAGGAAACCATAAAGAAGACCAAAAGACAACCCTCAGAATGGGAGAAAATATTTGCAAATGAAGCAACTGACAAAGGATTAATCTCCAAAATTTATAAGCAGCTCATGCAGCTTAATAACAAAAGAACAAACAACCCAATCCAAAAATGGGCAGAAGACTTAAATAGACATTTCTCCAAAGAAGATATACAGAGTGCCAACAAACACATGAAAGAATGCTCAACATCACTAATCATTAGAGAAATGCAAATCAAAACTACAATGAGATATCATCTCACACCAGTCAGAATGGCCATCATCAAAAAATCTAGAAACAATAAATGCTGGAGAGGGTGTGGAGAAAAGGGAACCCTCTTACACTGTTGGTGGGAATGTAAATTGATACAGCCACTGTGGAGAACAGTATGGAGGTTCCTTAAAAAGCTACAAATAGAACTACCATATGACCCAGCAATCCCACTACTGGGCATATACCCTGAGAAAACCATAATTCAAAAAGAGTCATGTACCAAAATGTTCATTGCAGCTCTATTTACAATAGCCCAGAGATGGAAACAACCTAAGAGTCCATCATCGGATGAATGGATAAAGAAGATGTGGCACATATATACAATGGAGTATTACTCAGCCATAAAAAGAGACGAAATTGAGCTATTTGTAATGAGGTGGATAGACCTAGAGTCTGTCATACAGAGTGAAGTAAGTCAGAAAGAGAGAGACAAATACCGTATGCTAACACATATATATGGAATTTAAGAAAAAAATAATGTCATGAAAAACCTAGGGGTGAAACAGGAATAAAGACACAGACTTACTAGAGAATGGACTTGAGGCTATGGGGAGGGGGAAGGGTAAACGGTGACAAAGCAATAAAGAGGCATGGACATGTATACACTACCAAACGTAAGGTAGATAGCTAGTGGGAAGCAGCCGCATAGCACAGGGAGATCAGCTCGGTGCTGTGTGACCGCCTGGAGGGGTGGGATAGGGAGGGTGGGAGGGAGGGTGACGCAAGCGGGAAGAGATATGGGAACATATGTATATATATAACTGATTCATTTTGTTGTGAAGCTGAAACTAACATACCATTGTAAAGCAATTATGCTCCAATAAAGATGTTTAAAAAAAAAAAAAAATCAATTGTATTTCTATATACTAATCAACAATCTGAAAATAAAATTAAGAAAACAATTCCATTTACAATAGTATCAAAAAGAATAAAATACTTAAGAATAAATTTAACAGAAGAAATGAGAAACATTAGAAAACAGTGTTGAAAGAAATTAAAGAAGGTCTAAATAAATGGAAAAACATCCCATGTTCATGGATCAGGAGACTTAATATATATATATTTTAAAATATTTATTTATTTATTTGGCTGGGCCGGGTTTTAGTTGTGGCACATGAGGTCTTCATTGCCAAGTGCGGGATCTCTGTTGCGGCATGTGGGATCTAGTTCCCTGACCAGGGAACGAACCCAGGCCCCCTGCATTGGGAGTATGGAGTCTTAACCACTGGACCACCAAGGAAGTTCCAGGAGACTTAATATTGTTAGGATAGTGATACTCGCCATTTGATCTACATATTCAACACAACCCGTATCAGAATCCCAGCTAAGACCTTTGTAGAAATTGACAAGCTGATCCTATAATTCATATGGAATTGCAAGGGACCCAGAATAGCCAAAACAATCTTGAAAAAGAAGAACAAAGTTGGGGGATCCATACTTCCTCACTTCAAAACTTACTACAGGGCTTCCCTGGTGGCGCAGTGGTTGAGAGTCTGCCTGCCGATGCAGGGGACACGGGTTCGTGCCCCGGTCTGGGAAGATCCCACATGCCGTGGAGTGGCTGGGCCCGTGAGCCATGGCCGCTGAGCCTACGCGTCTGGAGCCTATGCTCCACAACGGGAGAGGCCACAACAGTGAGAGGCCCGCGTACCACAAAAAAAAAAAAAAAAAAAAAACTTACTACAAAGCAGCCAACAGTAATGAAGACAGTGTGGTGGCAGCATAAGGACAGACAAATAGATCAATGGAATAGAATTGAGAGTCCATAAATAAACCCTGTGTGTCTGTGGTCAACTGACTTTCAGCAAGGGTGCAAAGACCACTCTATTGTTAGAGAATAGTCTTTTCAACAAATTGTGCTGAGACAGTTGGATATTCACATGCAAAAAAACAAAGTTGAAACTCTTAGCTCATATCATATACAGAAAGTAACTCAAAATAGATCAAATGCCTTAATGTAAGAGGTAAAATTATAAAACTCTTAGAAGAAAACACAGTAGTAAACCTTGAATTAGACAATGGATGCTTAGATATGACACCAAATGCACAAGCAGCAGCAGAACAATTAGATAAAATAGACTCTATCAAATTAAAAATTTTTGCACTTCAAAGAACACTCTCAAGAAAGGGAAAAGATAACTCACAGAATGGGAGAAAATGTTTGCAAATTATAAATCTGTTAAGGGACTTGTATATAGAATACATAAAGAATTCTTACGACGCAAGTATTCAAATAAATAGACAATAAAACGACAAATAAATAACTAAAAACTTGGGCCAAAGATCTGAATAGACATTACTCCAAATAATGTATATAAATGGCCAATAAGCACATGAAAAGATGCTTGATATCATTCATAAAAACGTTTTGCCAATAAATTTGACAACTTAGATGAAACGGACAAATTCCATAACAAAAGATACAAAGTGTGAAAGCTAACTCAGAAAGTAAGAAATAATTTAAATAGCCCTGTATCTATTAAAGAAAGTGAATTCATTGTAAACAGGAAAATCTTTTCCACAAATGATGCTTGAACAATTAGATACTCATACACACACACAAAAATTAAATTTGATCGATACCTCATATATATACACCAAAATTAACTCAAAATAGATGACAGACCTAAAGGTAAAACTTAAAACTATGGACACTTATTAGAATTTCTAAAATTATAAAGACTGAATTCAAGTGTTTGGTGAGGATGTGAAGTAACTAGACTTCTCCTACCCTACTGGTGGGAATGTAAAACAGTGTAACCACTTTGGAAAACAGCTTGGCAGTTTTTTAAGAAGTTAAACATAACATAACTTCCATATGACCACCCTTCATACGACCGAGCCATTCTACTCCTAGGTATTTCTGTATAAGAAATAAAAGCACATAGGCATAGGGACTTCCCTGGCGGTCTAGTGGTTAAGACTCCGAGCTTCCACTGCAGGGGGAACACCTCCCACCCCACACCCACCCCCGCATGCCAAGTGGCCGAAAAAAAAAAAGCACGGAGCCTTATAAAGACTTATACATGAATGTTCATAGTAGCTTTACTTGTAATAACCAAAACCTGCAAACAACCCAAATGTTCAGCAAGAGGTGAATGGTAAACAGATTGTTGCATGTCCATGAAATTGATTGCTACTCAGCAACAAAAATGGATCTATTGTTATACAACAACATGGATGAATATCAAAATAATTATGCTGACTGAAAGAAGACAAAAAGAGTATATATTATATGGCTCCATTTATATAATATTCTGGAAAACGCAAACTAATCTACAGCGACTGAAAGCAGTTCAGTGGTTCCCTGGGGTAAGGGTCAGGGAGGAGCTGGAGGGATTAAGAAGGGGCTGGAAAAAAAAAAGAAAAGAAAAAACAAACAAACAGAAAACAAAACAAAAGAAGGGGCTGAAGGAGGGCCTTCCCTGGTGGCGCAGTGGTTGAGAGTCCGTCTGCCAATGCAGGGGACACAAGTTCATGCCCCAGTCCGGGAAGATCCCACATGCTGCGGAGCGGCTGGGCCCGTGAGCCATGGCCACTGAGCCTGCGCATCCGGAGCCTGTGCTCCGCAACGGGAGAGGCCACAACAGTGAGAGGCCCGCGTACCACAAAAAAAAAAAAAAAGAAGGGGCTGGAGGAAACCTCTGTGGGTGATGATACGTTCATTATCTTGAATGTGATGATGGTTTCACAAATATATACCTATGTCAAAGCTCATCAAATTGCACACTTTACATAGGTGCAGTTTATTATACGCCAATTACACCTCAATCTGTTCAAAACCTGATTAAAAGGATGTATATGTGATATGGTATCTCTGCTAATTTGCTATGGGACCCCAGACACACTGGTAAGCTTTTCTGAGACTTAAATTTCTTTTTCTGTAAAAGGTTAGAAAGTACCAGAGGCCTCCCCTGGTGGTGCAGTGGTTAAGAATCCACCTGCCAATTCAGGGGACACAGGTTCGATCCCTGGTCCAGGAAGATCCCACGTGCCATGGAGCAACTAAGCCTGTGTACCACAACTACTGAGCCTGTGAGCCACATCTACTGAGCCCACGTGCCACAACTACTGAAGCCCACTTGCCTAGAGCCCATGCTCCGCCACAAGAGGAACCACCGCAATGAGAAGCCTGTGCACCACAATGAAGAGTAGCCCCCACTCGCTGCAAGAAAAAGCTTTCGTGCAGCAATGAAGACCCAACCCAGCCAAAAAATTAATTTAATTAATTAATTAATTAAAAAGAAAAAGAAAGTACCAGAACCTGTAAGTGCTAGTTTAAGCCAAAAAGGGACTTCATTGGAAGGAAGTTTCAGAAAGTGACAGAGCCCTGCAGGGTCCCAGGAAGTCTTCTCTGTTCATCCCTCGTCTTTGCTTCCCTGATCACAGCTTTTCCTGTTTCCCCATCTACGTGGTCGGATAGGAAAGCTACCAGCTTCTGAGTTTTGCAAGGTACAGGTTTAATTACTCAGAGAGATGCTGAATTGTCTCCCTGTCAATCCTAAGCCCATGTGTAAATCCTTAGGGAAAGACCTTACTGGTGCACTTGGGTTAAGGACTCCCCCATGCACCAAGGTGTGAGGTCGGAGGGCAGGGCCACATAGTATGAACCTGGCTGGTCTTGCATCCTACAGATGGAGGACAGGACAAGTGCTAGGAAAGTGCTTGGTGGACAGACAAGAGGGCTGTCAGGAGATACTACCAAGATACTAGCCAGAATTCAGGAGATCTGCCCTCTCCTGTGCTCATAATTGTGCCTCTAGATGGGGGCAGCATTTCCAATTGGGCCATCTGGGAAGGCCTTGTGGAAGAGGTGCCACTGGTATCAGGCCTGTGAGAAAAGTTATGCCCTGCATTCGAGTGGCCTTTGAAGCTTACTAAGTGCTTTCATATCCTCTTTTTAGAGTCTAGACCCATTCTCTCAACTTCTTCTCTAGGGTTAACATTATTATACACCCCTTTGCACCTGGGGAAACTGCCTACTGGGGACGTTGAGTGACTTGCTCAAGTTCACACAGCTTGGCAGGGCAAGCTCCAGGGTTTTGACCCTAGAGCCCTGACTTGTTCCCTATCCAAGGATGATGACAACGAGGCAGGGGAGGGGCAGTCGGTCTGTGAGTGTTCAGCAGGGACTGAAGGAGAGAAGCTCAGGTAGAATCTTCAAGCTCCTGTGCCTGCTGTCCTCCAGAAGGTGCCCCACCCCCACCCTGGCTCCGGATACCCAGAGACCACCTTTGTTTGTGCTGCAGACTCTCAGATCAGAGTTTCCACTCCAGACCTCTCTCTTGACTCCTAGTCTTGCAGCTCTAACAGGACTCAAAATGGGAATTCATTAGAGTCCTGCAGAATGTTAAAGAAACCTCAGGACCCATCTCAACCACCTGACGAGGAAAGCACCAATAATAAAATTCACATATATGGCTGCTACCATCTACACACACGGGCCTTAAGCTGAGTATGTTACACATGGTAGTGTGTTTCATCTTCACATATACTATGACCATCCTCATTTTACAACTTGGGGAAACTGAGGTTCAGTTTATTCCTTGTCCCAGGTCCCATAGCTGATAAGTGGTGATCCAAGTCTATCTGGTGACAAATGAACTATCATCATCCTGCAAAATTGTTTCCTCTTCTCAGCCTGCCCCTTTCTACCAGCAGTACCACCAAACCCCCAGGTCTGCTGAGACTCTGCCATTTCCTCTACCTTCTGTGTCTCAGGACAACCAGTAACCCTGAGAGAGCTGGAGGCTCAGGCAGCAAGCTGGCAGGCAGTCCGCACTGACACGGTGGGAGGGAGAGGGGAGCTTGGCTGCTTCATCTTCTAACCACGGATTTAATGTTGCTACAAATTTTTAAATTTCAACTTTTTAAGAGTTAAATTTAATTGCCACGTTGTAAGCCCTGGAGGTTAAGAGCAAGGAATCTGAGGTGAGAGACACTTGGTTCCAGCCCAGTCCTGGCTTCCCCACTCTCTTGCTCTGTGATCTTAGGACAACTTCTGAACCTATCTGAACCGTAGCTTCCCTATCTGGAAGAGACATAGTCATTCCACCCTCGTGGGTTAAAATGTTGTAAGGCGAGCTGGTTCTGGTAGAGATGGACAAGGCTCAGGGCACACCTGCTAACCACACTGACTCCATCCAGACCTCGAGCTGAAGCTAGTTTACTTGAAGCTGAAGCTAGTTTACTAATAAACAAAGAAGCAAACTAATAAATACTTTGACAGACAATTAAATCTTTTTGCCCCCTGTTTAAATTTATTTATTTGTCTGAAATGTTCTTCCAGGAAGTCCATGTGTGATCCTGCACGAGCCCCCAGACCCACAGCAACCTCACAGGGAGTAGAATGGAGCTAAACCACTCTCTACTCCCCAGCCCCACTTCTTCCTGGGCCTTTCACATGCTAATGCGCTTTGTGAACCTCCCAGAGACTGTTGGTGGTGGAAGGGGAGCAACGGAGCCTCCCAGACTTAACTTCTGAAAGCACTTACCAACGTCTCTCCTCTGAGAAGGCGGCCACTGCCTGCCTTTAACCTTGGGCAGTCTTTTCCCTAATCTCTCCCTAGCTCCAGCCTTCCATTTCCAATCACCTGAGAGAAAAATATCCTACCAAATCCAACTTTCTTTTTTTAAAAAAATATATCTATTTATTTTTATTTATTTTTGGCTGCATTGGGTGTTGCTGTGCGTGGGCTCTCTAGTTGCGGCGAGCGAGGGCTACTCTTCGTTGTGGTGCACAGGCTTCATTGGGGTGGCTTCTCTTGTTGTGGAGCACGGGCTCTAGGCACACGGGGTTCAGTAGTTGTGGCACGTGGGCTCAGTAGTTGTGGCTTGCGGGCTCTAGAGCACAGGCTCAGTAGTTGTGGTGCACGGGCTTAGTTGCTCCACGGCATGTGGGATCTTCCCGGCCCAGGGCTCGAACCCGTGTCCCCTGCATTGGCAGGTGGATTCTTAACCACTGCGCCACCAGGGAAGCTCCATAACCAACTCTCTTCTGTGTCCTGCCACCAGTGCCCTCTGCCCACGTGTCCCCCTTCCAGGGTCTCTGTCCCCCACCATTCCCCTCCCACAAAGCTTGGGGAGGCGCAGTGCTTGCCCCTTTCTCCAACCCTAAGGCCCTGCAGTTGTCACTTCCTGATGACCCTTGGTCTAGCTCCCACCAGGCAGGGCCCGAACCACCTGTGGACCCAATTCTCCTTCTTGCTTTGCTCCTGAGAGAGCTCCTCTCTATTCACCTGACACTCCAGCCAAAGCAGGCCCTGCACACCCTGAGTTTTCCCACACCCTTCCCTCTACCAGGACTGCCCCTAACTACCCATCTTCAGAGTCTGGCTCCAGTGCAGGGCCTCCCAGGGACCTTCCCAGCTGACCTGGCTGAAGGCTGCAAGTGGCCTCTCATTCCTCTTGGGCGTAGTTCTTTGTACTTGAGGCTATTTCATCACTGGTGGGGTCCAATGTACTCTTTTTTTCTTTTTTTTTAGGTTTAGTTGATGTATAATATTATATAAGTTTCAGGTGTACAACATAATGGCTCACAATTTTCCAGTGTAGTCTCTGGTATGCAGTAGGTGCCCATAAATGTCTGTAGTTGGAAAGAATGAGTCTAATCCAACTCCTTCATTTTACAGTAGAGGCACAGAGCTGTGCTTGACCCACCATCGCCGCCAGGAGACAGGACTAAGGGGGTCTCCTGCAGGGCTCCGCCCCAAGCTAGGCTTTTTCTGCCATTGAGTTGGGAAGGAACTCCTCCAGCGACCAAGTGGGCACATTTTGGGGTGGAAGACAACCATCTAGAGCTAACACTACAGATTCTAGCAGAGAGGTTGGGTGGCCTCTTGTCAGCCAACCCCTCAACTACTGTCCCAGACTGTAGTATCCATCCCAGAAGTCCCTGGTTCCCACTCTACCTCTCAGACCCACCTGCCACCCCGGCGTTCCCCGACCTGGTCACTGAGGCAAAAGAGGCCATAGGGATTATCCATTCAGGAGGCCCACAAAGGCCTCAAAAGGTCCTTAACGCCTCCCCCCGCCCCCCGCCCCCCAACTGTGTGCACAACTCTGTATCTGAGTATGTGTAGATTTCTGGAGCAAACATCCAGAGACACCACCTGAGACTTAAAGGAGGTCCAAGACCCAAATGAGATACAGAACAATGAGCTGTTGAGCCTCTCATTATAAATGTGTTAATACACTTAAGGCTCTTACAGCTGTATCTGGCACTTTTTAAATGCTCTCTAAGGCATGGGTTGGCCCAAAGCCTGCTTTTGTAAATAAAGCTTTATTGGAACACAGCCAACCCATGTTTTTGCATTGTCTACGGTTGCTTCCCTACTACAGCCACCAGGGCAGAATTGAGTTGCTGCCACACAGATGTCAACTATATGGCCTACAAAGCTCTCTGAGGGTTGGCTACCATTATGATGATGATTATACTTATGAAAAACAGCAGGTCCCAAGCCATACAATCAGTAATCTGGGGTCTGAATCTATGTCTCTGTTCAAGGATTCTGTAACACACCTTTCTGCCCCTCTTCTTCACTCACTTTAACACACAGTGCTCATTCATTCAGCGAGGTTCAGGGAGCCCCTGCTGTATTCTTTAGGCTGAGCTACTGGGGGCACAGGAGCAGGAGAGAAGCTGACCTTATGGCATTGCAGAATGACCTCACTCTGCCTCCAGGGACCTAAGTGATTAGCCCTGGGTACCTTTGCCACCTCGTTTGCTCCAGTCCATTGGCCTTCTTCTTGTCTGTCAAATATACAAATTTTCTTCCTACCTCAGGCCCTTTGCATATGCTGGTTTACCTGGCTCTTTCCTGTCATTTAGGTCCCAGCTCAGATATCACCACCCAGTTAAGACTCCTGGACCCAAGTCACTGTTTATCCTTACAGGGCACTTACTACCATGTGAAATACTTTTCTCTGGGCCTCAGTTGCCTCCTGTGTAAAACTATGTAAGGCAGAATGTGAGTTGGATGAGAAGCCCCTAACCTTTTGGTTTGAATATTCTGTGATTTGAAAGCACTTGCCAGAGGCCTGACATTGGTAGGTTTGGTGAGGAATAGGTTATATTTGACTGTGAGCCTCAATCCCAGCCCAGGCTCTGGGGATTGATGGGAAAGTCTCTACTGAGGGATGAGAGAAGGAAGAGGCGGGGCAGTAGGAGGAGGGGTGACCCAGAATCAGGCAGGCAGGGATGGCTCTGAGAGCTGCAGGCCAGGGCCAGGGAGGAAGTGCCCCCAAAAGGGAGGCAGAGAAAGAAGGAGCAACTCCACCAGAGGCGTGGGATTAGGGTTGTGGGGAGGGCTTCTTTCACTTTTTAACCAATAAGCTTCAGAGTTGTTTGAAATTCGTGCCACAAGTATGCATTATTTTTGCAACTGGAAAAATTAAAATGTACATGCCCTTTGACCCAGCAATTCCACTTGTAGGAATTTCTCCACAGATAGAGGCATGTGTGAAATGACCCATGTACAAGGCGATTCACAGCAGCCTTGTTTTTTTTTTTCATTTTATTATTTTGTTTTTAATTTTTATCAGAGTATAGTTGCTTTACAATATTGTGTTAGTTTCTACCGTACAGCAAAGTGAATCAGCTATACGTATACATACATCCCCTCCTTTTTGGATTTCCTTCCCATTTAGGTCACCACAGAGCATTGAGTAGAGTTCCCTGAGCTACACAGTATATTCTCCAATGGTTCATTTTAGTTTTTAGGTTTGCCTGATCAGAGGATGTCCCTCTGCTGGCTTGATTTTTCTTCCCAGCAGCACCAAACTTTCAATCTTCCACCCCTTCGAAGCAGGTCTTTGTCCTGGTCTGTGCCTTAAGTACTTACAACAGACTTAAGTGGTGCAAGATATGCACAAGGTTTAGATTCCCTCATCCTGCCAGCAACTCATAACCAGGACAAAACTAAGCTATTTACATCCTTTAGTTTGCCTTCTTGTCCACCAGTATCGTATTTTGAGTTGGCACTTTCATTCTCTGTACCATCTGGGGCACCGTTTTTCAACTAAATATATCGTGTTAATCCCTTGACCTAGGCCTCTCATGTGACCTTTTATTGGAAGTGGGGGGTGGGCAGGGAATGCTTAATAAACCAGAATGTCTGAGTTCTCATCATAGTGCAAAACGAAAGGCCTTTCTTGTCAGTTTAACCTGAGGTTGCTGGGGGATTTACAAAACATATTAGGTCCATCAGGCAGATTGGTAGTTTCCTCTCCAGCCTCACAGTCCCAAAGCCTCCATTTTGGCCCATTAATCCAGCAGGAATTCTATTCATCAGTCATTGCTCTCACATGCACATCTAAAAAAGGCCGGACCAAAGCGCTCCTGGCCCTCTTTCCGGTGCACTTTTTCAGGACACCCAACCCCTCAGGCCTGTTTCTAAGTGGGATAAGGCTACAGCAGACTTCCTATGAGCCTTTCACGAGACACACACAGGGAGCAGCCTTGTTTGAAAGAGCAAAAGACTGGAAACAATCTAAATGTCCATCAAAAGGGGACAGGCTTGACAAATCAGGGTACATCCATGACATGGAAGAGTATAGAGACATTAAAAAGAACATAGCAGGACTTCCCTGGTGGTCCAGTGGTTAAGAATCCACCTTCCAATGCAGGGGACTCAGGTTTGATCCCTGGTCAAGGAAATAAGATCCCACATGCCACAGGGCAACTAAGCCCCCGCACCTCAACTACTGAGGCGCCACGCTCTGGAGCCCGAGCACCACAACTAGAGAGAAGCCGGAGCACTGCAACAAAGAGCCCGTGTTGCAACAAAAGATCCTGCATGCTGCAACGAAGATCACGCACGTTGCAACTAAGATCCAACGCAGCCAAATAAATAAATAAATAAAAACTCAATCAAGAAAAAAAAAAAAGAACACAGCAAGTCTGCTAAGTGCAGATGTTGAATAACCTCCAAGATCTCTGCCAAGTGAAGGAAACAAGGTACACGACAATATATACAGGGTGCTACCATTTATATGAAAAACTATACACACAAATGTTTATAAATGCTCAAAATATCTTCTGGAGCTAGTACCAATTGCTATGGGATGGGGTTGGGGTTCATATTCAATATTCTTTTTATAAAATTGAGGTAAAATCCACATAACATGAATCATTTTAACCATTTAAAAGTATACCATTCAAGACTTCCCTGGTGGCGCAGTGGTTAAGAATCCACCTGCCAATAGGGGACACAGGTTCGAGCCCTGGTCTGGGAAGATCCCATGTGCCACGGAGCAACTAAGCCTGTGTGCCACAACTACTGAGCCTGCGCTCTAGAGCCCACGAGCCACAACTACTGAGCCACAACTACTGAAGCCCACGTGCCTAGAGCCCATGCTCTACAACAAGAGAAGCCACCACAACGAGCAGCCCGCACACCGCAATGACGAGTAGCCCCCGTTCGCCGCAGCTAGAGAAAGCCCGCGTGCAGCAACTAAGACCCAACGCAGCCAAAAGTAAATAAATAAATTTTTAAAAAGTATACCATTCAGTACATTAGCAGTGTTGTTCAGTCATCACCTGGATCTAGTTCCACAACATTTTCATTGCCCCAAAAAGAAACCCCTGTACCCAATAGCAGTCACTTCCCATCTCCCCACCCCTAGCCCCTGGCAACCACTAATCTGCTTTCTATCTCCAAGGATTTGCCAGTTCTGGGTATTTCATAAAGATGGAATCAAATAATATGAGCTTTTGTGTCTGGCTTTTTTCACTTAACATGTTTTTGTGGTTTATCCATGTCCATACTTTCTATGGATTTTTAAAAAATATTTATTTATTTACTTGGCCACTCCGGGTCTTAGTCGTGGCACGTGGGATCTTTGTTGCAGCATGCAGGATCTTTAGTTGAGGCATGCGGACTCTTAGTTGTGGCATGTGGGATCTAGTTCCCTGACCAGGGATTGAACTCAGGCCCCCTGCACTGGGAACACGGAGTCTTAGCCACTGGACCACCAGGGAAGTCCCTCTATGGATTTTTATATTCCATTGTATGGATGTAGCACATTTTGTTTATCCGTTCATCAGCTGATGGACATTTGGGTTGTCTCCACTTTTTGGCTCTTGTGAATAGTGCTGCTATGAACACTCATGTACAGGTTTTTGTTTGAATACTTGTTTTCAGTTTTTTTTGGGTACATATCCAGGAGTGGAATTGCTGAGTCATATGGTAGTTCCATGCTTAACTTTTTTAAGAATTGCAAACTGTTTCCAACATTCTTTTGCACTTGGGACTTCCATGGGTGGTCCGGTGGGTAAGACCGTGCTCCCAATGCAGTGGGTCCGGGTTCAATCCCTGGTCAGGGAACTAGATCCCGCATGCCGCAACTAAGATCCGGCACAACAACAACAACAAAAACAAGGTTCTTTGCACCTTGTGAATTTTAAACTATGAACACCATGTGCAAATATTAGCTCTTCCCAAGAAAAAGAAAAAAATGAAGGTGGACATTCATGGAAAAAAAATAAAGCATACAGTAAATGCAAGTGATTACGGTTAGATAAGAAATTAGCAAATATAGGGACTTCCCTGGGGGTGCAGTGGTTAAGAATCCACTTGCCAATAGGGGACTCAGGTTCAAGCCCTGGTCCGGGAAGCTCCCACATGCCGCGGAGGAACTAAGCCCGTGAGCCACAACTACTGAGCCCATATGCCACAACTACTGAAGCCAGTGCGCCTAAAGCCTGTGCTCTGCAACAAGAGAAGCCACCGCAATGAGAAGCCCGCGCACCGCAACAAAGAGTAGCCCCTGCTCACTGCAACTAGAGAAAGCCTGGGCAGCAACAAAGACCCAAGGCAGCCATAAAATAAATATAATTAATTAATTAAAAAAAATAGTAAATATCTCACTAGATGATTCCTGGAAGAAAACTGTATTTTGGACTTGGACCTCAATTCAGATTCAACTCCTTTGTTTCATTCTAGTTCTAGGAGTTGAATATAGGGAGAGCTAGGTTCAAATCCCAGTCCTGTCCGTTACAGCAGTGCATTATTGCTCAGGTTACTTAACCTCTCTGCACCTCAAATGTAAAATAAGGAAAAATCATCTCCTTAGCCAGCTATGAAAGGTAAATGAGCTCAGGGACGTGTTATGCTCAGCCCGTGCCTGGCACACTGGCACATGGTTGGCAGCCTAGGTTAGCAGCTTTACACTAGCAGGTTGGGGGAGCCACCCTCTTCTCTGCTGGGATCACTGTTCTCTGCAGCCCTTTTCACATAAGCTGCTCTGGTTCTCCACATGCTCAAGGAACTCCTGGACGTCTGGACCTGCTGAGCAAAGTCCCCCTCCTATAATATTTTACTACCCCTAATGCCAATCAGTCCAGAAGAGGGGCCAGCCAGGGTGTGAGGGTACAGGAACCAGGATCAGATGCTGGGAAAGGGGCCTGCTGTCTGTAAGGACTGCCCTAGGGCAGGAAGCACTGCTTGCTCTATGGAGCTATGGAACCCAGGGCCAAATGCAGGGAGGAGTTGGGTGGAGGCACAGGGAGACAGATTTGGGTTTAAACGGAAGAACAACTTAAACTTTTAACTGACGGGACACAATGCCAAGCACTGTGTTAAGCACTGTTGTGTGATTCCACACAAGCTATCCCCATTTCACAGATGAGGAAATTGAAGCTCAGAGTCCTTAGTCACTTTACTCAAAGTCACAAAAATAAAGTGCAGTAAGGTTTGAATCCAGGCCTGTCTCAGTCTAGAATATGGCAGCTTAGCCTCTGCGCTAAGAGGTCAATGGCCAAGTACTGGACAAATGTTAATTATCACTAGTCATTATCTGATAATGATACTGCTGTAAGTAGAGCTATAGCTAGCTGTAGCAGTAGAATGAGCAGTTTGGGGGTGGGGGTGGAGTTGCTTCTCCCCAAATTCGGGGAGAGGCTGGATTAGCTTTTGGTGGAGATTCAAGTGTTTGATGCAGGGGGTTGGATTCTGGTACTGGGGTTCTAGCTGCTGGCGTACAAGGAGATTCCCAAGGTCTGCCTTCAGAGATATGGATGTAGTTGTTTTCAGATGGGCCCCAGGAATCTGTCTTTTTCAAAAGATAATTCTGGTCTGTAGCCAAGTGTGAGGTCCACTGGCTTGGATTGACCTCTAGGGCCCCTTCTAACACAGATTCTGTGATCTGCGTGCCCTAACGCCCACCTTGGGGGAAGCACACCTTGGGGGAAGCACTCCTTCGGGTTAGGCGTCGCCCTTTCCCCCCAGCTGCCTCCTTAAATCCCTAAGGCCTTAGAGTGACTGCATCTGCACCCCTCCTCTTTTGAACAATAAGCTTTTTGGAAGGCAAAGAAGACTGTTAAGATGGAGGCCACAGGAGCCTCACTGCCACCTTCAGTGGTGAGGGTAGAGCCATCTTCCCTCCTCACCCTGCTCCATCCCACTCCATTTAGAGCCCCAGTCCCCAAAAGACTGTCACTTGCCCCACCGGACCCCGGTCAAGTGCAACCATTCCTGCTTTCAGCCCCTTGGTCTTTCTCGGAAACTCTGCCCTGTGGGACCAACTTCCCGGCCATGCCAGGCAATTCTGAAGTTTGTCTGGCCTGGAGAGCCCTCTCCCAGGCTCTGGGAGACCAGCAACTCAGGCAGGGAATCAGGCCAGAGAGCCATTCTCAATGACCTTTGGCTCCCTAGGAAGGACTCAAAACCAGTAAAAGTTTAGCAAGTGCCATTTAATCGTTGCCAGAACTTAAAACTCTTTTTTTCTTCTTTTTTTAAACACATAGACTTTCTGGTGAGTAAAAGATCATTTGAGGACTCCATATGAAAAGATCTTTGATTAGTTTTGTTTTTAATTAGAAAGAAAATTTCCAAGCCACTTGCTTGTAAAATTCCATAGAAAGTATGAAATGAACCAGTACCTTGTGTGTGACCTCAGGTGAGTTGATTTCAGCTGCTGAACTTCAGTTTTCCCATCTGCAAAGGCCACTGGCCCAGTGGTTGGGTAGGAACTGGCAGTGGGGCAGGGTCTTTGGCTGCTGAGAGGGAGGTGTAAGTTGGGAGCCTGGAGTCCAGACCAGAAACCTCTGGCCTGCCCAGACACCCCTCATGGGTTTCTGACCATTGTCAGAAACAATCTTCTGCTTCCCTTTCAGGTTCCTGGTATCCTATGCTCTCTCCCACGTAGGGAGAGGGGAAATGCAGTCATTGACATGTTAGTATAAAAATACTTCTCTCAGAGCTCTTTCCATGGACACCCAAGCCTTTCATTCATTCACTATTATTTACTGAACCCCCTCTACCAGGACGTGGGCCAGGCACAAGAAGATTCAAAGATGAATAAAGACACCATCCCTGACCTGAGGGTCCTCCCCTAGTTTTCAGCCATGTGGGGACAGAAGAAGTAACATCTTTGGGGAGGGGGCATCAAGGGGGAGACACTGCCTCTTGGGAAGGTTGGAATGAAGTGAAGTTCTTGGTTCTACTCCTTTGCTGATTTTATAATCACCCCTCCAGTTGCCCTAGAGCTTTGAGGCCAGCCGAGAACTCTGAGTGGCAGGATCTCACTCAACACTTGCAAACACCTAGGTAACTTGTGAAAGCCTGAAAGGCATCTCTAGTTTTACTATGAGAAAACAAAGCCTTAGAGAAATTAAACTACCTGCCCATCGTCATACAGGTTGCCAGGGTCACCTGGACTCAAACCCAGATATCCTGGCGCAGCTATTTTAGAAACACTGTTTGCCTTGGATTTGAACCTGCGAATTTGGTAACTACGTGGCCCAGAGTAAGGAAGGCAAGAGGAGAGGAGAGAGCTCAGGAACTCTGGACTGAAATGACCCAGTCTCTGATCTTGACCTGCAACCACCCTGACCTTGACCTTCAAACTAGAAGTAGGACCACAGGCAATAATCACAACCATCAAGAGCTTACCATGAACTCTTATATAACACACCCCTGAAGTTGTGTGCTAGTATTCCCATTTTAGAGATGAACTGATAATCTCACAACTGTTCCGTGCTTTCCCCACCATCCATGCCATCCACCAGTAGCTAGGCGAGTTCCCCCAGTTCTTCTGAGCCTGTTTTCTAATCTATAACTAGGGATAGCAAGAACAATGGATTACAGGAGAAGGCATATTACCTGCCTGGGGCAGGAAGGAGTAGGTACTTTATAAATGCCAGCATCCTGCCCCCTTCCCTTCCTGAAACCTCTTGCACTCAAGAGCAGCTTAAACCTTATGTGCCAAGAAAATACAACTCAGATACACACCAGCCTTTGGGCCTCAAGTTCACCCTATCTACCTGCCTTTTTGTTGCCCAGACTTTCCTGATGGTGGGGGACACGGGTTAGAATGGGGGGC
The DNA here is from genome assembly GCF_963455315.2 of Globicephala melas. Classification (NCBI taxonomy): domain Eukaryota; kingdom Metazoa; phylum Chordata; class Mammalia; order Artiodactyla; family Delphinidae; genus Globicephala; species Globicephala melas. The sequence goes on from NC_083315.2 coordinate 69,146,817, forward strand.
CTGGCACACCCTCAGGATGCTGGGTCCCAGGGTAGCATTTCTTAGGAGTGAAGCCATCTGACTCTTTTCCTTACCCCAAGAATGAAACACCAAAGGATAATTTATCAATATGTACAGGAAATCAAAGAGAAAGGGCCACAGGCACCAGATAACCCAGAGACCCCAGGAATGGTTCACTGAACACCTGCAAACCATCAAGCTCTTTGCTGGAGGCTAGGGGGCTACAGAGATTGAGGGGTGAGGCTGTATTCACTAGCAGGGTTTGTGGACATGTCACAGAGTCAGAGATTTTCCTATCTGGTAGCTGAGACTCCAAGACAAGGTATTTCCAGGCTCAAGAGAACATAGAGAAGGCACTCTGAGAGCATTCTGGAAAGGGAGTGGGTGTCTGGGAAGGGGGCGGTTCTCGGCAAAGGGAACAGATATGTCAGAAGCTCAGAGGTGACATGGAGCCTGGCTCTGGGGGTAGGGGGTGACACTGAAGAGGCTGCTAGAGGCTAGGTTACTAGGTCACAGTCGGGCAGTCCAGTGGTTAGGATTCTGCGCTTTCACTGGTGGTCCAGTGGTTAGGATTCTGTGCTTTCACTGCCGAGGGCACGGGTTCAATCCCTGGTTGGGGAACTAAGATCCCACAAGCCATGTGGTGCAGCCAGGAAGAAGAAAAGAAAAAAAAAAAGTACAGGAAGGAATAAGACAGTTGCTGCCTTCAAAGTGCTTAGGGCTGGTCACATACAGGAAGCTGTCCGAGGCATTAAGCATCCTTATATAAGGTGTTTCTTATGAAGGCAAAAAAGAAAAAATAATGCAAATGCCTAACAATAAGAGGTAAGTTGAATTACGGCACATCTAATGGGGGTTAGGCAATCATTAAAATTTATGACTCGAGAACTTAAAAAGAAATTTTCATGATAGATTTAAGAAAAAAAAAGGACTATTTAAACTGTTTGGCAATTTTGTTTTTTAAAATATGCACAGACAAAAAGACTAGGAGGAAATATTAATAACCTTGCTCTCTACATGGTAGATTATTTTCTAAACTATTTTATAATCTTCCAAATATTCAACAATAAGCATGAATTGCTATATCATCAGAATAGCAATAAATATCAGCTTCATGTATGGAAAAATACAGTGATGGGAGTCAACTGTGGACCCTGCATTATTTGTCATCACTTTTTTTTTAAAAGCACTTAATTAATTAATTTATTTATCTGCACGAGGTCTCATTGCGACATGCGGGATCTTTTTGTTTTTTAAGTTGCGGCATATGCACTCTTAGTTGCAGCATGTGGGATCTAGTTCCCTGACCAGGGATCAAACGCAGGCCACCTGCACTGGGAGTGTGGAGTCTCAGCCGCTGGACCAGCAGGGAAGTCCCTATTTGTCACCTCTTTGGGCCTCAGCTTCCTCATCTATAAAATGTAGACCTGAAGGACAAGATGAGAAATCCTTCCTCTTTGAAAAATTCAAACTAACTTCTAGAGGATACCGGAGTTTTGAAAATGGGCCAGGCTACTCTTCCTGGAACAAGTAGGACTGAGTAGGATGAATCTTGAGGGAAGGGAGTATTTGGATTGATATGGGGGGGGAGGGTCAGGAGGAGGAGGTAAAGGAGGAAGAACATTGCTCGGCCAAAGTTGGAGACACACCTAATGGGAATATCTATACTAGGGGCAGGGAGAAGGGGTGGGGAAAAGAGCCAGACTGGACAGAGGCCTGTGCAGGCTGGTCAGGATATCTGGGGGTTCACAGGTTGGCTCTATCTGGAGGTGCCAGAGGCGAGAAGTACCTAGAAAGCTCTGGGTAGAGTGAAGCACCATCATTCATGGCAATGCCCGATTCCTACAGGAAGCAGTTGCCCTCATATTAGGGCCTGAACAGAGTGTTGGCAGTGGAGGTAGTGGGAAGCCAGGGTGTTCCTGGCCTTGCCACAGCACACAGCGGTTGCTCAACAATTATTTACTAGATAAATGTCATTGGAAAAGGTATTGCTTACCTATAGACCTCAATTTACTCATCTGTGAAATGGCAGGTTAGGAAAGATTATAATTGGGGAGACTTAGTCACAGGAACAGTGTATACTTCCATACTCCACACTCCCGTAAGGTAGTGCCGGCTCCATTTAGAGGAAGGCACACTGGGGCTCTGAAGGGTTGAGTCACTTGTCCAAGGTCTGGGGTCCTAACTGGTTCATGACTGCAAACCTAGCTTATCTCATTCCACCGACGCTGTGCGTCGCTTCCAACCTTAAAATCCAGGTACCACTACCAGGTTTAGCAGGGAAAGTCAGAACAGGAACCAGGCGCAAGGTGACAGATCACACCCAGAGACGCCTGGTTCTGGGCGGGGTCCCGCAGGACTCCCCTCATCTCTCGGCAGTGTCTTTCCCAGTCCCGACAGAGCCTCTGGCCAGGATGCCCCAGGGCTCGAGGGCGCGGACCGGGGCGCTGGGGAGGAGCTCAGTCCTCGAGCAGCTCCGCGGGGCTCAGAGCTGCTGCGCTTTAAGCACGACCAGACGTGGGCGCGGGCTTTTACAAGGTGGCGTCAGGGGTCGGTCCCAGTCGGCGCGGGTTTTCAAAAGTCTGAGGAAAACCCAACACGGGACCACGCCCTTGAGACCCGCGGAGGGGAGTCACCACAGCCCCGCCCAAACCTCGGGCTCTGAAGAGGAGGAGGGGAAAAGGGGTGTGTGTGTGTGTGTGTTTTTAAGCTGAGGGAGGAGAGGACCCCAGAAGCTGGGGGTGGAGGGCACGAATGAAACCTTCTCGGTCATTCGAGGTGCACACCCTCCCCCCACGCCTCCAGGGGCTAATAACCATTTGGATCCCCAACAGTCGTCTCCCCGCCCAGGGGAATTTGAGACCTAAGTCCCACCCTCTGGGCTGAAAGCCTGAGGCCAGAGAGGGGAAGTGATTTCCTCAAGGTCACGCAGCAAACGGCGCCCAGCCGAGGCCGAAGCCCAGGTGTCCGGCTCGCCTCGGCCATCAACCCCAGAACCGAGCCCCCAACAGCCCTACGCTGGGAGGGAGGAAGCAGAGGGTGGACGGGGACTGGATGGCTGGATTTGGGGGTGAAATTGCGCCGGACACCCTATAACCCCAGATCAAAGTACAAGGCGGAGACTCCTTCCTGAAGCCGACCATCCAGGAGCCCCGCTTCGGGCGCCCCCTCGCGTGGGGCCGCCGGGGTGGGGATGATGAGGGACGAGGGAGCGCGGGGTGCTCAGCACCCAGTCCCACCTCCGGCGGGCTGGGACGGCGCGGTGTACGCGGCCCCTTTAAGAAAGTTCGCTGGGTGAGTTCATCAAAGTTTAAAAACTCTCAGTGGAGAAGGGAAAGGGGAAAGAGAGAGGGAGAGAAAGGACGAGGGAGAGAAGGGAAAAGCTCCGCCGGAGACTGGCGCGCAGCGGCCCGGGCCGGGGCGAGCCCGCAGCGGGCGGCGAGGATTGGCTGCGCGTTCCCCCGGAGACCGCGGAGAGGGAGGGGGAGGGGGCTGGCCGGGCCCCAGCTGAGGCCGGTTCCGGCCCCCGCCCCCCGCCGCCGCCCGGCGCCCGCCCCCTCCCCCGGCGCCCGCCCCCCGCCGCCGCCGCCGCCGCCGCCGCCGCCGCGGGCGCACTCGCGGGTCGCAGTGAAAAGGCGGAGGCGGCGGCCGCTCCGGCTCGGCTCCGGTTCCCAGTGCCTCCCCCGCCGCACCCCCTCCCCGCCTCCTGCACCCGCCAAACTTGATGTGACCCCAGCCCGACGCTGCGGCTGCCCCTCTCACCGCCCCGCGCGCTCCCCACCGCCACCCAGCCCCTCACCCCCGGAGCGCACCGCTCACCTCACCCCTTCCCACCTCCTTGCCGGGGCCGGGCGCCGCGCTAGCCCTCCGCGTTCCCTTCCCCTAGCCACCCCCACCCCACCCCCCGCACCATGAGCAACCTGAAGCCGGACGGCGAGCACGGCACCAGCACGGGCACCGGCACCGGCACGGGCTCGGGCTCCAGCGGCACCCTGGAGGAGGAGGTGGGTCTGCGCCCCCGGGACTTGTTGGGTGAAGTACACGCGGAGGTGGGCGGGGGACGGGGCGCGCGGGGCCCCGCGCGCGATCTGGCAGTCGCTCCCGGCGCCTTTCCGCCGTTGCCCTTCGGCCGGGGAGGAGCAGCCCGTGTCCGGCGGGCGGGGGCGTGCGGCCTGGACTACCCCGCCGGGCGGGCATTGTCTCCCCGCCCTCCCAGGCTCGGGGCCGACCGTGCGCCGGCGGCCGTCAGTGCGTCCCGCGGTGGGCGAGCTGCGCCGTGTCCGCCCCACGCCTGCTGCCCGCGCGTCCTTCGTTCTCCACTCCGCCCCGCTCGCTGCCCTCTTCCGAGGCGCTCCTCCCGCGTGGCCGGGACTCCCGCCTCGGCTGGGAGGAACTGAGCGGGATTAGCACGGCGGGCGGGCGGCACCCACACTCCCTTGTACTTTCCGCCCTGACCCCTCCCCGTGACCTTGGAGGCCTGGGCCGGCTGCGCGGCACCTTGGTTCGCTAGAGTTGTAGTCATGGGGGTAGACGGCTTTCTTCACGGCCCCAGAGCTTGGGCTTTGGCAAAGATGTCAGCTGACTGAGTTGGGAAGGAGATGCCTAAAGACACTCAGTTCCCAGTTCTCGTCTCTCGGGTTTTGCCGTGGCAGACAAGCCAGGACCCCAAAGCTGGCCCTAGTGGGATTCTGCTAGGAATGTCCACCGGCCATGTGCTAAGAGGAGGGAGTCTGGGGCGGCTTCGTGCAATCACCAACAGCTGAGTGGCTAATTGGATGTGGCAAAATCCGGGAGGGTGTATGTGTGTGGGGGTGGATATAGCCTTAAGGCTATCAGTGAATGGAGACCAGAAGCTCGGCCCGCAGAGACAAAAACTGGTGTGGAAAGGGGGCAGCCTTCGCAGCTCTCTCTCTGAAGTGGCCTCTGCTGTGTCACTCTAGGGCCAAGAGACCCTAGACCCTTCCTGCCGCCCCCTGGCATGCTCTTGCCCAGGAAACCAAGGGCCGGTTATCCACCCTGAGCTCCCTTCCCCTTGGTCTGGGGGAGAAACCGCAGAGCCCCTGATGGGGGCTGGCGTTGCTGCCTCCCTCCTATCCAGTGGCGGGTGCCCGCCCGCCGTGCTATAGGTTTGGTGCAGAATGGCGGCACTGGCCCACGGCTGGGCTGGGCTCCTCACTGTGGGAGGGATGATGGGAGGGTCACACTGCCAGTTCCCACTCTTAGCAATTCAGAGGCCTGCTGCCAGCCCCAGTCCACCAATGGCATGACAGCTTGAGAATCTAGGTCTAGATCCCGCTTTCTGTGGGGAAGGAAAGGAGGAATCTACAACGCTTCACTCTGAAGAGTGACGAAGGAAGGCCTGACATATGTCCACGAGTGTGGTGTGGGCTCTAGTGGGCTGGGGTTCATTTGGCTCCTAAAGTCCTTGTCCTTCTTGGACCTTGATGCTGACAGGCCCTTGGCTTTGGGGACCCCATCCTGACTCTACCTGGTTGTTCAGAATCTCCCCTGAGAGTTGGGGGAGGCTGACAGGGTTGCTAGTGTGTGTGTGGTCTCTGCTGAAATTGAGGGAGGGAAGCCATCTCCTGTGAAGCTGGGCAAGGACCCGGAACCACTTCTGCTAGAGGGTTGACTTCAGCAGGGACTTACCTCACCGAAGAGACCCTCAGACCCACCCTTTTGAAATGGGAAGGGTGAACCACGTGGCCAGTCTAAAGTCTTGGAGGAATCGTTTGAGGTATTGGTCACTTTTTTCTAACTAGCTTTTTGAGAGAGAGGGCAGAATCATCAAGAAGTGGAATCCCTGCTCTCCCTCCTTGTGGGCAGAGGTGGGCTACAGCCCTGTAGTGCTTCAAGGAGTTCAGTGCAGCTGGTGCTGGGGAGGGTGGGGAGCATGGGCTCCTGTTTAACAGAGGTCTAAAACTAAGGGCCCCAGTGATTTCTTGGAGCCCAGAGTCTGCTCTGGTCCGGTAAGCACAAGAATCGGCCCCTTCTCCTCATTAGCTTTCTGAAAAGTGGGCCAAGAGCTCTTCAGCCAGGGTTCCATCTTGGATGGGTGGTTTGAGCAGGAACTAGACTTATTCTCTTTAGCTTAGATGCCCCCTAGGTAGGCAGTTCTGCAACCCCCAAGAGCCACCATTGGGGAAATCCGCATTAGCAGTGGTGGTTTACTCTCGTGGTTGACCCAGGCTGGCTCTTGGAGATTAGCTAAAGCAAACCTAGGAAGCCAAGGAAGAAGTTAGAGGTCAGCCCTCCCTGAGATGTGGCTGAGTAGGAGGTGGTTAGACCTGTAGGGATGGAAAAGGCATTCCAAGAAGAGGGAATAGCATGTATAAAAGTGGGGGGTGGATTGTGGAGCCACATGGCTTGTTGGGGTGACTACCAGGAATTTGCTATGTTGCAGTAATATTGGAGGCCACGTTATGAACAGCCTGAGATCATGCAGGCTTGGGAGGAAATTGGCATTTTTCTGCTACTTAAGAAGAAGGTGTGTTAGAAGCTTTGAAAACTTCTAACCCTTTAACCCTTTGAAAGCTAAGGAGGGCAGCGAGGAGTTAAGGGGAACAGCTACGTGTCCCTTTCAATCTAGAAGCCATACCCCCCCACCCCGAGGTGCGTCTTGGCTGGTGCCTGAGCTCCAGGGTGAGGCAGTACAGCACCCGAGCCCTGCTCAGTTACAGTGTTTCTGGGGAAGGGTATATGTGGTTTGAAAGAATATTTTATTTTGAAAATGGAGACATATTTTAATACAAGGCAGTGTTAAGTTACAGTAATGACTCGTTGGGGGCCCCCTGAGAGGAGGGTGGTGTTTGGAATCTTGGGGTGGGGAGTGCGGTTCAAGTTTCTAAGAGTTAAAGAAGTTTTATGCCAACATAATGGTAAGCTCTAGAAAGGCAGAGATTAACGGTAGCTAAGGGAACTACAGCTTGACCTGAGCGTCTTGGCCCCTCACTGCCCTCCATCCCCATCTTTGCCTGTCCATGGCATCTACCAAAGCTGGGCCAAGATCGCTTCTTGCACGTCTGGTACCCCACGGTCCATCATGTGTCCTCTAGGGGTCTCTGAGGATCCAGCTAGGTCCCTGGCCCCTGGCAGGATGGCCAAGGTTAGCACTCACATGAGTGAAGGAATTTCAGGGTCCAGTGTGTGACTTGGGCACTGCCCCTTTTCTCTGCCATCAAAAATATTTGACAGAATCTGGGACATCTTGGTGCTCTGTCTGCAGACTTTTTTTTGGTATAAGGGGAGGGAGGCATCTATGCTTCCGGGCTTTTACCTGGAAACAGGACCCAAGTAGGTAGATCCAGACAGATCTGGTAGATCAGACTCCCCTCCTCCCTGGCGGTTGTTGTGAATGTGTCTTCTCTGCTCGAGTAACCTAATGGTAAGGCTGTTCTATGCGTAGTGAACCCATACATAGTCTTTGTACCAGGCATTGTTTTGAGCACTTTACCGTTTTAACTCATTTAACTTCCACAACAGCACTGTGAAGTACTTATTACTATTTTATAAGTGAGGAAACTGAGACACAGAGAGGTTAAATAGCTTTCATGTAGCTAGTAATTGGGTAGGTTGGGGTTTGGACCCAGAGTTTGCTCTTAACAACATACTATACCCACTGTTCTGTTTTATATTGGGGGTTTGGATGAGACTTGGGGGTGGGGAGGGGAGAGGATCTGCAACTGAAGTTTTTTAGGGCTGAGCTTTAGGTGATGACAGCGTCCCAAGCAGAAGCTCAGGGACTGGCTCCAGGCTAGTTCTCTTTGGGTTGGTGGCATCCCAAGACTGGGTGGTGGGAGCTGTCAGCCCCTGCAGGAGGAGCATTTTATCACAGATAATGTTTAGAATTGTTATTGCGGTGATAAAAACCAGAACAAGTGAATTCTCTACAGACAGTACATCCCCCTTGTAGCCTGGGCTGGGGCTGACTGCCTTCACACCCCACCTCCACCCTTGATTCCCTGTTGCGTTGGGCATCTTAACTAAAAAAATTGTACTTACTCTAAAGTGACTACCTGTCGTTTTGGGGGTCCATTCTCTTGGGTCTCCTTACCTCCTCCTTCCCTGTAAGTGGACAGCCTGGCTAGTTCGCCCCAGTAAGAACCAACTTCTAAGTATCATTCAGTGTTTGGACATTCTGATTTCTCATCTCCGTCTCTGGGGTGGGGCTGGGGGAGGAGCCTGGCGAGTATTGTAACTAGAGGCAACACATGAACTGTGGGATGCTTTGCTCTGTTTTCATGCTCTCCACGCATTTATCCCACTGGTTCTCCAGACAGTCCTGAGAGGTAGAGGAGAGGAGTCCTCCCACCTGCCCTGAGTGCTGAGTTCCTGGTCCAAGGCCACCCACCTCTGGTTACCCAGACCCGAGCTAGAGTGCTAGCTTCTGGCAGCACCTGGTGGCCTCCAGCCTCTGCTCAGCCATTGATTTTGGGTAGCAGCAACATTTGATGCCTTGTCGGTTCCTCTGCCGTCCCCTGACCATGGCTGCCTCAGAGGGGTCCTCACACCCCAGGCAAAGCTGTGAGGCAGTGGGGCAGAGCCCGTCTCCCATACTTCAGAAACCATGTTGCTGTGAGGTGGGAACTGCAGACAGCCCACGAAGCTTCCTATGCCGAACCCCATCTACTGCCTGCCCAGGGACCAGCACGGCCTCCTTGCTTTCTGCTTTTTCCCCTATTCCGTCCTTGGATGGAAAGAATAAGATTACCTGAGGTGTGCCAAGGCTAGACAGGTGGCAAGATAGTTGGGTCCTCCATTCCTGAAGAGTCCACTGGTGGATCCATCCATGCCAGGCGCCTCCAGAATATAGCAGGAGCTGGGTGTAGCGGGAGGGTCTGCCTTGGCCCATCTGTCATGGCCGTCAGTCATTTACAGCCGACTGAGGAAAGGCTCTTGGCTGTCGCAAGTCATCAAGGCCACCTGTATAGTTCTGAACAGGCCTAGGACTCTCAGGGAGAAAGGGCAGGGTGTGACCTGGACGAGCCCATGGTATGAGTGTCTGGAGTCCCTACCTCCTTTTTTTTTTTTTTTTTTTTTGTGGTACGCAGGCCTCTCACTGTTGTGGCCTCTCCCGTTGCGGAGCACAGGCTCCGGACGCGCAGGCTCAGTGGCCATGGCTCACGGGCCCAGCCTCTCCGCGGCATGTGGGATCCTCCCGGACCGGGGCATGAACCCGTGTCCCCTGCATCGGCAGGCGGACTGTCAACCACTGCGCCACCAGGGAAGCCCCCTACCTCCTTTTTGTGGTTAGCCAACCTACCCTTCCCCAAGTGAGTTTTGGGCTTTAACTGGGAGAGGTCAGAAGAAATTACTGGAATAGGACCTGAGACCAGTTTGGGGAACCTTTGTTGCGATCAAGGCTGTGAAGAGCTTCCACCCAGACTGGTCCCTGTTCTTGTGTGTAATTGTAGCCATATGCGGGCACAACTTGGGATGGAGGGGTTCTTCTGTGTTGGTGACAGGGGAGCTCCAAACCAGAATCTAGGTCCTAGAAGTAGTTTCTATCTCTGAACAGAGACCCTCTCCCAACAGGAGTGTCCCTTTGGGAAACATCTCTCGTCAGACTTCATCTGCCTCAGTCAGGTGGTGCACAGGTGTGGCGTGCTCGGTGCTTTGTGTTCCTGTGCACGGTGCCGTGTGTTCACACTGGATTAACATCACATGGTTTAAGGGTTGGAGGTATTGATTTTGGAGCTAGGGGAAGTGCGTGGGATTCCCCTAGGACAACGCCTTGAATCTATGGGGTAGCATATAGCAGTGATGACAGCTGCAACCTTTGCCAGCCACAAGGGTCAGGCAATAGATTGGCATTGGCTGACCACACAGCAGTAGGAGGGACAGGGGAGGCTGATGGCACAGGAGGGAAGGGAGCCTTGCCCAGAAGCTTCATGCTGGAGACCCTGTGAGCCTGTCTTTCTTTTTTTTTTTTTTTAACATCTTTATTGGAGTATAATTGCTTCGCAATGGTGTGTTAGTTTCTGCTGTGTAACAAAGTGGATCAGCTATACATTTACATATATCCCCATATCCCCTCCCTCTTGCATCTCCCTCCCACCCTCCCTATCCCACCCCTCTGGGTGGTCACAAAGCACTGTGCTGATCTCCCCGTGCTAATCTCCCTGTGCTATGCGGCTGCTTCCCACTAGCTATCTGTTTTACATTTGGTAATGTATATATGTCCATGCCACTCTCTCACTTTGTCCCAGGTTGAGCCTGTCTTTCTGAGTTGCCTCTGAAAGCCTTGTCCCTGGTTCTGTCTGGAACCAAGTGGAAAGCAGGCCACCCACCCCACCCCCACCCTGCCTCCAGGCAGCCTAGTCAAGGAGTCTGCATAGCACAGTTCACGCTATTTGGTTGGGTTCCCTAATGAGGTGTAGCGCAGGGCTCGCAGCAGACTTTGACCAGGTGTGTTCCCAAGATGTGAAGCCTTCCCTTCCTGGGGGTAGAAGTAGCTTGGAGTATAAGGTCCGAAGCCTTATTTAATCCAGCTTAGTTCCTCCCACCCCTACACACACACACAGGTGGAGCTCTAGGGCACATTGCAGGCCCTGAAGGAAGAGCCCCAACTTCCCAGGCAACTTGGACTTGACCCCCAGCTCTGCCAGTGGCTGGCCAGGCACCTAACTCCTGAGCTGGTTTCCTCAACTGTAAAATGGGCCTGTACCACTCTGCCCGTTACCTCAGAGGCCTGTCAGGCTCACACTCCGATGGTAGGTGTGAAAAAAGTGGAAACTACAAAGTGCTGCCCAGCGTGGGGCCTTAGAGCCAAGCCCTGATACATGTGATTCGGGGCTGGAAGTAGCAGGGGCAGGCAAAACACTGTGGAACAGCCCCTAAACCTGGACTTCTCCCCGCCAGGTCAGACCGTGATGACGTTGGCGGTGTCCTAGGTGGGCACTGCTTGGAGGGAGGCTGGGCGCTGTCCTAGCCTGGGAGCTGAGCAGCCCAGAGCTCCTTGGAGGAAACAGGAGGCGCTGGCATTCTGGGAGCATGTGTGTTTGTATCTGCTCGCTGTACTGTCTGGCTGTATCTGCTTGCTCTTTTTCCCTGTGTCCTTGTTCAGCCCTTATAAGTCCTGGGTCTGCGGGCCATGTCACCACATTCCATCCACCTCTCGTCAAGTGGCCCCACTGAGAGGGACTTCTTTCCCCCGGGGAGGCGTAAGAGCGACCTGCCAGTGCCAAGCCTAAGCACAGGACCCAGGCAGAACCCAACTCTCACCCCGCCCCCTACATATGTATCCAGAAGAAAAAGGCCAGGCCGCTGAGATCTCTGCAGAGGTACAGTGACTTGCTCTGTGGTTTCTGTTTGGCAGCTCCGGTATTGCCCCAGCAGAGAGACCCCTCTCAAACCCCAAGGGCCTGGCTTCTGACATCCTGCTTTCTCACCCTCTCAACCTCTACCCCTTCTTTACTGCTTTCTTTGCCGTCTTGTGGGCAAAACGAAAGCACTGGAGCTCTGAGCCCATGGAGGACAGTGCCCGAGCATTACTCCCAGACTCCATCACGGTCTCCCACTTCCCTGGTTTCTTGGAAGGTCAGGGTGTGAAGGGCCCTGAGGCGAGTCCACCCCTCCTCTTTATTGCTGAGGCAGTGGTGAAGGCCACGAAGCCACTTGCCTGGCCGGTGGCAGGGCTGGGACTTCAATCGGGCTCCTTGACAATTGCTTTGAGGCTCTTGTTCTTTTGTTTCTGTGTCTGGTCTGTTGTCTGAGCAGGAGGCTGAGCCTGAGTCCTGTGTCTTGGTTCTCAATGACCCTTTTCCCCTTGCAGAAGCCAGGGCCGAACTGGGCGTGATGAAGTTTAAAAAGGACCTTCAGTATCTTTACAGCAGGAACGCGGCAAGCTTTATATAACGCAGGCTGCAGCTCATAAACTCCCATGATCTGGCTGGTGGGGCGGTAGTGGGACACCGAGATGGCGTGGCTTGGGCTTCTGTTTGGACTCGGGGCTTCCTGGGGCTGTGAGGAGGGGCCCTGCTCTACCCCCACCCCTTCCCCGCTGCAGAAGGCTGCTCTGGGAGTTTGCAGTCTGTCAGTCTTCCCTCTGACTTCCCTATACCTAACTGTTTAGGACTAGCCATGGGATCATCCAGTGGGACCCCGTGCACCCCCGGTCAACCTTCTGCTAAGGACTGCTGCTGCCCTCTTAGCTCAGAAGCTGAAGGTCATTTGTTCTGGGCACCTAAGGCTGACCCCCACTGGGCTCTGAGTGGGTTGGTGGTGTGAGATCAAGGTTTGCAAAAGAGCATTGACTTGTGAGCCGGGCACCTGGGGACACTGGGGCTGCTTCTGATACGCTCGGTGACTTGGAGCAACTCACTGGACCTCAGCTAAAAATAAGGTTTCTTCCAGCTCAGATGTTCTGCATTTCGGTTCCTGGAGAGGGCTGGGAATTGGGGAAGGATGTGGGAGGGGCTTATGAGAGGCTTGTTTTTCCCTGTTTGGATTTCCCTCCTCCCCCACCCACTTTTGTAAGGGGTGTTTTCCATCCAGATGACACCAGCAGGGCTCCCCATGCTAAGAGGCAGGGTTCAAAGTAAGCGAGTTACTTGAACATTTTGATGAAGTGGTTAGTTGAAACAGTTCCCTTTCCGGATTGAATTCTAACTTCAGAGATGTTGGATTGCCACAAAGAATCAATTTTCAAGTATCATTTTTATCTCTTTGGTATGATGTTTCTATTGCCCAGAGTCAAGTTCCTTAGCCTCGTGAGGCAGAGATTCACCTAGAAGGCAGGAGTTGTCTTCTAGTGGGGAGTGTTTCTGGTGGACTGCTGGGATTTATTTGGGGTTGGGGGAAGGGTGGGGATGACCCTGATGTTTTCCTCCCTCAGCATCCTTTGTGCCCCGGACGGGAGGTCCCTGGAGTCCAAGTCCAGGGTGCTGTCTTGGAGAGTACAGGGCTGGGGTTTGGAAGGAGGCCGTGGTTGTCCTTTGGAGTTAAAGGGTAGGGGGTTTAATATCCATGGACATACGACTGTTTTTGACAGCAGTGTTTACCCCTTCCGTCTCTAATAAAAACTGGTATTTACGGCACTCATCCTCTCAGCCACAGTATCCTGCTGCCACCCTTAACCTGAGAAGTTGAGTGTTCAATTCTTGGTATGAAGGTGGAGTGTGGCCAGGCCCCAGCCTGGGCTGATTGAATGTGGCGTCCCCCCACTAGGGAGGGAGGGCCTCATGGTGTGGCCCCTCGGACCCCACACCCCAGTCCTGTCCCACATGGAGGCTTTCCTCTGGGGGGAACGCCCCCTGCCCCGCCTCCCCCCACAGCTCCCTTCCCTTGACTTCTGCAGGGCCCCCATGTGCTGGGCCCTGTGTGTGCCCAGGGGAGGACAGAGACCTCTAAGCAGCCACTGTTGGGGGAGCTGGCCTTGACCTGGGGGCACTGGAATGACAGGTGTGCCTGTGCAGGAGTCCAGGCTGACAGAGATGTCCACCTGGGCTGATGGAAAGAGGTCGAGTCCTGCCTCGAAGCCTTTTAGGCAGAAGCCTGAATTTCTGCTATTAGGCTGATGCCTTGGGTATCACTGTCACCTTGCTCCTGGAGGCTTCTGTTTACTTTCATTTTTTCTGAAGATCTGTAAACAACTGTTGGTTTGTTTGTCTGAAGGAAGATCATTACTGACACACAAACAGGAATGAGTTTGTCAGAGCCCCTTCTTCCTACTTCTCTCTAAAAAGTTGTCTTCCCTCTGGGCTGGGGAGGGCTGCAGTTTTCACCTTTACTGAGGGAAAGGGTTGCACCACCCGGGGGCTCGGGTCCTCTGTCCTGCTGGGATTACAGAAGGTGCTGGAGAGGCTCCTTGAAGGGGGCGTTCCTTCCCCAGGGGCCTCAAGAATAAGGCTGAGGATGGGGGCCACCACTTCCTGTGCCCTTCTCTGCCCCTCCCCGGAGCACTGGGAATGAGATGGGTGGCCTTCCGTGGAGGAGGGAGGAGCAGGCAAGAGGTCGTTGGGAGCCCCAGGCACTTGAGGTCCAGCAGTAGCTGGAGGGAAAGGGCCCACGATCACACAGCAAATACCTAGCCAACCCCAGGAAGCCTGCCTACCAGTGATAGCCTGTGGTGTGGACTTCCTAGAAGGGGCTGGACTCTCCCATCCTCTTGCTCCCAGCACCCCCGGGGAAGGATAGGCAGCAGGGCTTGCTTGAGGGACAAGCAGCCTCGGGAGTCCCCAGGCTTTGCTGGCCAGGGACACCGTCGTGCTGAAGGCCAGTTTGCTGCCCTAGGCAGGCCTGGCACTGGCTGGGACCTCCAGCGAGGCCAAGTCTGCTCCTGACCATCATGAAGGCTACACACCATGTCTGCGATGTCCTGTATGGGGACACCTCTCTGGCCAAGTTCCTTGTCCACGTTGAATTCGGTGCTTCCAGTGGTTCCTCAACATGTGTCTTTTACTGGCCTCTAAGGATTCCCCATCCCCCCTATTTTTTTTTTTTTTTTTTTTTCCGCTGCGCAGCTTGTGGGATCTTTGTTCCCTGACCAGGGATTGACCCCAGGCCTATGGCAGTGAAAGCGCCAAGTCCTAACCACTGGACTGCCAGGGAATTCCAAAGGATTCCCTATCCTTTTTCCACCTCTCCCCAGTACCTTCTCCAGCCTGTTCCAAACTTGCCTTCCATCTGTGCCAGGGACATGGCTGTGGTCCAGCACAGTCTGCTGGTACTTGCCATGAAGATGACCATTTTAACAGGACCGCGGTTGCTTTCAATGTTTCAGGGCAGGAGGGAGATATTCTCTTGGGCTGTGTGGATGCTTTTGGAGAAAGAGTGAGTGAGTGTATGGAAGAAGGGCCTAGGTAAACAAGTTTGGTTCCTTCTAGCAGCCTGGGATTGTGTGAGCCACCCCTTCTGCTTCCTCCAAGTATCTTAAAATAGTTTCGTGTTGAATTCTTGTAGTAAACTTGTGGAATAGGCGGTGGGATCTTTGGCTGGTCTTTTCCATCTTGGCATCAGTGGTGGTTGGTCCCCGAATCCTTGTCTGCGCCCAGCCTCTCTGCTGAATGCTGCACCCTATGGCTGTGAGGCTGGCACCAGCAAGTGGCACGGGAGGAGTGGTCGCCAGTGCTGGCCTGGGACACAGGACTCATTGGCCAGGCCTTGCAGAAGTAACCACATGTCTCTGTCCCTGCCATCCCTAAGGATCCCGACTGTGCCATTAGGTTGCCTTGTCACCTTCCTATTCTGAGCCTCAGTTCCCTCATCAGTATTTATTCATCTATTTATTTATCTATCTATCTATTTATTTATTTATGGCTGCGTTGGGTCTTTGTTGCTGCGTGCAGGCTTTCTCTAGTTGCGGCGAGCAGGGGCTATTCTTTGTTGCGGTGTGTGGGCTTCTCATCTTCTCTTGCTGCAGAGCACGGGTTCTAGGCCTGCAGGCTCCAGTAGTTGTGGCTCACGGGCTCAGTAGTTGTGGCTCGTGGGCTCTAGAGCGCAGGCTCAGTAGTTGTGGCGCACAGGCTTACTTGCTCTGTGGCATGTGGGATCTTCCCGGACCAGGGCTCGAACCCGTGTCCCCTGCACTGGCAGGTGGATCCCTAACCACTGTACCACCAGGGAAGCCCCCGTCATCTGTAAAATGAGGGTGTTTAACTAGCTGAACTCCACGGTGCCTTCCACCTCAGACATGGCCTCCCTGGGGAAGAGGAACACTAAAGAATCCAGCGACTGTGTAAGGTTGTCTCACCTGTGTTCCCAGCTCCAGGCTGATCTGGACCTGACCCAGCCTGACTAGGCAACCTTATAACTAAATGGCTCATGGTACCTGATAGGTGAGGTTTTTGTGCAGGTCAGTGTTGAGATTATGGGACCCTGAAGTGAACAAGCATATGGTTGAGCCTCTCCTGTGTGCTGGGCATAAAGTGTGCTCTTCATCCTGGAGGTAGAGGGTGCCTGTGTTGTACAGATAAAGAAGCTGACATTCAGAGAGATGAAGCAGCTTCGCCAAGCCAAGCGTAAAGCTGGGATGCAAACTCTGGTCTAACTAACCAAAGCCTTTCCCATTTATGGCATCACTCTGCCGTCCTGGACCACATCGTTTCTGGCTGTGAGTCCCTTCTTTGGAGGGACCAAGGTGTGTAGAGACGGGGGAGGTCTCAGATGTTGAGCCTGGCTCTAGGCACCTTGGAGGACAGGAAAGTTTTGAGACTTGCCTCCTATCTCTGGGTTTTAGAGTCCAGGTGAGCTCAGATGGTGGGACCAGTAAAAGATAAGGGGTCCTAAGGGCCCCAGAAGACTTCAAAGGAAGGAAAGAGGGGTGAGGAAATAGAGGGACCTGAGGGATGGATGCCCTTCAGTTAAGGAATGAGGAAGGGGTGGTCTGAGGGGCAGTGTGAGCAGCTGCCATGCCCTATGTGGGTGCTTGTCGGGGACCCGGAGTCTGTGGGCCGGGGCAGGACCTGATGGAGTTGGAAGTAGCATGGTGGGTAGGTGGGCTCTGGAAACTCTTGTTCTCTTGACATGTGGCCGGCCAGCCTGCTAAGCTCATACTTCCTGTCACTCCAGCTTTGCCATCATTCTAAACAGGCACCCAGAGAAGGGACTGGCTACTGAACGGATGTGTGGCAGAACTTTACCCATCCATGGGGCTAACAGGGCTGCCCAGGTGTGGCTGCCTCCGTCCCCACAGCCAGAAGGATGGCACAGATGGCTGAATCAGTGTTCCTGGATCTTACCCAGCTTTGCTCCTTGCTGAGCCAAGCTTGCCTGAGCCCTTTCTGGGCCTCAGTTTCCATGTCTGCACGGGGGGATAGGCAGAGGGCACATCATCTGCCAGGGTGTCCAGGGTCAAGTAAGAACCAAGGAGAGCACTCAGGTCAGGCTTCCTGTGACCTAGCCTCCCAGCAAAGGGTCTGTGAACTGGCAGACGGGGACCCACCACCTAACCCATAACTGCCTTGATGTCAGCTTGTTTCCTAAGGAATGACCAGGCACCCGACGCAACCTGTATTGTAGCCTTTAGAATCTAAAAGATGGGAAGCCAGGGAAAAGAGTCATCTGGCCCAGAGAAGGCTGGGAACCAGAATCTGAGCTGGGAATGAAGGAAAGTTCCCCTATACTCACTCCCCTCCCCTCCGCTAAGCAGGAAACTTTGTGCTGAGAACTTTCTATTTAAGGGGGCCTCTGGGGAGGTCTGGCCAGAAAGGAGCCATTTGAGGAAGGGTTTAAAATTAGCCGGGGTGAAATGGGTGGCCCCTGGGGAGAACTGAGGTAGAGGTTTCTGTGGGCGGCTCTGGCTTTGCATCTTTGACCCAAAGCATGTCCCCTCATCCCAGGGAGGAGGGAGTAGCGCTGGTCCAGGCCGATCCAGCAGGACCCTGGCTGGCTTGTACTCTTTCAGTCCATCGTCTGTGGTGGGCTGGGCGCCCAAGTCCTGGCACCAAAAAGCAAGCATCATCTCTACCAGCCTGGGTGAGTGGTTGGGAGGGAGACCTGGGTTTTAAGTCCCAGGTCTGCTGCCTTTTAAAAACAAGCTGCATGGCCTGAGCGAGGCACTTCTCTTTGGGGTTTTACATGTAAATGAAAGGCCTTCCGTCAAAGGGCAGAGGGGTGTAGAGGATGGCTGCCCTCTGGAGTCCAGGAACTCAGTTCAGCCCACTCTGGAGCCTGGGCTGTCCAGTTTCTCCCAGATGCTTCTGGGACAGGGCAGTGCTTGAGAGCTGCGTGTATAGGGACACAGCTGCCAAGGGCTGTGAGATGTACAGAACCTTTACCCCAGGCCCAGGAGCAGAAGTGTGTGTGGCGAGGAAAGGCATCGCCAGAGGGGTGGAGGTGTCCTAACTGGCAAGGAATTCTCCTGGGTTTGCTTCTCAGCGAAAACTCATGTGAGAGAAGAAGCTGTCCTTACCTATTTTATCAGCCATGGGCTTGGAGTCATTCCTGTGTGGCTAGGGGTGGCGACACTTGTTACGGGCAGCTATGGGGGCTGGTTTCCTTTGCCACTCCTGGCTCTGTTGTTGACATGTGTGTTCATTGGAGGGGGGGGAGGGGAGAAGGGGAGGGGGAGGGAGAGTGTGTGTGTGTGTGTGTGTGTGTGTGTGTGTGTGTGTGTGTGTGTGTGTGTGTGTGTGTGTGTGTGTGTGTGTGTGTGTGTGTGTTGGGTGTAACTTTGCCTGACTGCCCTGGGTTCCTGATTCAAGCCATTGTCTCCAAGAAGGCTGTTGCCTCAGTTCCTTCAGCAGGCCATCACTAGAGCATGGAAGAAGTTCTTTGGTGCCTCTGGGGGGAAATGTGGCCCACTAAATGTTTTCAAGAATAGCCACGTGTTGGGTGGGCTGAGGCACGTGAACTTGTTCTTAAGTCGTCAGTGACAAGTTGAGAAGACTTTCGTTTGGCTTAGTGGTATGACATGCACCTTGAAACAGGAGTCAAGGGAATTCCCTGGCAGTTCAGTGGTTAGGACTCTGCGCTTTCACTGCTGAGGGCAAGGGTTCCATCCCTGGTCGGGGAACTAAGATCCTCAAAGCCATGTAGCCAAAAAAACAAAAAAACAAAAAACAAAACAGGAGTCAAGTGTGTGGGGAAGCTCTGCTCTTTTGGATTTTTCATTACTCAGAAAGCACAGTTTCAAGATGTATTTTTAATGGATCTACACTATGGAAAACCCTCCTTCTCCCATTATAATTATTGGCTGATCTGGCCTTGCTAGTTGAGCATTGGAGGCCAGCAGCATTTAACCAGCAGTGGTGAATTAGGGAAGTGTTCCTGCCAGCCCTCTCCTGGACCTCACCCACTGTTCGGGAGGTCAGGTTTGGCAGGAGTCACAGGATGGACACCTGGTGTCTACTAGACCTGGCTTCAGTGCCAACTTGTAACTTTGTTGAGGGCAAGGCTCATAACTTACACCATCGTCGGCCTCACTTGAAGTTGGCAAGATCCTACACATTCTTCAAAACCCAGCACCACTGTTCCATCTCTGACTCCTTCCTCAAGTCCCTTATTCAGTAAACATTTAGTACCAGCACCATGCTAAGAGCTGGGCAGAGAAGCAAGAATATAATACATTGCTGGCCACTGAGGAGCCTACATCTAGCATGGGAAGCAGGAGGAGATGGATGTGAAAGTGCTGGGCCCCCTGATGAAATCGCTCCAAGGCACAGAGTTTACATCTTTGCCTCCCCGCTAGACCAGATGGAGCCTTTCTACCAGGAGTCCATGGGAATATTCTGAAATATATATACGTTTCTACTTGTGCATTTTTTGGAGGTAAGACACCATAGCTTTCTTCAAGTCTCAGAGGGTTCCTTCATCTATCTTGTTAAACAGGACTCTCTCCTTGAGGCTGTCTGTGCAGAAGTGCTCAGCTAGTGCTTGATGTGACACCTGCAGGATGAACCCAGGGAAAGGAAAGGGTCCAGAAAGGTTTTTTTTTTTTTTTTTTTTTTGCGGTACGCAGGCCTCTCACTGTTGTGGCCTCTGCCGTTGCTGAGCACAGGCTCCGGATGCGCAGGCTCAGCGGCCATGGCTCACGGGCCCAGCCGCTCTGTGGCATGTGGGATCTTCCTAGACCGGGGCATGAACCCGTGTCCCCTGCATCGGCAGGCGGACTCTCAGCCACTGCGCTACCAGGGAAGCCCCCAGAAAGGGTTTTGAAAAGTTAAATGCTGTGAAACTTGGGCTGCTCATTTGCCTCAGCTTCCAAAGAAGGCTCAGGAAATCCTGAATTCTTCCTTCAGCCCTGGAAGGATTCCAGTTCCTTCCTGAAGGAAGAGCCATCATCCTTGTTCTTCTGTCAGCCCGGCCCTGACCACTGTGGTCTCTTCCCCAGGTCCGGACACTGTTCGTCAGTGGGCTCCCTGTGGATATTAAACCCAGAGAACTCTACCTGCTCTTCAGGCCGTTCAAGGTGAGTCTGGACCCAGCCACCCATGGGCAGAGCCTAGGATGGAGGAGAAGCATGAGGAATGAATCGCAGACCGGGATTGGGCAGCAGGAAAACTAGAAAGTGTGATGGCAGCCCTGGTTCTCTGTCCCGGTTCTGCTAACTCATATGTTGCTTTCTGTCAGTTGCTTATTAGCCTTTCTGAGCCTCCGATTTCTCATCTGTAAAGTGGAGACAGTAGAATCTCAGTAGACTTTGCCGTATAAGGAATCTTTGAGATTCAGCATAGCGTTTTCAATTTGCAGATAAGAAAACTTAAAAAGGTGAGGTCTGTGCTTCCAGATGACAGGCTACGGGAGCAAAGGGGAATTTCCGCATGAAATGATGAATGCTACCGCATGATGGCCATCCCATGTGCTAGGCTGTGTGATATGGGACACAAAGACTGAGGGCACTCAGCGGTGGTGGAGATCAGAGTGGGTCACCTTTGGGAGGAGAAGAGTGTGAGCTGGGGAAAGGCAGGGCTGGGGGGTGGCCAGGGTAGCACAACAGAGGCTTCCGACCTTCCTGTTAATGACCACCTCTCTCTGCAGGGGTATGAAGGGTCCCTGATCAAGCTCACATCGAGACAGGTAAGTTCTCTCCAAGGTTTTTCTTCCTCCCAGCCCAGACCGACTGCTGAAATTGGAACTGAGCCTGTTCTCTTTTCCTCAGTCTTGAGGCATCTGGCAGCTGAGACCTGCCCCCTGCCACCCCTATCCTGTCCTAGGCTGACGAAAGAGTAGCCTCCACAGGTCCCCTCTTCTTACCAGTCAGCTCCTGGTCCTCACTCTCTGGCCCTTGAGAAGCCACAGTGGGACCCGGAGGCTGAGGACCATAGAGATGGTGGCTGTGCTCTGGTTCCTGATGCCAGGGGTCCCAGGTCCAGAGCCTTCAGGAACCATTTGGGGGCTGGACTGAGCCCAGGCAAAATGAAATCGGAGAAGTTTTAAACCTGTTGTTCCTCCCACCCCAACCCCCCTTTTAAATAAATAAATAAATAAATTTATTTATTTATTGGCTGTGTTGGGTCTTCGTTGCGGTGCACAGCCTTCTCATTGTGGTGGCTTCTCTTGTTGCAGAGTACAGGCTCTAGGTGCGCGGGCTTCAGTAGTTGTGGCACACGAGCTCAGTAGTTGTGGCTTGCGGGCTCTAGAGCACAGGCTCAGTAGTTGTGGTGCATGGGCTTAGTTGCTCCGTGGCATGTGGGATCTTCCCGGACCAGAGCTCGAACCCGTGTCCCCTGCATTGGCAGGTGGATTCTTAACCACTGCACCACCAGGGAAGCCCGGGGCAACAAGTTTATGCGACTTCCCTGGTGGCTCAGTAGTTAAGAATCCTCTTGCCAATGCAGGGGACACGGGTTCGAGCCCTGGTCTGGGAAGATCCCACGTGCTGCGGAACAACTAAGCCTGTGGGCCCAAACTACTGAACCTGCGCTCTAGAGCCCGTGTGACACAACTACTGAAGCCCATGTGCCTAGAACCCGTGCTCCACAGCAAGAGAAGCCACCGCAATGAGAAGCCTGCACACCGCAATGAAGAGTAGCCCCCGCTCGCCGCAACTAGAGAAAGACCGTGCGCAGCAACGAAGAACCAACGCAGCCAAAAATAAATAAAATAAATTTTTATATATATATAAAACCTGTTGCCCCTTGATTGAACCTGAAGCCTTTCCGTGCCCTTGATACATTAGTGTCCCCTTTCGTGCTGGGGAAAACACTAGAACTTACACTTAATTACCTGCATACGTTAAAAAAAAAAAAAGACTTTTACTGAAAGGGTGATGTTTAATGCAGTGGGATAAAGCTGTATTGGCATTGTTTCCCAGAATGTGGTACCTGGATGGGAGAGTTTTAGTGCCCCAAACCAAAAATACATAATTCTTGTCCATATATAATTATATAAATATATAATTCTTGGCCGTATCCTCCCTGTGTTCTAGCTGAACATAGGGGGGATATGGACAAGAATTATATATATTTTTGTTCTTTGTTGTTTTGTTTTGTATGCTTGAAGGGGAGATGGAGTGTTGGGAGAGATGCAAGGGTATTCTCTCTTTTTCCTACTAGCCTGTTGGTTTTGTGATCTTTGACAGCCGGGCAGGAGCAGAAGCGGCCAAGAATGCATTGAACGTGAGTAGACAGAGAACAGGCCTTTCTCTGACCCACAGACTTCTAGGCAATGGGTATTCCTGTTCCCGTCTTCTGCAAACCTTCCCCCACTCCACGCCCAAGGAAAGGACCCACAGATGTACCTTCCCCAACATCCTGGGGCAGAGTCTTTGGCTGCACTGTCTGTGCCAAACGCCACTACTCGCAAGGCCCGAGCAGTGTGTCCGCTGTCTTGGCCCCCGTGTGGGCGAGTCTTTCAGGCTGGATCATTTCTGGGGCCCTTCCGTCCCCACTGCAGTGGACAGGCTGGGTCCTACAGTGTAACGCCTTTCCCTTCCTTTCCTTCTCACGTAGGGTATTCGCTTTGATCCTGAGAACCCTCAGACCCTGAGGCTAGAGTTTGCCAAAGCCAACACCAAGATGGCCAAGAACAAGCTAATGGCTACACCAAATCCCACCAACGCTCACCCCGCCCTAGGAGCACACTTCATCGCACGAGACCCCTGTGAGTGGCACTCAGAGTGGCCATCTGCTGCCCTTTACCTGGCAGAGCTGGGGGGCCCTCGTGGATGGAGTTGCGTGCAGAGGGCATCCCTGAGGGCATCAGTCCTGCCTGCCCGCCCCTTTTCCAGGAGCTTCTTGCGGCCACCATTACCCATCCCTGCGGGTCCCATGCTTCCTTCCTCCCCTGCAGCCTTTGCTGGACCTCAGGCTGAGCTCCTGAGCTGTTGGTGTCGCCCAGCTTCCCTGAAGCCTTCTCTGATCCCTCTTGGTTGAGATGAGCAGAGACCCATCTGAGGGCTTCTGGAAGCAGACAGGATGCTCACCAAGCCGGGCCAAGTTACCGTGGCTTCTTTCCCAGTCTCGGGATCCTTCAGGGGAGCCTGAGAAGGGAGCTTATGCTCAGTGATAGTGCTGGGTCCCCTTCTGTGTTTGGAATGGGGTGGCGCAAAGGGGGACCCGCGTTCTGACAAGGGGGGGCTGTTGTCTCCCGTCGCAGATGACCTGATGGGGGCCGCTCTGATCCCCGCATCCCCAGAGGCCTGGGCCCCCTACCCTCTGTACACCACAGAGCTGACCCCAGCCATCTCACATGCTGCGTTTACCTACCCAGCCGCCACTGCTGCTGCCGCTGCCGCCCTACATGCTCAGGTAAGCCTGTCGGGGGGAGAAGTAGGAAAGGGGAGAACAAAGGCTCTGAGTTGGCCGGGCTTCATTCCTACCCGGCCACGGGCCACCCAGGTCCCCAGAGCTGCTGCAGAACTGCTGTCTTGTAACAACAGTACCTTTGGGGTTTGGGGTCCCACAGAGGGGAAGGAGAGGAAACGCTGTGAGGCCGCCTCGAGGATACACTGCAAAGGCGAAGTGTGAGAGACCCACCGTGGGTCCACTGCCCCTGGACACGCGCGGGCAGGCTGTGCCGATTCTGCCTGTGGTGACAGACCTGAGTGTGGTCGCCGGAGGCAGCCCGCCTGCCTCTGCTTCCTCCTGTCTTTGTGAACTTCAGAAAGCTCTGAAAGATTTCTGTGTCTGGGTTGTTCTTTTTCACTCATCTGGAAAGATAAGAATAGTAGTATCTGCCTCAGGTTGTTGTGAGAATTAAATGTTAAGCCATGTGCGGGGCTAGAATTGTACCTGGAACATCCGGGGTGCCCAGTGAGTGTTTGCTCTTTTGTTCAAGGAACGTGGGCACCCTGCATTGTGACCTGGGCTGGGGTGGGAAAGATGCAGCCCACGCCTCTAGGCGAGAGGTGGAGAGGGCACGGCTGGGCTGGGAGGGCTCTGTGCTTGCCGAATGCCGCGCTAGGTGCCCGAGAGGGGCACGAGCACCTCGCAGGTTACAGCCAGGCCTCTGCGCGGCAGTGACAGGGCACCGCCAGGCAGCGTGGGAGGGCTGTGGTGAGCGGCGAGCCCACCTGGGCCTCTCGTCAGTGAAGTGACTGAGAGCTGAGGCTCATGAAGAGTGACCTGGCTGCTGAGAGGGAGAGAACAGGGGTCTCCTGGCTGGGGCAGTAGAAGGGGACGAGGAGTTAAAGGGTGTGAGAAGCCAGGAGGGAGAGTTCCCAGAAACTAGAAGCTGAGGCAGGAGGAGTGGGCAGCTCTGCCAGTGGGAGGGTCAAGTGCGTGTCCATCCCTCTGAAGGGCTTAGTGACCTGGGTTCGCCCAGTTCCAAGGTGGAAGGTTCAGATTCCCTGACTGCCACCCTCGCAAGGCGTTCCCCCGGCCACAGGCAACTTGGGTTGTACTGAGGGCAGACGCGTGGTTCCGCTTGGCGCTCACCCCGGCGGCACACCACAGACAGCTGGAAAATTGATCTGCGTAGGGAGGTGGCGGGGCTCTTCCTCTCTAGGGCGACGTTTGGGGGACTTACCGCAGACCAGTTCTGTGGTGAGTGAAGGCAGTCCTCTGTGACCTAGCGGAGTGTGGAAGGCAGCTGGTGCGGGGGGGAGTTTAACTGCAGGGACCCTGTGAGTCCTCTGATCCCAGCTGTGCCAGCAGTTAGCTACCTGATCTTCAGCAAGTGACTTCACCTCTGGGCCTCCGTATTGTCCCCATCTGTAAAACGCGGGGGCAGGACCAGATCGGATGCAGAGGTTCTACCCCGTCTGCTCTGAGATGCTAGGCCGTGACAACGTGAGGCAGAGGTTGGGAGCCAGGGACAGTCAGGATGTCAGATTATTCAGGAGCGATCTCTCTGCCCTTTTTGGGGTGGCCCCCCAGCCGGCTGGGAGTGGTGCGCCGCTGCGGGTGCCTAAGCTTCGTACACAGGACGGTGTGCCCTCCTCTTGTCTTCCTTTCCAGCTTCCTCCCTCCTTCCCCACGCCCTGTGGCCGTCCAACTCCAGTCCAGCTACCTTGGTCCAAGTCCTGGCTCTCTCTTTCAACACCTGTGTGACCTTGGGCAAGTTTCTTGGCCTCTCTGTGTCTCGATTTCTTTGTGGTATGATGATAGTCGTAGCTACTTTAGAGGGTGGTTGGTAGCCTATTAGCATAGAGGGAGCACTGCATGCTTATTATTTCATGTCATTATTGTCTAGTTCCCTCCAGGCCTCGCTGTGCCTGAGTTCCTGTCTTCTGGTCTCCCTGGGAAGGGGATAAGGGCCCCCTCAAAGGATAGTGGCTTTTTTCGGGAGGCAGCCTGATGACAAGTGATCGGATCAGGGGGTGACTAGTTCTGTCCCGCTACTTGAGTTCTCTGGATAGTTGTTTCCTCGACAGTAAAACACACTGTTAGGACCAAATGTAGTAATAGGCATGAAAGCGTTTTCGAAGTAGTATCACTTTCTCTATTCCTTCCAAGAGCCCCCTCCCTGCCCCCGAAAGTACTGCCCCAGAGGTGGAGGCTGAAAATGCCTAAATGAGGGAGGTGGACCCTGGTGATCCTCAGGAGGTTATTCTGAACCCAGAGGACCCGTAGCCGCGTTTTTCTGTGCCTGGGGGTAAGGAGGTGACTTGGAGAGAAAGGCAGCAGCTGATAGACAAAAGGGGATGCCAACCGGTCCTTCCTTTCTGAACCCCACCGTATGCATCCTGACCTCACGCCCTCTGCCAGTGGCTCGGCCTGAGCGAGGCATCCTCATGTGGCTGCAGGGACGAGACCTGCAGGAAGAAAGGGGCTTGGAGATGGTTCAGTCCTGCTCTATCTCGGCACAAGGCTGTGTTGCTGGACCTTCTGATCCTTTTGATAGAATCTTCTCCTTTCAGAGGGTATGGGTGGCAGGGGCACACTGGGGTCTGGTACATGAAGATGGTGACCTAAAAGCAGGGATTCTGCATGTCCACTTGCACCCCAGGGTCCTCCCAGTTTGGACTGCTTTTTCCATTTCGACCTGAGGGTACGGGGGTCTTTCACTGCAGCCCTTTGCCCCCCTTACACTGTCTCAGCCACTTACCGATGACCTTAAAGTTACAGGAATTCCCCTGCCTCTGTTTTCTTGTCTGTTTAATGGAAATGCTAATAGCATCAACTTTATAGGGCTTTTCTGAGGATTAAATGAACTTCGTGTATGAAAACTGCTTAGACCAGCATCTGGCACATGCCAGGTGCTTCACGAACATTAGCTAGTAGAGGTCTGCGTTCATGGGAAGAAAAAGACGGGGTTTTTTTCTCTTTTTTGCCTTTGCTTGTCATCCTGTTCCCCCAAATATCACTACGTTTAGTCCTTAGACTTGGTAGGTAGTTGGACACAGGTGTATAAGTAAATCCATGGGTATGAACCTTTTACGAAAATTACACATTTAATCTTTTTAAAACTTAAATATTAGGACATGCTTCTATGTAAGTAAGTATAGGTCTGCATTCTGGGTGCCTGGCTAGCCTACCAGTTTATAAGTGTGTCTGCCTCCCTGTAGATGGCAGTGAGGTTGTTTACACACTTTTCTTTTGCTCTGTTAGGCTGTGCTGCCATGGATGCCCTTGTTCACACCTCTCTGGGCACCTGTCCTGCCTGCTTTCCTTATCATAAATTCCTAGAGCTATTGCAAGGTCAGAGTGTAGACTTGCCGGTCTGAGTTAATTGTATTGTTTTGACTTTGTGATGAGTGAGGCTCCCTTACTTGTTGGCTGTTTCTATTTCTTCTTGTGTGGATTCATCCCTTTGCCCACTTTTTGGTGTATCTTCTCCGTTAGTCGGTCTGAGGGTCTGAGAGAGGACCGTGTGCCCCCCACTCCTTTGGGTGCTGCCCCTCTTGGAGCTGTAGCCATTCTAGATGCCCATGGGCTGTCCCTGTGGGGTGGCCTCTTAGGACCTCCAACCCCGCCCTGTGAACGAGTGGAGGCCCTGACAGGGGACTGGCCACTTGCTCCCTGCTGTGCTGGCCGTGACCCCTGGGCCTGGGGTCTTGTTCTGAGCTGGGGCAGGAAGAGACCGTGCTTCTTTAGAGAACCTGGACCACTGGCCTATCCCAGGCATCTGAGGAGAGTGGAAATGCAGCCCTCCAAGTACGTTCTGTCTAGTTGGGTTGCACGACCATCCCGAGCTCAGAAATTAGGGCTTTCCTCTGCTTCCTCCCCAAGAAGGTGGTGGCTCATCTCAGGCTGGAGGGAAAGCTGCTGCTCTGGAGTCCAAGCTGCAGCACCTAGTGGAGAGGGTGGGGCTGGATGGAGCAGGCTTGTTGTGGGGGCCCCTAAGCAGCCGGTGGTGGAGGAGGGCAGGTCGGAGGCCTCCAGGGTCCCTCCCACTCTCGTCCGACGCTCTCCCCTTGTCCAGCCCTGCAGGGCACCCAGCCTGTCAGGTGCTTCCTTGCCGTGGGGCCGCTCCAGCTGGAGGCTGGGTGAAGTGCGGTGGTCAGGGTCCACTAAGGCTTCCCGGAGCTGGACCGGCCGCAGCCTTGTCCGGTGGCAGCAGTGCTGGTTTCCTCATCGTCCCTCTCTTAGGGAAAGAGCTCTGGTGTCCAGCCGGGCTTGCAGCTGAGAGGGCAGCCCACGGCTCGGCGAAGGGGAGGAGAGGCTTCCTCCCACTCAGCTGTCAGCTAGGAAGGGAGGGAACTGTTTCCAGATGTTCAGAAGACACGAGAGAAAATAAGATGGCCTCTGAGGCTGGATGGCTCAAAGAGGCTCTTGACCCTTTCTGTGTGGTGTGGGGCTTAATCAAGGTGGTCCTGGCAGCCAGGGGTCAACTGTGTGCCGATGACAGCAGTGCCACATCCTTGGAGCCCAGGGGCCATCCCGACATTGGTCAGGTGGCCTAGGCCCTGGTCCTGCCATGTGCCACGTGTCCTGGCATCTCAGAGGAACCAGCTGCCGACTTCCTGCTGAACACGGGGTGGTCAGAGTCCTGTGCTGTACAAGACAGCACCTAGAATTTGGAGGGGGCACAGGAGCAAGTTCTCAGGAAGCTTTCATCAGCCACCAGATAGCCTGGCGTTGCTCGATATCTTCCCTACTTACAGAGGCAGGGATTCCTGGCAGCCAAGTGGGTAACTGGGTCTGACTGCTTGTGCTTCAAGAGTTTTGTCTGTATGCCCAGCTGCTACTTGGTTTCCTCATCGGCTCTCCTGTGCCATCCCTTTCTTTCCTAAGAGAACCCCGGCTCCCATCTCTGAGTTCTCTTCCCACCCCCTCACTCGGGGCCCTGTGATGCCCTGCCGCCACCCCTCCCAGGTGGCCACGGGTCAGGCCCGGGCGGACGTGCTGTCTGTAACTGGGGCAGGCGGCCTCCCTGCAATCTTGGCTTGGCACCCAGCATGGCTCACCGTCCAGACTGGCCCATGGGGAATGGGGTGCATGTCATTTCCTGGCCTGTTTCTGGGAATCATGCTTTGGGGCCATTGCTCTGTGGGGCCTTCTAGCAAGTACCAGGGTTGAGGTAGCTGCCAGGCTCCCACTAGAGGGCTCAGCTGGTAGGTTACGAATCTCTAAAATTAGGAGGCTTTTGTAATGAAGGGAACGGGGGTGGGGGTGGTGCAGAAGCTGAAACGGGGCAGCGGCGGAGGCGGGGAGCATCAGCTGGGTCTTATCTGTGACTTCCTGGGATCCTGCAAGGACAGGACCAACTTCTGGGAGTCCTGCCTCTTGGAGACCACACTGACTTTGGTTTCTAATGTGTTTTTACATTCTGTCTTATCTGATCCTCGTGGATACCCTGTGACTTTTAATCATCTCTATCCTGTAGCTGTTGAGGACACTGAGACTCAAACGAAGTTGAGCAAAAATGTGTTAGGTGCATTCTCCCGATGTTAGGAATTCCGCACTCTCCCGGTTAAGGGGGCAGGGCAGACTGTTGGGCCAGTGCCCCCGGATGCCAGCACTCCACCCAGTCGGGCTCAGTGGAGCGTGACCGCCTTCGTAACCCTTCTCTCATTTGAACCTCTGTCCTGCAGAGGAGGCAGGTCAGGTGGCGCTCTCCCATTTTCAGGATGAAGAAACTGACGCCCAGAGGTGAGTAACTGGCCCGACCTCCGCCGTCAGTGACAGAACCAGGACTCCGACAGGGGCACTGAAGGCCGTGTTTCCCAGGCTCCCCCGTCAAGCGAAGGGACTGCACAGCTAGCTCCTGACGTTGGCTTCTCTTGCAGGTGCGCTGGTACCCTTCCTCTGATACCACCCAGCAAGGATGGAAATATCGTCAGTTCTGTTAGTTCTTCAGTAAGTGCTGGCTCAGAGGCCTGGGACGGAAAGTGTCCTAGAGCCTGGCTCCCTGCAGGGCCTTGGTTCCTCTGCCTGAGTCCAGGAGCTCGCTGGTGCTACCCCAACCTGAGCTTGCGCCTGGGGCACTCTGGCTGGTTTTCCCCTCTCCTCCCACCCTGCCCCCCACCCCACATCTTGCAGCCTCCTTGCAAGGGGAAGGCCTGGGTTCAGCTCCAGTCCCATGCATCTGCTCATGGCCACCTCTTTCCCCTCCCTCCAGGTCTGGTCACCGCAGCTCGAAGCCCCCGCCCGCCTCACTGGGGAGGGAGCCACCCTGAGCTTCCACTGCCCCCAGGTGGCCCGTGCAGAGCTGCTGCTTCCCTCCAAAGACTGTGAATTTTAAGCCTGACTCAGTGGACTCTTGTTTCCTTTCTCTCCTTTTCCTCAGCCCTGTCCTGCCCCAAAGCCCCTCTCCAAGGCCTCACGGCAGGATTCAGGGGCCTTCTCACTGGGACACCCAGACCCAGCTCGGAGGTCTCACTGGGACTGAGCAAGGCCTGACCTCCAGTCCAAATTTGCTTCCGTAGCCCCACCTCAAAGAAATGAGGCGTTTAATTTTGCATGTTTTCCTGGCATGAATTAAGACACTTAAACTTGTATATATGTGAGTGTACAGTTTGTTCTCACATTGTGTCACCATAGCAACAAGTCCTGACCACTAATGGTTCATCATTCCCGGTCCCTCTCCCCACACCCCCCTCCCCTGCACCCACCCTGCTTCAGTGAGGACCAAGCCCTGCAGCCAGTTCCGCCCTGCGGCTGGCAGCCTCCACCACCCCACACACTTCCAGGCTGAACAGGAAGGACCACCCAGCCAAGGTAGAGCGTTTTCTTGGTCATTTCAAATTGGGGTCCTCTGCTTCCTCCCCCTCAGATGAGCCAACAGCCATTAAGAAAACCCTTTCTCTGCCCAGTTTTTCGCTTACCTCTCCGCGGCGCACCCCACCCCTGCCATGGTTCCTCATGCTTTCCAAACTTCAAAACCAACCAAAAAGTGAAAGTATTTTTGTACCCTGTGTAACAAAATATTTATGCAACATGAAAGATTTTTCGTGTGTGTGTGCAATTAATTATTGAAGAGACCTTGTCCGCCCTGTCAGATAAGTTTAGCATTTTAGTTTGAGGCATGAAGAAGAAAAGGGTTTCCGTTCTCCAGCAGTGAGCCTTAGCGTCAGCCGTTAGTTTAAGAAAAATGAAGGAAAAATTGTGCAATTTTTTGTTTCGTGTGCACATCAGTGCATTGCCTTTGGCCGCAGCTGTGGCTGTCTTGCCGTTTTCAGACTTGGGAGACGAGGAGGCTGTTGTAATTGCTGATCCTGTGAGAATGTGAAACTGGATAATATATGAAATGCAAAATAAAAAATCATCCGAAGTAACTGCTCTCCGACCTTTGCTTCCTTGGGTTGTAGGTTGCCGTCGGGAGGGCACAGCTAGAGGACAGGTGTTGGGAGTTAAAGGGGGAAGGAGGCGAAGTGGGCCCGGGCCTCAGAGCTCACGTGGCCTCTCCCTCCTGCCCTCTTTTGTGTGACTTGAGGCTGGAGAGGAAGTGACCTGCCAAGGGGGCCGAGCAGCGGGGCCGCGTGGGTTTAACTCATTCTTTGTTTTCTGTTCTGAAGATGGGGGCGGAGATTCCCTGCACCCAGAGTAGGCACCTAAATGGGACCTTGGTTTTCTCTGGATGGTGTCATCTGGCTGCCCCAACCCTGTGGCCTGTGGCCTTTTCAGGCCCTTGAGTAGAGAAGGACTGTGATTTGGGAGGTTGGGTTCCTGCCTGTAGTATCCTCGGTGTGTGTCATGTGAGGCTGTGCTAGAGGGAAGCAGAGGACCCAGCAGTTTGGCCTGGAAAGGGTTAAGACCACCCACCCTGTAGGCTCCCAGCTGCAGCTCTGATTCCTGAGATGGGTTTTGCTGGGAGCCAGCGCAAATGAGTACAAAGGTCAGGGAAACGGTATGCTGCTAAGACCCCCCGGGCTGCCCTGGACCCAGTCAGGATGCCAGCAGCTGACCCTGACTCTTCCCTTTTGTGATTTGGGGCCTCAGTTTCCTCATCTGTGAAATGGTGGTTTGAAGTTCTTTCCAGCTCCTTCTGGAGGGTTGGAGCACTGACCTGATGGCTTTGCTATTTGTCTTTAGCGTCTATGCCCCCAGCCCCAGCCCCCATGCCCTTCCAAGCCTGACTCAAAGCCAGCCTAGAAAGGGAGGGCAGGAGAGGCCCTAGAGCCTCCCTCTTGCCGGCTTTCCTCCCAGCCTTGCTCTGAGCAAAGCTGAAGTGGCAGTGGCTAGCCCTGGTCACTTCCTCGCCTGCACCTTGGGGACCCTGGTGTCCCTCTCCACTCCCTGCCTCACTCCCCCAGCCCCCCACCCCCCAAATCCCAGGCCTGCACTGGGCAGCTTGTATCTAAGGTGTTCTGCTGATGACTGTGTTGGCTGTAAAAGGCTCATGGGTGACATTTGCAGCCCCAGCTGGTACCTGCATGTGAAGAGAGAACTGTGCTTTGAGGGCGGAGGAGCCTGGCCAGGCGCCGGCCCTGGAGGTAACTGGGTGGCAGGTGGGTGGGTTATCTGGGATCCAGGGGGAGGCTCTGGGAGGAGGGGGCTTGATGCTTTTCCTGCCTTGAACCCCTCGCCTCACTGCAGTATTTGGACCAGCTAAGCACTTGCCAAGCAAGCGAGGCCTTCCCAGCCTGCCGCCCCTCCTAGCGCTGGTGGGGAAGCGGCCCTGAGACCCACCGCCCCACCCAGGGCCAAGCCGACGCCTGACCTACTTCAGCTGTGGCAGGAACCGCTGGGTCCTCCTGAGGTGGTGAATTATTTAGCTGGGGCACCTGGGCCTTTCTGAGAGGGGCTAAGAACGCTGCTCCATAATTCAAAGGCCCCCGCTCCTCCGGCTTCCCTGGGGGGCCTCCTTCACGCTTTACCGAGCAGAGCCCGCATCCGAGAGCAGGAGCTGGGAAGGGGAGGGAGGCCCCGAAGCCATCCCAGAGGGGGCTCTCCAGCTGGTTGGGGGCCTTTTTCAGGGTGAGGCCTTTGCAGAGAGGCCTTAGTGGACAGTCATGGTTGGACTGAGTGTGGAGGTGACAAGCTTGGAGTAGTTAAAGGGCTTCCTGGCAAGGACACAGTAAGCTGGGGTCAGAAGCTGCCAGGTCCTGACTCCCCATTCAGAAAGCACCTTATTCCTTTCCAGGTGTTTAATCCTGATCTGATTACGGGTGAAAGGCTTCTTTCCTTTCTGAAAGGATTTTAGGCCTTGAAATAACCAGGGTTCTTTTGCTCAGGGGTCCCTTCCTAGTAGCACTGAAATCCCCAGGGCAGAGGAGGCCGTCTTCATCAGTGCCTCCCACCCTGCTTCCCACATAGATGGGGCTGGTGGTGAGCGGATGATTGTTGAGGCCCTGGGGAGCCCGGGCTGCACCCTGCACCTTGGCCTGCAGCCAGCTCTGTACTTCCTAGGACAGAGATGATGCTTGTCACCCCAGACTGGGCCATTCTTGGGCACTGCTGCCTGGCCAGCATTAGGAATGTGACTTAGCTTGGAGCCTTCCCAGGTGAGCATTTTCCCAAGCCCTGACACTGAGCTTCCGTGGGACTCAGTGCCGGTAAATGCTCGGGCTCCGAGGGGCCCAGAGGTCTCAGAAGGGATCAGGCTCTCGCCCTTCACCCTTTGCACTCTGTCCTGCCTGTCATGCCCTGCATCGCCTCATTTGCTGAGGTCTGGAATGAAGCCTTTCTGATCTCCAGGAGCTCTCTGACAGAATACAGATATCCCTGAGAAACAGGGCAAAGCCCCTCAGGATAGGATTAGGGAAGGTGCCAGAAGGGGACCCTGGAAGGGAGAAGTACCAGTGGAGTGAGAAAGACTTTCTTGCGAAGTATCAGGAGGAGGCAGCAAAAACCTCTCCACCCAGCCTCAGCCTCCCCTGCCTCTGTCCATCCATCAGGGCCTGCACCGGGCGGGCCGTCTCCGGGAGAGCAGGCCCTGGTCCCTGATGTGCTCCCTCGGGAACAGAGGTGGGGCTGTAGGAGCTGAGAGCCCACCCTTGTGAGGAGAGAGGTTGGGCACTGCCCCAGCAGTGTTCCTGGGCCGACAGGAAAGGGGCCTGAGCTCCTGTTCTCCCCGGACCTCCTTGCTCGTCACCCAGCTCACCCACACGCTCTGGTCAGTGTGGGCAGCATGCATGGGCTCCCTCGCCCTCTGGCGTCTGGTTGGGCTGGGTGAGTGGGAGTGCCAGCAGCCGTCTGAAGGGAGGTCGGTGAGTGAGGTCAGGTGCCCCGGGGCATTGTCTTCATGACCTTAGAGCAAACCATCAGAAGGGCTTCTGGGCATCGGCATCAGAATGTCATCATGGAGGCTCTAGTCCAGTCTCCTCTCCCGTTTTACAGATGAGGAGGGTGAAGCGCTTTGCTCTAAGGTCATGAAGACAGTGGCCGAGGTGTGCTCCACGTATGTCTCCTGACTCCCAGTCCATTGCCTTCCACCGCCCCACGCGGCCGTTCCAGAACCACACACACCCCCTCCAGCACAGGGGCAGAGAGGCAGCAGATGCAGGATGGCTGCAGGCTTGGAGGCCTCTTCCTGCAGTTCTAGAACCAGGACTAGAACTCGGGTCTCCTCCCTGCCACACTCTGGCCTGATCTGTTCCGGGCATCTGGGTGCCGCTCCCTGATTAAGGGACAAAGAGAAGTCCTCAGTGACTAATCTAGCTTCAGCCCAGCCCTGTGCAGTCTCTCTGGCCTTTTAACCTGGGGGTAGAGTCATTGGGCCTGCAGGACCCATCTGGGCATGCAGGAGCCAAGACTGTGTATCGCCATTTCTGCCCATGGTAGAGAAAATGCAACTCAATTTAGTAGGCGGAGTCTAAGAGATAAAGAATGACTACATAGTTCCATGAAAGCCCATCTTTCCCCCTCTCAAGGTATATCTATTTCTTTGCAAATCTGTGCCCTTTTCTCACAGGGCTATTGTGAGGTTTAATGAAAACAGCAGGAATGTGCCTCATGCAGGGGGGATACTCAATAAATATTTGCTGTAGATATCTTAAGAAGAGCACAGTTTCCTCTTTCATCCTTAACGAGAATGAAATTGAGTTGATTCTAATTTATACTCTCCTCGGTTATTTTTCTAGTGGTGCATTAGTCCTCGAAAGGTGTTTAACCCTTCCCCTACTGGGAGAAGAGGTGGAAGAAGGAGAGCGCAGGGGCCCAGGAATTACGGAGACCGTCTACAAGCGCCCAGAGCTAGCTGTTGGCACTTAGGCACCTTTGGATCTAACTCTAGCTTTTTGATCAAACTATTTAGGATTTCAGAGTTCTTGACAATAGTAGCAGTAGGAACAGTAGTAATAGTAAATACATTCATATACTGCTGTGTAGTTTACAAAACATGTTCTCATATGCCATCTCTGATCCTCAAAAGCCCTATGAGATAAGCAAGAAAGGCACTATTACCTATTTTTTGCAGTTATGGAAACCGAAGTTAAGAAGGTCCCACAGCAAGCACGAGGCTTAAGACCCTGGTTTTCTGGTATTGCCATCCAGAGTTAATTCTCTGGACTCTGGGCCACAGGGTCCCATGAAGGCCAGGGCTCTGGGGGGGACTCTGGGAAGGCCTCATGGGGAACAGAAAAGCCCCACTTGGGCAGGTAGAAGGGCCAGCAGTTACCCAAACCTCTCTAGTAACCTGGCTAAGAAATAGACTAACAAGCAAAAAACAAAGGCTACAACCATTAAAGTATGTGGGAGGGAAAAAGTCACCTGGACAAGGGTGACCAGAGCTCAAAAATTTACAGTGGACTTGTTTCCTAATTTGGCCGGAGCAGGATTATACAGGTAGTTGCCAATATTTGATTATCTCATTAGGGTCCATGAGCGACTGTGCTGCCTGAATGAGTAGTTGTTAAGTACTCATGATGAATTGCTTGAGTTTGTTGGTTTCAATACTGTACCATCATGGGGATGAGGGGACCGAAGTCCACAGGCTTAGCCACGAGTCCTCTCGTCTCTGATCCTCACAGTTGCCCTGGGACGTGGCCTGGGGAACGGCCATCTCCATTTCGAGGACAGGAAGTTCAAGTGTGGAGAGGTGTTAAAGTCACGTTTGGCCGTAAGGACTGAGCTCTGGGTTCTTGTCACCCCTGAGGGAGCAGCACACCACCTACCCATTCATTCTCTCTTCAGCCATTCATTCTTTCTTTTGGCAAACACTTGCTGAGCGTCTGCTCTCTGGAGCTTGTGTTTGGTGCTGAGGTGGAAGATGAGGTGTAGGCACTGTTCTCAGAGCCCAGCCTGGGATCTGAGGGTCTGAGCTGTGGAGGTACTTAAATGGGTACTTAACTGGGCAGGGGAAGATTTAGGAGTCAGTGGTTGCAGATGGCCGTTGCCCTTTTTCTCCCGGATGCTGTCCTATTGCCTTCCCCTGCGTGAGTCCAGACCCTACTGTGGGCCTGGCTTGTTGTGGTTCTGTGCTTGGCTTCTCAGAACAGCTATGTGGGCGGCTTAAGAGGTGAGCGGGAGATGCCCCATTTCTCACCCCCAGGGCTCTCCTCAGCTTCCAGAGCAGGACATTCAGATGCAGGCCCCTGGAGAAGACAGGCTCTCACAATAGAGGCTTCTCAGCTGTGCCTGCTTCTCCAGACCCAGGTTCTGATTCCTGGAACCAACAAGAGTGTGTCCTGGAAACTAGCTCAGAAGAGATGCAGGGAGAAGCACCATAGAAGGGGAACAAGGAGCAACAGCCCCCAGAGCAATGATCTCCGCTAGGATTTTCCCCGAAGACCATACTCCCCCAAATATTTCTTTGCTTGTACTTTCCATGGACATATATATATTTAAATCTCTCTTGTCTACAGCCGCCGGATGAATTGTGCCAAAACACACTTTCACGGTTTCAAAGAGCTTTCTTTCATGGTTCTCTAGAGCCTATGGGCTGATGGCCAGAGTCAGGCATTCAGGACCCACCCCAGTCTGGCTTTGGGCCCCTTCTTCCCTGCATTCAAGTCAGGACATGTGCTGACCACTGCACAGGCTCTGAGATACAGGGAGAGGTTTTTCCCTATGAAATTGAGCACTGCATGCATTCTCAAGCGGGGGGCCTCGTTGTGACCTCACCCCAGGTCTAGACGTTCTCTATGACCCCAGCAAGTCCCTTTTTCTCTCTTTGGCCCCTCGCTGGTCCTGCCTTCCCTGCATCCTCCATTGCTCCTTTGTCCTGTGTCCTCCTGTTTTTACATCTCAGGCTTCTCATCTTGGCCCAGTGGTACCCAAGGTGAGGCTTCTGCTCACTGAAGACAACCCTATACAGTTGGCCCCTGATGGGGCCTCTCTCTTCCCAGGTGCTATGTGGGTGGAGTGAGGCTCTGGCGCCCTCTTGTGGTCAAAAATGCTCACAAGCATCGCACAGGTATTTTCCTCTTTTGGTCTTCCAAGGGGAACTGCCCGGCAGAGCTCTCTAGGGTCCATTTGCTCTGGGCTGTCTGGGAGCCTCTGTTCTGACCAGTGCTCTCAGAGGCAGAGTCAGCAGTCAGTCACAGACATGTATAGAGCACCTACTCCATTCGTACCTAGTTTATATTCTAGATAGCCAGTCCCTGCACTGGCACTGGGGATAGAAAGTGAGTCTGAGGTCCGAAGAAATTGGATTCACCCCCCACTTAGTTCACGGATGGAGAAACCTCAGCACTCAGAAGCAAAGAGATGTGCCCAAGTTCATTCATTTATGCAGACCTGACATAAAACTCAGGTGTCCTGACTCAGTTTCATAGACGATACAGTCAGTTACCTGCATCCCTTTCCATCTCACTGATTAAAATCCCAATATGTCCATAGTCATAAGCCAGGAATGGCACAGAGTTTAATAACCACAGTTGATATTTTCAGAGCTTATATATCTGAGACACTTTTTACCCACTGGAATGGCAGGGCTAGACCTCCCTGGGAGTTCTGATTTAGATGGTTTCCTTTCAGTGCACTCTTCCCAGATGTTGCTCTATCCGCACTGCCAGGCGTTGATCTCATCTGTGTGGACCTTGCTGGTCCTTGCCCAGATGGGGTGTTTCTGTAGGGCCTAGGTCATGCAGCCCTCACTCACCAGCATAGTCTAGGGCACCTGGTGGTACCTGACACAAGCCTGCTAACTGGCTCCTTCACTTTTGGGACACATAGCAGGCAAGTCTCTTCTCTCTGGACATGTGTCCTCGTGGGAATGCAGCCTCAACAAAGGTTCCCACCCTGTGAAAGCAGTCAGAGCTCTCTGAAGGTGCTGTGTGCTGCCATATATAACAGGTGATGACTTTCTTGTCTCCAAAGGTCTTTAGGCATATGTTTGCTGGTGGGGATGTTCCGGAGGTGAGTCAAGCACTGGATGGCTGGTTGGCCCATGTCCTGATATTTTTTGACTTTGTTCTCCATCGTGACGTGCCCACTTTAGGAGCTTCCAGCAGGGGGTGATGGGACTGAGGGAGGCAGCCTGGATGACTGGGTGGCCGGAGAGCTCACGCCCCACTGAAAGGGGCCGGGGCTTCTCCTCAGCTCCAGTCAGCTTCTGGTCAGCAGGATGGGGACCCCATGTGGCTTGATGTTTTGATTTTTCAAGAGAAACTGGATATTAAGACTTTAATGTGAAAATTCATGATTCTGGATATTGGCAACTAACCAAAATTTAAAACTTGCATAGGCTAAACCATGGCCCATGTGCTGTCGGGTTGCAAGTCAAAGACCTTCTATTCAATTGTTTTCACTTTGCGAAGTGAGTCTAGGGACAAAAACTGCCCCCAGGTTCGCGGTTATCCATGTGTTTGGCCCCCTCCTCTCCCTCCCTTGTTCTCTTCTTTTACTACAGAAGCAGCTTTGGGCATCTTTCCCTGTACAACATCAATCCGGAATCTCCCTGTGGGGAACTAGAATTCAGCTTTGTTGTGACACTGTATCGGCAGTGCCTCCAGAGGCCACCAGGGGGCAGGGACAGGGTGCAGAAAATGATTTGTTTTGGCGGGCGAGTGAGGGTTGTGATCACATTCTGCCAAGGTTGCAGGTCTGTCTTGAATCCAGGTTTGGGTGTTCAGGAAGGCATCTGGGGTCGTTCCCTGGGGATGCAGGGTAGCTCGCCATTCCCTGCCTCACCTCCCAGTGGGTGCTATAGCCCCACCTGTGTATCATTGGAGAAATGTTCTACCTGGGCTTCCTGCCCTCAGCTCCCTGCCCAAGCTGCTTCCTGCCTCACCTCCCAGTGGGTACTATGGCCTCACCTGTGTATCATTGGAGAAATGTTCTACCTGCACCTCCTGCCCTTAGCCCTCTGCCCAAGCTGCTTCCCATGTACCACAATCCCCCCAACAATCACTGGTGTCAGATTGATGTGCCTAAACCCACTTTGCACAGGCTTTCTCAAGAGCCCTCAATGGCTTATCATCATATACAGCTTTCAGATGTGCTGTGTCAAGATGCGGATCCTTGTTAAGTAAAGGAGAGTGGAAGGAGCTTTCCTGTCATCTTAATTGTAATCATAAGGGCAAGCCTTGGAATTCCAGTTTCACAGATGAGGAGATTGAAGCACAGAGAGAAAGTGACCAATTCAGCCATCAAGCAGAACTCATATTTTCTGACCATCCTTGCTAGGTAGTAAAAGGGATATAAAAACTTGAAGATACGGTCCCCATCTTCAAAGAGACTACAGCTTGTTAGGAAAACATGATACACATGTACAAAAGGTAACTCATTCTCAGAAGCTTCCAAATGGATAGTACAGGCGATAATAACAGCAAGAGCTCAGAGAGAGGTCCCTGCACCTAAAAGGTGGGAAGGCTTTGCAAAGGCAGCAGTGATCTTCACGCTTGGGCATGTGTACGCCTAGAGACACAAAAAGGCTTTTCTAAGGGTAGGTGGCAGGATTGTGTTGAAGGGAATCCATTTCCAGAAACACATAGTCAAGAAGTACTGTTCCACACCTGAGAATGCCTCTCCCCGTTTCCTT
The DNA here is from genome assembly GCF_963455315.2 of Globicephala melas. Classification (NCBI taxonomy): domain Eukaryota; kingdom Metazoa; phylum Chordata; class Mammalia; order Artiodactyla; family Delphinidae; genus Globicephala; species Globicephala melas. The sequence continues at coordinate 69,185,886 of NC_083315.2, forward strand.
TTCCCGATGTCTCGCCTCCCACTTCACAGAAGAAAGGTGTGATCGTTGTGCTGTTCACCCACTTTCCCTGTTTTCCTCCTTCCAGGTCCTTTCCCACCTTTTAGAAGTTAGTTGTGGCCATGTGACTTGCTTCGGCCAGTGAAATAGGAGCAAAAGTGAGTCTCTTCTGGGTGGAAGCATTTAAGAGCCAGTGTGTGATTCTTCTTCTTACTTTCTCTCTGCCATGGTGACCGATGACATTTCAGATGGTGGAATCTGGATCCCTGAGGGATGATGGCATAGATCAGAACCTCCAGCTGACCTGCAATGGACATGTATCGTGAGTTGGGAGTTGGGGTGGAGGAGAAGAGAGCCTTTATTGGTTTAAGGAACTGAGATTTTGAGGTTGCTTAGCGTAACTTCGCCTATACTACGTAAAGGACTTATCTCCCGCCCATCCTAAATCTTATTTTGGTATGTTGCCTCGGTGCGTAAAATTCTCTGAGGCTCCAAAATTTAAAATAGTGATTTCAGGACTTCCCTGGTGGTCCAGTGGTTAAGACTCTGTGCTTGCATTGCAGGGGCGTGGGTTTGATCCCTGGTCGGGAAGTTCCACATGCCACACAGTTCAGGCAAAAAAATAAATAAAATTTAAAAATAAATAAATAAGTGATTTCAATATTGAGAAGGTAAATGACTCAAAATGACTGGGCAAATAAATCCTTTTGCAAATCAAAGATGTTGCAATATTTTGCTTTTAACAGTTGAAGGAGGTGAAACAAATTCAGTTGTCACCTGCTGGATGATTAGGTGCTACTGAGTGGCTCGGCTGGAACTTCTCCCACTCCCACGTACTTATTTATGTGAACAAGATTTCTCAGCATTTACATCTATAAAAATGAAATGTGGAAATAAAATTGGTGCTGATCACTGTCTCATCCCAGCATGTATACATCTATCTCAGTATGAGTTGTATTTCCTATAAAATTCTACTTCTAATGTTTAATAATTCCCCATCAACATTTGCAATATATATTTGTTGTTTTGACAGTGAACTAATGATCATTATAATGATAAGTCAATCCAGAAGAAAACTTTCAAATCTAGAGCCTTATGGTCACAAAAAAGAAGAAAAGGATACAAATTTAATTTTTTAAGCTCTTAAAACATAATTTATTGAGGTAAAATTCACATAACTAAAAGTAACCATTTTAAAGTGAACAATTCAGTGGCATTTAGTATATTCACAATGTTGTGCAATCACTGCTTCTATCTAGTTCCAAAGCATTTCCATCACTCCAAAGAAAAACCTCATACCCATTAAACAGTCACCCCCATTCCTTCTTCTGCTCAACTCCTGGCAACCAATAATCTGTGCTCTGTCTCTAGATTTATCTCTTCTGAACATTTCCTATAGATGGAATCATACAATAATGTGACCTTTTGTGCTTGGATTCTTACACTTAGCATAATGTTTTTGAGATTCATCCAGTCAGTATAATGTTTATAGCATGTATCAGTACTTCACTCTTTTTTATGGCTGAAAAATATACCATTGGATGTATATACCACAGTTTATTCATTCATTACAGTTTTATATTATATATATATTTATTTATGGTAGCAAAGTGTGGTTTGATGATCAATAAGAGATTTTCAAACATAAACTATATATTACATTAGGATAGCATTATGCGGGGGGGGGAATGGAAAGAAAATATGAATTCAAGGAGAAAAATCAATGATGTAAATTTTCCTTTGTTAAAGAAGAGCTTACTTATGTATTTTGCAAATGCTTGATGATGGGTATCAAACCACTGTGATTCCACTGGATACATTTAATACAAGTTTTATTTTTAAATGTTAATATTTCCAATATACCAGAAATCGCATCCTTTGCAACTATTTAAACCCGGTTGGAAAAAAACATTTTTTTTTCTTATTTAAAAATTTCAAGAGAATACATAGTTTTTTTAAAAAACAGCTTTATTGTGGGGTACATCATTTAAAATTTTGTTTAGAGTGTATGTGAGCTAAATTATTGAAAGACTACTGTCTTGAAGGATGGGCTGGATTTGGCTTCGTAGAGCAGGAGGAGGAGGAAGAGAAAGGCATTGTGGGTAGGAAGAAGAGAGAAAAGGTACACAAGCAGAAAGAGGGTGTGTTCAGGACACTGTGACTGGAGGAGAGTAATCTGAGATAAACTGAGGTCAGACTAACAGTTACTAGGCTAAGGCATTTCTATTTCTATTTTTTTTTTTTTGCGGTACGCGGGCCTCTCACTGTTGTGGCCTCTCCCGTTGCGGAGCACAGGCTCCGGACGCGCAGGCTCAGCGGCCATGGCTCACGGGCCCAGCCGTTCCGCGTCACGTGGGATCTTCCCGGACCGGGGCACGAACCCGTGTCCCCTGCATCGGCAGGCGGACTCTCAACCACTGCGCCACCAGGGAAGCCCCATTTCTATTTCTTGTTCATTTTAATTATGCAAGTTTTGTATGATTATAATCTCCTTATACAAAAGTAAAACTTTATGGTCAGACTTGGGGCCATCTCTTCCATTTCTGGTCCCCTCCCTACCTCCCCAGAGGTGACCTTTAGCTTTCAGTTTGGTGTTGGCTTTCTCAGCTGTGTTTCCATGGATTTGCACTCACATGCGGCAAGTCTCTTCATGAGACAACACCTAGACCGAGGAGTTTCATTCAGCTTTGTCATGGGATCAGCAGCAACTGCTGTCTCGGGAGACTATGGCTTCAATTTTCTTTTTCAAAAGGCCAGAAATGGAGTTTTTTTTTGTGAAATCTCTCAGTATTGGCTCAAAACCTTCTTAAGCGCTGTGCTTACCAAACAAGGCATGTGTCTGCAGGATGCATTTGGCTTGTGGGCTGCTAGTTTGTGATCTCTGCTTTACGGCGTCTTGCTGGAAGGCAGAGCACTGGCCTGTCATATAATCTCTTAGCATGCCGCTTGGCGCTAAGATCTAAGTGGTCATGAAGGGTTCTGGGCTTCTTAGGGGGATGCTGTGGGAATGGTTGACCTCACTTTCCATGTCCAGTTCCCACCCCCTTTCCAACATCAAGCTAGTAACAGAGCCCTGCCAGGAAGCTGGGAGCTTAGCAGAAGCTTCCAGAAGCATCCTTGTAAATCCAGGAAGTCAGCCAATCTAGACTCACTAGAAGCCAAGACTCCTCCAGGGAGTTGGACCTAAGGCCTCCAGTGTCCTTCTCTCAGGCGCTGGGGCAGGTTCTTACACCTCTCCCAAGACACAGCCCAGTGGGAATGTAGACTGGTGACTGTTTCTCAAAGGGCTTTGTCCTGTGACTAAAGCCAAGCAAGGCAGTCAGACAAAAATGAAAACACACACACACACACACACACACACACACGAGTGCGCGCACACACACTGTCCCCAGCACTTCCAAGACCTTTTCCCACGCAGCTCCAGGGCAGCCGGAAGGGCAGCTGGTCATGGGAATGGACCCGCGGTCCCCTCCCCCAGTGGAAGCTCCATCCTGCTCCATTCACTCCCGCCATGCAAGCCCCGGCCCCCTCCACCCGCTTACTACTTCCTGGGAAGGAAATAGCTGAACAATGCGGCAGATCAGAGAATGGGCACCAGGCCCAGTGCCCAGGACTGGTCCTTGGCAGGCTGTGGACTCCCACCCCTGGCTGCCCTTCTCCACCTCACACCCTGCCCCCTCAGCTGGTTTCCCTGAAGGCTGGCCTTCCTCAGACCTTTCTCCCCACCTTCTCCCCATCCCCATGGAACTTCAGGTGGCTGACAACTCTCTCTCCTTCCCCACTGTGTGGTAGCCACTGGTTGTCACCCTCCCACTTGGGTATAATTCCTAGTATGAGGGGCTGAAGCCAAGCTTTGAGAGAGATTTTGGCCAGCGGGGGTGGGTGGGAAGAAAAGGTCATTTTTTTCCTCAAGTTTTTCTCCAGACGTGGAAGCAAGTCCTACAAATGGAGACTGTACTGGAACCGTGCGCCCTGAGGTCTCATTCTCCCCTCCAGACAGAGCCATCTCTGCTGGGCGGAAGAGGGTGGAAGTGTTCGCAGGCCTGTGGATCGCTAGTGATTTCCAGTTTCCAGGGGCTGGGAAGTTGGTGGGAACCACGACTTTTTTTTTCCTGTTGGTCTAAAATAATGATCTGCCTGGGCCCGAAACCCCACGCCCCAGGCAGCCCTGCTCCTTGCTGCCTGGCTCCCGTCCTAGTGCTTTCAGCTGCCTCGCCTTCCGCCAGGCGTTTCCTGGCCTGGGAGCCAAGGGGAAGGGTTCCTCACAAATCTTTTGCTGCGTCTGAAAGCCAGCCTCCCCTCTCTTCCCTGGATCCTGACTCGGGGAGTGGGATGGAAGCAGCTACTGAGTAGGTGACAATAGGCTGATCTCCTGCCACACCGAGTGTGGTTCCAGAACGTGGTGAGATGAGCCCTGAATCCCAGTGGCTTTCCCTTGACAGTTGGTTTCACCCTGTAAAGTGATTTCTGCCCCTGTGTAGCTCACCCAGCTACACGTGTTCGCTTGGAAACCTAAACTGTCTTGAGAGCAGGAGAGAGCCCTCAAGAGCCCACTCCCAGCCTTGAATGTTAGGTGAGAAATGGAGCCACAAAGAGCACGGGTGCCCTGCCCAAGGTCAACAACCAGCTAAAGGTGGGGATTGGGGTCCTCAGGTTTTCTGACTCTTAGGCAAAGTCTCTCTGCAATCTTCTACGACTTTCTAAGGCAGTTTTGGCATAACACTGGGAGGGGACGGAAGAGAAATGCCAGTCTCTTGGTATCCTGATCGTCTTGCTTGGGCTTTTCCGACCCTTTCTTTTGGTTGCATTTTTCAGTGCTTCACGCTCTATTTCCACCTTGAAAAAGTGGTATGTGAATTGTCTTTGTTCTTAGCAGAGAACCTGATGTGAATTCTTCTGCACTCCTGCACTCACAAGCTGGGTAACTCACTCTTTTTTTTTTTTATTTGCGGCACGCGGGCCTCTCACTGTTGTGGCCTCTCCCGTTGCGGAGCACAGGCTCCGGACACGCAGGCTCAGCGGCCATGGCTCACGGGCCCAGCCGCTCCGCGGCATGTGGGATCTTCCCAGACGGGGGCACGAACCCGCGTCCCCTGCATCGGCAGGCGGACTCTCAACCACTGCGCCACCAGGGAAGCCCTCACTTTTGCATTGATTATGCTGTCTGCATTTGCTTCCTAATTGTTTCATACTTATAAACCATGTCTTTCCAATCAGACTGTAAGCTTTTGTGCTTCACAAAAGATTCATGGAATTCTACCATGATAAAAGAAATTCACTGAGTGCCTACTATGGCCCAGGCTCTTTGCTTCTCACCCTTATGGAGTTTTCAGTTGAAAGGACACAAGACACTTTGCACAAGGAAACAACTGACTAAATGATTACAGATGTGATAGTTGCTGTGAAGGAAATGCCCAGGGTACAGTGATGCTCCCAAGGGCTCTCTGAGGAGGTTGTGTTTCAGGTGCGGTCTCAAGGATGGGGAGCCAGCCTGGTGGAGATCTGCGGGGAGTGTGGTCCAGGCCAAGGAGTAGTAGGAATAAATGGCCTGAGCCAAAAAGCAGTGTGCCATGTTTAAGACCTTGAAAAAGAGCCAGAGTCACTCCGGGAAGGAGAAGGCATGGGATGCAGCTAGAGGGTAGGAGGGCTCAGATCCTGAACAGTCTCCTGTGTAGGAGAGGTGAGGAATTTGGATTTTTATTACAAGTGAGATAGGAAGCCGTTGGAGGGTTTAAAGTACAGTAGTGACACAATCTATATTTTTATTAATTTTTTAATTTTAAAAACGATTTTTAATTATTTATTTTTGGCTGCATCGGGGTTTTTTTTTTTTAAACATCTTTATTGGGGTATAATTGCTTTACAATGGTGTGTTAGTTTGCATCGGGTTTTAGTTGCAGCACGTGGGATCTTCGCTGAGGCATGCGGGATCTTTCATTATGGCATGTGGGCTCTTCGTTGTGGTGAGCAGGCTTTTCTCTAGTTGTGGCATGCGGGTTTTCTCTTCTCTAGTTGTCGTGCATGGGTTCCAGAGCGCGTGGGCTCTGTAGTTTGCAACACGTGGGCTCTAGCTGAGGTGCGCGAGCTCAGTAGTTGTGGCATGCGGGCTTAGTTGCCCCGCGGCATGTGGGATCTTAGTTCCCTGACCGGGGATCAAACCCACGTCCCCTGCATTGTAAGGCAGATTCTCTACCACTGGACCACCAGGGAAGTCCCTATAATTTTTAAATACTTAAAATATTAATTACGCTGGCTGTTTTGAGGGGAATGGATTGGAAGATGGCAAGAAAGGAGACAACGAGACTTTTAGGGGGCTGCAGTAATCTGCACAAAAGATGGTGGTGAATTGGCTCAGGGTTGAAGAGATGGAGGATACATATACTCCTTTTGGAGACAGAAATGACAGGACTTGATTTTTAAATGTTTTATTTATTTATTTTTGGCTGTGTTGGGTCTTTGTTGCTGCGCACAAGCTTTCTTCTAGTTGCGGCGAGCAGGGGCTGCTCTTCTTTGCGATGTGCGGGCTTCTCATTGCAGTGGCTTCTCTTGTTGCGGAGCACGGACTCTAGGAGTGCGGGCTTCAGTAGTTGTGGCATGTGGGCTCAGTAGTTGTGGCTCACAGGCTCAGTAGTTGTGGCTCATGGGCTTAGTTGCTCCCACGGGCATGTGGGATCTTCCCGGACGAGGGCTCGAACCAGTGTCCCTTGCAGTGGCAGGTGGATTCTTAACCACTGTGCCACCAGGGAAGCCTGACAGGACTTGTTATGATGAGTTGGATGACAAGAGGGGGCCAGTGAGGAAAAGAGAGGACTTGTAACAACACCTTGGTACCTGCCTGAGTAATTGGATGGTAGTGGGGTCATTTAAGGAGATGGAAATGAGGCTTCCCTGGTGGTCTGGTGGTTAAGACTCCACGCTTCCACTGCAGGGGGTGCGGGTTCAATCCCTGGTCAGGGAACTATGATCCCACATGCTGTGCTGTGTGGCCAAAAAAAAAAAAAAGTAGATGGAAAAGATGGGGAAGCCCTGGGAAGGACCAGGTTTGAGGTGGCAGGTAGAATTAAGGGTTTGGGCATGTAAGGTTAAAGCCATTTAAAAGAGATGTCAGGTTAGTCTTGTCATGTCATGTCATATGACCATATGTCTGTAACTTAAAGGAGGATTGTAGGCTAGAGACACGGATTTGGGAGCCAGCAGACTAGGATGATATTGAAATCCATGGGAATGAATGAGATTACCTAGGGATATAGGGAAGAGGGTCCAGAACTGGATCCTGGGGAAATTCAACCTTTAGAGGACAGGTAGAGTTGGTGAAACTGAAAAGGACACTTAGACGAATCAGCCAGAGAGCCACTTGGGAGAGTGTCATGGAAGAGAGGAGAGTGTCCCACGAGGGAAGGAGAAGTCAACTCTTAAGCATTCCTGAAGTCCACAGGACAGAAAGCCAACTCTGGATCTGGCCTCTTAGAGATCAGAGGGGACCTACACATGAGCAGTCTTTGCGGAGTGGTGGGGTCGATGTCAGATTGGTGTGGTTTGAGATTTATTGTTTTTGTTGCTATTATTATTATTTGTTTTGTTTTTTAATTTTTTCTCAATTTTTTTTTTTTTTTTTTTTTTTTTTGCGGTACGCGGGCCTCTCACTGCTGTGGCCTCTCCCGTTCTGGAGCACAGGCTCCGGATGCGCAGGCTCAGTGGCCATGGCTCACAGACAGAGCCGCTCCACGACACGTGGGATCCTTCCAGACCGGGGCACGAACCCGTGTCCCCTGCATTGGCAGGCGGACTCCCAACCACTGCACCACCAGGGAAGCCCCCAATTTTTTATTTATCTATTTTTTGGCCGCACCATGCGGCGATCTTAGTTCCTCGACCAGTGATTGAACCCGGGCCCTGGCAGTGAAAGCTCGGAGTCCTAACCACTGGACCACCAGGGTATTCCCCCCCTGTTTTGCTTTTTAAATTAAAAAAAAATTATTATGGAAAATGGCAAACATTCACGTTAAAAGCATGATTCCGCAGTTATCAAGTCATAGCTATTGGTTAGCTATGACTTGATTAACTATCATAGCTATCCTCTCCCCTCATATTCTTTTGAAGCTAATCTCAGGCATATCATTTCATCCATAAATATTTCAGTGTATTTCACTAAAAGACTAAAAGACCCAGATTCTTTTAAAAATAATACAATTGGGACTTCCCTGGTGGTCCAGTGGTTAAAACTCTGTGCTTCCACTGCAGGGGGCATGGGTTCGATTCCTTGTCGGGGAACTAAGATCCCACATGCCGCACAGCACGGCCAAAAAATTTTTTAAAAAAAGAAGAAAGAAAAAAGAAAAAAATATGATTATCAGATCTAAAAAATATCTAATATCTTTTTAATTGAGACATAATTGACATAAAATGTTGTATTGGTTTTAGGTGTACAACATAATGATTTGATATATGTATAAAGTGGGAAATGATTACCAGAATAAGTTAACATCTATCACCACACATAGTTAAAATTTTTTTTCTTGTGATGAGAACTCTCTTAGCAACTTTCAAATATACAATACAATATTGTTAACTGTAGTCACCGTTGCTGCTGACTGAAGAAAAAATACAACCTAAAAGTTGTGAGTTATGTTTTATTTGGGGGCCTACTAAGGACTATAGCCTGGGAGCCAGCCTCTGAGATGGCTCTGAAAAACTGTTCCAAAGGGGTGAGGGAGGAGCCAGGATATATAGGAGTTTTGCTGGCGGTGGGGGGCGGGGAGGGACAAAAAAACAAAAACCCATGTAGGGACTTCCCTGGTGGCGCAGTGGTTAAGAATCCTCCTGCCAGTGCAGGGGACATGGGTTCAAGCCCTGGTCCGGGAAGATCCCACATGCTGCGGAGCAACTAAGCCTGCGAGCTACAACTACTGAAGCCCACGTGCCTAGAGCCCGTGCTCTGCAACAAGAGAAGCCACCGCAACGAGAAGCCCGTGCACCGCAACTAAGAGTGAAGAGTAGCCCCCGCTCGCCGCAACTGGAGAAAGCCCGTGCACAGCAACGAAGACCCAACGCAGCCAAACATAAATTAATTAATTAAAAAAAAAAAACCTGAACCATGTTGTTGAATGTCAAAGGATTACTGCTAATCATAAAAAAAAAAAAGGTGTCTCAAGTTAATTATTTTAGTATTTTTCTGCATATGGGAAGATGTAAGAGTCTGGGCTCATTGAAATTATTCTTTAGATAACGCATCTCAACTATCTAGGGCCAGTATCCTGTTTTTCTCATTCCTGAATTCCCCGCAGGGTGCACTGTCAGGGGTGTGTGTGTGTATGTATGTATATTTTATTTTATTTTCACTATTTTATATATTCTTTTTTTTAAACATATATTTTAAAAATTTTTATTTATTATTTTTGGCTGCATTGGGTCTTCATTTTTGAGCGTAGGCTTTCTCTAGTTGCAGCGAGTGGGGGCTACTCTTCATTGCAGTGCATGGGCTTCTCATTGTGGTGGCTTGTCTCATTGCAGAGCAGGGGCTCTAGGCGCATGGGCTCAGCAGTCGTGGCTCGCGGGCTCTAGAGCGCAGGCTCAGTAGTTGTGGCGTGTGGGCTTAGTTGCTCCGCAGCATGTGGGATCTTCCCGGACTAGGAACGAACTCGTGTCCCCTGCATTGGCAGGTGGATTCTTAACCACTGTACCATCAGGGAAGTCCCTGTATGTATATTCTAAACAGTTGGTTTGTTTGAATCACTATCTAAAAAGGGCCACTGGTTACATTTGGTGGTAAGTCTCTTCAATCTCTTTTAATCTACCGGTTTCTCCTCTTTATTTTTTGGTGAAGAAATAGAGATTTCTGTCCTTTAGAAACTTCCAGCATTTGGGATTTTGCTGATTGCGTTGAACATTCTTGTGATGCCATCCTTTGTCTCCTTTTACAGAACTGTAAACTGTAGTTAGATATAAAGTCTTGCTCTGATTCAGGTTCAAGTTCTTTTTCAAAAATACTTCATAGGTCTGACGTATCCTTTCATCAGGAGGCACATAGCCTTCATGTGTTTCTCTCCTTTGTCATATTAACAGCTGTTGGTGATCATGATCTCATTAAGGGTTTGCAAAATGGTGATGTTCTATTATTCCTTCTTCATTTATTATCTAATTGGTTGTCTTGAGGCACGTTTGTAAAGAAAATCAGATTGAATGCTTGTTTCTTACTCTTGCCAGTTTTCAGAATCATCTCCCATCAATAATTTTGTTAACCTGAAATATAGTTCAGATAAGAAAGGCAAGTTAAATGCTTGACTTGAATTCTCTCCCTTTATTTACCAGTTGTCAGAAAATGAGTTGGTTCCTTTGAATTCTCTAAAGGTGGTCAATGATGGGTTTTCTTCCTTTAACTTCTCTTTTTTCTCTCTTTCTCTTTCCTTTTGAGCATCAATAAGCACTCATGAATTTTATCATTATAAATTAGTTTTTACTAGATCTTTTCTGGAGAGTTTTTTTTTTTTTTTTTTGCGGTACGCGGGCCTCTCACTGTCGTGGCCTCTCCCGTTGCGGAGCACAGGCTCCGGACGCGCAGGCTCAGCGGCCATGGCTCACGGGCCCAGCTGCTCCGCGGCATGTGGGATCCTCCCGGATCCTCCCGGACACGAACCCGTGTCCCCTGCATCGGCAGGCGGACTCTCAACCACTGCGCCACCAGGGAAGCCCCCTTCTGGAGAGTTTTTAAAAAAATATTTATTTATTTGGTTGTGCTGGGTCTTATTTCTGGCAGGCAGGATCCTTAGTTGTGACTCGTGAGCTCCTTAGTTGTGGCATGTGAACTCTTAGTTGTGGCGTGTGTGTGGGATCTAGTTCCATGGCCAGGGATTGAACTTGGGCTCCTTGCATTGGGAGCACAGAGTCTTAACCACTGCGCCACCAGGGAATTCCCTCTGGAGAGATGTTTATTCAGAGGGAGGTAGGACTGAATTTACACTTATGGAATATCTTCTACATGCTGGGCTAGGTATTTCCACATACACTATTTTATTTAATCCCATGGTAGTCTTGGAGGGCAAGTGCCATGACCCTGTTTTTCACTGAGGAGGAGGTGGGCCTTAGTAGCCATGTGACTTGTCCGAAATCATATTGCCAGGCAGTGGCCAAGCTCAGATTTGTCTGAGCCACATGGCATATAGCTTTCTTTCTTTCTTTATTTAAAATTTTATTGGAGTATAATTGATTTACAATGTTGTGTTAATTTCTGCTGTATAGAAAAGTGATTCTTTTCCATATTTTCCATTATGGTTTATCACAGGATATCAAATATAGTTCTCTGTGCTATACAGTAGGACCTTGTTGTTTATCTGCTAATCCCAAACTCCTGTACTTCCCTCCCCCCACCCCTGCTCCCCCTTGGCAACCACAAGTCTCTTCTCTGTATCTGTGAGTCTGTTTCTGTTTCGTAGATATGTTCATTTGTGTCGTATTTTTAGATTCCACATATAAGTGATATCAACCATATAGCTTTCTTGAATGAGATCCTACAGACATTAAGGTCCACTGATTACCCCTCTAGCCTCCTTCTTACATCTTGTCCTATATTCTCCTTACTTACCTGTTTTTGTTCCCTTGAGTTTGTCACTGTCATACTTGCAGGAGCAGTTCCAGGGACTAGAATACTCTGTCCTGTAACCTAGTTCATAGCTTTTGTTGTTCTTGTTAAATACATTTTTGTTATATTTACATATATGATTTTACCTGAGTGCAAACTTATCACATTATATATATAATATATATATTATATAATTATTATATTATATATTAATATTATATATAATATATAATATAATATATATATAATTTTTAAAAATTTGATCAGATAATTGTAGAGTCACATGCACTTGTAAGAAATAGTATACACTTTGTCCAGTTTGTCCCAATGGCAATATTTCGCAAAACTAACTATAGTGTAACCTCATAATCAGGATATCAACATTCATGCAATCCACCTATCTCATGCAGGTTATCCCAGTTTTTCTTGTACTCATTTGCATGTGCCTGTGTGTGTTTAGTTCTATACAATTTTAGCACCTGAGTAGGTTCATGTTTCCACCACCACTGTCAGATACTGAACAGTTCCATCACCACCAGGATCCCCCAGTGTTGTCCTTGTGTAATCACACCCACTCCCTCCCCGCCTTCCTCCACCCCATCCCAAACCCCTGGCAACCACTAATCTGTCTTCTATTTCTAAAATTTTTGTCATTTCAAAATGTTATATAAATGGAATAGTACAGTATGTGACCTTTTTAAAATCAGCCTAATTCCCAGGAGAGTCATCCTGGTTGTTGCATGTATCAATCAATAGTTCAGTCCTTTTTATTGCTGAATTATATTCCACAGTTTGGATGTACCAGTTTGTTTAACTATTCACCTGCTGAAGGACATATGGGCTGATTCCAGTTTTGGGCTATTATGAATAAAGCTGCTAGGAACATACATGTACAAGTTTTTATGTGAACGTAAGTTTTCATGTCTCCAGAATAAATGCCCAGGAGTGCAATTCCTGGGTCATCTGATAGTTGCATGGCTAGTTTTCTAAGGAACTGCCAAACTGTTTTCCAGAATGGCTGTGTTGTTATTTTTTAAGGATTGGAGAGCATGTTTGTGTGCTGAAGGCGGAGATTAGATTGCTTGAGCCAGGTCTTTGAAAAGGGGAGGGCTTCCCTTGTGGTGCAGTGGTTAAGAATCCGCCTGCCAATGCAGGAGACATGGGTTTGAGCCCTAGTCCGGGAAGATCCCACATGCTGCAGAGCAACTAAGCCCCTGTGCCACAACTACTGAGTCTGCGCTCTAGAGCCCACGAGCCACAACTACTGAAGCCCGCATGCCTAGAGCTTGTGCTCCACAACAAGAGAAGCCACAGCAATGAGAAGGCCGTGCACCGCAACAAAGAGTAGCCCCCTCTCGCCACAACTAGAGAAAGACCGTGCGCAGCAACGAAGACCCAATGCAGCCAAAAATAAAATAAATAAATGAATGAATAAATAAATAGATAAATTTATTTTTAAAAAAAGGGGGAGAGAGGGTGGGCTCCGTGTCTCCTGTGGAGGGGTTGTCTGGTCTTTTGTAAGGGAGGGGACACTTCTCAGAGTACCAGAAGGGGATACAGGTGGGTGGAGAGGCAGATTGTTTTGCAGGTTGTATCAGGAATGAGAGGGAGTTTCTCTTTGCTTCTATTTCCTCAGTAACATGAGAGGTTAAGGGGACTTCCCTGGTGGTCCAGTGGTAAAGAATCTGCCTTCCAAAGCAGGGGAGGTGGGTTTGATCCCTGGTCGGGGAATTAAGATCCCACATAGCCTCCAGGCAACTAAGCTCGCACGCCACAACTACTGAGCTTGCATGCTTCAACTGGAGAGCCACGTGCCGCAAACTACGGAGCCCACGTGCTCTGGAACCCACGTGCCACAACTAGAGAAGAGAAAACCCGCACGCTACAACTAGAGAGAAGCCCGTGTGCCGCTGCGAAGAGCCCACATGCCTCAAGGAAAGATCTCGCATGCCTCAGTGAAAATCCCGCATGCCGCAACTAAGACCCAACGCAGACAAAAAAAATAAAAATAAAAATATTAAAAAATAAAGAGGTTAAGGAGATGTGTGTGTGTGTATATATATATATATATATATAATACACACGTATGGTGTTATTTATTTTTGGCCATGCTGCATGGCATGTGGGATCGCCAACCAGGGATCGAACCCAAGCCCCCTGCATTGGAAGCACGGAGTCTTAACCACTGGACCGTCAGGGAAGTCCCTATGTATGTATTTATACATATTCAATCACCATGTTGTACACCTAAAACTAATATAATGTTATATGTCCATTATAGCTCAACAAAACTGGGGAAAAAAACTTAAGAGGCTAGTCATCAGCTAAGATGAGAGGCGTAGAGGTTTTGTAGAGAGAGAATAGGTATAAAATCCATCTTAGAGAATGGAAAAATTGGGGAAATATAGTAGGAAGTCCCAGGCAGTGTTGAGAACCATTTGAGATTAGGATTTGTGAACAGAAGATAATCTGCCTGGCAGTGTGATTTTGCTCCAGCAAAAGCACTGAGAAGGCAAATGGTGGATTGATCCAGAGTAGGGGTGTTGCCAGCAAGCACCAAAGGAGACAGGGCGAGAGAGTGGTTATCATGATGATGGAAACAGAGCTAGAAAAGAAGGAATGTGGAAGCTGGGGCTCATGAATAGTGAGAAGTTAGTGAGGTCAAGGGATCAGAGCTCATGAATTGTTGAGGAAGGCTTAAGGAAAATGTGGCCAGAGGGTCTGTATTTTGCAAGTGGTATGATGTTTGGTGAAAAAGTTGAGGGTGTGACTGCAGGAGTGGGCAACTGCTGTGGAGTGTGGGAAATAGTGCTGGAGACGAGGAGGTCAGGATGTTGGAGGGGCCATCACATGGACGTTGAGCTCACCAAATATAACAAAATTGGGGGGGAGAGAGGCAGCGAGCTAAGAGCTAAGTGAGGGGCATCGACCGGGAGGTTGATTGATGACATCAACCAAAATGGTATGTCCAGATGGTGAAGCTTCCAAGGAACAGGGGTTTTGTAGGAGGGAGGGGAAGCACTGTAGGAGGGAGGGGTTTAGAAATAGCATTGGGGGTGGAAGAGGAATAGACTTACTTCCTGACCCTGAGGTACACAAGACTGAGAAGAAAATAGCATTCATCTAAGAGGGCTGCTAAAGAAGCAGTGTCTTCAGGGGAGAGCCAGGTTTCAGGTAAGGCAAGGAGGTGAAGGCAGCATCCTGAGAAAAGCTGATGTGGAAGAATTGCTGATCACAGGTTGCCGAAGGCACGGTGCGGGGAAAGATATGGCTGGGGGCAAGAAGCTGGGAGCCAGTGTGAGGACAAGGATAGAGGTGATAATGGATGAGAGGGAGCTAGAACCTGTGGTGGTGACTGTGGTAAATAGGGATAGGGGAATGATGGGATACAGCGCTCTCTGGAACTTTCTGTGTGGATGGAAAACCTGCACTGTGCAGTACTGTAAGCGCTAGCCATATGTGGCTGTGAAGCACATGAAATGTGGCTAATGGGACTGAGGAACTGAATTTGTAACTTTATGTCTTTTTTTTTGGCTGCGTCTGGGTCTTTGTTGCTGTGCGTGGGCTTTCTCTCGTTGTGGCGAGCGGAGGCTACTCTTTGTTGCAGTGCATGGGCTTCTCATTGCAGTGGCTTCCCTTGTTGCGGAACATGGGCTCTAGGCACGCGGGCTTCAGTAGTTGCAGCATGCCGGCTCAGTAGTTGCGGCACGTGGGCCCTAGAGCGTACGGGCTTCAGTAGTTATGGTGCGTGGGCTCAGTAGTTGTGGCTCGCCAGCTCTAGAGCGCGGGCTCAGTAGTTGTGGCACACGGGCTTAGTTGCTCCGTGGCATGTGGGATCTTCCTGGACCAGGGATCGAACCCATGTCCCCTGCATTGGCAGGTGGCTTCTTAACCACTGTGCCACCAGAGAAGTCCCTAACGTTATTTCATTTTAATTAAGTTTAAATAGCCACTAGTGGCTAGTGGCTGACATATCAGACAGTACAGATTAGAGGAAGGTGGCTCCCCGTTTTTGTGAATTTTTCACTTGCTGGTCAGGCAGCCATCAGGGTGGTCACTCCTTCAAGCAGCAAGTTGTGCGAGACCCCTCCTCACTCCTCCACCATGTGAATACAGACCAAGCACAGGATCAGGCAACTCTGGGCCCAAATTCTAACGCTACCACTTACTAGCTTCAGATTAGAGCAAATAAATTAACTTGCCTGGTTTATATGGGTCCTCAAAAATATTAGCTGGCAAAAGCTCCCTGAGGTTCAATTCATTTCATCTGTAAAACAGGAGTGGAGAGCTGTTGTAAAAATTAGCACTTTAGCATGATGCTCAATAAATGGTGGCTATTATTGACATAGTGAGTTAATATCTGCTGGTTGTTCAAAAACTATCCTTTAGGCCAAGGGGTTACTTATCCAGGGGATTGTATCAGAAATGAACTTATCAGAACTTATCAGAAATGAACCACCCCAGCTCCCTTTGGGGAGCAGGAGGATTGCCCAGGTCTCTGGGACTATGACATGATGTAGATCAGGGGTGGGTTTAATTGTTCAATTCTGCTATGCACTAAGGTCAGAACATACCTGGCTTGAACTTGGAAAAGCAGGTAGGCATAGTCATGGAGACAAGGTAGAGATCTAAAGTGAGCCAGAGTATGGGACCAGTCGTGCTTAATATCTAATGATAATCTGGGCAGTTCTGGTATCGTTTACCACTTCAACTTCTGCTGAAAAAGCCTTAGTTTGGCAGCTCCAAGCTTTCTTCCATCCCTGAATTCCCATCATCTAAAAACCATAAGCATGTTTGTGGAGTTGTAGTGTCCTGGATGGCTTTAATGTGGGACATTTGTGACTTGTGGCTATTATCCACTGGGGGTCATAGTGACCTTTGATCTGGAGTGATTGTGATCATCCTTTCTGTGAAACCATCTCTAATTCCCTAGTTACTTTCTCTGTGGCCTCCCTCAGATTGAGCACTTACCTCATGTTATGATGGCCTGTGTCCCTCCCTCTGATCAGAATGTGACATCCAAGGCAGGAACTTTGCCTAGTTGATCCTTGAGTATTCCTGGACTTTTGCACATGCCTGGAGCATGGAGTAAGTAGCTGCTCAATAAGTATTTGTTGAATAAATGAATGAATGGGATTTGAGATGACAGCTACCCATTGTGCTCTGAGATAACATGACCCCTCTTCTTTGCAGTCTGGGTTGACCATGAACAGGGTCAGAGCTCTGATGATTGTGTTGAAGTGCCTGTCATCTGAGGGGTCTGTGCATCAGTGATTGTGACCTGTTGACACTGATCTGTGATAAGGACCAGCAGGGATAGTGACTGTTAACTAGTAACCTTGCATTATTGTGATCTGAAGTGCTTGTAAACAAGTCAGCGTTGATGCCGTCCACCACTGCTGTCAGGTGACTGTGATCCTCACTCACAGCCATTTGGCTTCAGATGACCCCAGCCAGTAGCAGGCCTTGACTGTTGCCCTGAGATATGTCTGTAAGGTGCAGAGATTGTTGATCTCAGCTGATAGCTGAGGTACTGATCTGCATATTAGCTAAGGTAACAGATCTGCTGGCCTGGGCTTAGTCTCGAATGGCGCTAATATAATACGTGTAGTACTTCTTTTTTTTTTTAATATGTGTAGTACTTCTAGATTTACGAATTTGTTTAATAAAATATCCTCCCAGGGCCTACAAATGACACAGCCCTACTCGGCCCCATGCAAACAAGGGCTAGAGACCAGGACTGTCAGGTCAATGCTTAGTAAACGGTACCTGAAAGTCAACGCATCGTTCGGGCCGCTAGGCTGCCGCCACGGCCACGACACCACCAGGGCCACGACCACGACCACCCCCACATGCCGCTTTTCATCTGGACCTCCGCCCGGCCCCGTCCCCTACGGCCCCTCGCCCCTACCGCCCCTACCGCCCCTACCGCCCCTGGCCCCTACCGCCCCTGGTGCGCCTGCGCGGCGGTGGGGCGGTGCTTTGCCCTTTGTTGTGGGCCCCAGTTTCCCAGGACACCGCGCGGCGCTGGGGTGGGGCTATGCAGATAAGGCACTCGGGGGCGGGGCGGTTGCAGCGGCGTCGGCGGCGGCCGGGGAGGGTCAGTTGGAGGCAGGCGCTCGCTGAGGCAGGAGGAGGGCTCTGGGCCCGCTGCCTGACAGGGACTTAGCCCGCAGAGCTCGGCCCCGCGTGCGCGCGCGACCCCACACCCGCCCACTCATCCACCTACCCACTCCCTGCGCCGCCTCTTCCCACCCTGAGCAGAGCCGCCGAGGATGATAAACACCCAGGACAGGTAACGGCCCGGTTTAGGCTCCCCGCCCCCATCCTCCCCTCCTCTGCTCCAGAGGGCCTCCTCCCCATCCCCCAGCCGGTTCTCGCCCCTCCTAAGGGGCCCCATCCGGCCCCCACTGGGTCCCTTCCCTACTTCAGCCACCCCAGTCCGAGCCGCAGCCCCGCAGCTGGGCCTCCCTCCGTCCTTTAGCGCCCCTTCCTCCAGCCTGGCCCATCCCCCTCGTCCGAGCGTGCAGCCCGGTGAAGCCCCCAAAGACCGGGACCCAGTCTTCCAATCCAGTCCCCAGTTCCTTTCAGCCCCGCCGAACGGTGGCCCCTTCCCGAAACTGTGCTTTCGCTCTCATCCAGATTCCCCAAATTGTTTCTCGTCTTCCCCGAATCTTTCTTCCTGCTCGTTTAAGTCACTTAAAATTCTTCCCTTTGAATCCCTCCTCTAATTTAAACTGCACCTTCCAACCAGAAGCTTCTTTTATCACTTCCCCCCCCCCGCCCCAGGTCAGACTCCGTCCTTCAGTTCTCAATTGGACCCATTACCCCCACCTGTCACCCTCGCCCCCCCCCCCCAGTCAGGCCTAATAGTCTTTGCCGTGACGCTTAGTGCTCCCCTTGGTCCCTCACTCCAGCTTCATCTTTTCCCTCCCGTTCCCCCACCCCCGGCACCCCTTTCCCAATTAGGCCCCATTTTCCCGGTCTGCCAACATCATCCTTTTTATTTCTCACTTTGGGCTTGATTCCTGCCCTCCATGATGTTCCCCCCAACGTACTTCTAAACATTCCTACCCCTTTAAACACTTTCTCTCATCTATACTCTACTCCTCCCATCTTAACTGAGCCCCATCTCTAGACTATTAGATCACAGAGTTCAGCCCACTCTGCTTCTGTTGAAGACCTACCCTCTTTCCCTGAACCTCCAGTGCTTTCAAATTAGTCCCCATACTCGGCTTACCGGGCCTTTGCAAGTGTCCTTCCTCAAAACCTGACCCCAGCTTTCCCCCATTAATTGGAGAGAAAAGCTGCACATCTTTCTGAAACTAAGCACCAGTAGTTTTCTAAACTTGCTTCATATATACTTCCCCGCTGCCCAAACTAGGCAGAATTCATGATTCAATTTTCCTCTCTCCAGCTCTCCTCGTTTTCTCTGAGGCAGTCCTCGTCATGCATCTTTCCCTCCAACATATCCCATATTTCTGCCCCAAACTCTTCTGTGAAACTGTTTCCTAATTTCCTGATTCCCCATAATTTTTAACCCCAGCTGCTGCTTATACATCAGAATGGCTTTTATTTGGAATTTGGGTTCTAATTCTCTTCCTCGTTGTTTCCCAAGACTTGTTGCTGCTCCCTCCAAAATGAGTCTGAAGCTCATTAGTTCCCCACACCAGACCCTTTGTCTCCAGATTTGGCCTTATGGCCTCTGCCTCTCACTTGGGCCACATTGTTTTGCAAGCAGATCCATTCCCTGAAAATCCTCCTTAAATTGTGCCATGGCCTATCCAAAACTGGGTTTTGGTTCCTCTTACAAAGATAGCCCTCCTAATTGCTTTTCTTCACACAGAGCTCTAAGTACCACTCAAGGTTCCTCTCAAACTTGGGCTCCCTTCTCACAAAAATGGTTTTTAACTTGCCATTTCCCATTCCTTTAACAGCACCATTCTTAAATATTCCAGCTGGGTTTTCAGCTTTTCTTGTATCTCAGCTTTTCTTGTTTCTCAACCCTAGGTACACATGTGAAAAATCAATCACCTGGGCCTCCCTTCACAGATCTGGTGTAATTAGCCTAGGGTAGGGCCGGTTATCAGTATACATTTTCGAAGCTCTCTCTAATGGGCAACCAGGGTTGAGAAACACTGCCTCCCCTCCCTTCCTGCCAGAAGACCCTTCCCATCATATTCCTTTAGTGGGTGTCAGCCCTTTTTCTGTGGAAAAGGGTGTTGTCTTAGTCTTTCTCTCCCAGGAACGATCCAGAAATACCCAAAATACCTGCAACAGCCTCTTCAGTTCTCCTACCTCAAGTAACTCTGTTCTCAGCCATTAACCATTTTCTTCTCTTACTTCTTAACACTCTTATCTAGCTCCCACACCTGTTTCTTCCACACCTGTTTCTTCCTTACATGCAGAAAGAAAATTCACTGCTCATTTCCTGGTTTGTTATAGTCCTGTTTGACCCGTTAACCCCACCTCCCAAGCCCTCTTTACCTGCAGCCGTATTCTGCTGCTCTCTTTTCCTTTTCCAAGACTCTCCATGTCCATCCCCCTTTGCAGTCCCCACTTATTTCATCTTCTCTAAACCAGTCCCTCTGGAGCTGAGGAGGTGGAGGTGGCTAGATACTTGGATAGTACTGGATGCAAAAGGTGTTACTTGTGGTAAAGAAGGCTGGGTGTGCTGAGGATAGAGTGCAGGTATGAGGGAGGGCATGATGAAGTGCAGGGGTGGAGGGAAGCAGAGGAACCTACAGGAAATCCCAGGGCAGTGTGAGAAGGATTTTTCTTTTCTAGTCTTATGTTTTTGTCTCTGCAGTGGGGTTTGGAAAGTGGTGTGGTCTCAGCAGGCCTTCTCTGGAGTCCTCCAGACTGAACTGGTCTAGGTGCCAAGTCATTTGCAGGCCGAGCCCTGAGAGTTGAGCACTTAGGACCAACACGTAAGGATCTTTTCACCGACTTTGAGTGTGAGACCTGAATTCTAGTTCTGGCCTTGCCAGTTTGCTTACATGTGAAAAAGAGAGAGTTGGGTTCGCTTAACTATGAAGATTCCTTCCAGATTCCTAAGTGGCAAAACAGGCTTGCTTGTCTCCAGAGCCCTTGCTTTTTTTTTTTTTTTTTTCTTTCTGCTTAGTGTGTTGGTAATTTGAGGGGCTTGGCTGTATGAAAGGCAGGTGAAGGGAGGAGCCAGCTGACCTGCCAGGGCCTGGGCAGGAGCAAGGCCTGGGATCAGTCTCCTCCACTTTGGCCTGGGGGTGGGGTGGGGTGTGCAGGGTGTCTGGTTTCTTTGAGTTATGGCAATCTTGTTTCCATAGCATGTTTCCGAGCCTCCTCTGGCCTGCACCTAACTTTCTAAAAGGAATCCTAGTAGGGCCCTAACTAAGGATTTCGATTAAGAGCCGGATGTTCTTCCCAGTCAGTGTTCTTGATGTTTTGTATCCACAGAGGGGTGAGCTGGCTGGGAGTTTAGGGCCCATTCGGTGGGGGATGGGCTTTCCAGCTTCCCTGGCTCCAGTGAAATACTCAAGAGGTGGAAGCTTGGTTTCCTGGAAGAAATAGTTGCAGAGGAGCCTGCAGTATGTTTTGAAAACAAGGGTCTTCCTTTCCAGTTTTGTTCTGATTAGTACTTGCAAAATGTCAAAATTACTAATGGTGGGGGAGGGAAGAAGACACAGTACCAGAACTTTTATTATGGTTTTTGAACAACAGGTTTAAATCCAAGTAAATCAAGCTTCATGCCTTTTCTCTCCCTGGATTTGTAGGGTCAGGAAGATAGTCTCTGTCTAGGGCTTGCTTAGTACCTTGTGACAGTACAGTATGTGGAGAAGAGTTTGCTCTGGCTTGATACCCTTAATAATAATTAGTCTGTGTCTGATGGGCTTTGAGGAGAAGTATTTGGTTCCACAGGTGGTTTTCCTGGGCGAGGGGAAGCCAGGGTACAATGGCACATCATAGCTACTCTGAGCATCTTCACTGAATGGTTCCCTGGGTAATGGAATTTCTGTCTCTCCCCCTAAGAATTTGGTTTTGGTTATTCCTTATTTACTGGCACTATGGTTTGTCGTTGTGGAGTGGTAGGGAGAACAGATTTTCCTTTGATGTGCCTTCAAGGCCATCCCATAGAGAGAGACACTCCTAGCATAGTCAGGAATCCCCCCAAATTGGAGGTATGCGTCAGAAAGCTGTGTGGACTAATAATAGTAATTCCTCACTGGCAGGAAATCCAAATTTAGCCCCAGAGCAGCTTAGAAATATAAAAAAAGGGGACTGAGGAGTGGGGTAGAGGGATGTTATGTATGTATATTTCTAGGAAAAAAAAGAGTAATTCATCCCTTTTTTGAATG
Organism: Globicephala melas; assembly: GCF_963455315.2. Taxonomy (NCBI): domain Eukaryota; kingdom Metazoa; phylum Chordata; class Mammalia; order Artiodactyla; family Delphinidae; genus Globicephala; species Globicephala melas. The sequence continues at coordinate 69,207,792 of NC_083315.2, forward strand.
GGATACACAACAATACACAGTGTTGATTCAAGTTGGCGCCATGATTCGGAAGGCTGTGAAGCCTAATTGAAACCTATAGACCAGAAACGGCCAGGTAGGTGAGCAAGAATTTTGTTACTTGAAGTGAACAAAACAAGGTAGTTTCTGGTTAGCAGCAGCATAGTAAAATGCTTTGTATAAGATAAGCCTTAAGAAAATTTTCTAGGTCTTTGATATTGTATAAACAATGAAGTAATTCTGTCCTGGGAAGAGAGGCTGGAACTGGGTGATGAGCTTACTGTACAAACTAGATTGAGGTACTAGAAATGAAAAACTAAGGTCCTATTTTATTTTATTTTTTAATTAATTTATTTATAGCTGTGTTGGGTCCTCGTCGCCGCATGCGGGCTCTCTCCAGTTGCAGCGAGCGAGGGCCACTCCTCACTGCGGTGCACGGGCCTCTCATTGCGGTGGCCTGTCCCGTTGCGGAGCGCGGACTACAGGCACGTGGGCCTCAGCGGTTGTGGCTCGTGGGATCTAGAGCGCAGGCTCGGTAGTTGTGACGCACGGGCATAGCTGCTTTGCGGCATGTGGGATCCGCCCAGACCAGGGATCGAACCCGTGTCCCCTGCATTGGCAGGCAGACTCTCAACCACTGCGCCACCAGGGAAGTCCCAAGGTCCTATTTTAAAGCATGATCACCTAGGTATCTACCCATCTCTGATAGCATATGTGATTGTGCCTACCTTTAGCTGAAGATCTACCAATATCAGCTGTGTAACAAGATAAGCAAATCTCAGAGGCACAGATATTCTATCTAGCTGCTACCATAAGTGTGTTTCTTGTGGAAAATCAACCAAAACCCAATTTCGCTTTCAGTCTGTGATTCAGAGTGGTGATGTCATTTTATAATTTTACAATCATAATTTTATAATCGTGCTTAGCAAGTAGACACCCTTTGGCACACCAAACAGCCCTAGTGAAATGACTTATGCCTGGCATCTGACCAAGGCCCCCTTCTCATATGGAAGGGGAATTGGCAGCTGGAGATCAGCCTGTATGCTCACACTAGACTGAAGGTGGCCATTCACCTCCCACCTTTCTTCCTGTTTCTTTTTAGCTAATTGCAATGGCAGCCCTGGATTGGTCCCTCTTTGCTGCGTAGGGATTAGTCATCAGAGACCTTCCTAGTCTCAGAGTAAAAGCAGCCCGTGTGAGGGAAGTCAGGGCACCCTAGAAAGTGTTCTGTGAGGGAGGGCTGAGACAGGAATGGGTCAGAAGAGGTTGAAAGAGGGGAATGAATATAGAATGCTTGGGAATGTGGTTTTTATGTCTTTTCACTTGATACCACAAGGTAGGTAATACTAAGGCTGCCTGATCCTCCTCTAACAGGTAATGGAAACCAGAGAGAAAGGGTGTAGACTTGAATAATGAGCTCAGGCCACTTATTCAAGTGAAACATGATCAAAAGTATGTCAAGGAGAATATGAATTCAAGTATTTGTTGAATGTAGCTGAATGGAAGTTAGCCACAGAATTACTTTTATATTAAATCTCTGCTCTGTGTAGCAGGCTGTACTCTGCTTTGAGCAAACTAAATATAAAAATCAAAACTGACATAAAGTCAACTGGAAGTGCTTCTTTAACAGGAGATCTTTTATTTTCTCAAGAGATTTTAGGTTACCTCCTTTAAATAGTAAGCACCTAGAGATTTAAAAATGGGATTTGAATTATAAAAATATGATTTACCAGCAACGTTCCCCAGGAATACATCTGTGGCATACGCTGCCTGTCTGTAGCCAGCGTATGAAATTATAACCTGCTAAGGACATTTCAGACAGCAGTTTCACAGAACACTTTAAATTAGAGGCAGCAGGATGTGATAAGTTGGTAGCATTCATATGTATCCTGAGGAGTGTTTCCAAGGGCATGTCTGATAGCAACTGAGAAAATAAAAGGCACTAACACGTCGGCTCTAATCTCCCATCTATCTTCCGAATTGACTTGGATACCTGACACCCTCATTTCCAGCATGGTATTTTTTTTCTTCTTCTCCAGAAGCAAGGCCAGCCCAGCTGGATGTTTGAGTTCAGTCTGATAACATTTGATTCTCCTTAATCAGCCTGATCTTTTCAGCCTCCAGACTGAGCTTCTTAAATCATCCTTTGGTGGTAGAGATTAAACCATGCCTGCCCCGCAATGGAGTGAACAGGATATGAGGGAGGAATGGAAGAAGCTGGGCATTGGAGCCAGTAGAAACATGACTGAACTGAATATGAAACCTAACCTGACTTGGATCTTGTGACAGGGAGACTTGTGTTTAAAAGCCACTTTCTCTTGTGCTTAAGTTCCTCCAGGATTCACTATTCCTATTGAGGTTGGTGGCATATTTTGCCACAATACCATTTTGAACACTAAAGCTGATACGAGAAGGCCGTTGCTGGGCAATTTTATGCCCCTGAATTACTTTAACCACCACATATGTACCCATATCCCTTCCCTTTTCATGTCAGAAATGACAGCCAGGTTTTTTTGAAAGAGAGCAATTTGCCATTCGCATAGCAAGTAACTAAAAACAGATTTATTATGATGGATGAATAAAGTAACTATTGATTGTGATCTACTGTCTACTAAGCTTATCCCAAACACCAGCTGTTTCTCTTGGGGAACTGGAACTGGATGCCAGGTTGGGGACCTGAAACACCCTTCCACCCCCCACTCTCTCACACACACGCACACAAACACACACACACTTGCTTTCTGTGCAGACTTTGTGGGGGAGGAAAGAGCTTCCAGGATCCTTGTGTGAGTGGGGAAGTAAATAATTTGTTACCGTGGGATAGACTACTTGCATTTTTATTTGAAGGAGGAGTGAGATCATGACATCAGAAATATCATGACCTCATAGATTAGTGCTAGACGCCGGGCAGGCCCTAGGGATTATTTCTAGGAAGACAAAGGGGATTCTGGATCAAAACAACCCACAAAACTCCACCTCATTCTGATCTTTTCAGTGGGTTGGCCCCATTGCTTCTGCTATTTGCAAGTGAAAATTAGTTCAGAATCAAGATGGTGGTTGGAATGCAGTTCAGGAGTTGAATGTAGCTCTCCCATCTAGAGACCATTGAGGAGTAATTTCTTTGGAAGTGAGTTAGCACCAGAATTTTAGAACTGCTAGGGCCTTGGTGATCTGGTTGTTTTGTGAACCCATGCAATTCTCCTGGTATACAAGGCTACATCTCATCTATCTACCCCAGAGGTTTGCCCAGTCCTTGGGTAGCTCCACTGACCAATACAAGCAAGGCAGCTTTCTCCAGCAGCGCAGCCTTCCTGGTGCTCCTGCAGCAACCTCAACAGAGGCCTGAAGAAGGTGGTCACTAGGGAATGGGAAGGGAACTGTCCCATGTGGGGTGTGTGTGGGTGCCTTTACTTGGGGAAACTCCCACTTTCGTTTTCCTTTTTTTCTGGCCTGGACAGTCTTATTATTCTGTCCCTTAGCACACTGGAAGGGGGGGATTTTTTTTTTAAATTTTTTAATCTTTATTTTTGGCTGTGTTGGGTCTTCGTTGCTGCAGGTGGGCTTTCTCTAGTTGCGGTGAGCGGGGGCTACTCTTCATTGTGGTGCTCGGGCTTCTCATTGCGGTGGCTTCTCTTGTGGAGCACGGGCTCTAGGTGTGCAGGCTCCAGTAGTTGTGGCTCGCGGGCTCTAGAGCGCAGGCTCAGTAGTTGTGGTGCACAGGCTTAGATGCTCCGTGGCCTGTGCGCTGTTCCCGGACCAGGGATCGAACCCGTGTCCCCTGCATTGGCAGGCGGATTCTTATCCACTGCGCCACCAGGAAAGCCCTTCTTCTTCTTCTTCTTTTTTTTTAAAAATTTTTATTGGAGTATGGTTGCTTTACAATGTTGTGTTAATAACCTCCAGTGCACAACAAAATGAATCAGCCATACACATATCCCCTCCCTTTTGGGCTTCCCCTCCCATTTAGGTTACCAGAGTGCATTAGGTAGAGTTCCCTGTGTTATACAGTATGTTCCCATCAGTTGTCTGTTTTATACATAGTATCAATAATGTGTATGTGTCAATCCCAGTCTCCCAGTTCCTCCCACCCCACCCCTTGGAAGGGGTTAACAGCTCATTTCCCCCAGCAGAAAATAAGTCCTGTTCTTAAGAACAGTCTGTATTACAGTCCTCTCTCATGCTCCTAATGCTCTAGCTGTCGGTGAGGCGAGGCCCAGTAGGGGAGATGGGATGCCCTGAGGCTTTCCAGAGGAGGCCTAAGGCGGGGCACATGGTTAATCCCCAGGTGCTGGTGCTTCTCCGGGCCCACTGACACTGCCTGGGAATTCCATCTCCAAGTGAAATTTCCAAGTGTGATTTCAGGCCCCTGGTTGAAGTCCTTGAGAGAACAGAGGAGCTGAGCTATAGCAGTGATGGGTTTGGACTTCCTGTCTCAGGTGGAATGCTCATGTAGGTCTCTTAGTACGGAGGGTCTCAGTGGGCTGCGCCTCTGGTTACTGTACCATTGCCACGTTAGGTGTGAGTTTAGTTCTGTTGTTCTGAGCCTAAGCGAAAAATCCAAATCTGGCACGCCATGCCACATAAAGCAAAGGACAGTGTGCAGAATGGTGCCTCTCAACATTTTACAAAGGGTTTTCAGGGAAAAAAGGTCTTGATTTATAGCATTTGCTGTTTTCTGTGGTTTAAATATTCCCCCTATGGCTGATTCAAGCTAACCAACATGCCATCACTAAATGCAACTATAGCTGGGAAGAGATGTGCACAATTAGGTGAGCTGGCCCCAGCACCCCACTGTAGCGCCCTCCCATATATGTTACCCACTGCATTCCATCTGCCCTGAGGCTGGTGTGCTGGGGCCAGGCCTTGCTGCTGAGTCATGGTGTTAAATGCAGTTTTCCTCTTTCCTTGCTTCACTTGCTCTTCGCCTCTGGAGTGAGCTACATCTCAGCCTAAAGAGCCAGTAAATTGGATTCAAAGAAGGAGTGGAGTAGATTTGGAGCCCTGTTTGGTCCACCTGAAAATCCTGGTGGCCAGTAAAGGGGACACACCTGAAGGTGACAGGGAGCTCCTTTAGGAGCTTTTCACCCTCTGTGATCCATCTGATAACTGGCTTCCTTACTCAGGTCCTGGCATGTATACTTCTTCCTAGCAACCACCATGCTGGCAATATATACGTGTTGAGTGTCCATTCTAATCGCATCAGGATTACCTGAACTCCCACGCCCAGGTCAGATTCCAGCAAAGAAGGGCAACCTTGTGTCTGGTGGCACACCAGGGACTAAGATGCCATCATAATACTCTGTACTATAGTGCATCTCCTCTCCGGGAGCCAAATCCCTGGATTTGATTCAGTTCTTGACCCTAGAGGGATTTGGGTAAGTGATTTCTTGTTTAGTTCCATTGTTCAGATCAGGGAGGCCATCATTGGAAAAGTGGCCTTGGGAGTTCCTCAGGGACTCCGTATCCAGCCCATGTGACTTCCTGAGGCCCATACGCCTCTCCAGCCCGAAGTGATTGTGTAGGCTTTGTGATTCTTCCACAGAGGTTGTTGAGACATTGTTAGGGTAAGGAAAGGGGCTGGTGGGGGTCTGGGCCTCTAGGCCTACTAGGCAAGCCAGCATCTGGTTCTTCCCAAGGTCTGCCGGTACCACAGAGATTTGTTTGATGTTTGACAGGGGCTCCTTTGGTCAGACCTATCCCCTTGACCCTGAGCCCTTCTGGGACTCTCTGTGCCTCTGTAGGATGGTGGGTTCCTGCCCTTTGAGAGAGTAGTAGTTCTGAGAGCTGTAGCTGGAAGGACTGGGGCAGTTGTTGAGGGAGTACTTGTTTAGGGAGAGCCAGGGCAGGGGTGGGGCAGGATGCTGAGTTAAATCTTCAAGACTTTGTGTTTACTGTCTCACTTTATCTCTTGCAGTAGTATTTTGCCTTTGAGTAACTGTCCCCAGCTCCAGTGCTGCAGGCACATTGTTCCGGGGCCTCTGTGGTGCTCCTGATGCCCCTCACCCACTGTCGAAGATCCCCGGTGGGCGAGGGGGCGGCAGGGATCCTTCTCTCTCAGCTCTAATATATAAGGTAAGGACTGTGGGGTGGAAGGCTTGGAGCAGCGCTTCTCAGACACTGCTGAGCATCTGCTTAAGGGCAGTGATCACTCTCCTTAGTCTTTAGTCTTAGGCCAGGCCAGTAGGGGGACTGGGGAGGACTTTTTCAACTGAGGCTGCTATGAGGCTTTTGGGGAGTACCAGGAGGATATCAGCACCAAGCAAACACCCTGCCATCTTCTCAGCTTAGGTCAGCACTTTAGTGCTGGTTCTGGGCCCTGAGTGGGAGGCGGAAGAAAAAGGGGGGGGGGAGGGGGAACAGTGAGAGGAAGAATGCAAGAGCTCTCGCCTGGTGCTGCTCCTCAGTTTTCTCTTGAGGAGTACCAAGGGCCAGGAGGAGTTTTCCCATTGGCCTCGACTCTCGGGCATTCTGACTTCTGTCCCTTACCAGTCTGGGGGGCATGGGGCAGGGCAGTGGCGGGGGTGGGTGGTAAGCAGAGGGCACCTTGCATCTCAGTCATCCATCACCCTGGCAGCATAGGGCACAGCACAGGAGCTATAGAGAACCCTGGGAGTCTGTCCCGAGAGTGATCTGGGCTGGGGCAGCTAGCCCTTTGCTGCCTTTTAATCTCCTGTGAGGCCAGAAGTGGTTTAACTTCTAAGACTGGCATTGAAGGGTAGCAGGGCAGCTGAGTCCTGGTCTCTTGAGACTGTGGCAGGGGAGACAACATGGACTCTGCAGCCACCTGGAAGCCAGCTTGGGTTGACCTGTGCTCCAGCTAAGCCCTCATGAACATCCTCATTTGTTTCTAACGTTTCTCTTTCAGAGAAGGAAGGGAAAGAACATGGTGTTGGTGGGATAAGCGTGGGCTTTTAGTCAGGGAGACCTGATTTGAATCTGAACTCTGCCATTTACTCACTGTGGTGCCTTGAGTCAGTTGCTTAATTGTTCTGGGCCCCCAGTATCTTACGTTTAAAGTGGGGATACTGATGCCTACCTCAAGTGCTTGTTGTGGTGATTGAAAAATGGGAAAGTACTTTGTACAGGACTCGGCATCTGGTGGATTCTTGGTAAATATTCCCTTCCCATCATGCTGGCTTTTAGCTGTGACACCAAGTGGTCTCAGTGCCCGATGGCTCCATTTAGCCAGCATGCTGCTCTACATCTTCAGCGTGCCCTCTATCCCGTGCTACCCTGAGGTTGGCCCAAGAGGACTCCTTACACCACCTAGGTTAGGGAGCCTCTGATGTGGCCAGAAGCAGTAGTGACCTGGTCCTCTGACCTGATCTCCTCCCAGGACGAGAAGCTCACTGTGACCCAGGACCTCCCTGTGAACGATGGAAAACCTCACATCGTCCACTTCCAGTATGAGGTCACCGAGGTGAAGGTCTCTTCCTGGGATGCAGTCCTGTCCAGCCAGAGCCTGTTTGTAGAAATCCCAGATGGATTATTAGCTGATGGGAGCAAAGAAGGGTAAGGAGCAAGTGCTGGGGAAGGGCAGGAAGCCTGCTCTAGAGAAGGGCGTATGCTTACTAGAGACAACAGATGGCTAGCCTTCCCCCTAGCTCTCGGCTGCCCAAGCAGATACCATTTTGTAACAGGTTAGTTTCAGCCAGTAAAACAGGCCTGTTATAATGAAAGCAGATCATTATCACATTAACCAAATTCCTGTCATTTAATCACCCCAGTGGACATCAAATTCCCCTTGAGCCATCGTATAATGGTGCAGTTCAAAGGCCAGGAGCTCAGAGATACAGTGGGATTTCACCGGATTGGGCAAGGCCCTCCAAGCACCCAGCTGTGGAAGAAACAGTCCTGAGAATGGAGTTCTCTTGAGTGGCTCCAGCCTCTTGAGCAAATCCTCTTAGGAAGTGTTAGGGCCCAAAGTCCCTCTCAGCAGCAGGTGGTCACCATTAAACTTGGCAACTTTGGAGGACCTCTGAGAAACTGGGTTCTCTTCCTAGGTCCCATACTTTCTTGTGAACTGCATTAGTTAAGTTGGTTGGTATTAATTTCAGATGAAGAACCTTTATTCCAGGAAGAGAGAATTCAGTGACATTTTTCTTAGGGATTGTGGTTTATTTTTTTCTGAACTCAGGGCTCCTGAGGTCTTGAAATAGGAACCCTCTTCCTGAAGCTTCCCTATTTACAGTGCTGGCTGTAAGCCTCAGGAAAGCCTTGGGTGGGGTGTAGAGGGGTGAGGCCGAAGTTTAGAGGGGGCGGTGGGCCTGAGTTGTTTTCCTTGCTTCTTGCAGATTGTTAGCACTGCTAGAGTTTGCTGAAGAGAAGATGAAAGTGAACTACGTCTTCATCTGCTTCAGGAAGGGCCGGGAAGACAGAGGTGACGGGGCAGAGCAGCTTGAGACCTACTGCCCAGGCTGGGGAGGGGAAAAGGGGGCTCTTAGTAAGGTGGGGCTCCTGAGTTTGACATACAAACCCTGGGAGATCATGGGATTGAGAGTGTCCAAATTTAGGAAAGGCCTAGTGCTTACTTATTCCATCTTTGTTCTGGGTTTTCCCTTGATTTGAGCCTACCCTTGTTTCTTACCAGAATCCTTTTTTACACTCTTCTCTGCAGCTCCACTCCTGAAGACCTTCAGCTTCTTGGGCTTTGAGATTGTGCGTCCAGGCCATCCCTGTGTCCCCTCTCGACCAGATGTGATGTTCATGGTTTACCCCCTGGACCAGAACTTGTCCGATGAGGACTAATGGTCATAGAGGATGCTTTGCCCAAGAGCCACAGTGAGGGAAGAGGGGAAGATAGGCAGCCCTGGGACAGAGGAGGGAGCTTCTTGCTGTCTAGGGAAGGACGCTGAGGGGCTCAGGGTGAGGGTTGCCTGTTGTGTTCTCAGAGTTGACTCATTGAAATTGTTTTCCATAAAGAACAGTATAAACATATTATTCACATGTAATCACCAATAGTAAATGAAGATGTTTATGAACTGGCATTAGAAGCTTTTTAAACTGCGCTGTGTGATGTGCTCTATCTAGCCTAGGGGAGGACATTGCCTAGAGGGGGAGGGACTGTCTGGGTCCAGGGGCAAGGCCTGGAGAGCTGGTGGACAGCACTGTCAGGCTGAGGTTCCCCTGCTGTTGGGCTTTCTTTTTTGGTTTTTAAGACCTGTGTATTTTCTTTCCTTGCTTCCTGTCACCCTGGGGACTCCGGAGTATAGGCTTTTCAGCCCCTAGGCAGTGTCCTTCAGTTGTTTTTGACACTGCACCTGGGCTTCTCTCTGTGCATTTGTGTCTGGCCTGGAGAAAGCAGGTCTGACCCCTCCTTTACAGCTTCGTGTTATTCTGGCATTTGGTTAAGCTGGCTTAATCTGTTTCATGTTATCAGTGCATTTAAAATAGGGGCATTGAAGTTCACACCCACCACCAGGGCTTTTTTTGGGGTGCCTGGGCCTTAAAAAACACTAGCCAAATTCCAATTCTCAAATTACGGCCAGGAGTTCTCGCTCTTGGCCGCAGGCCCAAGGTATGTCCTTCCTAGGGTCACAGACAGCAGAGGGCAAGAGGAAGAGCAGCTCAGGGCCTGGGGGTTGTGGGAGAATCTGCTCCGAGGGACGGGATGCCTCTGCCTGGCTAAGTCTAGTGCTAACGGCGCCCCTCTCTGACAGGTTCTGAGTAGTGCCTGAGACCCTGCTCCCCAGGGCTTGGCAGTGGCACTGAGGGTGTAGAAGTGGCCTGCCCTTTTCTGTTTTTACTGAACAGCTTGTTCTAAGGGGGGAGGAAGGGGGAGAGGTCTAGACTGGGTGAGGGGGTGGGGGTGTCAGGGAGGCAAGTGTGTTGTGTTACTGTGTCAATAAACTGATTAAAAGTTGTGGTTGGTCTGTCCTTTATTCCTGTACCAGGGCCAGCTTCCTCTACTGCTGTCTTTTGAGTCTAGAGCCCAGCCCAGCAGGGGTGTGATACATGCTTCTCAGGAAAAAAGCAGCAGTGCATCAGGACAGATGAACGGCTGAGGTCTCTGGGGCCACCTTACAACGCAAAACTCGGGGTTGCTAGGAGTCTGGGACAGAATGCTGGAGCCCCCTAGAGACAGGTATGTACACAGAGCTTCATCCAGAATAGGGGTTATACATACCAGGATCCAAGCCCTTCTTAGTTTTTGTGTAGAAGGCTGGGTCCTGAAACTGGGTTTTGGCTTTCACGTGCAGCTGCCCGACATTCCCATTCCTGGGGGTGTCTGAAGGAAGCGGAACACACCTTCCCTAGGAAGGTAGTTTTCTCCTTTTGGAGCCCAGTGCCGTAAGGCATGGCTGCCCTTCCCCTGTACCACCAGCCTGATGGATAAGCTCTCAGTGGCATTGGAGGGGGCTAGAATCCTCTTCACCTATGTTTTGTTTTTTAATTTCTCGCCAGTATTGTTTTTCCCTTTTGCTTTTCTGTTTTCCCAAATGAAGTGCTGGGCATGTTTTTCCACCTCCTACAGCTTTAGAACTGTTTACTTACTTTTGAGCTGTGGCTGTCTTTACATCCTCTGAGTCTTTGGCCTATTTTCACATTGTTCTGTGTGGAGCTTACCTGTGTTTTCACCCTGGACAGGTCATTAATCTTGGACTCTACCTAATACTCATGAAAAGGAGTTCAGCACCTCTACCCCACACGGTATTAGTAGAAAGTCTGGGCCTGGGGACGTCCCTGACGGTCCAGTGGTTAGGAATCAATCCATGCTTCCACTGCAGGCAGCACAGGTTCGATGTCTGGTCGGAGATCTGATCCCACATGCCGTGCATTGCGGCCAAAAAAAAAAAACAAAAACTTTGGGCCTAGAGATGATTCAACTGAAATATGAAGGGCTTTGAAGATGTCTTCCACTGAGCACATAATCCTTAGAGGTATTATAAAGTCCGTGACTGAAAAGTGGTCATTACAGTGAGATATTTACAACAGAGGTCCACATGAATGCTGACAATGGCCAAGTTAATGTAGGCACTTTAGGATTCTGATGTTAAATTCAAACCCAAGGAATCTATAAGGCAGGGAGGGATAAGGAACCAAGAAAAACAGTTCTCATCTGCAAAGCTAGCGAGTGGACAGCAAACGTGCCTGAGACTTTGCTGCCATCTGCTGGTGGCTCCTCTTTAACACAGCCAGAGTTAGAAAGGCTGAATTGGAAACCCAGGCACTCAGCTAAGATTTCTCTTTCAAAAAGAAAAAACTTCTGCTAGGGTAAGACCACTGTCAGGAAAGAAGTATGGTACCCAAAATCTGCAATTAAAAAAGCAACTTAGAAGGGGAAATATTTTGGGAGTGGGAGGGTGGAGTAGGATAGGGGAGGTATGTGAAAGGCAAACTAAGTCTAAATTTAAGAACAGGGACATTAAAAACTTTATTCAATAAATACAACAAATAATAATTTAAAAATATACGTCAAGTCCAAAGCCAATTAAGAAAAGGAAGTAGAGAGATAGGGGGAAAAAAAGGGGGGAGGAGGAAGTCAGAGGAAAAGGAGAAAGTTCAAGAGGTGGAACAATGGTTTTGGTTGGGCTGTGTTTCCGAATGTACCACCCTTTGAAATTTGATCAAATGCTCTTGACCCATAAGCCCTTAGCCCTTGTTCTGATGGGGTAGCCACAGGAGTTCAGCGGCCAGGAATGATTCTCTGGGCTGTGGATCAGAGCAACTCTGGAGGCTGGCATCTGGGGGACTGTTAGAGGCTAGTTTCCCACTCAGTCCTAAAAACCATCTGATCTAATGCCCAGGCAGGTTTAAGAAGTAGTGCAAACTCTTAGGCAGAGAGCTCCCAGCTGCATAGTTTCACAGGTGAGTGTCCAAAGCCAGGGCCTCTGGGAGACAGGTCCCAGAGTACCCAGGGGTCCAAAGCCACTTTGGTGAATGGGATCTATGGGAGAAGACAGGAGAGGCCAGGGCACAGGATAAAGCTCCTGGGCAAGCCCGCGGCCAAGCTGGAAAATACTGCTGGGCAGGAAAGAGCTGCAGGGCAGGTAGTCTGGACACTGATTCAACAGCTTGCCATCAGCCAGGGAAGGTGGAGCTGAGGATGCATATGGAGCAGGACCAGGAAGATCAGGAAAGCTGAGGGAGAAAAGTGAGGAGGAAAGAGGAGGCAGCTCAGCAGCAAACTCCAGGAGAAATAACCAGCAGCCCTCACAGGTTTGTGATTGTCTCTTAAAAAGATTTATTTTCTCTTCTTGCCTGAATGTACAAAGGCAAAAAGAGTACAGTTTGTATGTATATATATATATTTATATATATATATATAAAAAAACAAGGAACTTGGTAATGTACACTTTACAGAAGGGAAGAATCAGGAAGACTAAAATTAAATCCAACAGAGCAATGCCAGTGGAACAAAAGCTATGAACAGCAACACTGCCCCTCCAGCCCGGGCCTCCAGCTCGCCCCAACCTGCTCCCAATGGGGGGGCTGAGCACCAAGGCAAGCGGGTGGGCTGGGGCAGGAGGGGCTGGGGACGGGGCCTGGGAGGGGCTTGATCCCAGGAGGGGCCCATGGCAGAGGATCATCGGAAAGCTTCCTGGGATGCCCTAATAATAAAACAGATAACAAAGGCCCAGAATTATGGGGCCAGCTAGCTGCCCAGTTGAATCTTGGGGGCATCAGAGTAGACACTGAGATGGTGGTAGGGTACATGGGATAATAAGTGGCGTGGGTGACCTCAAAGCCCGTATACAGTAACACTCTAGCCCTTCTGTAGTCTTACCCTCCCACTCCCGAGACCAAGCCCTTCCACCCCCACCTTGGAGCCTGGAGAGAAGAGGTTCAAGAAGCATCATTTCACTTCATGGGGTGCCGTCTTAACCCTTCTGCATGTGGTCCTTTGACCTTGAGATGTGTGGAGAGGGTGAGGTAAGAGAAGGAAATACACATGTATACATACATGTACAGGCAGGGAAAGGGGATGAGGGGAACTGGCACAGCTTAAATGAGGAAGAAGCAGATGTGAATCCTAAAGAGCAGCTCTCCAGGCCATGGCTGTCCTACCTGGAGACAAGGCTTCTTCCCTCCAGCTTCTCTGTGGGGCCTGGAGGAGCAACGTCTGTCAAAAGAACTGGGCAGGGGTAGCTCAGAGAGAGCCTTGGCCTGGTGGTCTCGGCCCTTAGCAGCCAACACTTCCAGCCTTTGCTGGGGTAAGGTGGGTGGGAATCCTTGAGTGCCTCATCCCTATGACCAGGTCATGGGTGCCACAGTTTCCCCCTCTGTGTTCTTTCTCCCCACGGAGAGAGGTTAGGGGCGGACAGCAAACCCTTCACTCAGTACTCGTTAAGGGTCTCTATTTCATCCATCAGTGCTGCTGTTCTGTGTTACTTCAGGGAGGGAAGACTGGACCTGGCAAGGATCGGGGACCAGGAGGATCAGGGATCAGGCGAAGGCAGTGGCATTCTGCCACTGCTCCTTTTACCTGCTCTTCTGGGCAGCTCAGCTCCTGCCTTTCAAGGGAGACTTGGATATAAGGATCAAAGAGCCAAATGTTTTTCAAGGAAAAAAAAGAAAAAACTGTTCCCTTCTGCAGAACCCAAGGATGCCCTGCTAATACAGAAGCTCTTCTTCTCTGTTACAGAACAAAGTGGAAAGGGGCCATGCCTGCCCAACAGGAAAGAAAATGACTCCAAACCGTTTCTTCACAATATGTACAGAGCACGCTGTAAAAGCCAGCGCCAGATACAAAACACACAACAATATTTAAAAACAAACAGGAACAGAGATGGGCCTTGGCTCCACCCGACAGAGTCTGGGAGGGCAAAATCAGGCTGAAATTCAGGTGGGATTAAGGTGTCCACACCAACGACCTCCATGGGTAAAAGGGAAGTCACTGCTCAGAGCACTGCCTGCTGGGGCATCAGGAGGCAGAAGGACTGAATGGGGAAGGGAGGCTGCCTGGGGCCTGTTAAGAGGTCTACATCAGTGGGGTTTTGGGGAGGGCTCAGAACCCAACTTGAACAAAAACAAGGACATGGAAACCTAGAGGAAAGGTCTATAGGTCAGAGGGGCTCCTCTTGGGCAAAAGACCCTAAGCCTCTCTAGAACAGGGCTCTGGGGATCTTGGAACGCAGCTTCCACTGGGCATTGTGCTTACTGTCTTTCATCTCCATGCCCCAAACTGTCAGAGCCAAGTCCCTTCTCTTAAATGGTCATTTTTGGCACTCTGGTCACAAACACCCATCTCTAACCTAGGTTGGTGTCTGTCAGTCTTCAACTCTCTCTCAATCCACAAGGTCAACGAAAGACAGGAGAGGAAGAAGACAAAGGGATGATACGTCAAAAACTAAGAGCTAAAGCTCCCCACACCTTGGGGAAGAAGTGACTCCAATAAAGCTACCAAATCACTGTCACTTTCCCAGTGACACAGCGTAGAGCCTGGACTGGGACTGCATTTCTAAGGAGAGCAGAGAAATGTCTCTGCCTCAGAGCACAGCTCCACTGACTACACTCTGTGGCTCCAAGGAGTAATGGCTCGCATGTGTTATCCCAGGGTCTAAGGAATAGGTAATCTCCCATGGTCAGTAGCCCCTAAAACAAAAAAGTGTGTTACAAAAAAACACGGCTTATATTGGCACACATGGGGTTACAGGTTGAGCTACATAAAGTCTTGTAGTTGTGTACAGAGAAATTGGGCTGTATAGACTTGTGGCCCTAGATGAGGAGGATACTCAGATGGCTGCTTGGACAGGACATCTCCTAGAAGGGCTGGGTGCTCCCAGGGCCTGCCTCCTGGCTTGCGCTCAGGTGACCTGGCAGATTCCAAAGCTCCCCATGCTGGGGGAGACTATTTTACCTGCCTGAGCCTTAAGAGCCAAGCAGTGGAAAAGAAGAGGAGAGATCAGTGTGGGGATCCCCCTGGGAAAGGCACCAAGGGGTCGGGAGGGAGGTGAGAAAAGGGCAAGGAGTGGGGGCTAAGCAGCAGCAGGGCTTAGTGGGGTTGCAGCTTCTAGTTCACAGACTCCAATTCGTGCTCCAGCTAAAGCTCTCGCCCGGAATCCCTGGGGAGCTCTGTGCTGGTGTTGGGACCCCTGGCCCTCTGCCTGACAGGCAGCCCAAGGCCATGGTGGGGCAAATGCCTTGGTCTCCCTTTCCAGGCTGGGCTCTGAGCGTTTACATGTGCTCATGTGAGACGGGAGAAGTCTTCATGTTTGAAGACCTTGTTTTCACAACTGCAGAGAAAACAGCCCCCAATTTCTTTCCTGAGATTCTAATCCCTCCATGTGCTGCCAGTTCCCAGGGCCCAAACCACTGGGGAGATGCAGGGTCTGGTGATGGTGGTAATGATGGTGAGAGGGGTATGGCTGCTGTGCTGTCTTCAGACCTTACCCAGTGCTCGGGGGTCCCTCCCTGGGGGGCTTGGTACTGCTCCGGCAGCTGACCAGGGGCTTGGGGAACAGACCAGTGACTTCTCTGGGCTGAGGCCCTGTTCCCCTGGTTGCTCCCCGTGGCTTCACCTCCACAGAGGCCACAAGAGTCACTACTGTGGCCAAGAGAATAAATATTTTTGCTAAGTACCGGCTCTCCAGCTCCTGAGGAAGAGGGAGGGTCAGGGAGTCCGGGGGTCTGGTGGAGGCGAGATAACCAAGGGTCTGCCTTCAGTCATGGTGGGAGCGGCAAACAGGATGATCAATACCATTTAACTGATGTCTAAATGGCACCTCCAGCACCTCCTTGGGTGAGCCAGTCTGGGCCCGTGAAGCTGACTTTATCCGGGCACTTGGTGTTCTTTCTGCAAGGGAAACATGGACAGATAACCAGGCATTCAGCCCGCTGGTAAAAAGAACCACAGGGTGGTGCTCCAAGAAAATGAACTGCAGAGGAGGCCAGTCCTGGTCGCTAGGGAAGACGTGTTCCACAGCTCCTCTCAGAGGCAGATGGCTTCATGGGAGACTTATACAAGAGGCTTGCCCAGGGTTCCGCCATTTCCAGACCACAGCCCACAGAGCTATCCTTCACTGTGGCTCTGCAGGGATTCTGTGATCCAGGTATCACCTATCCCTGCTCTCTAGGTGTTGCCCCAAATTAAAAAGTTACTTACCATTCTCACCTCCGGGGGGGTGGGTAGAGTGAAGGAGTGGAGCCTTGCTGGCTGGCAACAATGGCTGTAGAAGAAAGCCCTGAGTGAGAAGGAGGATGTGTTAGTGTGGGACTCCCAGACCCTCCCCTTAAGCACTCTCCCTTTTTGCCAGCTGAGTGGGTATTGGGAAGAGCTTCTCCTTAAATTCCTAGCTCCACTGAGTTCTGGGGTGCTGACAGAAGAAAATCTGATACTTGGATAGATACAGCGGCTCGGGATAGATAGTCAGGCTCTGTTTTTCAGTTGCTTGTTACTCTTTGGCTGTGGGAACACCTGCTCCTTATTCTTCTGAATATCAAAGCCAATTTTCCGGAGGAGTTTGAGAATCCCCAAGCTCCAAGGGATGAAACAAATGTCATGATTTTACTGATTGTCTGCAGGAGGCTAGGACTATGGACAGATGAGACGCTCAAGGGAAAAAAAGGGGGGGGGGGTTCTTGCCAGGGGCCCCCTGCTATGGGCAGTGCTACTGGGATGGACTAGAAAGGATAGGAAGTGGGGAAGTGAGGCTTACCTGCTGCATAGGGTAAGTTGTACTGTGCTGGGAGCAGTGAGTACCCCAAGTGGTGGTGGTGGTGGTGTGTGGACATCAGGCGCTGAGAAGGGGAGGTTCGGGGCCGGTCAACACTCCTTTCACCCCCGCCTGCTCCCCCGACGCTGCTACAGCTGCCACCACCCCCAACCGCCCCACAGCCTCCCCGATCTCTCTCCTGAGAAGTTTTATCACTTATCTGGAAAGGAAAGCAGACACAAAAGCTCTACTGTGAGACACATACATGAAAGCAAGATGCCCAGAGCCCACATTACAGCTCCTTAAAGATGCAGGTCACCTAAGAATCAAGGAGGTGCCTGGCAGAGCTATTGTCAAGTCAGCCAAACCACACTGTGGTTAGGTAGGACTTGAACTAGTCCATCCTCTCCCAGACCCTGGATCTGGCCTTATTTGTCCCTGACAACAGTCAGTGTCACTGCACTTCCCTCACCGTGGGAGACTTGCTCTTGTAATGACTGGCATGCTGCTGCAAGAGGTCCAGGGCTTTGGACTCTGAGCTGGATTTACAACTGACACTGGGGCTGGCTCGTGCCTTGTCAGCATCTTCACCCCCTGAGACCTTGCTGCCATACGGGGAGAAAGAGTAGCTGGAAGGCAGGTAGGAACCTGGGGAAGAGAAATAAAGCAGTCAAAGAAATGGGAGAGGGAGAAGAAACTCTGCTTCAGTGAGCCTGGTGAGGCTCAGGCTGAGATATTTTCTACTGCAGTGTCTTCGGGCTGAGACTCAGTGTGTACTTCCTTTACTGAGCTCTAGAGGCAAACAGCTAAGGGATATTAGGAACATGGCCCTCAGTTTCTGGGGAACCAACTTCCTTAGAGCCCCAATCTCAGATTCATCTTGGAGAGGTGATACAGTCATAGGATTTGAAAGATATTGGATATGGAGATGTCCTTGGGCTCAAATCCTTCCTCTACTTACCAGTTAGGTAACCCTGAACAAAATTAACAAATTAATTAGCTCAAATTAACCTTCTGAGCTTCAGTTTCTTGACCATCAAAATGAAGATACCAATACTTATTTCATAGGATGACAGAGAAGATTAAATAAGATAATGTACATAAATCACCTAGTCCAGTGCCTGGCACAGAGCAGGTACTCATCAAATAGAACAACTGTTTTTATATAGAAGGACTGGGGTAACAGGAGAAGGGAATACTACAGGATGAGACAATTTCCTATCTCAGTTTGAAAAGCTTAAGTGTCCTACTTAGTATTTGCCTTATAATGTCAATATCAAGCCTATTTCAGCTGCTCTCCTATAGGGATGTGGGAGCTCCAAGAAGTGAAAGAGTCTTCCACCCCAGAAGCATCCCACATGGCTCTTCAGGCAACAGAGATCAGTGAGTAAAGTGAGCCTTTTCTTCTAACAAGTTAAAAAACACTTTAACTCCTACCTTGTGCCTCCCTCCCCAAGAACTCATGGATGGCAGTATAAAGAGTTTATCTTTCCCAGACTGAATCTTTCTAGCTGGACTTACCCCCAGTATGACTTCAAACTGCTCTTCCCCTCACCAACTGCCTCCTGACCTTACAGCTAAACACAATTTTGCAAATGAATACATGCACTCTCCTGGGTTGAATTTTATTTGTTCCACCGGTTCTCTCCTGCTCCAATTAAGTTGTAAGCTCCTTGAGGGGATTGAGCTAGTCTTCCGCTATTTCTTTTGTATTCCCCACAGTGCCTAGCACATTGCAAAATGTAGAGTCAGTGTTTTTGTTTGTTTGTTTTTCTGGCCATGCCCCGAGGCATGTGGGATCTTAGTTCCCTGACCAAGGATTGAACCTGTACCGGCTGGGACCACCAGGGGAGTCCCTAGAGTATATGTTTAGAAAATCCCAGCTGAGGGAAGACGGCTCTGGTAGAGAGGGGGTTTTGCCTTTAGTTATCCATAAAAATTGACTGTAGAGTCAACCCTCTAGCTGGTGCAAGGGAGGGAGAAGTGGTCCCACAGACTGTAAGTAGGGGTCATTCAAGGAGCTCAGGATTAGTGCCCACTTCACAGAAGGCCACATTCAAATCAGAGCTGTCATCTACCTGAGCCTCAGTAAGACTTAGAGCTGAGCAAGAAAACTCTGGATTCGAAATCTGTGCCTCATTTACCTTCCCACTGAATGGAACAGCAGCTGGAATTCGGTGCCGTACCTGGGTAGTTCTGCATCATCACGGCAGGCATACCCCGGTAGCTGGGGTGGTTGGGGTCATAGGACTGGCTGTAGGAGTAGCCGTGCATGTAGGGGATGTAGGACTGGTGCTGGGTGAGGGGAGAGGACACAGGCACGTGGACACCTGGTCGGGGCTCCTTGCTCCCGAGGCGGGATTCCTCAGACGTGGGCAGCTTGCAGTCACTACTTGTGCTTTCCTTCCCGTCCTCCTTGGGCACAGAGTCCTTACTCCGACTCCTTTCCTCCTTCAGTTTGCGGTCCCGCTCCTCCTTCCACCGCTCATCCTCTGACTTGATGTCTGAGTACTTAGCAGGATAAACATATGTCCACATCCGGGGCTCTGCTTCCTACAACAATCACAGAATGAGCTCTGAGCGTTTTACAGATTTCAAGCCCAATGTCCCCGTAGAAACACCAGAGCAGATAATACTAGACATCTGGGGCACAGCAGGATCTTGGCCTCTACTGACCTTTGTTTAAAATCACCTCTGCTCCCTCCTGCTTAAATGCCTGTCTCCTCCCCCCATAAAAGGAAATAAGATGTGGTGAAAGAAAGGGAAAATCCACCAGTGGGTCTTCTCTAGGCGAGAACAAGCATTCTGGGGAAAGGACTCCTTGACTAGAAGAAGCCGTTCCCTTTCCAAGGATATTTAGGTGGTTTCCCTTCTTCAGAGCAAACTCAGGGGCAGAGAGCTACAGGTGCTGCCCCGCTCAGAGGAGGGTGGTCTAACTGTGGCACAAAGAGGGAAGGGGAGACTTTCTAAGTCTGAGGAACAGAGCAAAATGTAAGACCAAGTTCTTAGTTCTAACTCTGCCTAGAAAACCTTTTTGAGAGTAACTCACTGTGAGTTGTGTACTTCTGGCCTACTTTAAAAAATGGAGAGACCACCATTAACTCATTCCATAGGAACCACACAGTGGAAGAAACCTGAACTAGGAGTCACTAGATACCTGGGTTCCAGTTCTGGCTCTGCCAGTTAAGCCTCAAGTAATTCCAGACAAATCAAGCTAACTTGCCTGGGCCTCTCTTGTCAAATGCGAAAAATACCTTTTACTGGTGTAAAAAGTGCTTTTTTTAAAAAAAATGTTAGGGCTTCCCTGGTGGCACAGTGGTTAAGACTCTGCCTGCCAACACAGAGGACACAGGTTTGAGCCCTGGTCCGGGAAGATCCCACATGCCATGAAGCAACTAAGCCCGTGCGCCACAACTACTGAGCCTGCGCTCTACAGCCCACGCGCCACAACTACTGAAGCCCGCGCACCTAGAGCCCGTGCTCCGCAACAAGAGAAGCGACCGCAATGAGAAGCCCGCGCACTGCAACGAAGAGTAGACCCCGCTCGATGCAACTAGAGAAAGCCTGCGTACAGCAACGAAGACCCAACGCAGCCAAAGATAAATAAGAAACAAACAAAAAAAGTTAAAATGATTTACCAAAGTAAAGAATCCGTAAAATTATAGATTTATTCTGCAAATCTGTATTCTGTTGATTCCCTACAAAAGGACAGCCCTGATTTGTAAGACAGAAAAACTATCAAACGGTATTTCTATTTCCTTCCAGAACAGTTACCTGTCGGTACCAGAGTATTGGATCCACCTCTGCCTGTCGGCCACACTCGGCACCTGTCTTCGCCTCAGAGGCCTCCTTGCCTAGGTGGCTGGCCTCACTCAGCTTTACTTTAAGTCCTTCTGGGGCCTGGCTGGGGAGCTTGGAAGAGTCATCCAACTTGGGAATAATGACTGATTTGGCAGGGTCAGCCCCTTGCTCCTTGGCCTTCCCGGGTCCTGACTTCACCAGGTCTGTCAGGCTGGGGGCCTTGGTGAGACTTGGTGGAACTGACGGCTTTTGCTTCCATTCTTCCTTGAGTGCTGCCTCCCGCTCCTTCAGGCCCATCTCTGCCTTCTTATCCAGTCCCCGCTGCTGCTGCTCCAAGCTCTGCCGTTTCTGCTGTTCTTCATACTGCTGCCGGTAGGCTGTGTTAGTGCTCAGGAGGTGGGTGTGGTAGCTCTGGTCGCTGTAGCCGTAGGGGGGCACATAGGCATACTGGTTGTAGTACAGGGACTGCATGTACATGTTGGGACGTTGCTGGATGACGGAGGGCTGCTGACTGGAACTGCTCAGCTCTGGTTTCTTTTCCTCACAGGCATCGTTCTTCACTTTTCCCTCTATGCTCTCAGGCTCCTCATCCTTTTTTGTCTTCAGGGCCTGGCTCTCCACTCCTGCCTGGCTGCTGGGGTTCAGAGCCCCTGGGCTGGATTGTGTGTAACTTGGAGAGTAGTAACTCTCAAAGCCTTGGTAATATGGTGAGTCTTTGCTCTGTGGCTGAGGGGGGAAAAGGGTTTTCTTGGCCCCGTCCTTAGCCAACTGTTCAGGGTCCTTTGATTTGACGCTTTCCACTTTGCCCTCCCCATCCTCCCCCGCATCAGAGATGTCGGAGTATGCAGGGCTGTTGGTTTTGACTGAGCTGGCTTCAGCCCCATTCTGGGTCACTACATGTAAGGGGGTCATGGGCTGGGTAGGGGTAGTGCTATCTAGGCGGCTACAGCCTCCAATTGAAGGGCTGGGAGCATTGTCCGTGAAGCTGTAGATCTTGTCAGCTTCCGCCTTGATGCTAGCCAGTCGGCTCTGGTGGGGGTCTGAGGAGCCATTTAGGAGCACCTCCATCTTCATCCCATCTCCTGATGATTCCCTGAATGGGCTTTTGCCTTCTTCTGCTCGACACACCTTCCCAGGGGTCAGAGGACTTTCAAGTTCCTTTGAAGATTCCTTCTTTTTTTTGTCTTTCTTTTTCTTGTCCTTGGCTGGAGTCAAGGCAGGGTTGACTGTGAAAGGTTCTCCCATCACAGTGGGCTTGGGCTGAATGGGCTTCAGCTGGGGGCTGTTGGGCATGGCCTGGACCACTGTGGTGGTCAAGCCTGAGGAGGAGCCTGGGCTTGCTGCTGTGAAGGTGGCTGTCTGGAAGGTGTAAATCTGCTGTGGGGGGATGGCAGGGGCAATGGGCCGGGCTGACTTTAAACTTTTGGAAGGAATCTTTTCAGGTTTCAAACTAGAGGGCTTTTTACATTTTTCTTTTTCCATACACTTCCTTTCCAAAGACTCAAAGGCGTCATTGCTTGTTTCATCCATTACTGAGGGTCCATCATCAGAGCCATCATTGGATAAGGCCCCGAGATCTGGGTCCCCTTCCCCACTCAGCTTTTTCTTACAGAGGCCTTTTGTGCTGAATTTGCTTGAAGGAGAAGGGCTATGGGGCTCTATGAGCCGAACTTTGGGGGTAGCGGAGCGGGCAGGGGACAAGGAACCTTTTTGTGAGACAGATGCACCATTGCAGCTCCCGAGGTCTGCATGTAGGGTGGGCTCCTCTCCGTACTCACTGTCTCCATCTGCTTCTGGCTTGCTGTCGTCATCTGTATGGGCATGAGCTTGGTGGTACTTAAGTCCATTGATGTGCTTGTACTTTTTGTTGCAGTTTGGGTGGGGACAGTCAATCAGGACTGGGGAAGGACAATTTCTGTCTAGAACAGTGGGTTCCACTTTGGTCCCAGGGAGGGGGCCAGTGGCTGAGCCCATGGAATTAGTACGGACACGCTTGCTCCCTTTGGAGTCCTCTGAGCTAGAATTCAGCTCCATGTCTGAAAGGGGTTTGTTTTTCCGCTTAGTAGCTGAGGAAGGGCTGGCCTTGACATCCTCAGAGGTGCTGCTGGCAGCTGGGCGATGTTCCGAAGAATTCTGGCTGCCCCGACGGCCTTTGCTATTGGCTCCTGCTCGGGTTTTGCTGCTACCGCTGGTCCCTTTGCTGTCCGAGGCTGTGGCTGTCTCATTGACAGGTGTGTTACTGTTGGGACGCATGCGTTTGCCTCTACCCCGACCATTGCGCATTTCCAAGTCACTGGTGGGAGAGTCACAGAACCTTGGCAAATGACAAACACAACAGGATATTATTAAGAAAAAAAGCTATCTTCAAACCAGTTTAGCTGCAGCCTCCAGAAGAACTGTCCATATGGTAACTATCATTTTCAGTGAATATGATTTGTTAAAGGAACTTCTGAAAGCATGGTAACTGCATTAACTGGTGAGCTCCTAGAATGTTATCTGCATACTAACTATAAATTATTCCCCAAGATTTGGGTTCCCCTAACCCTGACAAACTGGAAATTAATATTAGGAACCAGCCGTAAAGTGCTATTCCCTGAAATATCAGTCTTACGGCCAACTGCAACTTTGAAAAGGTCCTTGTGAAACCCAGACTGTCTAGTGGAGTTTATGAAACTGAAAATGTTTTCGAGTTTAAACTTCTGAGAGATAGCTACTATCAAAAAACATCATCAATGAATGCTTATTCACCTGTAGTCAGATTCTGGCCTTGGTCTCAAGGTGACTGTAGGTAGAAGCCAGAATTCAGTCATTCCAGATAAAGGCTTAAATAGGATCTTCTCACCATTCCTACCCATTGATTTATTCTTCTTGAATGCCAGATGAATATAATGCCTTCCCTTGTTTCTATAACATAACTGTCCTTTAAAAGCTGGGTGTCTTTTAAAAGCTGTCCAATTCTAACAGGATAAAGGTATAAGGGATCACTGATGAGGGTGGTTCAGATTAACATAAGCTAAAAAGCTGTAGAGTGCTTACCTGGGGGGTGCCCAGTCATGTCGTGTGCAGTCAAGAAGTGTACCTACGTAAGTCTTGTTCCTCCATGTTACATTCACCACCAACATCCCTGAAAGACAAGAAGACTCAGATATAGACAAGAGAAATGCTGTTGGCCACTGAGAAGAGTATTTTCCATCTGAGTAGCATTCTGGCTCCAGTAGGAGGGTTTAGGGGGTGCTCTAGGTCCCAGTGGGCCTAACAGCATTAGGCTGGAATAGTTCCACGGGAACTGCCTACAACACTAACAGGGCCCCTTAGGATGGGCAATGGTTGCAAAGATTCCATGGTCCAGTTAAGGCACATTTTCCTAACTTTTAAAAAATTACACAGTATTTCAAATACACTAAAAAAATACAAAGGATAACTAAACAAAAACTCATGTACCCACCACCCAGCTCAATGGATTTATAAAATTTTGTGCTATACTTGCAACAGATTTATTTTTTAAAGAATAAAACATCATAGTTGAAAACCATTGTTTACTATATTTTCAAACTTGCCATTGATAGGATCATGCTGGGTATATAACTTACCTTTCTCACTTAACATTACAAATTTGAGATTTATCAATGTTGACATGAAGAGCTTAACCCATTTATTTTAATGGTGCTCAAGTATGTCATTGCATGATTTGACCACAATTTATACATACTGTTGATGGAAATTTAGATGTTTCTTGCACATTTTCACTCTTAAATGACATCACAGTGAACATTCCTGACATGTTCATTTTATTTAAAAATGGTTTTGAACAGATACCATAGTCACACTCCAAAATTTAAAAGGTAGCAAAAAAAAAAAAAAATGCAGACAAACCCCAAAATAAAATGAAGTGTCCCTCCTGTCACTGTTCTTCAGCTTTGCAGGTCCCATACTCAGAAACACCCATGGATATCCATGTACTCCTCCAGAGGTATTTTATATATTTATAAGCAAATATGTTTATACATTCTTCCTCAAATGGTAGCAATGTACACCAATGTTCTGCACATTTTCCACATAACCATATATTTTGGATCATTCCACATGAGTAAACATAGAACTACTTCATTCTTTTCAATGGCTGCATATGAATGATTTCAAACCGTACCAACATTTATTTATCCAGTCCCCTGTTGATGAACATTTAGGTTGCTTCATTCTTCTGCTGTTACAAATAACGCTGAATAAATAACCTAGTACAAATGTCTTATCTTACATATCACAGAATATATCTGTAAGGTAAATTCCTGTAAGTAAAACTGCTAATCACAGAGCATTTGTATTTGGATTTTTCATAAATACTGCCAATTTGCCCTCAGAGAGGATGTACTAATTTATAAACCCACCAGTAGTTCATGAGAACACCTGTTGTCCCTTCCCTGTGGCAACATAGTATTCTCAAACTTTCTGGTTTTGCCAATCTGACTGGAGAAAAATGGTGTTTTATGTAGTTTTAATGTCATGTTTCTTATTATGAGTTCGTATAGCATTTCATTACAAGATACCATTATGAGACATTTGTATTTACCTTCTAATGAACTGTCTGTTCATATCCTTTTCTCATTTTTCTACTGAATTATAGTCTTTTTCTTATTTGTGACTGTTTATATACCACAGTAAGCCTTTTGACTGTACTACAAATCAGATATTTCCCTCAGTTTGTCATTTGCCAACGGTGGTTAATGCTATGCAGAAATTACTTACTTTTAGGTTGTTACATTTATCAATCTTTTATGGCTTCAGAATTTTTATCATATTTCAAAAGGCTTTCCCCATTCCATCACTTTATGAATAGTTTTTTTTCTTATGGTTTCTTCTAGTATTTTTATGGTTTGATTTTTTAATATTTTAATCTTTGATGCACCTGGAATTTAAGATGGTATAAAATGTCTGACATGGACTTTTTTTTTTTTGGAGGCGCCGCACAGCTTGTGGGATCTTAATTCCCCGACTAGGGATTGAATCTGGCCCTAGGCAGTGAGAGCACAGAGTCCTAACCACTGGAACTCCAGGGAATTCCCTGACATGGACTTTTTAATTTTGTTTTTTTTTTTTTGCCTTAATTCTAAATTATTTTTGGTTAGTTTTACATTGAATGAAGTCAAATATATTAAGCTTTTCCTTTATTTATTTTTTTTTGCGGTACGTGGGCCTCTCACTGTTGTGGCCTCTCCCGTTGCGGAGCACAGGCTCTGGACGCACAGGCTCAGTGGCCATGGCTCATGGGCCTAGCCGCTCCGTGGCATGTGGGATCTTCCCGGACCGGGGCACGAACCCGTGTCCCCTGCATCGGCAGGCGGACTCTCAACCACTGCGCCACCAGGGAAGCCCAGCTTTTCCTTTATTGTTTGTGCTTTTTATGTCTAATCACAAGGTCATAAACATTCTACCATGAAATATTTTATAGGTATCTTTAACAAGCTAAGAATGTTTTTTACATTTTTAGTGGTAGAAAAAAATGAAAAGGAGAATAATATTTTGTCATGTGAAATTATATGAAATTCAAATACTGCTCAGAAATAAAGTTTTATTGGAATATAGCCACATTTATTCATTTGCCCATTGCCTATGCCCAATTACACGCCTCAAGGCAGACAGAGTTGAGTATGTGTAATAGAGGCTATATGGCCCTCAAAGCCTAAAATGTTTACTATTTGGCCCTTTACAGAAAAGGTTCACCAACCCCTGTTTTAGATCTTTTTTTCTAATATAAGCATTTAAGGTATAAATTTCCCTCATAGCCCACTTTAGTTGCAGTCCACAAGTTTTGATATGTTTTCATTATCATTCAGGTCAAAACATTTAGTTTTCCTGGCTTTTTTTTTTTTTTTTTTGATTCTGGATTTATTTAGAAGAGTGTTGTCAAATTTTCAAATACCTGGGAATTTTCCAACTATCTTTTTGTTCCTGATTTCTAATATAATTCTATTGTGATTAGAAAACATACTATATATGATTTCAATTCTTTTAAATTTATTGAGAATTAATTTATGGTATAAAATATGGTCTATCTTGAAGAACATCCCATGTGCACCTGAAAAGAATATTTCAAAATGTATACTCTGCAGTTGTTGGGTAGCCTATAAATGATAGATCAAGTTGATTGATAATGTTTTTCAAATCTTCTATATCCTTATTAATTTTCTATCTTCTTATCAATTATACTTGCCACTTGTTCTTGCTTAATGGAACTCCTATTTGGACCTTCTAGACTAATCCTCTTATCTTTCTAGCCTATTTCCCATTTCTTTGTCTTCTGGTTGTATATTATAAGGGATTTCCTTCATCTTCTAGGCTACATACTGAAATTGTCATTTTTACCATTTTTAATAAAAAAAAAGTATCCTTGTTTCATGGGATACAGTATTTTATCTCTGAAGATATTTCATTATATATTTTTTTCTCTGAATAGTCTTTTGCTCTCTCAGTAGTTTTTTCCCTCTAACTCCTTTTTTTGTTTGTTTTGTCCTACATTCTCTTGTTTTTCAGGTTTTCCTCAAAAAGTTTGGTGATCTTCGGATCTTGTTCATATTTAAATGAAAGGTAATAAAAATTGGACTGGAAGCACTATGTGTGGGCCTTTCCATTAAGCCATGAATACTGGTAGAGATTTTTCCTCCTTTCCAGGACTTGTCAGATTCCCCCAGAGAAGAACTCTTTAATTTCTTACCTGCCTGCCAGTTTCTCTATGTTATATGGATTTTCACTTGGTCCTTGGTACAGCACCCTGCCTTCCTTTATGCCCAGTGTCCCTGCTCTGGTTGAAACTCTCCGAAGAGTGAACATCAGTTTTCTGTAATGGCAGAGGGGCTGTGTAGGATGGGGATAATAATGCACAGCCTTTGCTTCTTCTCTAGACCTTCAGCCAGTCTTCTGTTTTCAGCTTCACCCCATATTCCCTGTGTTCAAAGGTACTGATATTTCCAATTGCTGAATATTTCTAGAAATCTGTGGTGCAAACTCCTTATTCTTGGCTCTCCTTCCTCCCAACCTCAGGTAAACAAAGAAACAAACAAGCTTCTGTTTTTTCAGGTCTCTTAAATCAGCATTGTGCATCTGCTTTCTAGTGTCCCAAGTTTTACTGATTTATACCTGTCTGTCTTCTTTACCTTGTGAGTTTATATCTTAAAAACAAAATCCCTTTACTGACATTTGAATGGGTTTTAGGGGGAAGGTAGGAGGTAAACATGTACTTTCAATCTACCATATTTAACCAGAATACTGAATTTACTTTTTAAAAAGATAAATAAATTATTTATTTTTGGCTGTGTTGGGTCTTCGTTGCTGCATGAGGGCTTTCTCTAGTTGGCGATGAGCGGGGGCTGCTCTTCGTTGCAGGCTTCTCATTGCAGTGGCTTCTCTTGTTGCAAAGCACGGGCTCTAGGCGTGCGGGCTTCAGTAGTTGTGGCGTGCGGGTTCAGTAGTTGTGGCTCGTGGGCTCTAAAGCACAGGCTCAGTAGTTGTGGTGCACGGGCTTAGTTGCTCCGCGGCATGTGGGATATTCCTGGACCAGAGGTGGAACCCGTGTCCCCAGCATTGCCAAGCGGATTCTTAACCACTGTGCCACCGGGGAAGTCTCCCTGAATTTACTTTTATTTATCTGTTTGGTATACAGTACTTGGAGTGTACAACCTACCTAGTTAAGTTTCTAATTAGAATTTCTCTAATTCAGGAAAGTCATTACCTGTTGTATATTAATTTACTGTCTTTCTGCCATTCTTTTTTTTTCTAGGACTCACGTTGATCTCTCATATATTTTTTCTTTGTGCTTGATTCTTTCAATTTATAATCTTTTCTTTGACTACATGCAGCCTAGAATTTATCCAATGTATTGAGGTTTTTTTTTTGTTTTTTGTTTTTCCGGTACGCGGGCCTCTCACTGATGTGACCTCTCCCATTGCAGAGCACAGGCTCCGGACGCACAGGCCTAGCAGCCATGGCTCACGGGCCCAGCTGCTCCGCGGCATGTGGGATCTTCCCAGACTGGGGCACGAACCCGTGTCCCGCATCGGCAGGCGGACTCTCAACCACTGTGCCACCAGGGAAGCCCTGTATTGAGGTTTTTAAAAAATTTCAATGACTATAATATATAATTATATTTAAATGACTTTTTCTCATTTCCAAAATTTTAAACTGGTTAATTTTTCATATCTACATGACATTATTTAATTACTGGCTGTTTGGTTCACAGTTTTATTTTTTTCATAGTTTTATTTTTAAAAGAGTTTATTATTCTGTTTCTCTTTAAGAATTCTGAACATACTTATTACAGTCTTTGTACCATATGTTAATTTCATTAGGCGTGCGTTCAATTCCTGATGGTTAAATTTTTAAAACTAATTTAAAATTTTTGAGATAATTATAGATTCACATACAGTTGTAAGAAATAATAAAGAGATCCCACATGCCCTTTAATGGTAACATTTTGCAACAAAACTATAGTATAATATCCCAACCGAGATTCTGCCATTAATATAATGAAGAAACAAAATATTTCCATCAACACAAGGGTACCTCATGTTGTCCTTTCCTAGCTACACTCATTTCCCTCCCATCCCCACCCCTCCTCAATTCCTGGCAACTAGTAATCTGTTTCTCATTTCTATAATTTTGTCATTTCAAAAATATTATATAAATGGAATCATATAGTATATAACCTTCTGGGGCTGTTTTTTTTTTTCTACCAGCATATAGTTCTCTGGAGATTTATCCAGGTTGTTGTATGTATCAATAGTTTAGTCCTGGGCTTCCCTGGTGGCGCGGTGGTTGAGAGTCCGCCTGCCGATGCAGGGGACACAGGTTCGTGCCCCGGTCTATAAACTATAAAAAAAGTTTATAATAGTCCTTTTTATTGGTGGTTTGGTATGGAGATACCATAGTTTGTCCTACCACTCACCTGCTGAAGGACATCTGGGTTGTTTCCAGTATTTGGCTATTATGAATAAGCTGCTATACACATTGGTGTACAGGTTTTTGTGTGAACTTAAGTTCTTTTGTTTTTTAAAAATAAGATTTATTTATTGGTTTTGTTTTGGCTGTGTTGCACAGCATGGCATGTGGGATCTTAGTTTCCTGATCAGGGATCAAACCTCCACCCCCTGCAGTGGAAGGGTGAAGTCTTCACCAGTGGACCACAAAGGAAGTCCCCTGAACTTAAGTTTTTCATCTCTCCCAAATAAATACCCAAGAATGCATTTACTGGGTCATATTGTAGCTGCATTTAGTTTTTTTTTAACTTAAAAAAAAAAATTATTTATTTATTTATTTTTGGCTGCGCTGGGTCTTTGTTGCTGCACGCGGGCTTTCTCTAGTTGTAGTGAGTGGGGGCTAGTCTTTGTTGCGGTGAGCGGGCTTCTCATTTTGTGGCTTCTCTTGTTGCGGAGCACGGGCTCTAGGTGCATGGGCTCAATAGTTGTGGCTCATGGGCTTAGTTGCTCTGCTGCAATATGGGATCTTCCCAGACCACAGATTGAACCCATGTCCCCTGCATTGGCAGGCGGATTCTTAACCACTGCACCACCAGGGAAGTCCTCTCTCTCTCTTTTTAATCTTAACCATTCTAAAAGTTGTATAGTAATATCTCATATTGTGATTTTTAATTTGCATTTCCCTCATGCTAATGATGTTAAACATCTTTTTCATGTGCTTATCTGCCATCTGTATATCCTCTTTGGTGAAATATCTGTTCATATTTTAGCTCATTTTCTGACTGGATTGTTTTCTACTGTTGAGTTTTGAGAGCTCTTTATGTATTCAGATACTAGTCCTCTGTTGGATATTTCTATATATTATATATATATATATATGATATATATATATATATGATATATATATAATGTAAAGGTGTTTTAGTTGTATTTAGTGGGAGAAATCAGGAAAGGTATGTCTACTCCATCTTCCTGAAAATGGAAGTCCTGGTTAATTTTTGGTGGTTATCTTTCTTAGCATTAGATTTCTATTATATATAATTTTGGTTTGCAGTCTCTTTTTTGAAAGAGATGTTTTTGTTACTAATTTCCCCCCTTCTCTGTTTAATAGTTTTGCAATTTCTTCCATCTAGCCCCCTAAGGACCTAGTCTGAAGAGGTCTTCTAATGGCCTGAGCCATTAGAAGATATCACAGTTCTAATCATTGAACCAGAAGGCAGCTTCTTCACAACTCCTTAGGCTTCCCTCCTCCTCCACTCAATTAACTTTTTTTCTTTTTTAAGTAACAAATTCTTTATCAAGGGCAATTTTTTTTAAAGCTCCAACAACAGGTAGGTTCTATTATAATCAAACCTAATACAGTAGATTGATTTCATTAGTTGCTCCAATTCTTCACCTTTGTCTGAATCTACACAATTTCCCATGCAACTAACTTGCCACTTGTCACTCTGTTGTGAAGCCCTATACCTATATACCCTTTAAAAAAAAATCTGCTTTATAGTTATAATTTATATACAATAACATCCATTCATTTTAAAATATATAATTTGATGAGTGTGATTAATATTTACAGTTGTATAATTACTACCATGATCAATTTATAGAACATTTCCATTAGTCAAAAAGTACTCAGCCCTTGTGCAATCAATCTCATTTCACCATCCCCAGCCCCAGACAATGACTAATCTGGTTTATATTCCTATAGCTTTGCCTTTTCCAGAATTTCATATAAAATGAATCAGACAGCTTGTAGTCTTCCACATCTGGCTTCTTTCACTTACTTAACATAATGCTTTTGAGATTCACCATGTTGCTGCATGTATCAGTAAGTAGTTCATTTCTTTTTGTTGCTAAGTTCAATTAACTTTTTAAAAGTCTCCTTCCATGAGACTGGTTGGGGGCGTGGCATCCTACTCCCCTGGCCTCAAGTTCTCTCTATTTATGAACTATCTCTATAGATATTTTCAGTACCAGGAACTCACCTCTCAGGCACCGTTCTCTGGTCCCATACCTGGAGGCCAGCAGGCCCACAGTTTCAGCCTCACTCAGTGACTTGCATCTCTTCTGTTTTTGGTCCATGGATAAGATTATTTTGTTTGTGAGCCCAAACATGTTCTCTGATTTTCACTTTATATATTTTACTTCTTGCTATGTGTTCAGAACAAAAGGGATGTGTCGAAAGTTTGAATACAGTAATTCAATGTGCCCAAAGGCACATTTTCTATGTAATGTATCTAGAGAATAAGACTCTAGAAGTTGGACTTCCCTGGTGGCGCCGTGGTTAAGAATCTGCCTGCCAATGCAGGGGACACGGGTTCGAGCCCTGGTCTGGGTGGATCCCACATGCCACAGAGCAACTAGGCCTCTGTGCCACAACTGCTGAGCCTGCACTCTAGCACCCGCGAGCCACAACTACTGAAGCCCGCGCGCCTACAGCCCATGCTCCGCAACAAGAGAAGCCACTGCAATGAGAAACCCATGCACCACAATGAAGAGTGGCCCCTTCCTGCCACAACTGGAGAAAGCCCGTGTGCAGCAACGAAGACCCAACACAGCCAAAAATAAAATATGACAAAAAAAAAAAAAGAAAAGAACTGAGCAGAAAAGAAAAAAAAACAACTTAAAAGGCTCCAAAATTAGTCTTTTGTTTGTCTTTGGTCATAGACTAATAAAATACTATTTGATTAAGCACTCCCAGGGCCTATCTGTAATAACTCAACTATATTCTTCTTTGATGTAGAATGCTGTCTAAAGATCACTGAACTTGCAGTCAGAAAACCTTAGTCCAAATCCTTGCTCTGGGACTTCCCTGGTGGTCCAGTGGTTAAGACTCAGCGCTCGCAATGCAGGGGGCCCAGGTTCGATCCCTGGTCAGGGAACTGGATCCCACATGCCACAAACTAAGAGCCTGCATGCCACAACTAAGACCCAACGCAGCCAAAAATAAATAAATAAATACATAAAAAAAAAGTTACTTTGTAAATAAGGAAATGGAAGCCCAGAAAGGTTAAGTAATTCACTCATTACTCATTATTGATGAGTGGTCAGATCTTCAAGGCATTACACAGCTATCTCTTAATGGGTTCTGATTCTTTTTACACAACTTCCTTAATATGTCCCCTTATCTTCATCTTACATAAAAGATACATAAAGGACTGTAGGGAGGCATCCAGGGGGAAAGAGGACAGGATTTCTATCCCTTTCTAGAGCCCTGGCATCTTAAGGGAAATGACAAACCTCCTAAGAAAGCAATTGGGCTAAATTCTCTCCGGCTGTTAGCAAAGTGAATTCACATGGATGTCTCCTCCCAGTGATGGGCTGCTCTGATTACTGTATAACCAATTTGAATAGGAACAGGGTACATTTATTTCTAGACAAGGTAAGACTTAGAAGTAGGCACCTCATTTACAAGGGCAGATGAGCATAGCTGTATATAGACAGCAGGTATACAATTCAAAGAGGAATGTTATTCCTACTCTTGAAACAGCTGGGTAGGAACACGTGTTTATAAATCTGTCTCCCTCCTCTGGTATAATCTGCAAACGTTAACAATAATGAATGAGCTGAAAAGATGACAGTTCAGAGTGCTGGAGATGGGAGAGGGGAAGAGGAAAAATTCTAATATGGAAAAACAAAATGGAGGCTTGTTTAAATGTCAAAGCAAACAGTTTTCTGAAGTATAACTCTCTTCCTACAAGGTTCTGAGTTGAGACAGCTGGGAGATTAAGAAGACAGGAAGGAAAAAGCAGAAAATAACACTTAACAGACCTAGTTTCTCTATTAAGGGCTAGCTTTAAGGCAGCAAGTAGGCTGAAGAGAAAGAGAAAAGTTAGTTTTCATTTTAGAACGCTTTCTATTTTGAATAAGTGTTCACAAAATAAGGAAAGGGTTGGCATGTTTGAAGATAATAAAAATAATAATATGCTAAAAGTAGTAGTAAAAGTAGTGCTTTGTGTTTCTCTAGGTGGTTATTTTCATATTTACCAAGGGCATCACAGACATAATCTCATTAAACATTACTAAATTTTAGAGTGCTGAGTTAAGTATTCTCCCTTCTTAAAGGCGATCAACACCAGAACATGGTAAAGGGGAAATGACTTAGGTATGAGGCAGCAATCAGGTTCCCCCAGGTAACAGGAGGAGTGCCGTGTTAAGACAAAACCCAGTCCCAAAGCAGCACTGCTTTGTTTCAAGGACAATTCAAAACAGTTGTGCAGGGACTTCCCTGGTGGTCCAGTGGTAAGAATCTGCCTTCCAATGCAGGGGACGCGGGTTTGACCCCTGGATGGGGAACTAAGATCCCACGTGCAGTGGGGCAGCTAAGCCCACGCACCGCAACTATTGAGCCCACGTGCTCTACAGCCTGTGGGCCACAACTAAGAGAGCCCGCATGCCGCAACTACTGAGCCCATGCACTCTGCTGCCACAATGAGAAGCCCACGTGCTGCAACGAAGAACCTGCGTACCCATATATGTGGAACCTAGAAAATGGTACAGATGAACCGGTTTGCAGAGGAGAAATTGAGACACAGAAGTAGAGAACAAACGTATGGACACCAAGGCGGGAAAGCGGCTGGGGGTGGGGGTGGGGGTGTGATGAATTGGGCAATTGGGATTGACATGTATACACTGATGTGTATAAAATGGATGACTAATAAGAAAATAAATAAATAAACATTAAAAAAATAAAAACCTGCGTGCCGTGACTAAGACCCGATGCAGCCAAATAAATAAATATTGAAAAAAAAAAAAAGTCATGCAGTCAAGACTGATACAAGCACAATAATGGAAAGAGTAAATTTGACCTCCAGAGCCCTCATTTTTACCATTTCCACTTAGTACATGCTTTCTCTCAGGGATCTAATAAACTAATGCTCAGTTGACCACTTTCCTTCTTGTATGCCATGTGCTTCCTTGCTTCCTAGCTTCCACTTTCCTTCTTGAAAACACTTCCTTCATTTGGCTTCCAGGACAAGGACACCACACAGGCCTGATTTTCTTCTTATTGTTCTGCTCGCTCCTTCTCAGCACCTTTTGCTGTTACTTCTTCATATCTAACTAATGACTCAAACTTCTATCTCCAGCACCTACCTTTTCCCTGAACTCCAGATTCATATATCTAATTGCAAATTTGACATTTCCATTTGATGTCTCAAAAGAGATTTCAAACTTAACATGACCCAAACTGAGCTCCTGATACCCACCTGTCCCTTGACCACTCCCTTGCCCCCTGCTCCCAATAACAACGTGGCTCTGAGTTTTCCCTATTTCAGGTAATGGCATTTCCATCCTTTCAGGTGTTCAGGTCAAAAACCTTGGGAGTTCTGCTTGACTCCTCTCTTACTCTCACACCACCCCACATCTGACAGTCAGCAAATCTTGTTGGCTCAACCTTCAAAATATATCCAGATTTTGATCATATCTCACTATCTCCACTTCTCTGGCTCCAGGTACTCCTCTAATTATTGCAACAGCCATCCTATCCCTCTCTGACCCATTCTCAACACAGGAGCCAGAGAGATCCTGTTAAAATCCAAGTCATATCCTATCATTCCTCTACTCAAAACCTTCCAAAGGCTTCTTTCCATTTCACCCAGATTAAAGGGCAAAATTCTTATTGTGATCTTAAAGGATTCATGTGATCTCGGCCCTCATTACCTCTCTGATCAACATCATCTACTACTCTGCCCCTCACACTCTGTTCTGGCATGTGAGCTACTTGTTCCTTGAACACAACAGGCATGTTCTCATCTTAGGGCCTTGAACTTGCCATTCCATCTATCAGTAACATCCCTTCCCCCCATCCCCCATATTCTCAAAGGTACTTTCCCTTCATTTCTTTCAAATATTTTCTCAAAAGTCATCTCAGTGAGGCCATCCCTTATTCGCACTCCCCACTTATATACTTTCTAGTTCCCTTTCCTACCTTCCTCCCCATAATATTTATCAGTATGTAACATAGCAGAAATTTTATTTATTCATCTTGCTTATTGTCTGTTCAGTCCTATTAGAATGTAAGCTCTATGAAGAGCAAGATTTTTGTCAGTTTTTTTGGACTGCTGTATCTATAAGAACTAGAAACATTTTTGGCATATAGTAGATGCTCAATAAGTATATGTTGAATGAATGAATGCTCCTTGTTTCTCTCCAGAAACTCTGTTCAAGTAAGGTATAAAAAACTGATAAACAGAAACCTCAATTAAATAGTGTTGAAGGACCACAAGAAGGAGCTCTCATGCCCTGTGATGGTAGCAGAGCCCAAACAGGAGGAAGAAAGACTCCTCTTCTTTCCTGGCAAGGACTCAGCCAATGAGAAGCTATGGACTCTGTTTACTATAGTGTTCCCAATTTCCCTTTCCCCTCTATAAACGTGTCCTTCCCTTGCTGTGCAGGAACTCGCATGTGGCTCACCATGGTTGCAGACGCTGAATTGCAATTCTCTGCTGATCTCAAATAAGCCCATCTTTGCTGGAGAAATGTCTGGTCATCTATTTGATTTAGGTCAACATTTTGGTGGCCCATACGGGGACCAGAGGAGACCCCTGAAGACTCCAGGACTGGTGAGCAAACAGGTGAGGTACCCATAATTGAGCCCACTGAGCTCACTGCTTTTCTTGCTGACCGTGGAATTTGGAGGGTCTTTCTCCTGGATCCAAGCTCATGCCCTCTTTGTGTATGAAGAAATGGCTGGTGTTAGCTTGCAGGCTGTTTGAATTGAGCTGTTTGAACTGTAAGCTGTTCGAGCTGTTTGAAAATTGTTCTTTTACTCTAGAGGAAATCCTCTGAGAAATGGGATCCCAGTTATCTGTGGCCCCCACACCCTGGGACTTTGGCCAATTTTATGTTTAAAAACTGTGGTCCTTCCTCATGCACATTTCTAACTAAATGGACCAACCTGTCCAAAGGCAATTTAGAATATCAATGGCCTTTTTTTTTTTTTTTTTTTTTTTTGTGGTACGCGGGCCTCTCACTGTTGTGGCCTCTCCCATCGCGGAGCACAGGCTCCGGACGCGCAGGCAGCGGCCATGGCTCACGGGCCCAGCCGCTCCGCGGCATGTGGGATCTTCCCGGACCGGGGCACGAACCCGTGTCCCCTGCATCGGCAGGCGGGCTCTCAACCACTGCGCCACCAGGGAAGCCCTCAATGGCCATTTTGGGGAACTTTTAAAATCCCCAAACTTAATTTCCTTAAAACTGAACTGGACTACAATAGCTCAGAAACAGAGCTGAATGGTATGCCTATTTCAACTGGCATTTTAAGGCTTCCAAACATTATCAGGAACCTAAAACTGCTTCTCTGCAAAATAAGATTTTAAGATTAACTGAGGCAAATAAATGATTAAAGGAAGATAAAATGGCTCCTGAAGTCTCAGGCTCTTCTTCTTGGCTTCTTTGTCTCAGGCTCCACCTCTGGCACCACCTTTCTCTCCCTTGGCTTCTTGTGGCCAGACTCTGCCTCCAGCACCATTTCAATCCTTCCTCTATACTGCCTGTGCCTCCTCTTTACCCTCAATTCCCTCATACAAATTCTCTCCCGGAACTTGTTAGAGCCTGTCCCTTAAAAATTAAGCCTTCTGGGCTTCCCTGGTGGCACAGTGGTTAAGAATCCGCTGGCCAATGCAGGGGACACGGGTTCGAGCCCTGGTCTGGGAAGATCCCACATGCCACGGAGCAACTAAGCCAGTGTGCCACAACTACTGAGCCTGTGCTCTAGAGCCTGCGAGTCACAACTACTGAGCCTGCGTGCTACAACTACTGAAGCACACGCACCTAGAGCCCATGCTCCACAAGAGAAGACACTGCAATGAGAAGCCTGTGCACCGCAACCAAGAGTAACCCCCGCTCGCCACAACTAGAGAAAGCCTGCGTGCAACGACGAAGAGCCAATGCAGCCAAAAAAAAACCTCAAAAAAAATCCTAAAAAAAAAAAAAAATTAAGCTTTCTGAGGATCCAGAGGTTAAACCCTTAATTTCTTATATTCCCTTATATTGAACTGTGAGCCATTGTCAAATATTTTCCCAAAGTAACTGAAGATCCTCACAGATTTTCTGAGGTGTTTATTTGTTAAACTTTTATTGATTAATTGATTGATTGATTTTTACTTGGTTGCACAGGGTCTCAGTTGTGGCTTGTGGGCTCTTCTTTTTTAATATCTTTATCGGAGTATAATTGCTTTACAATGTTGTGTTAGTTTCTGTTGTACAACAAAGTGAATCAGCTATAAGTATACATATATCCCCACATCCCCTCCCTCTTGAGCCTCCCTCCCACCCTCCCTATCCCACCCTCATGGGCTCCTTAGTTGCTACATGTGAACTCTTAGTCGCGGCATGCGTGTGGGATCTAGTTCCGTGAAGGCCAGGCACAGCATTTGATGAAAACTGCTAATTGGGAAAATCCTGAAATGTCTCTAGAATTACAACTGGGAGACCAGCCCACTAACTTACTACATGATCAGGTTAGAGATATGGCTAAGCGACTTCATTGAGCAATTTTCCAAAGCCTGTTGATTGGAACAAACTTCAGGCTTGCATACAAAAATCTGATGAAACTGTTCATAACTATTATAATCGACTTCAGATTAAAAAAAAAATTCTGGTCTTCCTTCATGTGTTGATTCTACCTGGTAGTTTTTAACTCTATTTTTATTAATGGGCTGAACTGGGATCTTTCCCATCTAGTAAAAAAGACCAGGATGGAATGGGAAACTATGTCCATCCCAGACTTAATTAATCTGACAAACCAGCTCTCTTGCACTCTACCTGAGTCACCTAAATGGGAGACCACCAAAATTCTTAATCTTCAAATCCAGCAAATGAAGGCTCCTAAACAAAACCCAAACCCTCCTAGTTTCTGCTATTATTGCAAAGAGCTAGGACATTGGAAAAGAGACTGCTACAAATTTAAGTACTTTAGGCATCTTCAGCTCTCTAACCAGCCTTTCCAACGTCCTCCCAACTCTCAATTATGGGGCTCTGAGGAACTACCAGGGATTTTCCCAATTCTCCCTCTTAATCAACTTGGAGAAACATTTCTCCAGATTGGGAATGGATCTCTTCCAGTCCTAAATGATGCTGGAGCTAAACTCTCAGTGCTCAACCCAACTAATATAAAGCAGCCCCTGCCTGGGAATATTAAAACATTTCAGGACTGCCCTGGCAGTCCAGTGGTTAAGACTCTGAGCTTCCAATGCAGGGGGCTCGGGTTCAATTCCTGGTCAGGGAACTAAGATCCCAACATGCCACGAGACGTGGCCAAAAAAACCTCCAAAATACCCCAGTTCAAATAGTGGGGATCTCTAATGAACCTCAAAAGGTTCCTATCTCTGACCAATTCCCTTTTGTTTAGGCCCTTTCAGATACATACACCCTTTTCTCCTTAGTTTCTCTGTCCCTACTCATTTATTAGGCCGAGACTTCTTAGAGAAGTATCATGCCAAAATTTCTTTCTCCCAAAAGGAGGAGTTAATTATAGAATTTGACAGTAGTCATCAAAGTAACCAGCCAGGTGAATTAAATGATCCTTTGACATCTTTTTTTTGTTCTAGAGCTGATTCTGGAAACACTGATCATTTGCCCCTATTGAATCAGCTACCACTTTCCTTATGGGCAAAATCTCCAACTGATACTGGCAAAATTAATAGTGCATCTCCCATCAAGTTTCACATAGATTCCTCAAAACCTCATCCCGGAATTAATCAATATCATATAAAGTAAAGCAGCCCTTCAAGGCACAAAGCCCATAATAGAAGATTACAAGGCTTGAGGCCTCTTTACCCCTTGTACTAGCCCTGTAACACTTCCATTTTCCCAGTGAGAAAACCTAAGGGCCAAGGGTGGAGGCCCAGGACCTCTGAGCAAAAAAAACAACACTGTTGGGAGTTCCCTGGTGGTCCAGTGGTTAGGATTTGGCACTTTCACTGTTGTGGCCCAAGTTCAATCCCTGGCTGGGGAAATAAGATCCCGTAAGCTGCGCAGCACGGCCAAAAACAAACAAAAAAAACATTGTTATCCCTCAATATCTTGTTGTTCCTAACTTTCATAGGTTACTAACATCTATTCCTATCAGAAGTAAATTCTTTACTGTAACTGATTTATGAGTTCACTCTTTAGTATTCCAGTTGACGAAGCTAGCCAACACCTGTTTGCCTTCATTTGGGAAGAAAAACAATTCACCAGGACAGTAATGTCTCAAGGGCTTTATTGAGAGCCCTTCATTTCTCACCAACCCTGAAGGCTGATCTGGATGATATAAAGTTCAGGGGTTCTACTTTGTTGCAGTAAGTAGATGATTTGCTTCTTTGCTCTCCTTTTCTCTTCACAGGAAGACAGCAACCACTTGCTAAAACTTTCAGGTTTAAAACTATTATATATAGGATGGATAAACAACAAGGTGCTACTGTATAGCACAGGGAACTATATTCAATATCCTGTGAAAAACCACAATGGAAAAGAATATATATATGCATAACTGAGTCACTTTGTTGTACAACAGAAATTAAAGGCAACACCGTAAATCAACTATACTTCAATAAAATTAAAAAACAAACAAACATTTAGGCTTAAAGGGACACAAGGTCACCAAACAAAAACTGCAGTTTGCCCAAACCTAGTTTCAATATTTAGAGCATCTGATCTCAAAATAAGGGCTACAATCAGATCCAGATAGACTTCATGTTGTCCTAAGTTTCCCCAAACCCAAAACTAGGTGCCGAGAGGTATTCCTGAGCTACTGGTTATTGCTTAAATTGCATTCTAAATTTCTCTCTATGGCCAAACCTCTGTATGTCTTACTCAACAGTAACAATCCTGACCCAATTTTATGGGAAGAACTGGACAACACGGCCTTTAAGGCCTTAAAGGGGAGTTTTATGAATCCACCTGCTCTTGGGCATCACAATTATCAAATTCCCCTTTTCCCTTTTTGTTTATGAAAAGGAAGGGAATGCCCTTGGGGTACTTACCCAAAAACAAGGGACCACCAACAACCCATAGGATATTATAGCCAGTAACTGGACTCTGTGGCATGGGAACACCTCCCGTCCTTGCCTTAGAGCCATTACAGCCACTGCCATTTTAGTTAAAGCAACCAGGAAAATCACTATGGGATGCCCTTTAGCCATTTTTATACCTGACGCAGTAGAAGTTCTCCTGAATTCTCATCACACTCAATGCCAAACGAAAGCAGCCAAATCTCTGTCATGGCTCAAAGGGATATTTCCCCAAATGATGACTTAGAGAAACTGGCTAGAGAAGCCCAACAAGTGGCCTCAGAAAAGGAAAAGCAAGGTTGGAAATTCAACCATTTTTGGTTTGATAAAAAGAGAAAGCTCTGGTTTGGACCAAATAACAACCCAGTCTTACAGAGGACTCTAAAATTCCCACTCCCCACCACTGTCCATGCATTAAACTACTGGTGTACTGACAAAATGATCGCATTCATGAATCAATATGAGTGGGGAAACATTAAGAAAGCTACAAAAAGTGACTACCTCACTTGTCCCACTTGTCCAAAGTACAACCCAGGGAAGCCTGTTTGTACTGCTCCTGGACATTTTAAACTACTTAATTTGGGACTTCCCTGGTGGTCCGGTGGTAGAGAATCTGCCTTCCAATGCAGGGGACACTGGTTCAATCCCTGGTTGGGGAACTAAGATCCCACATGCCGCAGGGCAACAAAGCCCACGTGCCACAACTACTGAGCCTGCATACCACAACTACAGAGCCCACGCACTACAACTACAGAGCCCAAGCCACAACTAGAGAAGAGAAAACCTGCATGCCACAACTAGATCCCGCATGCCGCAACGAAGACCCGATGCAGCCAAACAAATAAATAAAATTTAAAAAATGCTACTAAACTGATTAATTTGAGGTTTGGCAAATGGATGTCATACAACTTCCTCCATCTCATGGATGTGAATATATTTTAGTCACGGTCTGTATGTTTTCACAATGAACTGAAGCCTTCTCTTGCAGACAGGCTACTGCCTCTTCTGTGGCTAAGGTCTTTTTAGAAAAGATTAACCCTACCTGGGGAACTCCTCTCAAACTTTACAGTGATCGAGGAACCCATTTTACTGGCCAGGTACTTCAACGAGCCTGTGCTGTTTATCCAGTTTTACAAGTTTC
This sequence comes from Globicephala melas, assembly GCF_963455315.2. Lineage (NCBI taxonomy): Eukaryota > Metazoa > Chordata > Mammalia > Artiodactyla > Delphinidae > Globicephala > Globicephala melas. The sequence continues at coordinate 69,249,283 of NC_083315.2, forward strand.
ACTGTGCTTACCACCCTCAATCCTCTGGTTTCCTTGTGGAACACACCAACCGTGTTTTTAAGACTGAATTGGCAAAACTGGTAGAGGCCCTCCAAATACCCTGGCCAAAAGCATTGCTGTTGGTCCTTCCAAATCTCAGATCTACTCCTTTTAGAACTCATAAACTCTCCCCTTTGAGATAGTCATAAGATGTCCAATGCACTTGGCTTCTGCTTCTTTTGACCCACAAGTGATAAAAGGAGAGATACTCTAATACTGCAAAGGCCTAACTGCTTCTATTAAAAATAACCATGCTTTCAGCCACTATGGAGAACAGTATGGAAGTTCCTTGAAAAACTAAAAACAGAACTACCATATGACCCAGCAATCCCACTACTGGGCATATACCCTGAGAAAACCATAATTCAAAAAGAGTCATGTACCACAATGTTCATTGCAGCTCTATTTACAATAGCCAGGACATGGAAGCACCTAAGTGTCCATCAAGAGATGAATGGATAAAGAAGATGTGGCACATATGTACAATGGAATATTACTCAGCCATAAAAAGAAATGAAATTGAGTTGTTCGTAGTGAGGCGGATGGACCTAGTCTATCATACAGAGTGAAGTAAGTCAGGAAGAGAAAAACAAATACCATACACTAATACATATATATGGAATCTAAAAAAAAAAAAAAGGTTCTGATTAACCTAGGGGAAGGACAGGAATAAAGACACTGACGTAGAGAATGGACTTGAGGACAAGGGGAGGGGGAAGGGTAAGCTGGGATGAAGTGAGAGAGTAGCATTGACATATATACACTACCAAATGTAAAATAGATAGCTAGTGGGAAGCAGCCGCAGAGCACAGGGAGATCAGCTCGGTGCTTTGCAACCACCTAGAGGGGTGGAATAAGGATGGTGGGAGGGAGACGCAGAGGGAGGGGATATGGGGATATACGTATGCATATAGCTGATTCACTTTGTTATACAGCAGAAACTAACAACACTGTAAAGCAGTTATACTCCAATAAAGATGTTAAAAAAAAAATAACCATGCTTTGGTAAAGCAGTCTTTTCACAGTATACCCTTGGGAGACGAAGACCTTAAGCATCACACCTTGTAACCTGGAGATTTCATCTATTGGGAAAGAATTCTCTTATACCTCACTGGAAAGGCCCCTATCGGGTACTGCTAGCCAACCCTTGTACCACCAAACTCCAAGAAACAGATTCTTGGCGAGTCATGTGATACAAGTAAAGAAAGCACCAAACCCTGACTGGACCTGCACATTATCTGGGTTACCTGAAAGTGAAGATTTCCCAGAAGAGAAGCAGCAACATCTGATGAGACACCTTTCCGAACGTATCTAGACCAGCCCTGTTGGAAGTTTGTTGCCAAACCTCTGATGATGATATAACACTTCAGATGATCTCAAATGTTTATGATCTTGATAACATACGGACTTCAGATAAAAAGTGCTTGAGAATTCTGCCTTCTACCCTCCCTTTTCACTCGAACGTGACCTCAATAGGTTTCTAATCTATGCACTTTTCCTCTGCCTTGAGACATTACACCTAGGAAAGGTCCTTCTTGGCACTGAGGGGCAAAAAGCTGCTGAAACTAGAAAAACTAACTTTTGGTCAGTGACGTTTTCAGAGAAAGATCTTGATTAAAAGGGGGAAATGTAAAAAATAAATAAACAGAAACCTCAATTAAATAGAGCTGGGAGACCAGAAGAAGGAGCTCTCATGCCCTGTGATAACAACAGAGCCCAACAGGAAGAAGAATGACTCCTCTTCTTTCCTGGCAAGGACTCAATCGTGGTTTCTTTGTTTACTTTAGCACTCCCAGCTTCCCTTTCCCATCTATAAAAGTGTTCTCCTTCCCTTGCCATGTAGGGACTTGCATGTGGCTTACCATGGTTGCAGACCCCAAATTGCAATTCTCTGCCTATCCTGAATAAACCCATCTCTGCTGGAGAAATATTTGGCAGTTTTATTTAAGTCAATCAAAGAAAAATTTCCAAGTAGTTCCATTCTTATACATAATGGGGCTTATACATCATGGGACTCTTACTAGTGTCTGAATACAGTAATATAGTTTATTTTGTGAGTTGAATAGGCATCTACTTTGCCCAACTGAGTCAGTAACCTGCTGTATGATTCTGGGCAAGCTACTTTATCCTCCTTTGTTGGACTAGACCTCTAGAATTCTGTGATTCTATGAAAGGCCATGAAACTCAAGCACTTAAACGTATAAATGACTAATAAAATGCTATTTCCCATGGAGTTTTAACAATGATCAAAGGCTTAAGCTAAACAAAATACAAGGCATGAAATATAAGGCATGTCATTTCAGATATTGTTTACCTGGTAGAAAAAATTTTTATCTGAGTGGGAGTATAAATTGGTAAAAGCACTCTGGAAAACTATTTTGTTTCTACCAAACTCATGTATTTCTAAGCAGATCTTCTAAAGCTAAACATACATCTAGCCTATGACCCAGCAATTCTCAGAAACAAGAACTTACATCCAACAAAAGACATGTAAAAGAATGTTTATAGCAGCTTCACTCATAACAGTCCCAAACCAGAAACAACTCAAAATGTCTGTAAAAACTAGAATGGATAAATTGTGGTATATTCATAATGTAATATTATAATGCTCTGAAGAATGTACTGCTATACATTACAAAATGGATGAATCTCACAGACATAATGTTAAGTGAAAGAAGCCAAACAAGAGTACATACCATGTGATCACATTTCAAGGTAGGAAAACTCATCTATAATGATACAAATCAGAACAGTGGTTACCTTTTGGGGTGGTATTGACTGCAGAGGGCATGAGAGAATCTTCTAGGGGTACTGGTAATGTTCTAGTTCTGGATGTAGGTAGTAGTCACACAGTTATATACATATATAAAAATTCATCAAACCATGTACTTAGTATTTGTTCATTTTATTTATGTTATACTTCAATAAAACATTGAAGCAGGGACTTCCCTGGTGGCACAGTGGTTGAGAATCCACCTGCCAATGCAGGGGACACGAGTTCGATCCCTGGTCCAGGAAGATCCCACATGCTGTGGAGCAACTAAGCCCGTGTGCCACAACTACTGAGCCCTCGTGCCACAACTGCTGAAGCCTGTGCACCTAGAGCCTGCACTCCACAACAAGAGAAGCCACCGCAATGAGAAGCCCGAGCACCGCAACGAAGAGTAGCCCCTGCTCGCCACAACTAGACAAAGCCCGCACGCAGCCAACGAAGACCCAACACAGCCAAAAATAAATGAATAAATTAAAAAAAATAATAAAACATTAAAGCAATCTACAGCAGGCAGTAGGTTCTCTCTCAGTAGCATTCTACTCTATCAAAGAGTTAAAAAACTCTCTGGAATATAGTGACCAACTCAGTAAACTTTCACAGAGAAAGTCTATCTCCCCTGAGGTTAACCAACAATTTTTTAACACCAGAAACTAACACAACATTGCAAATCAACTATACTTCAGTTAAAAAACCCCAAAAACAAACAAACAAAAATGAACAACTTTTTGGTATCAACATGTATCAGGGGATTGTGTTGGGCATAGTGTAAAATACATATAATAATTCTTTATTTACTGGCAACACTTCTAAATGTTTCTACTGCTACTATGCCTAGAGAGGGCACAGGAAATTCATATATTGCTGGTGGGTGTATAAAGCTGGTCCAACCTCTGGTGGCAATCGGGCATTATCTTTCAAAAAGCACATTCTCTTTGACCCAACAAATCCACTTGAAGGTATTTATCCACAAATATTCTCAGTGTACAAAATGAACAAGGTACCTACTGCAGCAGTGTTTATTATAGAAAAAGATGGGAAACTAAATGTCCTTCAATGAAGAAGCAATCAAATACATTTCTGCATATCTGCACGATGGAATACTATGCAGCTGTTAAAAAAACAACTATAAATAAACTGATATGGAACAAATTCTGAGATATACAGGCAAATGGAAAAAAAGCGCAAGGTACAGAACAGTAATTACAGTATGCTACCATCTGTGTAAAAATAACCTTATAAGTATCTACTTATAAGTGCACAGAAGGTCTCTGAAAGGATAAATAAACTAGTATTAGTGGTCTTCCCTAGGGAGGGAAACTGGGTGGCTGGAATTCAGTGCAAGGAAACTTGTTTTTCATTGTATATTCATTTTACTGTTGAATTTTTACACCATATACATGTGTTACCTATTCAAAAAAAAAGGTAAAAATAGTAGTTAATTTTGGTAGGACAAAATGCTAATTTTTTTTCCTTTTAGGAAAGGAAAATATTATAATTGAAGAGGGCAAATAAGTGGCAGGATGAATACCATCTCTGAAACCCTGTCTCACTTCTTGTAAATGGGTAATTTCTCTTTATTCAGTTCAGAGTATCAAGGTGATTGTGGCAGTTTTAAAATATGTCCACAGATTCTTCGATATTCTTCCCTCAAAATGGAGAGGGCTAATTCCCCGCACCCTGACTGTGGGTTACAATTAGCAACTTGGTTCTAATAAACAGAATGTGGTGAAAGTAGCCTTCTCAGACTAGGTGATAAAAGGCAACATGGGTTCCTCCTAGTTTTTCCTCTTGGATTACTTCTCTTGGGGAAGTTAGCTGCTGTGTTATGAGGACACTGAAGTAGCCTACCCTATGGAGAGGTGCATGAGGCCAGAGACTAAGGCCTCCTGCTAACAGACACGTAAGTGAGCCAACTTGGAAGTGATCCTCAAATAAGCTTTCAGATGATAGCAGCCCAGTTGACATTTTGACTGCAACTTCATGAGCAATCTTGAGACAGAATCAGCTACTTAAGCCACTCTTGAATTGCTGACCCCCAGAAACTATAAGTTTTAGAATGCTATATTTTGGGAATAATTTGTTATACAACAACAGATAACCTAGAATAGCGTTTTATCCTAAGCTGACAAAGAATTCATTCAACTTATTCCTTCCTGGAGCAAATATTTACTGAGCCTCTATTATTTGCCAGGCATTATGGTAAGTATTGAAGTTATAAAAAACAACTAAGAAGATACCAAGGTCCATTTCTGGGCTGGGAGCAAATATTTATTAAGAGCCTACGCTGGACTAGGTACTGGAGAACAAAGATAAACAAGGCCAGCTGCTTGCTCTCAACATAAGGGACTGAAAAATAGGTTAGGGGCAAGAGGTCACATGTGACTGAATATGCCAGTAGCTTTGAGTTTTAAAATGGAAACATCAGTATTTACCTATACGCTGCTTTTAAATCTTGTTTCAATCCCAACTGCCAATCCTGGTTGATGCTGACAACTACCCCCTGAATAAAGGGCAGGTTAGCATGCAAGTCTCCCTTGCCCTCTTTCCCTTCCTCCCTCCCTCATACCTTTCTCCCTCCCTCCCTCCCTTCAACAAATGAATACCTACTTTGGCTCAGAGTATCTGAGATATAGCAATGCACAAAACTGACAGCTCTTGCTCTTATACAACTTATACTCAAGTGGTGGGAGACAGACAACAAGTAAATATATGTCAGACAGTGGTAAGCCCTATGGAGATAAACGAAGCAGGAGCAAATGAATAAAGAATGTGAGGGATGGGATGTTGCTATTTTATAAAGGGCAGTCAAGAGAAGCCTTATTGAGCAGGTGACATTTAAGCAGAGAAACCTGCGTGAGCCATGAGGAAATTAGAAGGAAGAATATTTGAGGCAGAGGAAAAACCAGGTACAAAGGCGCTGTAGTGGGAATGTGCTTGGCATGTTCTCAGGAAGCGCAAAGTGGAGTGAGACTATGGTGGAGTAAGTGAGAGGAAGAGTAGGAAGAGACGAGGTCAGAGATGAGGGCAGCCCAGATCATGCAGACCAGGGGTTTACACACTTTTAATGTAAGGAACCCATTGTAAATATTTTAGCCTTTGCAGGCCACACAATCTCTGTGGTAACTTCTCAACCCTTGCAGCACAAAGAGTCACAGACAATACATAAATGAATGGGTTATGGCTGTGTACCAATGAAATTACAAAAACAGGCAGTGGACTGGATTTGGTACTTTGACTGTAATTTGCAGGCCCCTGATATCAACAGTGTAGCACCTTATAAGACAAATAATGGAGGCCAGAGGGGAACAGTATATGTATGCCCAGGCTTTGGCCTCAGAATGTATCCTTCACTGAAACAAAGCTATAAATGAGAGTTAACTGAAACACTTCTATTGACATTAAGCACTCAAAGGTTGTTTGTTGAATAGATAAACTGAAAAAGCAGATTGTCTGCAACCCAAAATAACAATTATTTATCTGTTTCTATAAACAAATTTTTTTTAAAAATTTGTTTTATTTATTTTTGGCTGCATTGGGTCTTCGTTGCCATGCGCGGGCTCTCTCTAGTTGTGGCGAGCGGGGGCTACTCTTCGTTGCGGTGCGTGGGCTTCTCATCGCAGTGGCTTCTCTTGTCACAGAGCACGGGCTCTAGGCGCTCGGGCTTCAGTAGCTGTGGCTCGTGGGCTCTAGGCACTAGGGCTCAGTAGGTGTGGTGCATGGGCTTAGTTGCTCCACGGAATGTGGGATCTTCTCGGACCAGGGCTTGAACCTGTGTTCCCGGAGTTGGCAGGCGGATTCTTAACCACTGTGCCACCAGGGAAGCCCAATAAATGTTCTGACAATAAAATTAACTTTGGAACACAAGCCATTCATAAATTGAGGACTCAATATACAGAGGATATTTTAATTTTTCTTCATGACTCAGGGGCATTATTCTAGATATGATTCTCCTGTGGTGTGGTAAACGAATGTCCTTTCAAAGGTTACCGAGGCCTTAAGGGTTAATGACTCCATTAACTGTGATCAGACTTCTCTGTTGAGTTTTTGTGTTTTGCTTTTCGGTCTCCTACCTGGTTGTCAGCAGTCACTTTTTGTCATTAACATGTCTACCTTTTGCAGTAATAGTCATTTCCATATTCCCAACCTCTGTATCACATCCAACTTGCTTCTTATAATCTACTTTAGATGAGGAAATCAGGGAGTCAATACTAACGTAGGTCTATCATCAGGCCCTATAGGTCCTCTTATCTGACTTCACGGCCATATACATTCCACGTGCATTAATTCCACGATTCTCTTAAGAGTCTGTTATATTTGGAATACAAAGTCCATGGGGAAAAATTCTATAGATATTAGCCAAAGGAATCAGTTAGTCAGACAAAACCATTTTTGGTAACTCCCTACAACTAATTTGTCAGTGAGCTTTGAATGCAGTGTGGGGTGTATGTGATCAATGTCCAATAAACAAATTTTTAAAAATTGAAGACTTGTTTTTATTCCTCTTTTAAGTGTGTTATTTCTACCAACAGGTAATGAGGGTCTCAGTATAGGTGCCAAGAATGCTAAGACATGGCAATAAAATGAAACATACATCTTTAAGACTCTCTTAGACAGAGAAACTAAAAAACATTGCTTAAGGCAGTGATTCTCAAAGTATGGTTCAGGGATGTCTGGCAGTCCCAAAGACAGTTTCAAGGGGTTTTGCAAAGTCAAAACTATTTTCATAATAATACTAAGACAAATTTGGCTTTTTATTTTCATTCTCTCATGAGTGTACATAAGAGTTTTCCAGAGGCATGACGTGATATTTCGACAAATTGGATATAGAAGTACACATGAGAATCCAGTGTCTCCTATTAAGCCGAACACTAAAAAGATTTGTAAAAATGTAAAATAATGCTACTCTTCTTACTAAATATTTTTGTTTTAGAAACTGTAGTTATTTTCATAAATATGGTAACATGTAAAACGTTTATTATTATTTTTAAATAGATTAATAAATACATGTATTTTTTAATCTTTATTGGAGTATAATTGCTTTACAATGTTGTGTTAGTTTCTGCTGTATAAGAAAGTGAATCAGCTATACGTATACATATATCCCCATATTCCCTCCCTCTTGCGTCTCCCTCCCACCCTCCCTATCCCACCCCTCTAGGCGGTCACAAAGCACCAAGCTGATCTCCCTGTGCTATGCGGCTGCTTCGCACTAGCTATCTATTTTCCATTTGGCAGTATATATAAGTCCGTGCCACTCTCTCACTTCGTTCCAGCTTACCCTTCCCCCTCTCCATGTCCTCAAGTCTATTCTATTTTTAATAGGTTCTCAGTTTTAATTTCTGTTAGGGCAAATATCAATAACTATAATATCAATAGATATAAACAAAAGCTCTTAGAGGTCCTTAATAATTTTTAAGGATGGAAAGGAGTCCTGAGTTTAAAAAGTTTTAAAACTGCTGACTTAAGGGATACAACCCAAGCATTATTTTACTTCTGCCTTTTTATAAAGATGTTAACTAAGCTGCTGCTATCTTCATGCTGGAAGACAGAAAGTTGGGGACCAGCCAGTTCTACCACTGCTGTCAGTTCTGCCTTGTGGGGATCCACTTGCCCAGTTGGAATTCTCCTAAGTTATGAGAATTTGGGACCCTGAAGAGAGGCAACTGATGATCTCTAAAGGAAGCAGGGAATTTGGGGCATAACGAAAAGGGATCATGGGCTGAAAAAGGAGGAAGCAGAGCTGGCTTTCTGTGGCATCTGGATACGAGCCAGTCACCAGGGCCTGTACGTTCTGCCTTTGAACTCTCTCTGAATAATATCTTCTTCCCCATCCCCAACCTCAACCATCAGAATCCAGGTCCTCGTTAACTCACCTCTAGATTATTCTAACAGACTTTGAATTATGCTCCTAACTCCAATCTTTAATTCTTTCTGTCAATCCAGCCAGTAAACTACTGTCAGATTAGTGTACCTCAAACAGTGCTTTCATGCAATAAGCCAGCAAATATATCTTACTTATTATACTCCATCACTGTGCCAAGTGCTAGTAGAGATTCAAAACTTTCACTTAACTGAAAATCTTATTCTATTTGGGGGGAGGGAAATGAATATGTATCAAATCATTACTAAAAAAATATGCTACACATACTGTGGTATAGACATGCAGTGTGACAGATCAGAGAAAGAATAGGATTTTGGTAACTCTTAAGAGGATCCGGGATGAGCTTGGTACACATAAGGAAGAATGAAACCATGTGATAATGAGCTGAGGCTACGTGTTGGAGAGCAGGAAGAAGATCTGAAGAAGACAGTCTAATACTTCATGCTAAAAAAAATACTTGTTAATTACTGATTGGTACACTAATGCATTAAAATAAATTATAGGGCTTCCCTGGTGGCATAGTGGTTAAGAATCCGCCTGCCAATGCAGGGTACACGGGTTCAAGCCCTGGTCTGGGAAGATCCCACATCCCGCGGAGCAACTAAGCCTGTGAGCCACAACTACTGAGCCTGCGCTCTAGAGCCTGAGAGCCACAACTACTGAGCCCGCGTGCTGCAACTACTGACTCCCGCGTGCCTAGAGCCCGTGCTCCACAATAAGAGAAGCCACTGCAATAAGAAGCCCGTGCACTGCAATGAAGAGTAGCCCCTGCTCGCTGCAACTAGAGAAAGCCTGTGCACAGCAATGAAGACCCAATGCAGCCCCCGCAAAAAACAAAAATTAATTAATTAAATTATAGATAGAAAACAAGATAAAAACTTTTGATTGGTGTGCTGGGTGGCTTAATTTGCCCTCCCCCATCAGCTGCTGCTCACCACTCTGTTTTCTAAATATGGTTAAGAATGAAGGTTATGGTTTTCAGGTTTTTTAAAATAAATAAATTTATTTATTTATTTATTTATTGGGTCTTGGTTGCTGTGCACAGGCTTTCCCTAGTTGTGGCGAGCGGGGGCTACTCTTTGTTAGAGTTACTACAACTTACTACAAGCAACTCTATGCCAATAAAATGGACAACCTGGAAGAAATGGACACATTCTTAGAAAGGCACAACCTGCCAAGACTGAATCAGGAAGAAATAGAAAATATGAACAGACCAATCACAAGCACTGAAATTGAAACTGTGACTAAAAATCTTCCAACAAACAAAAGCCCAGGACCAGATGGCTTCACAGGTGAATTCTATCAAACATTTAGAGAAGAGCTAACACCTATCCCTCTCAAACTCTTCCAAAATATAGCAGAGGGAGGAACACTCCCAAACTCATTCTAGGAGGCCACCATCACCCTGATACCAAAACCAGACAAGGATGTCACAAAGAAAGAAAACCACAGGCCAATATCACTGATGAACATAGATGCAAAAATCCTCAACAAAATACTAGCAAACAGAATCCAACAGCACATTAAAAGGATCATACACCATGGTCAAGGGGGGTTTATTCCAGGAATGCAAGGATTCTTCAATATATGCAAATCAATCAACGTGATACACCATATTAACAAACTGAAGGAGAAAAACCATATGATCACCTCAATAGATGCAGAGAAAGCTTTTGACAAAATTCAACACCCATTTATGATAAAAACCCTCCAGAAAGGAGGCATAGAGGGACATTTCCTCAACATAATAAAGGCCATATATGACAAACCCACAGCCAACATCGTCTTCAATGGTGAAAAACTGAAAGCATTTCCACCAAGATCAGGAACAAGACAAGGTTGCCCACTCTCACCACTCTTATTCAACATAGTTTTGGAAGTTTTAGCCACAGCAATCAGAGAAGAAAAGGAAACAAAAGGAATCCAAATCAGAAAAGAAGAAGTAAAGCTGTCACTGTTTGCAGATGACATGATACTATACATAGAGAATCCTAAAGATGCTACCAGAAAACTACTAGAGCTAATCAATGAATTTGGTAAAGTAGCAGGGTACAAAATTAATGCACAGAAATCTCTGGCATTCCTATACATTAATGATGAAAAATCTGAAAGTGAAATCAAGAAAACACTCCCATTTACCATTGCAACAAAAAGAATAAAATATCTAGGAATAAACCTACCTAAGGAGACAAAAGACCTGTATGCAGAAAATTATAAGACACTGATGAAAGAAAGTAAAGATGATACAAATAGATGGAGAGACATACCATGTTCTTGGATTGGAAGAATCAACATTGTGAAAATGACTCTACTACCCAAAGCAATCTACAGACTCAATGCAATCCCTATCAAACTACCACTGGCATTTTTCACAGAACTAGAACAAAAAATTTCACACTTTGTATGGAAACACAAAAGACCCCGAATAGCCAAAGCAATCTTGAGAACGAAAAATGGAGCTGGAGGAATCAGGCTCCCTGACTTCAGACTATACTACAAAGCTACAGTAATCAAGACAGTATGGTACTGGCACAAAAACAGAAATATAGATCAATGGAAGAGGATAGAAAGCCCAGAGATAAACCCATGCACATATGGTCACCTTATCTTTGATAAAGGAGGTAGGAATGTACAGTGGAGAAAGGACAGCCTCTTCAATAAGTGGTGCTGGGAAAACTGGACAGGCACATGTAAAAGTATGAGATTAGATCACTCCCTAACACCATACACAAAAATAAGCTCAAAATGGATTAAAGACCTAAATGTAAGGCCAGAAACTATCAAACTCTTAGAGGAAAACACAGGCAGAACACTCTATGACATAAATCACAGCAAGGTCCTTTTTGACCCACCTCCTAGAGAAATGGAAATTAAAACAAAAATAAACAAATGGGACCTAATGAAACTTCAAAGCTTTTGCACAGCAAAGGAAACCATAAACAAGACCAAAAGACAACCCTCAGAATGGGAGAAAATATTTGCAAATGAAGCAACTGACAAAGGATTAATTTCCAAAATTTACAAGCAGCTCATGCAGCTCAATAACAAAAAAACAAACAACCCAATCCAATAATGGGCAGAAGACCTAAATAGACATTTCTCCAAAGAAGATATACAGACTGCCAACAAACACATGAAAGAATGCTCAACATCATTAATCATTAGAGAAATGCAAATCAAAACTACAATGAGGTATCATCTCACACCAGTCAGAATGGCCATCATCAAAAAATCTAGAAAAAATAAATGCTGGAGAGGGTGTGGAGAAAAGGGAACACTCTTGCACTGCTGGTGGGAATGTGAATTGGTTCAGCCACTATGGAGAACAGTATGGAGGTTCCTTAAAAAACTACAAATAGAACTACCATATGACCCAGCAATCCCACTACTGGGCACATACCCTGAGAAAACCATAATTCAAAAAGAGTCATGTACCAAAATGTTCATTGCAGCTCTATTTACAATAGCCAGGAGATGGAAACAACCTAAGTGTCCATCATCGGATGAATGGATAAAGAAGATGTGGCACATATATACAATGGAATATTATTCAGCCATAAAAAGAAATGAAATTGAGCTATTTGTAATGAGGTGGATGGACCTAGAGTCTGTCATACAGAGTGAAGTAAGTCAGAAAGAGAAAGACAAATACCGTATGCTAGCACATATATATGGAATATAAGAAAAAAAATGTCATGAAGAACCTGGGGTAAGACAGGAATAAAGACACAGACCTACTAAAGAATGGACTTGAGGATATGGGGAGGGGGAAGGGTAAGCTGTGACAAAGCGAGAGAGTGGCATGGACATGTATACACTACCGGACGTAAAATAGGTAGCTAGTGGGAAGTAGCCACATAGCACAGGGAGATCAGCTCAGTGCTTTGTGACCACCTAGAGGGGTGGGATAGGGAGGGTGGGAGGGAGGGAGACGCAAGAGGGAAGAGATATGGGAACATGTGTGTGTGTATGGCTGATTCACTTTGTTATAAAGCAGAAACTGGCACACCATTGTAGAGCAATTATACTCCAATAAAGATGTAAAAAAATAAAAAAGAATCATCTATATTTTGCTATACTGTATCTAACCCATAAGGTTATTTGTAATATCCATACCTATCATTTGATAATCAATATTTAATGAGTTCTTATCAGTAGTTAGGAGCTATGGAAATATACAGAAATAAAAGCCATGGTCCCTATCCTGTCTTACCAATCCAGGTGGAACAGATAAACACACAAAAAGATAACAGGCAGCAGCTGATAAAGACAGAATAAAGTTTGGTTGAATGGCCAAATGAACTATATCTTACTATATATTTAGTGAAAATATGACATATTTAGTGAAAAAGGAGAGATAGGAAGGATGTGGTATTTGGATTTAAATGAACTGATATGGTGCAGTTGTAAAATGTTGTTGATCATTTTTACGCTTTCCTCTAGATGGTGCTAGAACAACCACATTGTCTTTTATAACTCAAGTTTCCTTTTACATTATAAAGAGTAAGAGGTAATTTATGACTCATTAACAACTTGATGGCTCCTCTACTAATTTTACTGCCTTTTGGCTTACATCTTGGATAGCGGGAAATCCTGGACACTGCTGAGAAATTTAAATCACAGACAACTTAAACCCCAATGGTTTCTCATCCAATCTACAAAGAACTATTAATTCAAAGCAATGTACTATTTGTGTGTGTTTGGGGTGGAGAAGTAGGGTTGAGTAATTTTCAGCCTCTGCTTCCAGAAAACTTATAATTTAGAATGAAGGGACAGAATTCCTAATATAAAGCAGAAGACATTATCACCAGCAATGTTTACCCACTACTAATCTGAAAGATCACAGAAATAACAAGGGTAGGTAATGAATATTCTAACTTGCCTAAGGAAATAATGGGTTCTTTAAAGATTAGTAATAAGTTTTTAAAAATTGGCTTAAAATAAAGTTATTGTTGGATATACATATCGTAGCTCCCCAAAACTGTTACATCAGGCATCTGATATATCCAGATCGAAGCCCTGTCTAGGAACAGCCATAGTGTGCATTCCGTACAGACTTTCAGTATCTCATGTAATATGGGCTATAATGATAGAGAGATGTGAACTGAGCTCCAAGATTTCATGTTATAAGGATTTTTTGTTTGTTTTTAAAAAATTGTTTGAATAACCGTACTTCTAGTATACAGAGAGCTTGGGATGGTGGTGATGGCAGTGGTTAATCAGAGAGTAAGGTGAGAAAGCTAATATGTAACATGTGAATAGAAGTGGAACAGTTTCTACTTCCTCCTTGTGAGGGCAGCATCTGTACAAAACTACAGTGTTGGTGTCTGGAGAACACTTGTGACAAACTTCTAACCAGGCCCTCTCTATCAGTTATCACTGCCAAAGCAGCTCACAAACCTTTAGGTCATCTTATGTCCTTGATGTGTCAATGATGCTTTCTCCTCATATAGTCCAAGATTAAAAGCTCGTGTTACATTCTTTCCCCTCCAATGTTAGTGATTAACTGGCTGGGCACCCCCTCCCCCAAACTGAAAAGAAGCTGAGCAACGGCTCACTGCTCCTAACTAATCCTTCATAATAACAGGCACCTATAGTAGTTATTACCTGGTCTCCTAGTTAAAAATAACTAGGCTGAAGAAGAGCTGCTGTGGTCTGCAGACCTCTTAGTACATGCTATTTGGTGGGCTAGTTATTTGCATATTATTTATTTGAAGATACTTCAGCTACAAGATTTCCTGAAAACGAGCTCCCATATACAAAGCAAATGTGAAAAAACAACTCCACAAACTTAAGAACCAAAGCTGTCTTTTTGGCATTATATGGCAAAAATGTGTCAAGGTATAAATTTCTTTTCATTCCAGCCCATTGAAAGTAAACAGGACTAGCGTTAGGCCAAGTTGTTTAAGATGTTCTTTGACTTAGTGAAGGTTTACATTTCTGAAGTAACCAAAATCCATCAATCTTCTTTGTGATTTCTTCCATTACTTTTATGCTAAGCCTTTTTATCTAGAAATTTGGATATTTACTTATGTATTGTTTTAACTGAATGGCTTTACAAAAATTTTAAAAAAACCACATACCTAAGAATCCTGAATATATGTGTGTGTGTATTTATATACACACACATGTACACACATAAAAACTTATTTTTTCTACTTTGGAAATTATTTATTTTTATTTTTAAATTCTTTTTTAAATTAACATATAATTGACAAATAAAATTGTCAGATATTTAAAGTTTACAACGTGATGATTCAGGATATGTATAGTTTTATATAAATTTATGTTAGATAGTGTAAGATGGGTCTGTAAATCAACTTTTTTCCCTCACATAGGGTTTTGCCAATAGCTATTACTAAAAAATCCTTTCCATTTCCCTTAGTTTGATTATAAATTAGGGCCTGTTTCTGGACTGTCAAATTGGTTCTACTGAGCCGCTATATATGCATGTAAAAAATGAAAAGTAACCCGTGTTCCCCCCTCAAACCCCAATGATGCTGTATTAGAAGAGGTAATAACATCTACATCTTTTCCTTTTCCCTACATAAATACTTAGCAGGTACTTGGTAACTACTGAACAGAATAAATAACCCCAATACTGGTTCAACCCATCAAGGCAGAGTTTGGATAGGCATCAGATCTCACCTCCGGCTGATGAGATGACAGCAGAATAGGAACTCCTCAACTACTTACTTAAAAATTTCACTTCCTGATTATCTACCCAGTGTGGTTCACCAAATTTCCAGCAGCATGGGTATGTGTGCATGCACATGCAGGTTAGGGTTCAGGGAAGGAGTGTTGGGAAGCCTAAGTGACAACATCCTATATAGCAATAATGAGTTTATGGTATTAAAATGTAGTGTAAAGATTTAGATTTTTTTTGAACAACAAATACAACAAAAGGGGGTCTTATATTTCTGATGCTTCATTTCAAGTTAAAATTCTACTTTTTCAAAATCATCTAAGGGTTAAACATTGACTGTAAAAATCCGACACGTTTTATTACATTGGGCTCATATTTAGAAGCAAATATCTGAATTTGTCCAACCAAAGCTGCAGTCAGTTCAAACTCTTGCCTTTTATGTCCTGCTGTCAGACAAAATTTGTTGTAGGTTTTGCAATAAGTAACCATCTTCCCCTTCCACGTATGAGATGAACCATCAGCAGCACCCTAGACCTTAACCATCATGACACACTGAATATGCCCAGACTCCAATATAATCTCACTAAAGTTGTTGAAGAGGTTTCCCAAATCCTAATGATACAAAAAGATGCTTAGTCCCACACACAATGGGTTAAATCCTTTGTTGCTTTCTCTGATATATTTTTCTTTCGGCGGGGGGACTGGGGTGTACATTATTTCGGTGAAGCCTTGATGGCTTTTAAGATAATAGTTTCCATTTACTGTGTTTAAGAGTCTTCCATATATTATTTCATATTTAATCCTCTGAACAACCCCCAAAGTATTATCATTCCCATTGTACAGATGAAGAAATGGAAACTTAGAGCAATTTGTTCCAATGTTACATAGCTAAATAAGATGCAAAGCCAGGATCTGAATCCAAATCAGTCTGGCTCTAAACTAAAGCCTGTATTTTTAACTGTGTTGTCTCGCAAGATGAGGATACACTTTCTTGGTTCTCAGCAGCTCATATTTCCAGGTGTAAAACACTAAATAGTCCATGTACTGTACTTGAGAATAAAATTGTGGACTAGAGTGAAAGATATCAACACCTGTAGGTTTATTTCTGGCTGAGAAGCAGGTTATTGATTTTATGTTTGCCCTCTCTCTACCAGAGAAGAAACAGAAGCAGCAATAAAACTGCATGCTGGTGGCAAAGGGGAAAATATATGGAGCAGAAGAGGCAAGAAGCAAAAAGAAAATGTCAAAGTAAGCAAAAGGCACCAAGAGGATAGAAACAGAACAAGAGTAAGGGACAGAAACTCAAAAGTCCAAAGCTTCAAGGCTATTATGAAACACATACAGTCATCCCTCAGTATCTTCAGGGGCTTGGTTCTAAAACACATCCCCACCCACCGCCCGCCCAATACTAAAATCCAAGGATGCTCAAGTCCCTTTTATAAAATGGCATAGTATTTGCATATAACCTATGTACATCCTTCCACATACCTTAAATCACCCCTAGATTACTTATAATACCTAATACAATGTAAAAGCTATATAAATAGTTGTAAATAAAATGTTCACAGTTGCCAGTGAGTGGCAAATTCAAGTTTTGCTTTTTGGAATTTCCTGGAATTTATTTTCCTGAATATTTTTGTTCCATGCTTGGTTGAATCTGTGGATTCAGAACCCATGGATATGGAGGGCCATCTGTAATGTGTTTCCTTTGTGAGTATTTTGTTGATGATATGAGAAACAAAGCTTGGTTCTTAAAGAGCTGCAAAATTTCATAAGTATCTTTTTATAAGCCATTAAAAAAAAGAATATAACTTAACCTAAATCAATCATGATACATCCTTAACATGGAATAATGTGTAGTTATTTAAAATGTTATAGGAGACCATTTAATGTCATGGTAGAATGTTCATGGTATTTTCCTCTATAAACAGAGAAGATTACAAATATACAGAGACAGGTACCAATTTGTTAAAAAAAAGAAAAAGTGGGGCTTCCCTGGTGGCGCAGTGGTTGGGGGTCTGCCTGCCGATGCGGGGGACGCGGGTTCGTGCCCTGGTTCGGGAGGATCCCGTGTGCCGCGGAGCGGCTGGGCCCGTGAGCCATGGCCGCTGGGCCTGCGCGTCCGGAGCCTGTGCTCCGCGGCGGAAGCGGCCGCAGCAGTGAGAGGCCCGCGTACCAGGAAAGAAAAAAAAAAGAAAAAGTGTATGTATAACATAACGAAATCACAACAGGAATTTTATCTCTGGGTTATTTATGATTTTCTTCTTTGTGATTTAGGATTTCTCCTTTTTATTCTATTCCCAAATTTCCAACAATAAAAAGCTGTTACTTTTTTGGGGAACCATCACTACTGTTTCCAAAACTTTTTCATCACCTGAAACAGAAACTCTCTAACTATTCCCTCTGCCCCATAGCACCTAGTAACTCTATTCTCTCCTTTCAGTTTCTATAAATTTGTCTATTCTAGATAACTTGATATAAATGAAATCATACAATATTTGTTCTTTTGTGTCTGGCTTATTTCACTTAGCAAAATATTTTCAAGGTTTATCCACATTGTAGCATGTATCAGAATTTCATTCCCTTCTATTGCTATTCCACTGTAAGTATGTACCACATTTTGTTTATGCATTCATCTGTTGATGGACACTGGGTTGTTTCCATCTTTTGGCTATTATGAATAATGCTGCTATGAATATTCGTGTACAAGTTTTGTTTAAACACCTGTTTTCAACTCTTTTGGGTACATACCTAGGAGCAGAATTGCTAGATCGTTTGTTAATTCTATGTTTAACTTTTTGATGAGCCATCAAACTGTTTTCCACAATGGCTGCAACATTTTACGCTCCCACCTGCAGTCCACAAAGGTTCCAATTTCTCCACACCCTCTCCAACACTTATTTCTCCATTTTTAAAATAAGGTCACCCTAGTGGGGTGTAAAGTGGTATCTCATTGTGTGGTTTTTTTTTTTAACATCTTTATTGGCATATAATTGCTTTACAATGTTGTGTTCGTTTCTGCTGTATAACAAAGTGAATCAGCTATACGTATACATATATTCCCATATCCCCTCCCTCTTGTGTCTCTCTCCCACCCTCCCTATCCCACCCCTCTAGGTGGTCACAAAGCACTGAGCTGATCTCCCTGTGCTATGCGGCTGTTTCCCACTAGCCATCTATTTTACATTTGGTAGTGTATATATGTCAATGTTGCTCTCTCACTTTGTCCCATCTTACACTTCCCCCTGCCCGTGTCCTCAAGTCCATTCTCTACATCTATGTCTTTATTCCTGTCCTGCCCCTATGTTCATCAGAACCATTTTTTTTTTTAGATTCCATATGTATGTGTTAGCATACGATATTTGTTTTTCTCTTTCTGACTTACTTAACTCTGTATGACAGACTCTAGGTCCACCCACCTCACTACAAATAACTCAATTTCATTTCTTTTTATGGCTGAGTAATTGTATATATGTGCCACGTCTTCTTCTCATTGTGGTTTTGATTTGCATTTCTCTTATGATTAATGATGCTGAGCATCTTTTCACGTGCTTATTGATCATCTGTATATCTTCTCTGGCAAAATATCTATTCAAGTCCTTTGCTCAGTTTTGAATTGGGTCGTTCTGTTTTTTTGTTGTTGAGAGGTAGGAGTTCTTTATATATTCTGGATATTAATTCATTATTGGATATATGATTTGCAAACATTTTTTCCCATTCTGTGAGTTGTCTTTTTCATTCTCTTGATACTGTCTTTTTGATGAACAAAATGTTGTAATTTTAATGGAATCCAATTTATCTATTTTTTCTTTTGTTGCCTGTGCTTTTGGTGTCATATCCAAGGAACCAAGCATTACTTTTTAAATCAGTTTTTAAAAAATGTAATTTTTAAAAAACATCAGGGGGAAAAAGTAGTTGCTAGTAGTGGGGTAGAAAATGTAGGAGGAGGTATAGTTTATTGCCTCTCATTCTGAATACAAAGCACATTATAATACAGCTTAAAACAAAGATTGTTTTAAGTGTCCAAATTCCTCCTCTTACTAGAATATGACCTGGTAGAGGAGCTCTTGGTCCAAAGGTATGTATAAAAGCTTCGCTACATCATAAATCAACTATACCTGAATAAATAAAAATAATTCAAATCAACATTAAAATATGTTCTGGGGAATACTATGAAAATCACCATAATAAGGATTACTTATGCTTTTGTAAAAAAGATTACTAAAAACAGATTAAGATCATGAAGAATATAATTAATCTGTTTAACGAAAAGTTGTAGAAACAAGAATAAATCTATATGCTGTTTCTAAAAAAAAAAAAAAGCTTCTTTACTTCAAACTTTCAACTTACCAACTTTCATAATGAAAACAAAGCTACCCACTGGATAAAGAGCTCATCATTTTGGCTCACCAACTACAGATGGCATGTCAGTGTACAGTGTCTACTTTGGATTTAAAAACTAGTACACTTGACAACAGCCCTTTGGTATTAAATAGTTTTATACATTTTATGCAATTTACAATCGACCCCTAAGACTCACATCTTAAGAGAAGCTCTGGTAAAGAGATTTATTCCTGGGTGTGTAAACACCAGTTCTACCATCTGTTATTTTAAAAAGACCCCTGTTTCTATTCTTTGTTATTCTCTCTCTTTTTTAAAAAACTTTATTTATTCATTTATTTTTGGCTGTGTTGGGTCTTCGTTGCTGCACACGGGCTTTCTCTAGTTGCAGCGAGCCGGGGCTACTCTTTGTTGCAGTGTGTGGGCTTCTCATTGCAGTGGCTTCTCTTGTTGCGGAGTACGGGCTCTAGGTGCGTGGGCTTCAGCAGTTGTGGCACGTGGGCTCTAGAGCGCAGACTCGGTAGTTGTGGCACACGAGCTTAGCTGCTCCACGGCATGTGGGATCTTCCCGGACCAGGGCTCGAACCTGTGTCCCCTGCATTGGCAGGCGGATTCTTAACCACTGCACCACCAGGGAAGCCCTCTCTTCTTTTTTAGAAAGCTTGTCACCTTAGAAAAAGAGCTAAGCCTAATGTCCAGTGCTAATGGGAGTGGTTAAGAATAAACACTAATGGTTCTTGCTGACACTTTGCACACTGGTGCCTAATTGTTGCTCAATTTAGTCCTGTTCTATAGAAGCTCAATATACCTTCAGCCGTGCTCTTTTCTTTGCTTTCCTGGTAGAGTCCTCTTTACTCTTCCCAAGCCTCTTTACAGGCCAAAGGTCCTTTCAGCCACCACTAAATGATCAAGAGCCTGCTAGTGGGATCTGTGTAGTTTCAAGTTCTTTCTAAAGGGGAAAGACGGACATGCTTGTTTACTGACGTTAGGGGTGAGGGCAAGAAGGAGGAGGATGCATCTGCAACGAATCTCAGCTCCCAGTCAATACTAGTTTCAGGTTTTCTAGTCCTCTCTAGAGATAGGGGTAGAGGAAGAGATCATAAGAAAATAAATAAGTCACAGTTTCTGGAAACCTGTAAGCATAGCTGCAGCTTGGCCTGCAGCAATACAGTGCAGGAAACTGGCTAGGACTGAGAGAGGAGGGAGTTATAAAAGGATGTCTGTGAGGAAAGCTGGTTTGGAACTGTGGGTACTACTACCTCTGTGGAAGCCCCAACTAGGGGAATGCAGGAATTGCTCACTTCCCATAGCTGATCTCTGGTATGTTATTGTCTAATATTTAATCTTGCCAAGTGATTAGAGATTATGCAAATTTCTGAGCACTGTTTCTTCCAGGACAAAAGTTCAAATCACAGATACAGGGAGAGGGTGAACATAATCAGAAATTCACAAGAGTGGGTAGCATTCAGAGATTTTGAAAAGACTAGGGAAAATTAGGACCATCTGTGGTTCATCTACCAACTAAGATTTTTTCCCCTAAATTGGATGTTATCTGAAAACTATTTTTTTATGGGTTTGCCACGTAGTAATATCAGGAACTTTGGTAAAGAGTGCCGTATTTCAAGGAAAACTCTAGTCCCAAATCTGCCTACTTCAGTGACAATTATTAGAGAGAATGTTTTGCTATGCTATAAATTCTTATGTCTTAACAAACCTCATGCAGGCAGAACCTAAAATCGGCTTAACAGCAACATTTCCAGGTTTTTATCTCACTTACCCTGGCAATCCATTCATCTACAAGTCATGGATTTGACTGTAGGGAAGGATGAAATCATGCATGGACCTTTCAAAACCAGAAACCCAAAGGCAGAAATGTAATTATTATTCCTTTAGAGAGAATACTTCCAAAGAGAATCTTAGTAAAGGGCTCCTGGTAAAGGGCTTCCCAGGAGCCCTTTACTAACATTCTAAGTAGAAATCTGTGAGGTTATCCAATAAAACAATTTGGGATAAAGTCTTCTCCAGAAATGTTTGAAACCTATGGAGCAGTGGTTCCCAACTTGCTGCACACTGGATGCACCTGGAGATCTTTAAAAACTACTGACACCTGGCTCCCACCTACAGCCACTCTGATTTCATTTAGCTAGGTGAGACCTGAGCATCATGGCTTTTTAAATCCCCGCCCCACTTTCTAATGTGCAGCAAAAACGTTCTGGGAATGACAGGAAACAAAAATCCTAAACCCTTATTTCTGGGATCTTTTGGGGCAGAACGAGCCAAAGAAAGCACAAAGGCAACACCCATCATCCTGGAACCATTTTCCCATGACTATTGTCTTCTCTCTCCACAGATATTCAGGTACAAATATAATAGACCCCAGCTGAAACCATTATTAGGCAAGTACCAATTTGGGGAGTAGGCTAGGTAGATCTGATGCTGCTAAAACTCTAAGCAGGAAAAGAAAGCTATATCCTAGTACAGGTTAGAGATGTAAGGCCAAAGTGGAACGTCCACCAAGTGTAAACCACTCCACCCCCAGACTGCGGGGACCAGGAGGCTGGGGAGGAAAGCTAAAGATCGGATATAGCTCCTCCTCCCACCTACAAGTTCTCACACCATGGAAACTGTGTAAGTGTAACAAAGGCTGGTTTACCACACCCTGAAATCTCACATCCTCCCTTTCCTCTTGGTAAGGTAACCGCACAGTGTATACCCATAGTGAGAGGTGGCTCAGCAGAGGCCATCATGCCTTCGCCTGTCCAGCTACAGTCCTTGTCTGAAAACCAGGAGTAAGAAGGAAGGTATCATCTCAATGGGACAGCTCTGAGGAAATACTTGCCTGGGGTTGAGATGGAATCATACTTGTCCACAGTTTTACTGCTTTATGACCTAGCAGGAAGAATCAGGATAAGAATATCGCTAGGGGCTAGCCTACAAGAGGTACTTTCCCTTTCAGCCTTCTTCAGCTAGAAGCTGAGAGACGTAGGTAAACACTGAAGCTTCTTTTTCTTTCCGGTAATCTCCACTTGGCATTTTCAGGGTTTGTTAACAGAGTAGAGCTGAACCACACTGAGGCTCTCGGTGCCAAGGAGATGGGAAATAGTAATGTAGGAGAGGACCAGCTGGGATCAGAGGGTGGATCCTCTTCTGCTCAGACTGGCTTGGGAAGCAATGCCTCTCTTTATTTTGTGCAGTTCTTGATTTCCTTCCTTTCTCTAACTTGTGACAATAAGTATTCTAAAATTTTTGATGGCCTCTGTTATGGGTTGAATTGTGTCCCTCCCCAAAAAGATATATTTAAGTCCAAATTCCCAGTACTTCGGAATGTGATCTTACTTTGAAATAGGGTCCTTACACAGACAGTCAAGTTAAAATGAGGTCATTTAAGTGGGCTCTAATCCAATATGACTGGTGTCATAATAAAAAGGATAAATTTGAACACAGTGACAGACTCACTCAGAGAGAAGAAAATGTGAAGGCACACAGGAAAAAGAAAGTCATGCGACTGGAGTGATGGCACCTACAAGCCAAGGGACACCAAGGACTGCTGGCAAACACCAGATGCTAGAAGAGGCAAGGAAGAATTCTTCCCTCAAACCATCAGAGAGAACACAGCTCTGCCAACACCTCGATTTCTGACTTCTGGCCTCCAGAGCCATGAGACGATAAATTTGTTGTTTTAAGCCATCCAATTTTTGGTACTTTGTTATGGCGGCCCACTAATACAGCCTCAAAAGCAGACTGGTAATGATTAAACAAGTCAGATTTTACTTCAGCCTCAGTGAATTACTGCCACTAGCCAAGGAGATTACAGTCTCGGTCAGTGGTTCACCAGTAGGGTGGGTGGAAAACAGTGGTGATGGAAGCAAATCATAAATCTTGGGGAGCTATTTCACAATAAACATGCCCAAGCTCCATCCTGAACCTGATGGTTCAGAATATGAGTGTGGGATAGCGAACATGTATTTTAAACAAGCTCCTCAAGTGATATCACTGACTTGCTCTGATTTTGTACTACCCCCCAACTGAGTAATCCTAAGCTTAAATAAAAGGATAAAACTTCAGGTCTTTCCCAAATTGATCTGTAGACTCAATGTAATCAAAATCTCAGCAGGTTTTTCTTTTTTCCCCAAGTAAAAATTTACAAGCTGATCCTAAAATCTATATGGAAATGCACAAGGTCAAGAATAGCCAAGGCAATCTTGAAGTATGATAAAGTTGGAGGACTTACACTACGAGATATGAAGACGTATAAAGCTATAGTTATTAAGACAGTATAGAATTGACACAAGACTAGACGGATGGATGACTGGAACAGAAGAGAGAGCCCAGAAATAAACCCATTCATATGTCACTTGATTTATGACTTATGTGACACTGAACTTCAGTGGGGGAAAGGATGGTCTTTTCAATAAAGTGCTGGGTCAATTATGTATCCATATGAAAAAAAATAGAATCTTGACTCTAAATTCACATCCTAAAAAAAATCAAATTCAGATACACTACAGATCTAAATATGAAATGAAAAACAATAAAGTTCTCGGAAAAAAAATATAGGAGAATATCGTCATTATTTTGGGAAAGGCAAAGTTTTCTTAAACAGGACACAAAAAAGCACTAACTATAAAAGAAAAAAAAGATAAACCAGACTTTATAAAAACAAAGAACTTCCATTCATGAAAAAGTAGGAAACAGAAGATATTTATGATACATATATCTGACAAAGGACTCTTAACCATACTATATAAAGAACTCCTAACAAATCAGTAAGAAGAAAACATACAACCCAGTCCAAAAATAGGTAAAAGATTTGAACATGTACTTATAAAATGAGATTTCCAAATGTCCAATAAGTACATGAAAAGATGCTTAGTTTCATGACTTATCATGGAAATGCAAACCAACACCACAATGAGATACCACTACACACCAACCAGAAAGGCTAAAATGAAAAAGACATAAGGTCAAGTGTTGACAAGGATGCAGAGCAACCAGGATTCTAATTGGAAGTAGGAGTATAAATTGGTTCAGATACTTTGGGAAACTGGCAACATCTATTAAAGCTGATCATATACCTACCTTATGATCTAGGAATTCCATTCCTAAGTATACACAAAATAGAAATATATTTATATTTCTATAATAGAAATACACAGAAAAGAATATATTTCCCCAAAAGATGTGTACAAAAATTTTCACGGAGGGACTTCCCTGGTGGCGCAGTGGTTAAGAATCTGCCTGCCAATGCAGGGGACACGGGTTCGAGCCCTGGTCCAGGAAGATCCCACATGCTGCAGAGCAACTAAGCCCGTGTGCCACAACTACTGAGCCTGCGCTCTAGAGCCTGTGAGGCACAACTACTGAAGCCCGCGGGCCTAGAGCCCGTGCTCCGCAGCCAGAGGAGCCACTGCAATGAGAAGCCCGCGCACCGCAATGAAGAGTACCCCCTGCTCCCTGCAACTAGAGAAAGCCCATGTGCAGCAATGAAGACCCAATGCAGCCAAAAGTAAATAAATAAATAATAATAAAAAAATTTTTCTCACAGCGACATTTTTCACAACAGCCCCAAACTAAAAACAACCCAAATGTCCATCAACAACTGAAAGTAAGTAGTGTTATATTCACATTATATTCATGAAATACTGTAAAATAATGAGAATAAACAAAGTACAACTACGTGCAACAACACGGATGAATTTCACTGGCCTAATGTTGAATAGCTATAAGGGTATACAAACACATAAGCAAGTACATACACTATTTATGTTCAAAATGTGTAACACCACGCTTGAAAATTCAAGGACCTGTATACCTATGATTTGTGCACATACTTATATTTATATTATTGTTAAATAAGACCTAGTAACGAAAAAGAAAAACTTTGGGTTTGTGACTCCTGTCACAGTGCCAGGAGCAGCTGAAATGCAGACTAGTTCTATACTTTAGGCAGTCTGTGCTACCTCCAGGGTGGCAGACCAGTCTAATATCTAATGCAACAGCATCTGGGGGTGGCAGGGGGGGCGTTCCTACTTTCTTCATCCATTCTTTCTCCATATTGATACTCAATTCTGGGAGATTTTTAAAATATAACAATTCTACGGAGCAGGGTAAAAACTAAAAAGCAGAGGGGAGATTGCTTAATGGGAAGATGCACTGTATTTCAAGTGTACTGAATGATATGGGAAATTTTTCAAAAGATTGGAATAATCAGAGTCAAATAAGAAGAAAGCAGGTTGTTCATTAAATTAGTTAAGGGTTAAAAGTTTCATTTGATTATGAGTTCAATGGGGGTAGAAAATTATTTGATAGCAGTCTTTCAGGCTTTTTTTAGACATCCTAAAAAGAAAATAGAGTACAATTTGTGGGAGGGGAGCTACTCAATTTCTCCCCGCAGCTTTTTTGTCATAGACCTTGTTGCTATGGAGAAGGCCATGAAGGCAGCAACTAAGGGAAATAAAGGCTCTGGCAGGAGTAAGCATAGGGACAGCGGTTTAAACAAAAATTCCTTATGTAATTAGCAAGTAGCAGGGCCTATAAATCACCCACTTCCCATTTTTTCCTAACCCCTAACCCTCTAAAAGTACATGGGCCTGGTTTGCCACTATAATTTAACTCAAATACAGAGAAGCCTAAAAGGGCCTAACAAAGCCTAAGGCTGGCAGACAAAACACATGGCCATTTAGCACTGCTGCCTCATGCCAGGGGGAATCAGCTACCTACCTATCCTATCCTGAGGAAATTATCTCCAGCTGCCTAAATTATAAAGTTGATGCCCTATGATTTCTTTGTTCTGTAAAGCCTAAGGGAGATGGGATAATGAAGTAGCAGAAGAGGTAGAGAACAGCCTCTCGTTTCACAGAATAGTCAGAGACACAGAGGGGGTGTGGAGAGAGAGAAAGAGAGAGAGAAAGAGAAAGAGAAAGAGAGAGAGAAAGAGAGAAAGAGAGAGAGCGAGCGAGAGAGAAAATCTCACTGGTATCAAGAGGCAGCAGCAGCAACCTGCAAGCAAAGCTCTGCCTGTGACTCCTGCTGTGGGAGAAAAAGGCTAGTTGCCAAGTTTGTTAACAGCGTCTGCCCATCATTGTTATAGCAGCTTTACCCATCAGGGCAGGGCCAGGACCTGTTTTCTTTTTTTAATAAATAAATTTATTTATGGCTGCGTTGGGTCTTGGTTGCTGCGTGCGGGCTTTCTCTAGTTGTGGCGAGCGGAGGCTACTCTTCTTTGCAGTGCGCAGGCTTCTCATTGTGGTGGCTTCTCTTGTGGAGCACGGGCTCTAGGTGCGCGAGCTTCAGTAGTTGTGGCACGCGGGCTCAGCAGTTGTGGCTCGCGGGCTCTAGGGCACAGGCTCAGTAGTTGTGGCGCACGGGCTTAGTTGCTCCACCGCATGTGGGATCTTCCCGGACCAGGGCTCGAACCCGTGTCCCCTGCATTGGCAGGCGGATTCTTAACCACTGTGAGAAGCCCCAGGACCTGTTCTTAGCAGTGTAAGCACTGAAATGGGAGGGTACAACATCTTCCAGCAGATCTCGCCACAACCAATGATTAACAAAGACAGTTCCCTCTTCTGTCCCACACAAATGATCACAGAATCACAAATATCAGAGCTGGAAGGACCACAGAGATATGCAGTCCAATCTCCTCATTTTACAAATGAGCAAACTAAATATCAGACCAGTTAAATACCCTTATCGACAGGTCAAGGAAATTCGAAGGTCTCTAATGGAGCCTTTTCCCCTTGGAATCATGTGCCAAAGCTCAATCAGCCGGGGCTAGTGATTAGATCCAGTTTATACCAGAACTATATTTATTGCCTAGGTATCACTTCCGGGGTTCATACATAAGTATCAGGAACTAAATTATTTGTTAGAGGATGGCATTAATAACAACATAGGTCTGTCTTTGAGCCCATATGAGAGGGTTTTGTTACTGAAATACCAAAAGAATCTCATTTGAAACATCCCTTACCTATCTGGCAAGCCTGCAGCCTGGCCAACTTAACTGCCGGACAGTCCTTTGCTGGCAGGCAGGGAGGACGTGGGTAAGAGTGCACAGAAGAATCTCTTAGTTTATTTTGCAATTTGCAAAATGAAACTCAAAAAAGGCTGTAACTGAACTTTTTCTTTAGGGCTTCGGGATTTAAATCTATGACAGTGGACAGGTAACGTAATCCACAGGGGTGTTCAGACACGTAACTGCCCTAAAGCACCCCCTGGGAGTAAACTGCTAGGTGGAAAGAATGTGTTGGCTGTTGTTCTGTGTAGAGGAGGGGCTAGGAGAAAGTAAGTGTTGATTTCCCCAATGTTTCCTTTGTGTGGCTGCCGTTGCCATGTGGTGGTCTGTTGCTATGAGATTTGTGGTGCCAGACAATGGCTGCTGGCTCTCTATGACTGTGCTATTAGGTTGAGCTGTTTCTGCAGGAGTCAGACTAGTAAGCAATTGGCTACGCAGTGGAGAAACCCTGGTCACTGTGCACCATCCCTCTCCAGGTAAGTGCTGCCTGAGGCAAGACTGAAGGTGAAGGAGTGTTAATTATAGCCAAGGAAAAAGAAAAATCAGTAGCTGAGAACCATCTTAGCTTTCCAGTACAAATACCTAAAATTAGATATTTCATAGTTCACACAAGTACTTTCCTACATCAGAACCACACAGAATAAACCAAGGGTAACTATCAAGGTTACCATTTCCATGAAAGATTAATGGATAGCCTCTTCCTGTTAGTGAGAAGGACAAAGACACCCACAGTCGGGATCTGTAATCAGATGAGGATAAGAACCGCTGAGGCAGGTTCTCGCGGAGCTACCACAGGCTAACTAACTTCCTGCTAAGCAAAACCACTGCCTATTACTCCGATAATGAGAAAACTTTGTCCCACAGACCAAAAGTACAGGGCTCAACCACAGAGTTTGAAGCAGGGCCAACTGTTCTGCTAGGTAACAGGGGCCAGAGTACACAGAGGTCACCCTGGCTCTGTGTAGATGTCAGCTATTTACCACCCTCATCCTTCTCCCATAGATTACTCTTTCCATCTCAGAGCAAATATACACTTTTAGAGTATATGTAATTTCAATACCACCTAGCCCCTATGATATTCAATATGGTAAACCACTAGCTATATATGAATATTTAAATTTAATAAAATTTAAAATTCAGTCCCTCAGTTCCACGTGCCACATTTCAGGCGCTCAATATCATGTGTCACTAGACTATCATTTTGGAGAGTATATTTCCACCACAAAACGTTCTACTGGACAGGACAGATCTAACCCAAGCCCCCATAAATTAGAAATCTAAGGCCAGGAGAAGTTCAGAGACTTATCCAAGATCACATGGGTAGCTTAATGCACAATCTGTTCTGGAATTCAACTCTCCAGACTCTAGTTCAGAGATATTTGTTCTGTACTACTATGGCTTTAGGGCACTATTATTCCTTAAAACAATTCATCTCAAACAGCTGCAGACACTCCTAGTTGTTGGACTAAAAATGTATACCCTGATGTGGAGATGGGGACGCATAGCCTTTCCATGTTTTTTTGTGCACATATATGACAAAACCTTTACCAAGTGCAAAAACTGAAAACTTTCTCCTCCTCACCAAATCATTAAGCTATAATTCAGCTGTGGAGGATAAGGCCAAGCTTATCACAGAGCTTTTCATACCCTCTGGAATACAACGTAGTTGCACTCATTTCAGCTTCAAAAATGTGGTCTTATAGCACTACAACTCCTGTCTTTCTAATATTTTGGTAAAGAAGACCAGAGAAGAAGAATTTTAGAGATGTTGTAAGAGGGATTTCTACATGGAGTGGGATGGTGAACCTAGATAAATGATTATCAAAGCTTTTTTTTTTTTAACAGCAGAATCCTCTTCAAATATAGTTTTACAAAGGAGTTTAACATATAAATCACCCAAAAGTAGAACTGCTCTGGGTTGCATCTGGTTGGGTAGCAGAGATGCAGGCTTCAGTAGCTGTGGCACATGGGCTCAGTAGTTGTGGTGCACGGGCTTAGTTGCTCCACGGCATGTGGGATCTTCCCGGACCAGGGCTCGAACCCGTGTCGCCTGCACTGGCAGGCGGATTCTTAACCACTGCACCACCAGGGAAGCTCTGAAACGATTCATTTTCAAGATGCCATAGTCAACTAGTATTGGATCCACGCTGACTCCAAGATTTAAGCCATAGATTCTATTAACTTAAAAGCTGGATATGTCCTTATTGGTCATCTAGTTCAACTATACTTAAGAGATGAGGTAACTACAGTCCAAAAAAGTTAAGGAATTTGCCCAAGGTCACACAACAATAGTGGCAGAGATATAGAGGTCTCCTGATTTTCACTCTAGGGCTCTTTCCACTATACCACAAATTCTGTCTAGAAAGCACATT
Source organism: Globicephala melas (assembly GCF_963455315.2). Lineage (NCBI taxonomy): Eukaryota > Metazoa > Chordata > Mammalia > Artiodactyla > Delphinidae > Globicephala > Globicephala melas. Next base: position 69,279,346 of record NC_083315.2, read on the forward strand.
TGCTGAAGTAAAATATATCACTAGTGATGGCCTTCGACTTAGTGCTGTAGTCTAGAAAGGAGAACCTGTAGCATTTCCTGGAATTCTTATCTAATAAGTCAGCTTTGCCTTTCTTTAAAATGCCGTGGAAGCCAGTAAGCAATTTTGCCTCAACAAAAGTATGTGTTTCCAGGACCATGGGTTAAGGTAAGATCTGTGAACCAGAAATAGACTTGGAACCTGTTATTTTGATTTGAAGTGAGGTGGGACAAAGTGAAATCAGGGGAATCAGACCTCTGCATAATAAGAATACGTCTTAAAAAAGCCAAGGAAGACACTCCAGGTTATACTTGGGTCTTCTTAATAGTCCTAAGGTTGAGCCTAGTTAAGGAGGATCTTTGTAGTGCTGGCTGAATCACAAACAGCCTAAAAAGGAGATGGGATCTGCAGGACTTTCAAAATGCCTCCAAGGCAAGGTTTACAGTGAGAGATAGGAAAGAAAGCAACAACGCAGGACAGGTAAGCACAGAAATCAGGAAGAATTGAGGTCATGACCCCTACACCTGTTCTCAGCAAGGTGTCTCAGTTCTATAGGAACCGCAGGATCCTCCATTCCCCTGAGAGGCCAAGCATTCATAGCTTCTCTCTAAGCCGTAAGGGTTTTTCAGTTTGAAGACAGTAGTTTGCCAGGCAAAGAGACAAGAAAGTATAAAAAGTTGGGGTAGCAGACAAAAAAACCTAGAAAGCTGGAAGGATTTTTTAAAAAAGTATCTGTATATAGTTCTTATCATTAACTTGAAAATTGACTCAGTACACTAGATCTTATAGATCTGCAGAGGATGATCTTTGCAGGAAATCTCTCTTTAAAGATGAAAAGGAATGTGAACCAGTTCTGATCCTAATTCAGACCTTTGCCCACAGACAGTTCAGGTGAAGGCCCTCTGGGACTGCCAGAAAGCAGAGTATATATCACTGCAGAACAGTTCTCTTTCCCTTGGGATGAAAGAAAAAGAAAAGAGAGGTAATAAGCCCTGAAATACAACATGATAAGTGGGAGAAAATATGGTATTAAACGTAGAGGACTAACATCTTACAGGTTTAAATAAGTTAGAGTGATCTTAAACTTGGTGAAAGTAATATTTATTCTGAGTTTCAGAGAAGGTATAGAATTCTGGAAAGTATCTGATTTTATAGTATCTATTAGATATATATTAACATAGATCCAGAAATGACAATGAGATGGTGTAAGCATCCATTCATTCAAATAAATATTTGTGAGGGCCTACTATAGATGCCAACCATTAAGTACTGGGGATATAATGGTGAGCAAAACACAGTCTCTGAGCTCATAGAACTTTTGGAACAGTGGAAGAGATAGACATTAACAGAAAAATACAATTATATACACAATTGCAAATTGTGGTAAGTGCTGTGAAATAAAGTACACGGTGCATTGAAAGTGTGTAACAGGGGAACTTGGTGATAGGCCGCCAGTGACAACCAGAGAGTCTTTCAGAGCAAACGATTAAAAAAAAAAAAAAAAAAAAGAAAAATCTGTGCTAACATCCCCCTGGCAGGGAGGGAGAACAGGAATCCTCAGATAAAAAGGTAACCATTGTTCTCAGGAGAGTGAAAGGGTTATTAGCCTCACTCTCAGAGTTTTTATCAGGTTCACATACATAAAAAGCATACTGCCCTTGGAGAGAGTCACTACCATAAAGATGGGAAGAATACAGTAAATTGGCAGAAAATTGATGTTTTCTATCTTCAATATATTGAAGCAAGAGGCCCTGAAGTTTGCTTGGTGGCACAGAGCTGTGATCTGGATATGTTTGTCATTCCAACAGACTCTGGCTGTTTAGATATTTGGCCATAGGCAGATGACATTTTTAAAATCAGAGACAGCCACTTGTGATTTCCAGATTGTATATTGCATACACACATACAGAGTCAACCTCTAGGTCAACCTGTCTCTTCACTGCCTCTGCATCAGTTTCTAACACAATAGGATTATTTTCTTTTTCTTTTTGCATTATGGTCTCAGGCACACAATAAAACCTTATCAGCAACGTTATTCTGAAGGCTGAAACTTTACTATATTGCTAACAACGAGAGAGCCAAGAACACAGAGTTCTTAACCTGTATCACCCTGTATCACATCAGCACCTACTGCATGGAAAACCTAAAATAAATACTGGATCACAGCAAAATATTCAGAGAGGCAGACTGGTTTTTATTGAAATGACTAGAATGAAATGCCTGAATTTCCACAGGCAGGCTGATAAGATTGCTTATGATCATCAGAGATAATTAGCTGTGCTCCTCTGGGCCTCTAAACTCCTCAGAGTGGGGATGCTTTGAAAGCCTGGTTACTAATGCAGAGACATGATGCGACTCTGAGGGCCAGCCTCTCTAACCACACATTCTTTCACAAGGACTTGGATTCTTTATAAAAAGAAGGTATACTGAAATCAAATTGCCGCGGATGGTACCAAGGGATCTGAAATACCTGGTTAAGTCCCTTTGCACCCCTAATTTTTCAGGTTTACAAACTTTCAAAGCAGAAGAGATTCTGTTCTCAGGGGCAAGTAGAACATACAAGAAGTCTGGATGGTAGCCTTGGGCAGCAGCGCCCTACAGTGAGCCAACTGCTGAGTGGATGCCTGAAAACAAGACCATGTAAACAGTTCCCTGTTGCCTAGGCCTATAAAATCTGTACTAAGTGACAGATGCGTAAAGTGGCGTGGGTGGCTGGGCAACGAGGCAACCAGTGGGAAGGAGCTGGCTGCACTTCCAGGTGCTAAAAAAGGCAAGAGTTGCAAATCCAATGAGCCAACACTAAGTCAACTTAGGGGTGACTGTTTTCCATTTCCTTGACTCCCACGGCTGCCCTTTTATTAATTTTTCTCTTCAAGCCTGACCCAAAAGTTCATTTATATTCATATTCTCCCATATAAAATGAAAGGGAAATGGAGAGTATAGACACAGTTTGAATTACCGCATGGCCAGCACCTATCAAATGACTGCTTAAGTACCAGGGCCGACACCATTGAATAGCTATGAAGGGGAGATAATTGATTTAAAAAACTGGCAATCTCTAGAAGCTAGGCAATTTTACAGACAAGTTTGCTGTAATCCTCTGGGTAGGTATCACCAGCAAACTATGGTCATTTGAGACTCCTAATAAATACTAGGTATTATTTATAACAATAAGCCCCCTGTTGACAGAAGCAGGTTGAGAAGGGATGGAAAAGCCACACATAGCACTTACCATCTTCTGTTTCCTGCCACACGATGCCCTCAAGGTTGACGCTTGTCCCAGGTTCGCAGGGGCCCAGGCACTCGGGCTCTGTGGCCAGAGCCACATCACATGTGTTGACCCCAACTGATCGGGTACGAACCATGATCTGCTCACAGGGGGATGCGATGTCATTATTGACCACTGGCACCAAAAGGTGCAGTGGCAGCACTGCTGGTGTGGAGACAGGGGACTCCATCTGTGGGGGAAGAGAAAGTAGTAGCTGAGTTACAAGGAGGATATTTATAGGAAATAACTTCTCTGTATTTAATCTAGTCCTACATCCTTTCCTGCCAGAGTGCAGAGGGCTTTAAATGTAAGACTTTGGTCCTCACTTCCAAGTTCTAGCTCATGACACCATTACAAATCTAAGTGGTTTAGATGAGTGCACCCTGGACTAGGAGAAGCTCTATTTCTTATTAACAACCCTCCTCATAAACTGTGCTTGGCTAAAAGTGTATTAAAAAACTTGTCTCATTTAAAAATCTCTAGTGAAAGAGAATCAGGGCCAGACTTCAACAGCAAGGGAGCACACAGATTGATGAGAAAGAAAAGGCTCAGCTTCTGAGGCATGTTCTATTGCTACCACTTTGCTTCCCTCCCATCTATCATTCAACAAATAATACATTAATCAGGTATAAAATCCAAGAATACAGGTGGGATTAAAGAAAGGGAGAAATATCCAGATCCTAGGAATGCCACTTCAGGAAGACTAGAGCTTTAATCCATCTTTGGGTAGAAGGAAATCTACTTAAAAGTTACAGGAGGGCTGGGAGCAACCTCTCGGGGGTTTCTAACCCACAGAGATTATAACAGCAATTGGTTAATGAGAATGGCCTTTCGGAGTGTGACTCTGACATCAAGTGTACATGTAAGAAACAGGAGGTACTGTTACTATCCAGAAACCAATCTATAGCAGTCTATCGTCAAACACAAGAACCAGCAATCTACCTCAAAAAACCAGACCCTCCCACAAGAATGCAATTACTTAGACGCCAAGAAGAAAGCAACGCATCTAGAGTTAAAAGAAAAATTGTAATAAAAAGCAATAATCCCTTAATTCTTTAAACCCTAGCATTTATCAGGTTGACAAAGTACCAACTCTGAGTCAATACTGCCTACACCCTAACTAAACAGTGTCTGGAATATGCAAAGGCACTCAATACACAAACTGACTGATCTTCCCTAAAGATTAAGTATGATACCAATCAGAAGACCTAGAAAATAAGAGTCAAGGATTGGGACCCTCCTTCCCTTGTGAAAGACCAGGTTGAACGTACTCCTTCAACAGACCCACACTGAAAGCAAGGCACACACGCACCCATAATCCAAGCTGCTGGACAGCTCTACAACAGAACTCTGGTTCTGAAATAGTTTACTGCATGACCACCACTCTATCTATAATCCATCTCCCTCCTTTTAAACACATATATGCACGTGCGCACGTGCACGCGCACACACACACACACACCCCTACACCTTCCTGGCCTCGAACACTACCCTGGAAGCTGAGATCTGGCTACTGCATCCATTCTCTTCAGGGAGCTCTCTGACTTCTTGGCTTACAAGTCAAGTGATGGTATTTGCAGACCGTCACTATCAGAGTTCACAGAATGCTAGAACACTGATTCTGATCAATTCTGGTCCCTGAAAAGCTGCCAAAACCTTATCCTTATCTGTTTGTTGTTACACACATCCACCCTGTACTTCCCTAACTCCACCCTTTTCATAAAATGGAAGTGGAAGCCTGTCTAATGAATCTTCTGCATAATGGCAAATGCCAAAAGGCATTTTTGGTCTTTTGTACTCTTGAAAATCAGGCATTTATAATCCAATTTGGCAAACTTCTTGGGATGTGGTAGATGCCTGAAAAACCCTTTAAAATTTCTAAGCACAGATATGAAGGCGAAAACAACAGAAAAAATGAACTGGATTTCCTACTACTCCTGTGTAGTGCTGGACTCTGGCTCTATCATTAAGCCCTCTCAGGAATTATAAGAAGGTGGTTCATTAACTCTTTGGAAAGGAAGTTTCCTGGAGATTTTACATGTGAGAGTTACTAGAAAGGGGAAATCAGAGACAGAGTATACAGACCATCTTTACTCTTAGCCTCACCTCTGTTTCTTGGTTCTTTCTCTTGGGGAAGAACTAAGACAGAAGCAACTTCACAGTTAGTATGTGCATTTCCTTTGCTTAAGAGTTTGTTCTCTTTTCTATACCTTTCTTCTACTAGCAAGAGAAATTCCTGCCAAGTCCTCTTTCTTGGACAAAGAAATTGGCCTGAACCTTTTAGGTCACTCCTGTGAACTTTCTGATTGCCTCGCTTGAGCAAGTCCTATTGCCAACCTGTCCCATGGTTGAGGCAGCAATCCTAATCAGAGAAGGCGGTAAGTCCTCAGGGAGTCACCTACACACTCTGCCATCAAAGACAGCTCTTTTCTGTAAGTGGTTTCATTTCCTGTTAGGTTATTCAGTGCTGCTGGGAGGCCAGGGAAAAGATAAGCTACTAACATCTAGACAAAGCTAAGCTCCCAATTCTATACTAGCAGACCCAGAAAACAACGTCTAAGATATAAGTACAAAACACTACTGTTGCATTCAAGCAGCTTGCCAAATTAAACCCCGCGGGAAAACATCTGAAGAGAAGAAACTTAGCTGAACTGATCACTAAGAATAACAGAACTAATACACACGAGGAGCTGATTAATGTGTGTATGCATCAAACCACACTTACTGATCAGAGTTAAGTTACTAAGTAGAGTTCAGGATCTCTGTTTGTGTGAGGATGACTTTATTTAACTATCTGATTAAACGAGATTTCTGAGGGTGAGGAGAAGTGAGGAAATCCACCTATGGATGTGGAACTACTGTTCAGTTTCCTTCTACTTTGCAAAAGAAATCTAAGGAGCAGCACAATAATGTTTAATTACAGATCTAGCTCTGCTAATTACTGTTTGGTCACATTTATAATCTACATTAAGCCATAGTGCATAATAAACAGCTCTGTGATATTCATCTAATAACCTAGGTGGCTTTGTGGGATTTCAAATTCTACTATTCATCGGAACAAACATAGCTTCATTTAACACTCTCCAGGAGAGGATAAAAATAAAAAAAGGACTCGTTTTGCCATGTTTCCTGTATGCCTAGGATATAAGAGCAGGGATTGTCAAGAGACTGATGCCAGCAGGGAAAATAAGGAATAGAAATATGAAAAGTTAAGGTCATTAAATACCTTAACAACTATGACAATGAAAAAAGCTGGGCCAATTCTCAGATTCTGAAATGCTAAGAAGTGCCACCATGGCTCCTGGGGCTTCACTGACATGGGAAGGTAAACAACAAAACAAAACAAAACCTGAAAAGAGACAGAGAATTTAAAGATGGAGATCTCTGAAGTTTCCCAATATTTCATGTCCTTTATTTTTTTAATGATACTTCTTTTCAATTCACCTTTAGATATTAGTCTAATAGCACTCCCACACTTGAGAGGCACTAATGGAGGGAAAAAATTTCAAGGTGGCAACATAATTTTAGGGGTAGAAAATGTAGCAAAGAAATATTTGGGACAGACTCTCCCCTTCACAAATATGAGTCTGATATCTTTACCTTCACAGTCAAAAGGCAGAAAAGGAGCTGGTTCGACTGATAACTACAGTAGCTCTAAGAAACTCCCTTTTATTCAAGAGTGAAAGATTACTGGGGATCATGGTTAGATGAATGTTCACATTTATCAGGAAAGACTGTGCAGAAAGTAGAATGTCATTAAATATACTAAATACTATATTAATAAGAAGTTCTCTTTCTTCAATAATTCCAGAGATCCTTCAAGATTTTATAGTGACTCGGCATCAGCAACACTAACAGTAATATACGATCTTGATTGATGGACAACATATAAGTACTCACCCTGATGTATTATAGTAAACTTGATTTGCTCACAAAGTTTTTATTGTGGGTTATTAAAAAAAAAGGTAATTTAAAAAATCCCATTTATCAGTTTATTGTGTTATTTATATTTCTCTCAAATTAAAACACAGGGGCTAAAACCCTCAGTTGTTTGAACTGCCTTCTGTCGATTGGCAACTTGAGACAAAATAAGTTCACTGTATTCTTGTTTAATAATTTAGGATTATTTTTGCTTATTCTGAAATATCTTTATTATGAGAGGCTGGAGGGTGGAAATCATGGAATAACTGAAGATGGAGGCAGGAATCTGAATTCTTCCTCTCCATGAAGCTCTTGTCAGAAAGCAACAGAATATTCCGAGTAAATCCCCAAAGAGCTTAACATTTAACTACTAGTGAAGGAGGAAATCAGTCCCTTTTCAAACACTAAGTACCTTTCCAAGTGCCTCTCCAAGAAAAAAGGAAGGAAGGGAGGGAGGGAGGGAGGAAGGAAAGAAGGAGAGGGGAGAGGAGGGGAGAGGGGGAAAACGAGGCTTGCCGGTTTCCTGAGCTTCCAGATTTCACTTGGGCTGCTTTGAAGAAGAATTTGGTTGTAACTCTGGTTAATTTCCCAGACATTTTGTAGTAGAAGACAAGGAGGTAAAAGAGAAAAAGAAAGATGTGGTAGCTGGCACCACAGCCAAACATCAAACAGTTCTTAAAAGCTACATATTCTATTATTCAAAGAAGACTTACTTTAGCATTCAATTTTAACCAATCATCACTTGGTCAAGGTCAGCAGTGAAGGCTGTTCCAGTGTGTACTAGAAAATGCAAGTGCAGTGAACACATAATTTAAAGGCTACAGATTAGCCATAGGGAGTTCTCCGAGATGATCCCTATAGAGTCTCAGGCTCAGACCCTAAAGACTCTTCTGGTAAAGAGAAGGAGATGGCAGATCAAACGATCCTAATATTCAAGCCTGTCTAAAACTCCCAATGTGTGGCACTGAGTAAATTATGCTGGAAATTGAACAAAGGAAAAAATCTCATAAGCAAAATCAATGCATAACACAAATCACATGGCAGTGTCCAATACTGTGCAAAGGTTTTTGCTGAATGAAGCATCTCTTTTGCTCTTCCAAATCTTCTCACTCTACAGTCTCCTGCCTGCTTGAAATGCACCACATTTTCCTTCAGCAAAACTATTAACTTTGTAGCTGATGAGTAACCATAGGGACCTAAGTACTACCTACCTCTGAAACTGACTACATTTTTTTTCACGCAAGGTTGATGATCCCTCCTCCCATTCCTACATGCTTCCAAAGGAAGCACTAGAATTAGCTCTCAAGAATAAAGAATTTGAGAAAAATTCTGTTTGGCTGCAACTACTTCCTCTCCTGAACACGCTTCTTACCTCCTTTTACATACTCATTTCCTAAAAACATCACGGCTGGAACGTGTCTTCTCTACTCCATCCTCTTTCCCCTTAAGGAAAGTAAACACAACCGAAAGCTAAAGCCTTTCTCTGAATCATTCAGAATCACAGATGTCAAAAGAAAAGTCTCAACGTATCCTCCAACATGGATGACTAACTGTACTTAAGAACCTAATCATCATTTATATTGATGGTCCTATGAGAAAACACAAGCATTGTAATTGTGACATCACAAACCACATCTTGCTCTGCAGCAGCTTGGGAAGGAGAAATGGGAATGATTCTCCCTGCTTTAAGCCAGCTGTTCTTCACCTTCCAGGTCTTGGGAAACCTTTACAGATTTAAAAATTGAGAACCTTACACAGCTTTTATTTATGTAGGCTATATTTGTTGATATTTACTGTGTCAGAATTAAAACTGAAAGATTTTAGTATGTACTAATTAATTTAAAACAACTAACAGCTAACAATTTTGAAGTGACACGAGACACTTGGTGGGAGGAGGAAGGAAGGTGGGTGTAGAGAGGAAAGGGCAACACAGGGATCCCTGCAGTGATTGAACTGTATCCTGACTATATGGTAGATACCCAGACTAGACATGTGATAACATTGATAACGAAGACCCAACGCAGCCAAAAAATAAATAAATTTATTTTAAAGAAAAGAAAAAAAAAGAAAGAAAGCTGGTCTCACACAGATTTGTATGTCGTTTTCAGATAATTGTGGGTATTCTCCTTTGATGTGACCCCAAAATGCAAAGAGTAATAGTTCTTTTTATTTTTTAATATTTATTTTATTTACTTGGCTGCATGGGGTCTTAGTTGTGGCACGTGGGATCTTCGTTGTAGCATGTGGGATCTTTTAGTTGTGGCACACAGGATCTTTTAGTTGCGGGATGTGGGATCTAGTTCCCTGACCAGGGATTGAACCCAGGGCCCCTGCACTGGGAAGCACGGAGTCTTAGCCACTAGACCACCAGGGAAGTCCCAATGAGTGATAGTTCTTAAAGGTTATTGACAATGTGGAATCTGAAACTTTTTGTACTCTGTTAGATTACAATCCATTGGTCTAGCTTGCACTTGGAATGTTTCTTTAAGTGCATGATTTTTTTTTTTTTAACATCATGCATTAGTCATTTGGAAAATACTGGTTCACTGAGTTAGACAGCTCTTTCAAATGTTGACATAGTCCATTAATATTGAAAAGTGTTATTTGTTAATATTGTCTCTGAGCTTATCAGGAAAGTCTTTAAAATACTGGTAAGGTGTCAAACTCATAGGGGGGTAGATACAAATTTTCCAAAATTGTAATGTTAGTTTGAAAGCTCAAATTTTATCATTAACAACAAATAACTGTCAGTTGTTGTCCTTGGAATAATAGGCTTGTTACCAACCAGGGTTCTTGGCCTTCTCTAATCAGTAGAAATTGATAAGATGCAAGACAAGGAATTCAGGCAAGGCTTCACTGGGGCTCCTGCTGCAGCAGGAGAGAGCAAAAACAAGTAGCAAGTTCCCTGGCTTGCTCACTGAGGCAGGGCGAGCTGGTTCTTTATATGGGGTAATGGTAGGGGTGGGTCCGGGGGTTGGGCCAGAGGGGTAGTTTAGGTGGTTTGTCCACCACTTTGGTGGTGGTGTGTGCAGGGGGCATGCACAATATCTTGCTTTTGCTCCTGGTACCCTGTTTTTTTGCTCTTGGCTCTTCAGAAGTGGCAGTTGAGTTTTTGGTCTTTTTGTATCTTGTTGTCCATAATTTGCCCCAACTGGGCATGCACGAAGCTATTTTTAGTCCCATATAGTTTCTTGGTATTTTGTTGCTGGAGGAGACAGGTGCAAGCACTGCAGCAAAGGGTCCCTGGTCCCAGCCTGTCTCAGGCTTATTTCATTCATTTTCAAGAAAATGTCTGCTAAATACCCAAGTCTGAATAACTATAATTTGTTAGTTGTTCTCTCAAGTAAAAATGGCATTTCATGAAAAACTGGCTAGTTCAGCTTGGGACTCAGTTGCACAAGCGCTGTTCCTAGAGACAAACAGGATGCAGAAGAAGTGCTTTATATGTACTTCCCATTTTGCTACATAGAATATAAAATGACATGTACTCAAAGGTCAAGATTTAATAAGCTAATAATTGTTACTGCTTTATTAAAGATATTTTAAAGTGAAACTAGCTATATAAAAATGTTTACTTTTTACTGTGAGGGCACAGCAGTTAAGAATGTTATTACTAGTACAATTTGGAGCCACTGATTTGACTCCTGCCAAGATGTCAGCCATTTTACCTACCATTGCTTTTGCACCATCAGTGCAAATGTCAACAGAGTGAAAAAGGCAAGTAATGTCTTAGTATTATTATGAAAATAGTTTTGACGTGGCAGGACCTCTGAAAAGGTATGAGAGATACTTAGGGGTCTGAGTGCTATATTTTGAGAATTAGTCAAGTTTCATGTTCTGGGATTGGGTAAGTGCTCAGCTTCTCCAGAAGCATATGCCATCTGATTCCTATACAAAACTGGGATTCTGGTAGCAAGGAAGTTGAGGGAGGCTGCCTGTTCAGTAGGCAAACAACAGTGTCTGCCACACAGTTTGGAAAGACAGTGAAGGAAAAAGAGACACAAAGGCAGGGAAAATTATTAGCAAGAGTGGAGTAGATAAGACAGCTCCTAAGATCCAGACTAAGGATTTTTTAAGTAAGGGATGTTCATAAGTTAGGTATTAATAAACTTCAGCAATTGAGTAATGAGTATTTTAAAAATATGGGAGAATAAAGCACTCAGTTAATTGTTTCTAAAACGGACAAAAGAATGATGGTCATTAACTACTAATAAAATTGATCCTTACCCTTGTGGGCAGAGGGGGAATCACTCCTCTAGTGCCTATTTGTTCTCAAATTGCTAAGTATAAGACTTCTCTGAAATTGTAATTTAGTAGTTCAGAAATTAAACATGGCTTATCTAAAAGAAATTTTAAAATGGGTCCCTTAATTAACCAGAAGCCATCCTTTCCTACAGAAGTCTTCCTTGTCTTTGCTACTTAAGCTAAAGGTATAGAGATAAAACTTCGAAGTGGTATGAAGGGTGTTGTACAGTCTGAGTTAACTCCTGATTATGGACACCTTAGCACTACTGAACCAAGTGGGAAATGGCCATCTGCTTAGATATGCTTCAATGCCCAACTGTCTCCTAGGTGACTTTGTGTTCTATAATATTAGGTCACAGAATATCAACTGATTCTTTATAACTTCCACATAAGACCTACAGATTTGACAGGAAACAATGGGTGATTCCAATGAGAGGTCATTCTGTCTAAACAAAGCACCTTAGGCAGCAAAGCTACTTGGGTTCCTAGAGAGCATGTGCAAGACAAAATTATAAAATCACATCATAGTGTGGAAAAACCTTCAAGATCATCTAACTAACCTAACCGCTCAAGGGTGAAATCTTTTCTATAATAGGTAGTCATAAAACCCCTATTTGGGGACTTTCCTGGTGGCACAGTGGTTAAGACTCCGCGCTCCCAATGCAGGGGGCCAGGGTTCGATCCCTGGTCAGGGAACTAGATCCCACATGCATGCTGCAACTAAGAGTTCACATGTCACAACTAAGGAGCCCACGTGCCACAACTAAGACCCAGCACAACCAAATAAACAAATAAATAGATATTTAAAAAATAAATAAAAAATAAAAATAGGGCTTCCCTGGTGGCACAGTGGTTAAGAATCTGCCTGCTAGTGCAGGAGACACGGGTTCGAGCCCTGGTCCAGGAGGATCGCACATGCCGCGGAGCAACTAAGCCTGTGCGCCACAACTACTGAGCCTGCGCTTACAGCCTGTGAGCCACAACAACTGAGCCCGCGTGCCACAACTACTGAAGCTCGTGCACCTGGAGGCCATGCTCTGCAACGAGAAGTCATGCTCTGCAACAAGAGAAGCCACCGCAATGAGAAGCCTGTGCACCACAATGAAGCGTAGTCCCCGCTCGCCACAAGTAGAGAAAAGCTTGCGCAAGCAACGAAGACCCAATGCAACCAAAAATAAATAAATAAATACATAAGTTTAAAAAAAAAATAAAATAAAAATAAAACCCCTATCTGAACTTTATCCACCCCGCCCCAACCCTGTGGTGAGAAAATAACCCTTACTTTACTGGATGGCTTAAAAGATTAAATTCTTTAACGTATGTCAAGGGCCTAGCAATATGTCTACAGTATTCTGGCAATCTCAAATGGTAGCCATTATTAGTTATTCTAAGAGTCAAGTCACTCTTGAAAGCTCATACTGAATTTCATAGCCATTAAAACTCCCTAGATCTTTTCTACCCAAACTTTGAAAACATTCTCTTCCACCTCTGACCCCCACCCACCACCACCAGTTTCCTTTCCCAGAAGCAATCAACCCAATGCATATGTATTTGCTTGTTTATATGTACCTTCCCTTCATTCTTTTTACACAAATGACAGTGTACTACATACGCTGTTCTGTACCTTATTTCTTCATGTAATAAAAATGGAGGTAACTGTTTTAAACTTTAAATGCTCATCATCCTAAAAGACAGACTGGATGAAATCTCAGCTCTGTAAAAACATCAGGGGTACCTATATTTCATACAGTCATTGTAGCAATTAACTGAATATGAAGTGCTTAGTGCATAGTGCCCAAGACACAGTAAAAGTTCAATAAATATTAGCCAATAACAATAATGATGATAATAATAGTAACAACAACAATATCTTACAATTTAATTCTATCTTTCAGTCTTTTATGACATTGTCAATCTCTATTCAGACATTCAGTACTTGAACTGTCCATCTGCAGTGGTTCATTCTAGTATAGTTTTGACTTCATTATGTCTTCCCTTCTTCTGGTAGAGGAATTTCTCTTTCCTGTGGGAAATCCATTCCCCCAACTTCATTCCACTATAGGAGTGGGCCCAACTTTACTCAGACTACATGGAATAGGTTCTCCACAGGCTACAGAGATTCTTTCTTCCCCTGGTCCCTTAAGCTGGAAGGACTAACTAAACCTGGAACTGCTAGTGGCCATTTTCCCTAACACTTGAGAAGGCTTGTCTAAGAAAAAAGCCAATTCAGGGAAAAGTAGAATAGAAATGAGCAAAGATAGAATCCCAAAGACATTATTTGAGCCCCTGCCGGAAACTAATGAACTCCACTGGTGAGAACCTACAAATTCCTTGTTTGCTTAAACTAGCTTGAGCCAGGTTTCCATCACAACTGAAAAAGTCCTGACCACTATATATCACCCACAAATTTATATGCATACTTTCTATTTAGTCACAAGTTATAATGAAAATGTTGAACAGGACTGGATCAATGGCAGAGACTTGTGGTATACTAACCTAGCTAACATCTAGTGATCAATACTCTTTAAATATAGCTCTTCAGCCAACTATAAAGTCACCCAACTGTATCACCATCCAGTCTACATTTCACTGACATGTCATCAAGAATATCATAAAAGGTTTTTTCAAATATCTTGAAGAAATCAAGGCACTCCAATCTACCCACCCAAAAACTCTATTGGGAAGAGAGAGAAAGTTTAGAGTGTCATGTTTTAGAAATTAATTTGGTTTCTAATAAGCATTATTTTTCCGGATTCCTTTCTTCATTCAGAAACATTAAATACTTACTATAATCTAAGCACTGTATTATGGCAAGTGATGAATCTTAATATGATCCCTGTCCCTAGGTCTGGGCAGGTAAACAAATGTGAACAAGTAATTAAAGAAATATCATAAAGGATGTAAAAGAAGTACAAAGGTGGCAAGATCACTTGTGTACACCTGGGAGAGAGGCAGCTGACGTTTCAGCTGAGTCTTAGAAGTAAGTTCAACTGGAAGATAAGGAAAATTAGGTTATTTTAGTCAGATGTAACACCAAATACATGGCCTGAGAGGGAACCACAATAGTTTGGAGGGAATGGTCAAGTGGTGGGAGATTACATGTCATACTAAAGAAGGTCACTGTGGAGTTTTAAGCAAGAAAGTGATATGATCCAATAAGGTTTTTAAATGATAGAAGCAAACTTCAATTACTGCTTACTGTGTGTGTGTGTGTCAAGCACTTTTCAAAGCATTTCATATGTATTCCTCAAAATGACCCTCTGAGGTAATTAACATTGTATCTCCTTTTAAAGATGAATATACTAAAGCTATATGGGCTAGGTAAGTTGGCCAAGGTCATATAGCTACCAAGTGATAAAACTGGGATTCAAACTCAGGCAATTTGGCTCTAGAACCCATGCAATAATAAAGAAGTGAGAACCCAAACTGAATGGTGTCACAAGAAGTCAAGGGAAAATGAAGTTTCAAGAAGAAAATGGGCTGCCGTTGTGCAAGCTGAAATTGCAGGAAAGGGTAAGGCACAGAAGCTAAATTGCACTGGGTAAGGGAAAGCATCAAGAGGTGAAGGAAAGATAATCAGAAGTTACTGTGTGTCTACTGTGCACCAGAGTTATGTTAGTAAATCTCCTACACTCCTATGAAGCAGATGATGCTTTGTTTGACAGAAAATAAACAAAGCCCCATGAAGGTTAATTGATTTGTCCATAATGACCAGTTACTAAGTGGCAGGGCCAGGATTTGAACAAAGGTATGCCTAACTCTAGAGCTTGTGCTCTTTTCCATTATACATGCTACTCCAAAAAACCTTCGGCATGACCAGGAAGAAGAGTGCAAGTACTTCACAAACTATCTGTTTAACATTTTGTTCTAGGACTTAGCTAAAGTTCAATGTTATGTTTGATGGTCTACAATTTTGAAAATTTGGACATTTGCCTGTCTGCAGTCTTATAGTTCTCTCCCATCTACCAGGATTCCCTAGACGAAAGGATCTCTGACTACATGTGCAAACTCTTTCAATATTTTCCAATGTGATTAATTTGGATTTAGACACTGAACTCTGTCAAAAATTGAGACGCTTTGTGAAAGAGGAAAGGAGGTGGTTGCTATTTAGAATTTGGTAAAGCAAACTCATCTTTTATAAAGAGAACAAAGGTTGTTCAAGAGTTTTTAATCTGTTTTTTAGATCTGAATTTGCACATTTGTTTTGGTAAATCCTTGGTTTCATACAATGATTTTTTTGCTTCAAGTGGCATCATAATATGGTTCTGATTTTCCAGTACAAATATCCTTTGAAGTGGAACTGAAACACCTATCAATAAGGCAGTTAAGCCTTGCTAAACTGTGTTTCACTTTTCAACAATTCCTTAGCTTAGCTCTTCTAATATAGACCAACAAAAGTGAAAATACCAAATAACAACACTATATGAAATTTAGAATTTTGTACAACATACTTAACATACAGGGCTCACAAAATCTTATAGAAATTGAGAAGGGCACTTCATCTTTCAAGGGCCAGTAAAGTTAAGCTTCCAAAACAGAGTAACTTAGAAAGGCATCAGAGCATTCAATATTGGAAAAAACTCTGGCCTTAAAAATCTCTCACCAAGGTAGAGCAGTAGGCAAATCCAACAATGTAAATAAGAGTTGCTATATTCTAGGTAACAGATTTTTACAGCCTTCATTACTAAACATGGTCCTTATTGTAATACTCACAAATCCATTCAACAGTGTAATAAAATGAAGAACTCTATAAGGCTCAGAAAAAACAGATATCCTGTATTTGCAGAGTGTATTTACAAAGTTTATATCCTAGCTTGCAAAACTTCATTTTATATGAGGAGACAACTGTTAAACAAATAATCATAACAGAGGTGAACAGAGGGCTGCAAGTACCCTGCCCAGGGAGTGACTGCCAAGAGGCAACAGGGAAGACTTCATAGCGGAGTGGACCTAAAGGAGTTCCCCAAGAAAAGAATAGAAAGCATACTCCATTTGCACAGCAAAGGAAACCATACACAAAAGGAAAAGACAATCTACAGACTGGGGGAAAATATTTGCAAATGATGTGATGACAAGGGCTTAACTTCCAAAACATATAAATAGCTCATGCAATTCAGAAACAAAAAAACCAAACCACCCAATCAAAATATGGGCAGAAGACCTAAACAAACATTTCTCCAAAGAAGACGCACAGATGGCCAATAGGCACATGAAAAGTTGCTCAAAATCGCTAATTATCAGAGAAATGCAAATCAAAACTACAAGGTACCACCCACACTGGTCAGAATGGCCATCATTAAAAAGTTTACAAATAACAAAGGCTGGACAGGGTGTGGAGAAAAGGAAACCCTCCTACACTGTTGGTGGGAATGTAAATTGGCGCAGCCACTATGGAGAACAGTATGGAGGTTCCTCAAAAAACTAAAAATAGAGTTGCCATATGATCCAGCAATCCCATTCCTGGGCATATATCCAGACAAAACTATAATTTGAAAAGATACATGCACTCCTATGTTCATAGAAGCACTACTTACAATAGCCAAGACTTGGAAACAACCTAAATGTCCATCAACATATGAATGGATGAAGAAGATGTGGTACACATATACAATGAAATATTTCTTGCCCATAAAAAAAGAATGAAATAATGCCATTTGCAGTGTCATGGATGGACCTAGAGATTATCATACCAAGTGAAATAAGTCAGAAAAAGAAAGACAAATACCATATGATATCACTTACATGTGGAATCTAAAATATGACACAAATGAACTTATGTATGAAACAGAAACAGACTCACAGACATAGAGAACAGACTTGTGGTTGTCAAGGGGTTGGGGGGTGGGAGAGAGTTGAATTGGGGGGTTAGGACTAGCAGATACAAACTATTATATATAGAATGGATAAACAGCAAGATCTTATTGTACAGCAACAGACAACTATATTCAATATCCTGTAATAAGCCATAATAGAAAAGAATATGAAAAAGAATATATATATATATATCTATATATCTATCTGAATCACTTTGCCACACACCAGAAACCAACACAACACTGTAAATCAACTATACTTCAATTTTAAAAAAATGAAAAGGAAAAAGAAAGCATACTCTAAGCAGAAGGAACAGCCTGTTCAAAGGTGCACAGGCATGAACAAACACAATTAGTATATTCAAAGAACTGCAGGTCGTTTGGTTTGGTTGGAGGAAAGAGTAGTACAGGGAGAGTAAAATTTGGACTTAACTTTGCAGGTATTAAGAAACTTCTGAGGAATTAAAGCAAAGGAGTGATATCAGGTTTGTATAATTAAAAGTAAAATTAATGGAAGAGGGTAGACTAAAAGAGATTGAAAAGGAGGGCACCTAGCTAGATGCCTGTTGCAACAAACCCAGTAAGTAAGAAGTAGGAGAAGGCCTCAAGAGACATTCAGGACATACAAGCAGTTTGACTTCACGACATATGAGACATGTAGGTAATCAGTACAGGAGTCAGGTATGACTAGAATTTCTAATTCAGATGGTTAGGAGATGATTCATTCCACAAATATTTAATAAGCACCTAATATATGCTGGGCACTATTCTAAGTGCAGAGGATATGCAATGAACAAAACAGATGAAAATCCCAGTCTCTGGAGATTAAATTCAAGTGGAATGGTATTCTATTACTGAAAGAAAAAGAAAGAAAAAAGAGGAGGAACAGGTTTCAGTTTTGATTTGGGGAGACTGGAGAAAGAGGAGTGAGATTAGTTTTATATTGCTTCTACTATGCTTAATTGCCAGCATTCCAGGAAAAGAAGACTGGAAGTGTGTTACAAGGAAGAGGTGGGTCATCAGTGCACAATCTGGAGGGGTCTTCTGAGTATTTTTTAAGGACTTCAGAATAATACATAAATACAAATAAAAACACAATATAATTTTTCACCTATCTGACTGGTAAAGATGAAACAGTTGAACGATATCCAATCTGGCAAGAATACGGAAAAAAAAAGACACTGTTAACGCAGTATTAGTTGGTGGGAATATGAATTGGTAGAAACTCTGGAGAGGGCGATTTGGCAATAGGTATTAAGATGTAAAATGTACATGCTCTTTTGTCCAAAAATTCCACTTTTAGAATTTATATTAAGAAGATAAAAGGACAAGTGCACAAAAATGTATCGCGTACAGTTTGCTTCAGTATTAGTTTTTAATAGTCAAACAAAAACCCAGAAACAATCTGAATGTCCATTATAGCATAGATCTATAACTACCAACAAGTACAGAGATCCACAGCATATTTTTGAGTGAAAAAAAGTTTATAATACAGTATGTATTAAATTAGCCCATTAATGTTAAACTGATCTTTATGTAACTATATACAATTTTTTTTTTTTTTTTTTGGCTGCACCGTGTGACACGTGGGATGGAAGCTCAGAGTCTTAACCACTAGCCCGCCAGGGAAGTCCCTATGTACAATTCTTATACACTATGCAGATCAGAAGTGAGAAACAGAAGTTGAGATTTAGAAGGATGTTCTTGCAATCATCTTTGGGTAGTGAGACTCTGGATGATATTTAGTTTCTCTTTTATATTTTTCAGTATTTGATTTCTTCATTATATTGAGAACTTTTTTAAAATTTAGTTTTTAAAAAAGCTACTTTTAATGGAAAAGGGAGCGATGTTTACATATGTGAAGGTTTACGTTTATTGTAAGAAAAGGGACCTAGGTTAATGAGGAAATAGGCAGGCAGGTGAAAAGAGTTAAGAATACTGGGGCACATAAGTAGAAGGGGGGGAGGCAGAAGGGTAATGACATTAAGTCAGTACTTCCATTGCATAGGTCACTGGGACAACGGGCCATAGGACTGGCCCCAAACAGCTGGGTGGTACCTAAGAGCTGGGGATATGGGCAGTACTACACAAACATTTCTGTGATCTTCGTAAGGCAGATATTCATAAACCAGCCACTGCCCATATTCATTTGATTCTAATTGCCAAGAAGTGAGTGGCATCGTCCATCATGTGCAAGTATGCAAACTCTTTGTTAAGAAATAAACAACAATCCCAAACCCCTCTCTGTGGCGACCAGAATCCTACCTGGAACAGGGCCAGAAAAAGCCATGTCTCCAGCACTTCTGAGAAAACTGTGGCTGCTGCTTATCAAATTAAAATGCAAAGCAGCTCATTCCAGTGTCACTGGGAAGTGTCAGAAAAGGATTATGGTGCCCACCCCAAGGATGCAGGTCAGCTAGACAATACCCATCTTCTTGTGCTGAGAAGGAGGGAGGAGGAGGAGAAAGATTAGGCCTGTTTCCAAATAGCAGTCTGGCCTGCTTGTTACTGTGGTAACCTCCCTTCCCTGAGCTGCTCTCATTTGTCTTTCTCTGTCTGACCTTTATGTTGTTCTGACAGTAACTGAGGAGGAAAAGGTGCCCGCCTGCCAGCTAAGCACTCAAGTTGAGGGCACTGAACAAGAAAAAGAGGCACTCAAAGTCCTCCTCATTCTAGACTCCAAACGGTGACCTTAGAGCAATTAGAGGCCTGAAAGAGATTTCTCGTGGCCCTCATCATTCCATCCTTCCTCCCCTGCTCTCAGGGCCACCTCACTTCTCTGATACTCCCTTTCAGTGTGAGGAATGTGAGTCAGAGTCAAGTGGGTAGGTGAGAAGTCACAAAGAGAAAAAACAAGGCACGAAAAGCTGAAGAACAGAGGCAATAAAATATTAACTCAAAAATGCCTGAGACAATTATCAGTACAGTGGTTAAGTACAGCTTTTAGTTTCCTCTCTATTCAGGATTCGTGCCATATGCTCAGTCAGTGGAGGTATGAGGGCAATTAAGGTACTTGGGACAGGGCTAGGGAAGGGCCCAAACACTTAGTGCTTTTTATTGTTTTTCTTTAAGCCCTGAATACCTTTAAAATTCAATCACTTAACAAAGAATTATTGAGTACCCCTATGTGTAGGTCTTGTCCTAGACACTGGGTATGCAGCGGGAAATGAAAGAGACTGGTAAATAACTATGATAGAAACCTACTAAGGCACAAATAGGGCAAGTGAGAGGTTCTTGGACAATGTGAGCTATCTCTGGTATAGTTGGGGATGGCCTCTCTGAAGAGGATGGATTTAAGCTGATCCTAAAAGATGAGAAGACATGAAGAACCTAGGAATGAGCAATGCAGGCAGAGGGAACAGCATATGTAAATCCCTAAGGCAGGAAAGAGCTTGGTATATATTTGAGGTCCATATTTCATTTCGTATTACTACGCAAGCCCATGGAAAAATGTTTGAGTCTGCTTATTCTAGAAGCTTAAGGAGGCCCAGGAAATGGGCAACATGAGAACAGTCAGCCGAATATTATCCACTAAGTTCACAGATGAATGAGTCATTAAGTTATCAGTCATGAAATGCTATGGTGTACAGACAGAACTCTTATCTAATACTTTGAACAAGTAAGAGCTACAATACTGGAGTCAGTTCTCTGCCAATAGCAGTCACTGTCATTCCAAAAGACACACTGTGTAGGGCTAATTTAGTTTTATCTTAAATGGCATCCTCAAACCCATCAAAGACTTCACCCCAAACCTACTTAAACTGATTTATGTTGCAGTAATGAGCTTACAAAGGAGGCAGCAGGGCCAGGTTTTAGTCTCAGTTTTCCACCACTTAGCTGTATAACCTTAGACAAGTCATTTCACTTCTCCAAACTTTGACCTTATGAAATGAAGTAGTTGGACTTTATGATCTCTAAGGAGACTGTATTAGGACTTTTTCAAGTGACAGAAGAGCACACCAGACTGGCTTAAACAAAAAGTCCAAATTAGGCTATCATATAACTTAAAAAGTCCAAATTAGGCATGGCCTGATATAAAGGCTCACATGATGTCATGGAGGCCTAGTTTCTATCCCTTCCTCCCTTGGTGGTGTCTTTTCGGTTCTGCTTCATTTTCAGACAGGCTCTCCTCCTGGGTGGCAAGGTAGCTGCGGCAGTTCAAGCTTTACAAGCTCTTAATTCCAGGCTCAGTGGACAGACAGGTTCTTTTCTAGCCACCTAACAAAAATCCTGAAGTTCCTTCTGATTGGACCAGCTTCTGGAATTTAAGAGTTGATGTCCCTTACAATTTTTATAATCTTTATATTTTGTAAATATTTAAGCATGTTCCCTCCAAGTCTTTACCTTTTCAAGTTTTAATTTTTAAAACCATAGTGTATATGTAGTTTTTGTCTGCCCAGCATCCATCTTTCATAGAAAACTGTCCCTTCCCCAGTCCTTGTGCTCTAGTAAGATAGGCAATCACAGTGTCTCTCCAGTCGCCTGTCTCTGGAGTGGGTTCGGCATCAATCTATTTATTTCTTCTAAAATAATCTGTTGATGGAATATTTATTTCATGTTTTTTAGAAGGTAGAGTCATGCTTCATCCTTAATATGCCTGTTTAAGATATAAAACCCTTCAAATCTCTCCTGCTCTTAAAAGCGTTAAATTTCTGCAACTGCCTCAAACAAAACACTTGAATGATAGTCGAGGCATTTCATCACAAAAGTATTAATATGGCCAGACGGCAAACATCAATCCTTCTTATCTACTCAATTATACTACAGAAATGAGTTATAGTTGGATTATCAGAACATTCTGAATTATTATTAAATATGGGAACTTTCTTGAAGACCAAATGGAATTTTCAGATTGCAAAAACCATTTTATCAGAATTTCACTGTACCACAAACATTTTTGTGTCGATTAATTTAAAACATAATTTTAAATGTTTGAATAGAATCCTTTTGAACAAATAAAGCATAATTTATTTGGCCAATTTACTACAGGTGGATATTTAGGTTGTCCCAATTTTCACTTGTATAAACAAGGCCGAGAGGAGTATCTTAATGGCTACATATCTTGTACCTGTCTTACGATTTTCACAGGCTAACATCCTATATATGAGATTAGTGAATAAAAGGCTATGCATATTTTACAGTTTTTTGATACACACTATTCCATCAACTTTCAGGCTCTCTAGAGCTTAAAAAAAAAAGTCTATAGTACTGCTTACATTTCCAGGGTAACTTATTTACCCTTCTCAGGACCTTCCTTAGGTATTACCAAGACTATACAAAGTATTCTACTTTTAAACTTATTTGTTGTTATTCCCAAAGGATTATAACATTTTCTGTTTGTTTTTAATGTCTTCCTGACTATAACCCTGTAAACTGACATTTATAGCCACTGTTCTTGCTTTCACTTAAGGAGATCTACACTAATTCTTGACTCCTTTCCTGGGTTACAAATGACTATCCAAAGCCCAGATGTATTTAAAATATAACACAAAACATACAACATACAATATGCATTATCTATCTATCTATCTATCTATATCTAGATCTATCTCCATTTATCTCATGCCCCCTCCTATTTCCATGATGTTATATTTATACATAGGTAATATTCAAACAGTTCAGGCCCAAGAGCTTGAACACTGGGCAGAGTCTGAGTCCCTCTTAAGCCAGGACAATAAAAGGCTAGATTTCGTAGAGTACAGGTTGGGGGTTGAAATTTCTGCTTGGCAAGTAGCTGGCAGACAGGAAAGACTTAAGTTCATAAACGAAATGGGGGCCATGAGTAGCACGTGTTTCTTCTTCCTCTCTCCAACTTCTTCTGGCAGCTCTTCAACTTTCTAGTAAACTAGGATAATGTTTTAGCTTTTACCATAACCAGTAGGATCAACCATACCATCTAATATTTTACCAGCATCTATCAGTCTCAGTTTTCTGTCACTTATCTGTGAATGCAACTGAGAGCTTTTTAAAAGGATAGAGTTTTTCTTGAGAAGTCTCCATAATGAACAAACCTCTTAAGTTTCTGGGTCTGTGTCCAACATGTAAAATTTCTTAACCACTTTATTTATTGGGTTGGCCAAAAGATTCGTTCGGTTTTTTCCGTAAGAGGGCTCTAGTAGTGCTTAGCTGTCTTTAACTTCATTTGAAACAATTTTGTTAGACTGTATTGTGACAGCTTTCATATTAGCGTGCATTTAAAAAAACCTTATCAAAATTGGTGAATTTTTGTGTAGCCATTTTAATATTGAAGGTGGAAGAAAAAGAGCAACATTTTTGGCATATGATGCTTCATTATTTCAAGAAAGGTAAAAATGTAACTAAAACGCAAAAAAAGATGTTTGCAGTGTACGGAGAAGGTGTTGTGACTGATCGAACGTGTCAAAAGTGGTTTGCGGACTTCCCTGGTGGCGCAGCGGTTAAGAATCCACCTGCCAATGAATGGGAGATGGGTTCAAGCCCTTGTCTGGGAAGATCCCACATGCCGCGGAGCAACTAAGTCCATGCACCACAACTACTGAACCTGCTCTCTAGAGCCCGCACGCCACAACTACTGAAGCCTGCGTGCCTAGAGCTCATGCTCCGCAACAAGAGAAGCCACCACAATGAGAAGCCCGCGCACCACAACGAAGAGTAGCCCCTGCTCACCGCAACTACAGAAAGCCCACACGCAGTGGCAAAGACCCAACGCAGCCTAAACAAACAAACAAATAAATAAAAAGTGGTCTGCGGAGTTTCGTTCTGGAGATGCTCCACAGGCGGGTAGACCAGTTGAAACTGATAGCGATCAAATCGAGACACTGAGAACAATCAACGTTATCCCACGCATGAGATAGCCAGCATACTCAAAAGATCCAAAGCAAGCGATGAAAATCATTTGCACCAGCTTGGTTATGTTAGTCGCTTTGATGTTTGGGTTCCACATAAATTAAGTGGAAAAAAACCTTCTTGACCGTATTTCCAAATGCTATTCTCTAATTTAGCGTAACGAAAACGTTCTGTTTTTAAAACAAATTGTGACGGGTGATGAAAAGTGGATACTGTACAATAATGTGGAACAGAAGAGATTGTGGGGCAAGTGAAATGAACCACTAGCAACCACACCAAAGGCCAGTCTTCATCCAAAGAAGGTGATGTTGTGTATATGGTGGGATTGGAAGGGAGTCCTCTATTATGAGCTCCTTCCGGAAACCCAAACGATTAATTCTAACAAGTACTGCTCCCAATTAGACCAACTGAAAGCAGCACTTGATGAAAAGCGTCTGGAATTAGTCAACAGAAAACGCATAATCTTCCATCAGGATAACGCAAGACCACGTTTCTTTGACGACCAGGCAAAAACCGTTACAGCTTGGCTGGGAAGTTCTCATTCATCTGGCATATTCACCAGACATTGCACCTTCGGATTTCCATTTATTTAGGTCTTTACAAAATTCTCTTAATGGAAAAAATTTCAATTCCCTGGAAGACTGTAAAAGGCACCTGGAATAGTTCTTTGCTCAAAAAGATAAAAAGTTTTGGGAAGATGGAATTATGAAGTTACCTGAAAAATGGCAGAACGTAGTGGAACAAAACGGTGAATACGTTGTTCAATAGAGTTCTTGGTGAAAATGAAAAATGTCTTTTATTTTTCCTTAAAAATCGAAGGAACTTTTTGGCCAAACTAATATAATCTGTACCTTGTAGAATATTCTAAAAGAATATCCCTGAAAAATTACATAGATATGGCCTATTTTAGAAAGTAGTAGAGGAGGATTCTGGTTTAAGAATGAATGTGATAAGGGTTTGAAAGACTTCTTCAAACAGGAGAAAAGGGTGAAGATAAGTAAAAAGAGATGATTAAGAGAAATGGACTTTGAAGATAGTCAACTTGGGTTCAAACAGATCCTCCACTATTGGCTGTGCAACATTAGGCAAGTCATCTAACCTTTTTTAGCCAGTTTTCCCATTAATAAAATGGAAATCATAATAATACATGTCTCAAAGAACTACAGCGAGAGTTAAATGAAATATCATATAAAAAGCATTCAGCCTTGTTGCCTGGCACATACTCTGATAAATGTTAAATGCTGCTGCTGCAGTTTCTGTTATTATGAAATGTGTCCTAGGGATCCTCCAAAGGGGCATCATCCACTGGCCTTTACTACAGAATAAAGGTTAGAAGGCTCACAAGTCAAATAGCAGCATTCTCTTTTCAGGCTAAAAGCAGGTCAGAAGCTGGCTACTAAATCAGCAATTTAAAAAATCAAATGAGTTTTTCTTTTTTTTTAGTTTTTCAAGCTCATTCTTATTTCAGGTTGGAAGATGTGCACATAAGGTGAATACCCCTTCCATAATTCTTGTACTACTCTACACTGGGCTCCATCAGAAGAGTTAAAATGGAACTCACTAGTGTCCATCTGAGCAACCCAGGAGAGAAAGTCCCAAAATGACATTCTGATGTGTAGTTAAACGATTTGCCTTATATGGGTAGCTGAAACATCGTCCTTGTTGTACCACGAAGACTGAGAAAGAGGTTGCCATAATCTCCAGTAGTCTGTACATCTGTCTCCTTCTTGTAGAAGAAACTGTATAACCTACCAGCACACAATCTCCCCAAGCAGATAAAACTGGTCAGCAGGTGACAAATGGTAATAATCTTCTAATTCTCTAAGGACTTAGAGAGAAAGCACTTAACCTTCACTTCAATGAGGCATTTGGCTAATCACTTGCTGGAGAAGGAACCTTTGGAAAAACAAATGAGTAGGCCATCTTCTAATAAGGGAAAAATGCCTACAGCACAAATGCTTTAGCTGTCTTTACAAAGGTCAGAGAGGCCCTCCCTCATCTGCTCCGAGTCCTTTATAACAAGCAGGCCTTAATTTTGCAAAGGAAGCTTTCCTGGCTTCTAGTACTGTTTTCTAGCACCCTCAAGATTTCTACAACCTAAATGTCCAATATCAGATGAATGGATAAAGAAGATGTGGTACGTATATACAATGGAATATTACTCAGCCATAAAAAGGAACGAAATTGGGTCATTTGTAGAGATGTGGATGGACCTAGAGTCTGTCATACAGAGTGAAGTAAGCCAGAAAGAGAAAAACAAATATCATATACTAACGTATATATGTGGAATCTAGAAAAATGGTACAGATGAACCTATTTGCAGGGCAGGAATAGAGATGCAGATGTAGAGAACGGACATGTGGACACAGGGGGTGAAGGGAAGGGTGGGACGAATTGGGAGATTAGGATTGACATGTATACACTACCATGCATAAAATAGACAGGTAGCGGGAACATGCTATAGAGCACAGGAAGCTCAGCTCCTCAGCTCGGTGCTCTGTGATGACCTAGATGGGTGGGATGTGGGATGGGTGGGAGGGAGGTCCAAGAGGGAAGGGATATAGGTATACATATACCTGATTCACTTCATTGTACAGCAGAAACTCACACAACACTGTAAAGCAGTAATAATCCAATTAAAAACAAAAAGATTTCTAGGTAATAGCTGTGGTCATTTAAGCTTGCTTGGCCTCAGTTTCCTTATGAGATTAAAAAAAAAAAGCTAGGATTTTATTCTCCTAAATTCTAATCTTGCTTAAATTCCAAACTGGCGTTAACTGTCAGATGGAGCTATCCTTAATACCACTGCTATTAACTTCAGCTTTCTTACAAGGGTATTCATCAAAATGAAGACCTCTACATTCAGACACACATTTTCAGTACAAAAATAAAACACTGCCAACCAGGAACCTCTTCAAAATGATATAAATGAGATAAAGGCAGCACCTAAACCACAGTGGCTTTGGACTAACATCAGGCTTAGGGTGCAAGCATGACAGGTGTTGGAAGAAACACAATTTTAGAGCTCCATAGAGATATGTGTATTTCAAATATAATAAACGATGAAAAAGTTGAGATGCATTTACCTCTCAGGCAATATTTTCTTTCAATCTATAAAATATTAAAATGGCCTACTTTGGTATGGTTTTCACACCTCTAGTATTCTACAGTCTAGTTCTAAACATATTTTACTTTTTTTCCTTGATAGGTTTTGCTTGGGTTGCTAGAAGAGATTCTATGGATTTCTAGCCTCAAAGCTGGGCTGATCTGATCGAGCAAAAGATTAGAGTGAGCGAGCAGGCACACACACACAAGAATTATCAAGAAATGAAATAAACCAAGTCACAACTGCCAGAAGGGAGGAAGGGACCAGTACAGAAGAGATGTATTGCATTTATATTTCTAACAAATGCACGTGGCAGAAACACACGCTTTTTAACTTTATTGTTGTTTACCTCACGTCCTTAATCAGCATCCAATTAATTCCACTGGTCTAAAGAGAAACTCCTAGTAAAATTTCACAATGGGCACCATCCTGTGCCTTAGTAGTATCACACCAACAGACCCAAAGCAGGTCTTTCTGTTCTCCCTCACACTAAGGTTTTGCCTAATAGTATACCAAAAAATTTCTAATCTCCTGGAGAAATAGGAAAAAAAAGTAAAAATAAAGTCACATTCCAAGAAGCTCTCATTTCATATACAGCATATTCCAAGCCATGTGGCAAAGTACCAAGTTATTTCAATACCAACCTAGTAAGAGTAGGATGAGGAAGACAAGAATTCCATTCAGAGGGAAAGTCTATAGACACATATATTTAGAAGGATGTTATCTTAGTACATTGGCCTTGTTTCACAGCACTCAGAGGAAGCAAGACTTTTCCCCTATAAATCTAAGGGTATGCCCTGAGAATTTTAAAATTTCTACCGCTGTATCCCTCTTTGGGTTTGTTTCTTTCAAAGAATGAGATTAAGGGAAAGAAAAGACAGACTTTAGTACACAACATACTGATAGATGCTCACATTGTCCTTAATCCCTTACTGGCCATATTTAAAACAGTATTAGGCACCCACCGTTCTGGCAAAAAAAAAAAATTTTTTTTTTTAAATTTATTTTTTGGCTGTGCTGGGTCTTCGCTGCTGTGTGTGGGCTTCTCATTGAGGTGGCTTCTCTTGTGGTGGAGCACAGGCTCTAGGCACGTGGCTCAAGGGATCTAGAGCACAGGCTCAGTAGCTGTGGGGCATGGACTTAATTGCTCCACAGCATGTGGGATCTTCACGGACCAGGGCTCGAACCCGTGTCCCCTGCATTGGCAGGCGGATTCTTAACCACTGCGCCACCAGAGAAGCCCTGGCAAGAATTTTTAAAGTTGACAGTACCAAGTACTGATTAAGTAAAACTGGTGGAGGCATAAACTACTGGTACAACCACTTTCATAAACTGGCCTTACCTAGTGAGGTAGAACATGTGCACATCCAACTACCTAGCAACTCCACCCTTAGGTGTGTACGCTAGAGAAACCTTGGCACTTGTGCCCCAGAGACATAACAATGTTCAAAGCAGCAATGTTGGTAATAGCAAAAATACTGGAAAGAGCCTAAGTGCCCATCAACAGATGGATGATATATTTTCATATACTCATACAGTGGCACGCTAAAAGCAGTAAAAATAAACTAACGACACTGCATATATCAACACAGACAAGGAAAAAGCAAGTCACAGAAAAAGGCATGACACTGTGATTCTACTTAAATCAAGAAAAGAATCAGGGACTTCCCGGGGGGCGCAGTGGTTAAGAATCTGCCTGCCAGGGCTTCCCTGGTGGCGCAGTGGTTGAGAGTCCACCTGCCGATGCAGGGGACACGGGTTCTTGCCCCGGTCCGGGAAGATCCCACATGCCATGGAGCGGCTGGGCCCGTGAGCCATGGCCGCTGAGCCTGCGCGTCCGGAGCCTGTGCTCCGCAACGGGAGAGGCCACAACAGTGAGAGGCCCGTGTATCACACACACACAAAAAAAGAATCGGCCTGCCAATGCAGGGGACATGGGTTCGAGCTCTGGTCCGGGAAGATCTCACACGCCGCAGAGGAACTAAGCCGGTGCGCCACAACTACTGAGCCTGCATTCTAGAGCCCGCAAGCCACAACTACTGAAGCCTGTGCGCCTAGAGCCCATGCTCTGCAACAAGAGAAGCCACCGCAATGAGAACCCCGTGCACCGCACTAGCCCCCACTAGACGCAACTAGAGAAAGGCTGCGTGCAGCAACAAAGACCCAATTCAGCCAAAAATCAATCAATTAATTAAAAAGAATCCGGTAGGGCTTCCCTGGTGGCGCAGTGGTTGAGAGTCCGCCTGCTGATGCAGGGGACACGGGTTCGTGCCCCAGTCCGGGAAGATCCCACACGCCGCGGAGCAGCTGGGCCCGTGAGCCATGGCCACTGAGCCTGCGCTCCGCAAAGGGAGAGGCCACAACAGTGAGAGGTCTGCGTACCGCGAAAAAAAAAAAAAAAGAATCCGGTAAAACTAAGAAAGGTAGCTTAGTGATACAGACAAATGGAAAAACATAAAAGATAAGCAGGTGACTAACATAAAATGCTACATAGAGGGAAGTAAAGAGGAAGGAGAGGGTACAATGAGGAAAGGGTCATATAGAAGGTTCTAAACCTAAAGCATTGTCATGCTTTACTTCTTAAGATGGGTAACATGTACATGTGTCCTTTTTATTGTTATTCTTTGAAACTTACAGGATATATTTCACAGTTTAAAACCAACAAAAGAAAACAAATTATACTAAGCTATTCCTTATTATCTAGTGTCTACACATTGCTACAATGCAGAAATATGACAAGCCTTCCAAAAGATGACCTTTTTAGGTAGTAAAGAGATTCGACTAACCACGTTAGTTTTCAGTAAAATTAAGCTACAGAGTCCACTTCCATAGTATCTCAGAGGTATGTTTCCTTTGTAGCACAGTTATCGCATGCAAATTCACTTTTTATAATGTCTCCCTTCCACAATAAACTGGAAATTCCATGAAGGAAGGCCTTCCCTCCTTCAACACTCTATCCAGAGTCTAGCACTGTGCATGATCATGGGAAGTACTCAATAAAAATTTCTGAAAGAATGAATAAACGAATGATCTTGAGAATCTAATTAGGCTGGGATAATTTACTAGTCTCTCCACAAATGTAGGAAAACACACCACAGTTTTTCAGAAACTTGATGTTTCATCCCTGTCATTCAGCTCTCTGAACCACTGTCCCAGAATTTATTAGTTATTTCAGCATTTACACAACAGAATTTACTAAGGTCCTACTATAAGTGGGCACTGTGCTAGGTGCTAAAAATATGGCACTGACAGGATGGAATAGTCTCATTTATCTATGTAACAGCCACTCCATGGCATAAAGGAGATGGCAGGATAGGATTTTTCCCCTCTGACCTCTTAGGACACTGAAATGTATACAAAGGCAAGCCTGAGGTTTCACAAACGGTGTGTGACAAGATCCACTTTGGAAAACAATGGGCTGCTATTTCCTTCAGCTGCTCTGAACAAAGAACTAATTCCTTTAGTCTCTGCCATCCTTGTAGAGTTAAATTATATCATTCTTTGTTCTGCAGAGTAGCCTCTCCTAAAGTATTGAATAAACAGCAAAGGACGGGCCTTCTGGAACCTCTTCTAGAAAGCAACAGGCAGAGACATCACTCATAGGAAGAAAGGCTATAAAGGAAAGAAATTATTATCTTGAAGACAAACATCTCTATTCTGGAGATAAAAGAGAAGAGCCATAGGTTGCCACATAACAGCTGCCCCTCTGCCTGCGATTTATAGGAAAGGTTAAACTTAGAGACAACTAATGAAAAACCGTCAAATGGTGGTTGTAATAAGCTTGAGAACTACTTTGTTTCACTAAACTCAAAACTTTGCTGCCTTTCATTCTGTTTCAATATAGTCATCATTCTACCCAGCATTCCTTTAAAGGCCACAGTAGAAAATGTTGCTGACACCTATTATCATCAGGTCCAGTTATTCCTGACTCCCTTCTCCTTCCTTCTTCTTCCTTAAGCCAACCTAAAAGTTAAGAAATGAAAGTTGGTGAGGAGTAGTGTAATTAAGTAGGACATGAAGGGGACAACCAGCAGCGCCCCTCAAAACGGACTGTGTTTCTATTTTCTTTTAGGCAATTAACTTCCTCCTGAAAATTTAACAAAGTCACTGCTAATTTGACTTTGCAAGGCATATTTCCCCTTTTTTTTTTTTTGCGGTACACGGGCCTCTCACTGTTGTGGCCTCTCCCGTTCCGGAGCACAGGCTCCGGACGCGCAGGCTCAGCGGCCATGGCTCACGGGCCCAGCCGCTCCGCAGCATGTGGGATCTTCCCGGACCAGGGCACGAACCTGTGTCCCCTGCATCGGCAGGCGGAATCTCAACCAATGTGCCACCAGGGAAGCCCGGAATATTTCCTTTTGTACATTATTTCAATTAAAAGTATGCATTTCAAAATATCTTACATTCAGTTTTCATCTCTGTGAATCACTGTTTATGGAACAAGAATTTAGCACTCATAATGTTGAAGTAATTCATTCATGCCTCAATCTACTGAGAACGGTTGGCACATGGGTCAATGAGGCCAAAGGCAAATGAGCATTAACTAAGGATACTGAACACCGAATTAGGTGCTAGGTAGCTATACTGGAAACTAGTCAAGAAAATTTACGAATTGGGACTTCCCTGGCGGTCCAGTGGTTAAAATTCCGAGCTTCCACTGCAGGGGGCATGGGTTCGATCCCTGGTCGGGGAACTAAGATCCCACATGCTGCGCTACGTAGCCAAAAAAAAAAAAAGAAAGAAAGAAATAAAATTTATTTATTACTGTATTCAAAGGGAATACATAGGGATATTTACCAAAAAACTGGGTAACTTGCTGTAGAAGTGAAAAAATAAAGCAGAACTGTATGTCAGATTCAGATTACCTAAAGACAAGAGCAACAAATAAAACACCCAGGGCTACCAACAGCGTAAGACCTTTGTGAATTAGAGAGAAGCTGCCTTCAAGATATTGACCAGGTTCAAGATACTGTGAGCCAAGCTCAGGCTGGATTTCAACGCTTTATTCAACCCCTCTCAGGAGGGGACCCTCCTGAAGGGCATACCCTGTACAACTGAGGGTGAATGCCCTATATATGTGTTTTTCTTCTTCCTCTTCCAAAACCTAATTAAAATGAAAACATGTCAACAGAAGAAGAGGCACAAATCTCTGAGGACTACGAGAGCAAGAGAGAAGAGAAGAGCAGGCATGAGATATCAAAAACATTTAAGAAACTAGAAAACAGATGGACAAATGTTAACCTAGCAGACCAAAGGAAGCTGAAACATAAGCCTGTGAGAGACCTCAGCCTGTAAAGTGGAAGTGAAGGAACTATACTAGCAAACATTCAAAACCTAGGAAAAGCTCAGTGGCCTCAGGTACTCCTGAAAAGAGGACAGGGCTAAAAGCAGAAAGATCAGTTCCAAATCTTTAAAAGATACATCAGAACTCTAGACCATCTTCATCAACAATGCAGTTTTCCCATCTCCCCACCCCCTACCCCTCACAATTCTATAGAAGTCTGAAGGTTTATTCTCTGGATATGTTGAATAGACAGGCTCCATACTCACCCACGCCAAGCACAACTGAGAACAGAGATAAAGTACAACACTGACAGCAACAGTAAAACACAAAACTCCTTTCCCTTTGCTGGGCTCTGTGAAAGCAGGCAAAAGATTGGTTCATTCCTCTGAGTGAAAAATGACTTGCCTAAGTCAAAAGACCGGATGCTGGCAACTGGGTGACCCTCACCTAAATAGTCAATCACCACTAGAGTAAAGCCCACCAATTGACAAGCTCCACCAATGAAAACACAGCGTCTAAAAAAGGACTGTACTGTTTTGCTTTTAAATACAAGTGGATAATCAAGAATGGCAAGACATTTGATTTAAAAACACTCCAATATGAGTCTAAACTAAACAATGAATGAACTTGTAGCAAGTAGAGATAATGTAGGGGGCAGAAATAAACAAAATGAAAAAATTATCATATCATACATAAGACACTGCATCCATGGAACAAGAACAAGAGATTATGAAAAAGCATTCAGAGTATAAGAAGGATATTGTAGAAATTAAAAAAATATATATATATATTTATAAAGTAGGAAGTTGGAGGATAAAGTTGAAGAAATCTCCTAGAAAAAACACAAAGAGATGAAAAATTGTGAAAAAATAAAAAATTGAGAAGAGCAGTATAGTAGGGCTGAAATGCAACTAGTAGAGTTGTAGAAAGAATAAGGAAGGGAAAGAAAATTTATTTAAAAGAAGAAAAGAAAAGAAACCAAAAATTGTCCACACATAAATTTCTAGATTGAAATGGCTATCTAGAACGTAGCTACTAGTAGTAGAGATGAAATGAAACCCACACCAAAGAACATCAGGTAAAATTATTAGGTCAAACACATCAAAGTACCATTTTTGTATGCCAAAAATTATTAACTAACAGCAGTTTCTCATAGTTCAACCTAATATTTCCAATCTTGAATTTAATACTTAGACAAACTTTTTGGGATATATTTACCTCCCATACTCCTTTTCTCAGAAAGCTACTCCTGAAGGATATGCTCCAGCATCATAAGGAAATAAACTGAGAAAGAGGAAGATGTGGCATCCAGAAAGGCAAGGATCCAACACAGAAGGAAATTCCAAGGACAAAAGCTATTGAGCTGGCCTGGAAAGCCACCAGTTCACAGTTAGAGAAAGAGCACTGAAGGAGTAATGTCTCTAAGGGGAAAAAAAAACCTAAAAAAAAAAAATCAAATATGTTTATAACATATCAAGAAAAGATTTTCAGTTCTATTGAAGAGTTTGGAGATGACTTTTTTTTTTCTTTAATTTTTGGCTACACTGTGTGGCATGTGGGATCTTAGTTTCCTGACCAGGCACTGAACCCAGGCCCCCTGTATTGGAAGTACAGAGTCTTAACCACTGGACTGCCAGGGAAGTCCCTGGACATGAATTATTGATGGATACATAAAACTATCAGCAAACAAACAAAAAACAAATCCAAGGAAGACAAAAGGCTGTGCAAGAAAGGAAGCATAAGAGAGG
Organism: Globicephala melas; assembly: GCF_963455315.2. Classification (NCBI taxonomy): domain Eukaryota; kingdom Metazoa; phylum Chordata; class Mammalia; order Artiodactyla; family Delphinidae; genus Globicephala; species Globicephala melas. Next base: position 69,313,574 of record NC_083315.2, read on the forward strand.
TAGTGTGCACGCAGTGAGGTGGGAAGGGTAAGAGAATTTCATCCTTCATCATAGTAAGTTAATAGATAATTTAATAAATTTGAAATATTAAAATAAATAGCAGAATAAGCATATTTTTTGAACTATGGAAGTTAATACCAGAAGAAACAAATAAAAGACTTGAAAGTGTTGCCTCTGAGGAGCAAGAACCTAGAGTGTGGAGAGATAGGGCATGGGACTGTTCTATTATAAGCCAAGTTGCATTTTTAACTTATTTTTTTTGCGGTACGCAGGCCTCTCACGGTTGTGGCCTCTCCCGTTGTGGAGCACAGGCCATGGCTCACGGGCCCAGCCGCTCCGCGGCATGTGGGATCTTCCTGGACCGTGGCATGAACCCGTGTCCCCTGCATCGGCAGGCGGACTCTCAACCACTGTGCCACCAGGGAAGCCCTGCACTTTTAATTTTTAAAACTATATACAGGGCTTCCCTGGTGGGGTGATGGTTAAGAATCTGCCTGCCATTGCAGGGGACACAGGTTCAAGCCCCGGTCCAGGAAGATCCCACATGCTGCGGAGCAACTAAGCCTGTGTGCCACAACTACTGAGCCTGTGCTCTAGAGCCTGCAAGCCACAACTACTGAGCCCCGTGCCACAAGCCCACGCGCCTAGAGCCCGTGCTCAGCAACGAGAGAAGCCACCTCAATGAGAAGCCTGCGCACCACAACAAAGAGTAGCCCCTGCTCACCGCAACTAGAGAAAGCCCGTGGGTAGCAACGAAGACCCAATGCAGCCAAAAATAAATAAATAAAACAAATAAATTAAAAAAAGAAAAGATTAAAAAAACTATATACAGATACTACTTTAATAACTAGATAGCCCAAGGCAGTATGCCAAATTAAATATAATCTCATTAAATAACCTGCATATAAAGCCCTTAGTTACAATAAACTAATCCTTTTAGAAAGCCATCTAAATTAATCACTTCAAAATTACACATCAAGGGCTTCCCTGGTGGCGCAGTGGTTGGGAGTCTAACTGCCGATGCAGGGGATGCCGGTTCGTGCCCCAGTGCGGGAAGATCCCACATGCTGCGGAGCGGCTGGGCCCGTGAGCCATGGCCGCTGAGCCTGCGTGTCCGGAGCCTGTGCTCCGCAACGGGAGAGGCCACAACAATGACAGGCCCGCGTAACACACACACACACACACACACACACACAAAATTACACATCAAGAGATTCCATATAAAACACCAATCAAATTAATTTGCATGACCTACAGAAATACACATAAGAGTATGGATGTCAAAAATTTGATTGATGGGGTTTTTCCTTAGATGAATTTGATATGCCTAGCTGATGAGTCCATGACAAAATGCACTTTGCTGAGCCGATTTCTGGAACTATACTATTTTATTCCCAATTCTGGGGTGTTGGGGTTTTTCTGTTTGTTTTTGAGGTGGGGGTAGACAAAGACAAAAACTAAATACCACTAGAGAATACAAAATTAAATACCTTAGCTGAATCTTTTCTTGGGAAATAGTCCCACCTAAGAATCAACTATAAAGTTGATCACCATTCAAATTAGAAAGGATTTTACATTCTGAAAACAATGTGCTTATAGGTGTGCAAGGTCTTTGATAAGACTCTCTTCCTAAAAATCAACCACTTCTTCTGGGTAGTTTATGAAGCTGTAGAGTTTCTTTCTGTCCAAGAATGAAAAAAATCTCCCTTCCCACAAGGTACCTTATAGATTCTTCCAAACCATATTAGAGCCAATATTTATTTTTAAATTTTTACTTAAAAATTTAAGGTTATATTTGCATAATAAATCCTGTTTGTGGCAAAAAAATATTTTAAAATACAGGAAGGTATAAAGAAAGTAAAAGCTTCATTTCCAAAGAAAATCATTATAAATATTTTAATACTTATCTTAAAAAAAAAAAAGCTGGGCATACCCAGTATACTTATTTTTAAGCATTTTTTCACTTTCACAGGAATATTTGCCTATGCCATTGAGAATATAGTTTTTGATGGCTGCATAATGTCATATATATATATATATGTATGTTGAAATTTTTCTTAACTTGCTTCCTATAATCAGAATTTTGGGTTGCTTGAATTTTTTGTTGTTGTTGTTGTTTTGTTTTTGTGGTACGCGGGCCTCTCACTGTTGTGGCCTCTCCCGTTGCGGAGCACAGGCTCTGGATGCGCAGGCTCAGTGGCCATGGCCCACAGGCCCAGCTGCTCCGCGGCATGTGGGATCTTCCCGGACCGGGGCACGAACCCGTGGTCCCCTGCATCGTCAGGCGGGCTCTCAACCACTGTGCCACCAGGGAAGCCCTGAATTTGTGTTTTAAGCATACTTGTCCATAAGTTATTGTAAAATGTTTCCAGTTACTTCTTATAAGCGTAAACTGGTTACAAGTGAAATTGTAGGGTTTTCAACACATATTCTTAAACTATCTTTTATAAGTTTACATCAGTGAACTTTCCTAGTAATAGGACATGAGATGCTTCACATTCTGATTACAATGGGAGTCTAGTTAGTTAGTTAGTTTACCAACTTTGTTAAAGTATAACTGACAAACAATAAACCATACAAATTTCAAGTATATAATTTAATAAGTTTTGACATGTATAGCACCAAGTAGACAGTTACCAGAAGATCTATAATAGATAAATAGATTTATAATAAGAACCGAAGTCAGGTAGTGTAAGTGCATTTCCATATGAATTTTAAAATCTGTTTGTCAATTTCTATTAAAAAGACTGCTGAGAATTAGGATTCACCGAATCTATCAATCAATCTGAGGACAACTGACACTGTAATACTGTTGAGTCTTTCAATCCATGAACATGGTAAATCTCTCCATTTATTTAAAGTCTTGTTAAATTCCTTTCAGCAATGTTTTGTAGTTTTCAGTGTACAGGTTTTACACATCTTTTGTCAGGTTTATCCCTCACTATTTTATACTTTAATGTCATTATAAATTATGTTTTTAAAATTTCAATGTGATTGCCAGAATATAGAAATTCAATCGATTGTCATACAATGAACTTCTGTCCTGCACTATTGCTAAATTCACATATTACTATCAGTCTAATAGCTTTTTTGTAGCTTCCTTAGCAGTTTCTTTTTGTATGATTCTAATAAATATTTCTTTATTAAAGTCTCATGTTATCTGGGTTTTTTTTCTTAGCATTTTCCACATAGACGATCATAACATCTATTAAAAAAAGACAGTTTTATTTCTTCCTTTCCAACTTGGATGCCTTTTATTTCTTTTCCTGGACTTACTGGACTAGCTAGAACCTCCAGTGTAATGATGGATAGAAGTAGTAAGAGAGGACATCTTTACCTTGGTCTTTATCCTAAGGCAAGAGCATTCAGTTTTTCAACATTAACTATGATATTAGCTGTAGGTTTATGGTAGATACCCTCTATCAGGAAGAGATTGGCTTCTATTCCTTTTTCTTGAACAGGGTGAGGCAAATGAGGCATGGGAAGTATAAACCGCAGGTGCAAAATTTAAGGGGGCACCAAAAACCTCAGTAATAAAGATAAATGATATTTTAATGCAGTATTTTTAAAAAGTCAAATGTAATGCAAAAATCCACAATGAACAAAATACTGAAATTTAAATAAAGATTAGATTGACCTCATTGATTTTTCCTTTTCCTTCTGGCTTCCATATGGCTCTGCATAAGTACTGTTACTGAAGCCATGAGAATAACAGAAGGGTGGGCATTGTAGACAGAAGGAACAACATGCATAAAGGCCATAAGGTAGGGATGTGCCTGGAGCATTTGAGGAATATTAAGGAAAAGAGTGAGACAGGGAGAGAAGAGAGTAAAGGAGGTCAAAATGAAAATAGGGGCTAGATGATCTAAGTGACTATAAGAACTCTTTGAGTTTTTTAAGAATGATATGGGAAGCCACCACATGGTTTTAAGTAGAGGAGTAAAATAATCTGACATGCTTAAAAAGGATCACTCTGCTATGTTGAGAAAAAATTATAAGGCACTAAAGATAGGAAGACTAATTAAAGGTTATTACAATAATCCAGAAGAGGTTAAACAGTGGTTTAGACCAGATGGTAGCAGTGAAAGTGGTAAGAAGAGTTGGATTCTAAATATACTGAAGATAAAGCCAGTATAATTTGTTGGTGGATTGAGAAGAATGACTCCTTGGCCCAAGCAATTAGAGAAATGGAACTGCTATTTACTGAGATGATGAAGACTGAGGAAGGATCAGGTTTTGGAGAAAAAATTCAAAAGTCTGGCTTTGGACATTTTAAATTTGAAATGCCTATCAGATATCTAAGTCAAAATGTCAGGTAGGGGCTTCCCTGGTGGTGCAGTGGATAAGAATTTGCCTGCCAGTGCAGGGGACACAGGTTCAATCCCTGGTCTGGGAAGATCCCACATGACGCAGAGCAACTAAGCCTGTGTGACACAACTACTGAGGCTGTGCTCTAGAGCCTGTGACCCACAGCTACTGAGCCCGCGTGCTGCAACTACTGAAGCCCGCGCGCCTAGAGCCCGTGCTCTGCAGCAAGAGAAGCCACCGCAATGAGAAGCCCGTGCACCTCAACAAAGAGTAGCCCCCGCTCTCCACAACTAAAGCCCGTGCACAGCAACGAAGACCCAGCACAGCCAAAAATAAATTTAAAAAAAAATTGTCAGGTAGGCAGATGAATATATGAGACTGATAGTAAATGTGAAGTTGTCAGCATATAAATGAGAGCAGAAGAGATAACAAAGAGTGGTGTGACAGAATAAGCAGTCTGAGGACTGAGCCCGGGGGCACTTCAATGTTTAGAGGTTGGAGAGATTAAAAATAAGCAGCAAAGGAGACAGGTGAAGAATCCAGTAAGGTGAGAAAAAAAAATCGGGAGAATGTGGTATTCTGGAAATCAAGTAAAGAAAGTATATGAAGGAGAAAGTAATCAAATCTGCTGAAAGATAAGGATTGAGAACTGAGAACTATCAGGAAAGTGAAAAGACAACCCATTACGGAATGGGAGAAAATATTTGCAAATCACATATCTGATAAGGGACTTGTATCCAGAATACAAACACACACACACACATTCTCATGACTCAACAATAAAAAGACAAACAACCCAATTAAAAATAGGAAAAGGATCTGAATAGACATTTTTCAAAAAAAAAAATATATATACATACACATACACATATACTTACAAATGACCAATAAGCAAATGAAAAGACTCTCAGAACCACTAATCGTTAGGGAAATGCAAATTAAAATCACAATGTGATCCCACTTCACACCCACCAAGATGGCTCAAATGAAACAGACAACAAGACAATAACAAGTGTTGATGAGGATGTGGAGAACTTGTAACCTTCTTACATTGCTGGTGGGACTGCACCCACTTTGGAAAAGTTTGGCAGTTCCTCAAGATGCTAAACAGAGTTATCATACGACTTAGCAATTCCACTCCTAGGTATAAAACCAAGTGAACTGAACACATATGTCTACACAAAATGTGCACATGAATGTTCACAGCAACATCATTCACAGTATCCAGAAAGGGGAATCAACTCTAATTTGTCCATCAACTGATGAATGGATAAACAAAATGTGGTATATATATATCCATACAATGGAATATATGGCTATAAAAAAGAACAAAGTATGGGGCTTCCCTGGTGGTGCAGTGGATAAGAATCTGCCTGCCAGTGCAAACACGCAGTGCAGGTTCAGTCCCTGGTCCGGGAAGATCCCACAAGCCATGGAGCAACTCAGCTTGTGCGCCACAACTACTGAGCCTGCGCTCTAGAACCCGTAAGCCACAACTACCGAGCACACGTGCCAAAACTACCGAAGCCCGCGTGCCTAGAACCCGTGCTGCACAACAAGAGAAGCCACTGCAATAAGAAGCCCGCGCACCACAACAAAGAGTAGTCCCCGCTCGCCGCAACTAGAGAAGGCCTGCACGCATCAACGAAGACCCAACGCAGCCAAAAATAAATAAATAAATAAATAAAACAAAGTATGGATACACGCTATATAACACGGATGATCCTTAAAAACATTATTCCAAGTGAAAGAAGCCAGACACAAAGGGCCATATATTGTATGATTCCTCTGATATGAATGTCCAGAATAGGCAAATTCATACCATCTGAAGCAGAGTAATGGTTTCCAAGGGCTACAGGAAGGCAGGAATGTATAGTGACTACTAATGGGCACAGGGTTTCTTTCTGGGGAGATGTAAATGATCTAAAATTAGATAATAGTGATAGCTGCGTAACTATGAATATACTAAAATCCCCTAAATTTCATACTTTCAAAATGTGAATTATATGGCATGTGAATTGTGTCTCAAGAAGACTCCTACTTAAAAAAATACTGAGAATGGATCATTGGATTTACCAATGTACAGGTCACTGGTGACTTTGACTAGGGCAGTTTCTGTAGAATGGCAGAGGAAAAAGCCAAACTAAAGTTGGTTTAGGAGAGAAAGGAGAAGAATGGAGATGATTGTGAAGACTATAATTTGAGTCTATACTGTAACTGGAGTATAGACTGCTCTTTGAGAAGTTTTGCTAAAGGGAGCAGAGAAATAGGGCACTTTCTGGATGAGGACGTGGGATCAAGAGAGGTTGTTTTTAAAAGATTAGAAAAAATTAGTGCATGTGTGCTGCTGATGGGAATAATCTATATACAGGAAAAAATAGTAATTCTGCAATAGAGAAAAAGGTGATATGTTGGAGTGAAGCCCTTGAGAGACAGGAGGAAGAGATCTTTTGTATGAGAGGAGCGATTAGCTCTAGATAGGTTCACAAGCAGCCCATGAGCAAACACGCAGATAAATGGGTATATGCCAGTAAAAAAATAAATGGGAAGATGTGTGTAGAATGGGTAGAAGCTCTTGCTTCTATTTTTTCAGTGAAACAGTAAGCAAGGTGAGACTGAAGATGAGAGAGGGATGCAGGAAGTTTGAAGAGAAAAGAAGGTAGGAAAGAGTGAATAGATAGGGAAATGTAGTAGGATTGCCGTGAAGTATTAAAGGCCTACGTAAGGGTAATAACCATGAACTTAATATGAGAACAGGCAGAACAGTTGCATAGTTTTCTCTAGCCACATTTAGATGCAAAGGTGTAGGCATGGAGTAAGCCAAAAGATGGTTTTAACCTTGGTTGGGGTTTTATCAATGAGCAAGTTAAGAGTGTATAGAAGGAAGTAATCAATAATGTAAGGAGGTAAGGGTAAGGAGGGAAGTAAATATGTGAAAAAAGTGAGATGCACAGTACAAAAGGTGGTGAGGTCAAAGGATTGATGGATTCTAGAGGAAGGGAACTGCAAAAATAAACAAATTTTAAGAAGTTTTTAAAAACGAGGGGCTGGATGAAGAACAGGATGCTTGAAATTGGGATAATAGAGGAGATGCAGCTCTAAATGAGTAGGTCTAGGACAGAAGCCTTGCAAACTTTTCCTGCAAAGGGTCAGACAGTAAATATTTTAGGTTTTGAGAGCCACTGGTCTCTGCTGCAATACTCAATTCTGCTACTATAGTGTGAAAGAAACTGTATTCAACACATAAATGAAGGAGCAAGGCTGTATTTAAATAAACTTTATTTACAAAAACATAGTTTGGCAGAGGCACCGCCGGGGGCACTGGTTTAGGATATGACCTAGGATTAGTAGCTGAGACAGGATGGAGAATAAAATCACTGGGAGAGATGTGGCCAAGAACTAAGAAGCAAAGGCATTAGTAAGATCATGAGTATGAACATTGAGTTTAAGAAGAATTAAGCCAGGAGTAGTACTGGAGAGAGTGACTGTGAGCCAGGAACTAAAACCTTTAAAGAATGAGGGGACACATCCTCAAAAATGGCGGAGATCTCTGAAAATTCTCTCCTCCATAAAAGAAGTAGGAAAACTAAAAAAAAAATCGTCAGGGGGCTTCCCTGGTGGCGCAGTGGTTGAGAGTCCGCCTGCCGATACAGGGGACGCGGGTTCGTGCCCCGGTCCGGAAGATCCCACATGCCGTAGACCGGCTGGGCCCGTGAGCCATGGCCGCTGAGCCTGTGCTCCGCGACGGCAGAGGCCGCAACAGTGAGAGGCCCGCGTACCGCACACACACAAAAAAATCGTCAGAATTAAGTTTTTCAGAATTCTGGAAATTAGCCGAAGGCTTGAAGCAATCAGGGAAGCATTTACTCAAGAAATAAGCCGAATCTCAATAAGAAAAGTGAGCTCTGTGGCATCTGAATTTACCCTATTCCCATCCCCAGCTCTGAAAATCAATTGCCTACAATCACAGTGAAAAGCAGCAGCCTGACAACTACTGGAAAGGGCAGAACAAGCTTTGTTCCTAAAGAATTGTCATTATTTGACCTTTCTAGTGGCTTCTTGGAAAACCCCACTTGCAAGGTTGTCTATATTTGACCAGATTTAGAGCTTGCCCAGTGTGAAAAGCCTTCTCCCTGGGGATGGAAACATGGCCAAAAATATTCACTGCCAAGTGTTTAACTTTGTGGCTGCCTAAGACAGTAGGTAACAGTTGGGGCAAATAATAGGCTAACCAAAAAGCTTAAAAGGAAAGATAGGAAAGCAGCTGTCCACAGAGGCTTTGAAAAGTTCTGATGTGTTCCTGGGAATCTAGAAGGAACCCACATGCCCAGGGCTGACCGCTACTTGCTCAGAAAAGGCCTGAGGAGGCTCTAAGCTCTCATCTCTGGTTGACCTTGAGGCTCTGCCAAGCAGAAAGTGAAGAGCTGTCAACTGCCTGGGTGAGCATTCAATTCTACATCTACCAAAACTATTCTTAAAAAACTAGGAGCGGGCTTCCCTGGTGGCGCAGTGGTTGAGAGTCCGCCTGCCGATGCAGGGGACGCGGGTTCGTGCCCCGGTCCGGGAAGATCCCACATGCCGTGGAGCAGCTGGGCCCGTGAGCCATGGCCGCTGAGCCTGCGCGTCTGGAGCCTGTGCTCCGCAACGGGAGAGGCCACAGCAGTGAGAGGCCCGCGTACCGCAAAAAAAAAAAACTAGGAGAAATTAAGATATTCCCAGGTAAACAAAAATTGAGAGAATTCATTGTTAGCAGACCTGCACTATAAGAAATATTTTAAAAGGAATCCTTCAGGTTGAAATGAAAGAATACTAGGCAGTCACTTGAATTCACATGAAGAAATAAAGAACACCAGTAAAGGTAGCCCCATGATTATATTAGTTTTCTACTACTGCTGCAACATACTACCACAAATTTACAGCCGTAAAACAACACAAATTTATTATAGTTCTGGAAGTTGCAAGTCTGAAATAGGTCTCACTGGGCTAAATTCAAGATGTTGGTAGGGCTACATTTCCTTGTAGAGGCTCTAGGGGAAACTTCGTTCTCTTGCCTTTTCCAGCTTTTAGAGGCTGCCTGCATTCCTCAGCTCATGGCCCCTTCCTCCATCTTCAAAGCCAGCAGTATAACATCCTTAAATCTCTGACTCCTACTTATCTGCATCCCACTTTCCCTTATAAAGACCCTTGTAATTACACTGGGCCCAACCTGGATAATCCAGGCTACTCTCTCCATCTCAAAATCCTTAATCACATCTAGAAAATCCCTTCTGCTACAAAAGGTAACACTCATAGGTTCTAGGAGTTATAGGATTTTTTTAGGGGGTCATTATTCTGCCTATCACATACACAGTTTTTGCATACTACTGAAATTAAATTGGCATTAACCCAAACTAGATTATTATAAATTAAAATGTTAATTGTAATCCCTGGGGCAACCACTAAGAAAATAACTCTAAACACTATATTAAAAGAAACAATCAGGGAATTTAAATGGTATACTAGAATATCTCCACTTAACACAAAAGAAGACTTTGTGGAGGAATAGAGGAACAGAAAAGACATAAAACATATAGAAAATAGGGGCTTCCCTGGTGGCACAGTGGTAAAGAATCCACCTGCAGGGGACACAGGTTTGAGCCCTGGTCCAGGGAGATCCCACATGCCATGGAGCAACTAAGCCCGTGAGCCACAACTACTGAGCCTGCGCTCTAGAGCCTGTGAGCCACAACTACTGAGCCCGCATGCCACAACTACTGAAGCCCACGCGCCTAGAGCCCGTGCTCCGCAACAAGCCACCCGCGCAACGAGAAGCCCGTGCACTGCAATGAAGAGTAGGCCCTGCTCGCCACAACTAGAAAAAGCCTGCATGCAGCAATGAAGACCCAACGCAGCCACAAATAAATAAATTTATATTAAAAACATATAGAGAATAAACAGCAAATGGCAGACATAAATCTCATCAGTAATTATGTTAAATGTAATCAAATTAAACATTCCAATTAAAGAATGAGGGGAAGTAACCCAGTGTCTATAAAATTACTAAAACAGACAAATGACAAGACTTACAAACCTAGGAGGTTTTAGAGAAAAAGGAGAGATAATGATCTGCAAGTGGCAAGAAAGAAAAAAGAGGACACCCACTTTTTTTTTTTTTAACATCTTTATTGGGGTATAATTGCTTTACAATGGTGTGTTAGTTTCTGCTAGGACACCCACTTTTAAGTCCACTGATATATGGAACATGAGAGGACAGATACCGCTCCAGAGGACTGCACTGCAGCAGGATCCTGTGGAGATGTTTATGATCTTTTTTGATAAAGAAATTTAAAGTTTTAAGTAAAAATTTATCAATATTTTCCTTTATGTTTCTTCCCTTAGGATTCATGCTTAAAAAGTCCATCATATCCTGAGAACAGATAAAAAATATTCATCTGTTTTCTCTTTTATATACAAGATTCCTAAATTAGAGCCTCCGTTCATTTTAACCTTACTGTAGACTCTGCTGTATAAAACTCCCTTATTTTTCTTTCCTAGAATCAGAAGGAAAAGAGTGTAAAGGAGACAATGTATTCTAGAAAAATCACTAAATTAAAAGGCAGTAGTACTGACATTTAATCCAAGCTCCACTACAAAGCCACTGGGTGGCAGCTTGATCTCTATATCTGCAGCCCTCTTCCCCCACTGCCACAGTTTAACAACACATCATCTCTGGTCTATGGCTATAGGTTATTGTAATATCTCCCAATTGGCCAAATTGACAACAGTCTCTCCTTTTTCCAATCCATCCACCACAAAGGCTAGAATTACTGTCTTAAAAAAGCCTTAAAATGAAGGATTCATATCTATAGTTCATATAAATTGTTCCTACAAATCATTAGGAAAAACAAACAATTCAACAGAAAAATGAGTAAAGGATATGAACAAGCAATACACAGAAGAAATACAAATGACCAATAGATATATTTTAAAAATTACATTCAACCACACTAATAATTAGGAAGGCACAGATTAAAATGACAAAGCATCTCCCCCATCAAATTAGCATTAATTATAAAGAATCATAAACACCCGGTTTGGTTAAAGATATGGAGAAGCAGAAACTTTTGTATTAAAATCTTATTTATATTAAGAAGTTTCATACTTAATAATAAGTAAATCCAAACTCCATAATATGACTTAAGACCTTTCACAATATGGCCTTGGCTTATCTCTCCTTTCTCTTCTCTATCCTCTACTCACCCTGGGTTTTACCTGCATGTCACCCAAAAAAGACATGAAACGTATCAGATTTTTCATCCCTCAACAATTAGGGACATGTTCTTCCTACTGCCTGAAATGATCCTTTCCTTTCATCTCCTCAATGCAAATGCCGTATTTCCTTTCAAGATATAATTCAAACACCCTCTTCCATGATGTCCCCAAATTTAGCTGACTTCCCCTTTGTGTTCTTATAGCATTTTAAAGCTCAAGGACCCTTATCACGCTTCCACTTCAAGTTATCTGTTGATAATTTTTTGTCTTTCTAATAGACTGAGGAGAGAGGCTCTTGAGATTCTAGTCTTATTTATTTTTGTTTTTACAGCACGGAGCACATAGTTGGTGCTCCATAAAAACTGAATTAGTAACATTTCACCTACCACCTAAAGCTAACAATAAGGTTTCTTTCATTTCTCAAAGTCTACAAAGACCAGTATTTTATATTACCTTAAAATTACAATTCTCTAACACACCACTGTCCAAAACACCACAACCAAACTACCTTATATTGGTAATCTAGGTTTTATTATTGATGATTTACAAGGCTAAAAAAGTGAAATGTTGCTTTTGTCAATACGTGGTCTCAGTAGATTAATTAGAAAATTAAACAATCCTCTTAGAAATAAGCAGTGGTGTGCAAGGCAGTTGACTCCACACTGATAGATTAAAATAGGCCAGGGTTTTATTTACACTCTGAAAATTGGTAAACACTACAAAAAGCCCTGTCCCCTTCTCCCAGCTGGTTAAACATTTACCAGCACAACACTGGACAGAAGTAGGACAGCACTGTGACTAGCTGATGAGTAAACAGTAGTTTAAGTCTTCTCTCTTCTTCAAGAAGCTTCCTGGTCTAGTTATTAAACTGTTTTCATGTATTTCCCCCTAATTAAGAACTCCTAAAGCACATCTATGTCAAAAAGTTTTACTTACATTCACCTAATTCATTCAATAAATATGGACCTATGACACTGTCCATATTGATGATCAACTGTTTTATCCACTCATATTTTACCTTTAACTAAACAGTAAAGCTTCTTGAAAGAGGAGGAGGTTTCTCAAAAAGTACTTAACAGGTAATGACTGGGGTAGCAGATGTGGTTGGCTTCCAACATCCATTTCACCTGAGAACATCAAAGACAATTATTGAAATCCCATTCCCCTTGTCAGCAACTAGTTTAAAAGAGGGCTTATGGCCCAGTTATGGTCACAGATGTGAGAATAAAAGTCTGCTGGGAGCTTCTGGGAAAGGCTTCCTTTCTCCTAAGAAATAGAAAGAAATTTCCCTTCTTAACCTCATGTTGTGGTATTTGAATGAAATCCTTAAAAAGCTGGAGTCATCACGTTATCCAAAGCAAACAAACAAAAAACCCAAACCTGACCTACTTCTGAAATTCTGAGCGATAAGAAATTTCCTAATGCTATTTAAAAACAGGGTTTGTGGGACTTCCCTGGTGGCACAGTGGTTAAGAATCTGCCTGCCAATGCAGGGGACACAGGTTCAAGCCCTGGTCCAGGAAGATCCCACATGCCGCGGAGCAACTAAGCCCATGAGCCACAACTACTGAGCCTGCGCCCTAGAGCCTGCGAGGCACAACTACTGAGCCCACGTGCCACAACTACTGAAGCCCATGCACCTAGAGCCAGTGCTCTGCAACAAGAGAGGCCACTGCAATGAGAAGCCCACGCACCGCAACAAAGAGTAGCCCCCGCTCACTGCAACTAGAGAAAGCCCGCGCTAAGCAACAAAGACCCAACGCAGCCAAAATAAATTAAAAAACAAAACAAAACACACATTTAAAAAATAAAAACAGGGTTAGCAAAAGCATATTAACTGATAAATCAGAAATGTGGACAAAGATTTATGTACTGAACTAGGATTCTCACCACAGTAAAATTTATTGTTTAGAGTGTAACTAATTGTGTTTTAAATTCGTCTTTTTCCTTTAACATTTTCCTCCTAGGCACACAACTATTTTTTTAATTGAATGAAAGATTCTTTAAATTCTATAGTGCTTTACAATTTTCAAAAGTTTCACACATGTGATTTCATATAATACTTTAATAACACCCTTCCCCCCACCTCTATCATGCCCCCCCCTTTCCCCACTGGTAACCACTGCTTTGTTCTCTATATCCGTGAGTCTTTCTTTTTTGTTTTATTCACTAGTTTGTTGTATTTTTTAGATTTCACATATAAATGATATCATAATGTATTTGTCTTTCTCTGACTTATTTCACTTAGCATAATGCTCTCCTAGCCCTTCGATGTTGCTGCAAATGGCATAATTCATTCCTTTTTATAGCTGAGTACTATTCCACTGCATATATACACAACATCTTCTTTATCCATTCCTCTCTTGATGTACACTTAGGTTGCTTCCATATCTTGGCAACTGTAAATAATGCTGCTATGAACATTGGGGTGCATGTATCTTTTCGAATTAATGTTTGTGTTTTTTTGGTTAGATAGCCAGTAATCGAATTGCTGGATCATATGATAGTTCTATTTTTAGTTTTTTGAGAAACTTCCATAGTTTTCCACAGTGGCTGCACCAATTCACATTCCCAGCAACAGTGTACTAGGGTTTCCTTTTCTCCACATCCTCACCAACATTTGCTATTTGTGTTCTTTTTGATGATGGCCATTCTGACAGATGTGAGGTGTTATCTCCTAGTTTTGATTTGCATTTCCTGATGATTAGCTATACACAACTATTTTTAAAAAAAGACTTTTTGATGTGGACCATTTTTAAAGTCTTTATTGAATTTTTTACAATATTGCTTCTGTTTTGTTTTGGATTTTTTTGGCCCTGAGGCATGTGGGATCTTAATTCCCTGACCAGGGATTGAACCCGCACCCCCTGCATTGGAAGGCGAAGTCTTAACCATTGGACCGCCAGGGAAGTCCCCACAACTATTTTTCAAATATTAAAGTTAAACATACACATTGTTTAAAGAATAAGAGTTTCACAAAGTTTGTTAAAAAAAAAAGTTGCCCTCACCCCCATTGCTGTCCCACTTCTACTCCCTAGAGTGTGTTTGTTTAAAAAATAATGGCCTAGGGGGCTTCCCTGGTGGCGCGGTGGTTGAGTCCGCCTGCCGATGCAGGGAACACGGGTTCGTGTCCCGGTCTGGGAGGATCCCACATGCCTCAGAGTGGCTGGGCCCGTGAACCATGGCCGCTGAGCCTGCGTGTCTGGAGCCTGTGCTCCGCAATGGGAGAGGCCACAGCAGTGAGAGGCCCGCGTACCGCAAAAAAAAAAAAAAAAGTACCGGGACTTCCCTGGTGGCGCAGTGGTTAAGAATCCGCCTTCCAACGCAGGGGGCACGGATTCAAGCCCTGGTCTGGAAAGATCCCACATGCCGCGGAGCAACTAAGCCCATGTGCCACAACTACTGAGCCCGCACTCTAGAGCCCGCAAGCCACAACTACTGAGCCCGTGCTCCACAACGAGAAGCCACCGAAATGAGAAGCCCACGCATGGCAACGAAGAGTAGCCCCCGCTTGCCACAAATAGAGAAAGACTGCACGCAGCAACGAAGACCCAACGCAACTAAAAATAAATAAGTAAATTTATAAAAATAAATAATGGTCCCACTCCAGTAGCAAGGGGCATGACTACTGCCTAGATCTTATTTTCTAGTACCATTCTCTAATAAAAGGGATCAGGGCTTCTTGGAGAAATGGCTCATTCTAGGGCTGGAGTATGAAATATACAAGATGAGTATACCACATCTTATAGCACCAGAAGGCAAGGAAGTGCAACAGTAACAATGCACACAAGCGAGTATGCATGGGGACATACACACACATTAAGGATGCTATGCAAAGGAATGTGGAAACCAACTGAAAGGGCTCCCAATGGCCGAAGCTGGAACTACTTGAGAACCAAAATTAAGTGATATTGGAATACAACCCAAAATATAAAACAAATATCCATGAATCCATTCTGATATAAATAAATAACTGGATAAACAAGTAAATGGGGAAGAAGAATCAAAAGTTCCCATGGAGAAGATTTGAAATAATTTATATAGATAGTGTGGCCTCAAGGAGCGGGAGTGTAACTCCCCACTCCTCAGGCTGTAGACAATGTCTAGTGACTCTCCTCCAGAGAATACAAATGGAAAGAGGAGAAGAAAAGAGAGTAACTTTATAGTGAAGAACCTGACAAGCCACAGCCAGGTGATCAAGGCCAACATCAACAGTCATAAATCATGTTAACAGTATGTGTGCTTGATAAGATGTGATGAAAATAGCCCTTTACCTCTGTGGTTATCCTATCAATAACCCATAACCTTCGTTTTATCATGAGAAAAACCTAAGACAAATTCTTACAGTGGGACCTCCTACAAAATACCTGACTAGTACTCCTCAAAACTGCCAAAGTCATCAAAAACAAGGAAAAGTCTGAGAAACTGCTACCACCAAGAAGAGCCTAAAGAGACATGACAACTAAAAGTAACGTGGTATCCTAGATTAGACTTGAACAGAAAAAGGAAAAGTTAATCTAAATAAGATCCAGACTTAATAATAACAAATCAATACTGGTGCATTATTGTAAGGCGTAGATCATCTAATAATACAGGATGTTAACAACAAGGAAAACTGGGTGTGGGGGTATATGGGAATTGTCTAAACTAACTTTTCTGCAACTCTATAACTGTTCTAAAACAGTAAAGGAATTTAATAAATTAGAGTACACAAGGAAACATACATTGCATATTTCCCTTACCTTAGGAAAAAATTTGGAACCTGTCATCCAGGCGCATAATATCAGATCAGATGTCTAATCATAAACACATATAAGACATTTAAGTTGCAAAGTAACTACATCTTTGCGTAACAGAATCAAGCACCCTAACAGATATATAGCCAGCAACGAACATGGATGATCTGACAAGAGATCTGTGTAGGAGGATTGCTGAAAGTAAAAAACTCAGATAATTTCAACTGACTAACATTTGAAGGTAAAAGCAGATAAAAATCTTTGGAATCTATCACATCCTAAGATTGAAATACTAGAAAAATCAAATCAAATCAGCAAATACTGGGTCTTATTTATGTGTAAAGCATCATCCCTAGGCCAGTATTACTCTGTATGGTCTCCAGACTGGGAGCATGAGCATCAGCGTTTCCTGGGAACTTATTAAAAATGCCAAATAGCCTCACCCCAGATTTACTCAATCACAATCTCTGGTGGATTCAACCCAGAAATCTGTGTTTTAACATGCTCTCCAGGTGATTCTCATGCATGCTGAAGTTTGAGTAGGCAGTGTGATCCCTTGGCGAATGTGGCAAATGCATACAGTGGTCTGGGGTGCAGGTAAGCAGATGGAGAATTCATGTCTCACAGCCATCCACCTGCCACATGATTACCAAGCAGCACTGGTAAAGAGCAGTCAGCCCTCCTCTACCAGAAACTGAGTAGAAACACAATGGTTAGGTCCTCTGAGCGTCTCCTGGCAATTCTGAAGACAAGCAAAAAAGGAACAGAAGTCAGAAGCAGGCTGAAAATGCTGGCCAGTAGGGAGACACATAATAGCAGGTGTAGTGTATATTCCACCCAGTGACCCAAAACAGATTAAGTGTTGCAATCCAGCCCTCTTAACATCTCCAGGTTCTTGCTTTTCATAGAAACCTGGGGATTATAGGTTTTGACTCAGAATTCTGAACTTTGAGATTGCTGTTTCCATCTTGCTCTTGCCTATTTAAAAATGAAAAGCACTTTCTATATCACCAACAAAAGCAATTCAGCAGAATTCATTTCTATATACTGTGCTGCCAAATATAAGCTCCATTAATGAACAGCACAAGGGACTAGCACTTGGTTTGGTAAAAGGATTACAGTGTCAGGAGAAATCTAGCTCTGCAAGCTGCTGCGTTTAGAAAAATGCATTTAACTGCAGCCACAGGTCCCTCCCTCCTCTTGCTTCAACATCAGATGTTCACCCATCCCTAGCAACAAGATGAAGACCTTAGAGAGAGGGCCCTGACAGCAAACCACAGAGACTGCAGACACATCTCATTTTAATTGCATCAGCAACTGCTAAGCAATTAATGAAAGAAAGAGGGAAGAAGCATCAGGGCAAAGAGAAGAGACCTGAGCAACCATGTGGAAATACTTCATCCTCACCCCCAATGAGAGGAGGTTATTTATGGCAGCTGCACAGAGTATCAAATCCTTGCATCTGATCTCTCAGGCCACTTCCCAGGCAGCAATAAAGCTACAGAGTCTAGATTTCCTCTTGCTTACAGTTTCATGTCTCCCATATTCCTCCCTGTAGCCACCAACAGAGATGAGGGAGGGAGAAACCAACAGATCGAGTAGGCTATTCAGCTATTAAGTCCCTTGGGCAGATTCTATGCTTTGCACAATACTGGGATATGAGGATCAGTAAATACTAAATACTAACAGCAGTGATTCATCAGAAGCATGCACGTACTAGGCCTAGGGCATGGTGGGGCAGGAACTCATCAATAAACCCTGCAGTTTCAGTTTTTCTGTTTTTTCCAAGCTGTAACCTTAACCTATCACAGAAAAGAAACGAAATAAGATAAAAACTGCCAACAAAAACCTCTCAGAGAGAAAGTGAATTCTCAAATGTGGCCTTGGGTGCCAAAAAAGCATCAGCACGAAAGAGAAACAAAAGCTCAAACAAACAGTCATTTAATGCCAAGATTCCAGCTGTCATCTCCTCAGTGAACTGGGAACCCTAAATTACATCAGTGAAGGTTGGTGTTTTGGGGGGAGTGAGGGTGGGAGCTGATAAAAAATTAGAGGTTCTTGACTAATTCATACAAGAAGTTCCTAAAGAGAATAATATCCAGATGCTCTCCTCTCTCTGCTCAGTCACTATTCAAACACAAGGACCAGATGTCCTGGGTTTTCTGCAACAGCCCTCATTGAAAAATTCTACCCTACTGTGTCTGGATTTGAGGTTGCAAGAAAAATGATCATTTTATATATAGCTTACCCCAATGCCCACACAGATCTTGATAGAACATGATAAACCAACATATGCAGGCAAAATGCAATGCCAAATCGATAAGGATAAAGTAGGAAGGAGACAGATTCCTAAAGCCAAGGTCCAAAAGTATTGAAAGTTGGACTTCAATTAACTTGGCCTATGCCTTTCTGTACTACAGAATTACTTGCATTGCTTACTAAAAATACAGAAGATTATGATTCATTGAAAAGTAGTTCTGGACTTCCCTGGTGGCTTAAGAATCCGCCTGCCAATGCAGGGGACATGGGTTCGATTCCTGGCCTGGGAAGATCCCACATGCCGCGGAACAACTAAGCCCGTGCGCCACAACTACTGAGCCTGCGCTCTAGAGCCTGCGAGCTACAACTACTGAGTCTGTGCACCACAACTACTGAAGCCTGCGCGCCTAGAGCTCGTGCTCCACAACAAGAGAAGCCACTGCAATGAGAAGCCTGCACACCGCAACTAAGAGTAGCCCTTGCTCGCCACAACAAGGGAAAGCCTGCACACAGCAACAAAGACCCAACGCAGCCAAAAAAAAAAAAAAAAAGTAGTTCTTAGCTGACTGCTATTAGGGAAAAAAAAAAAAAATCAAACTCCTTACAAGTCCCTACCAGATCTGGTTTCTGCCTACCTGCTCATCTCATAACCACTCACCCGCTTCATTCTAAACTATGCTGTCATTCTATGAATATTTATTCAGTGCCTCCTACATGCTGGCGCTGCTGGAGGTACTATGGATGCATGTAGGACTCTCATGTGATGCTTGTTCAATTATGTCTTACACAAGGGCTCCTGGCTGAGGAGGCAGGAGGAAGTTGAAGTCCAGATCATGTTATGCTAGCTAAGCTGCTTGTCCTGGTGTGGGGCTGCCACCTCTTAGAAAGGAGGCTTTTTTCCTAATTTGCTGAAAGAAGCCCCATGGCCTAAAAGAGGCCCTAGGTATAATGACAAAACAAATCAGACAAAGATCCCTGCCCTCGTGGACCTTCTATCCCGCTGTTGGGGAAGATGGACAAAACCAAAATAAATTATACAATATGTGAGACAGTGAGAAGGGTTAGGGAGAAAATAAAACAGAGAGGAGGGGATAGAAAGTTTGTGCCGGCATGTAATTTTAGAGTATTCACTAAGAAGGTGAATATAGGCCTTTGCACTTGCCTTACTATCTGCATAGAAGGCCTCCTGGTGTACCCCTACCCTTATTTTTGAATGGCTAGCTTTTTATCTTTCAATTTCAGCCTAAATGTCACCTCCTCAAAGGGGCCTTCCCTTTGAGGGAAGGGGCTGCTCTAAGTAAAACAGCTATCCAAACTTAACTACATAGGCTAGAGTTTAAATTCTATTCTATTTCTTGGTTTAACGCCTGATTTAGCTTCCCCATCTGAAAAATGGATAAAAATAGTACCTGCCTTACAGGGATGCTAGGAAGACTAATTACAACCACCACCACCACAATAACATAACAATAAAAATGACAATACCAATGACTACTTATATAGCTCTTACCACATACCAGGCATTATTCTGTGTGTTCTACTTTTATTAACCCACTTTAATCCATTCGATTAATACATTTTAAATGCCTAGCATGGTATTCAGCACACAGGAAAGAAACGCTGGCTGTCATTCTCATTACCACCATCATCAGTGGCCGCATTATGAGCTACTCTACTGAAGTATTTTAAGCACTCTGCTGGACTTTCTGCTCCACTAAAGGATCTATGTTCCAAAGTTCCTTCTTTCCCTTTCAGGATTAACAGTCTAAAGAAGGAATTTATGTATCAACCTCAACACTCACTCTGTGAAAAATAATTTCTCATTCCTGGCAATGTCATTTCTCATTCCTGGCAATGTCATGGACTTAAAAAAGGGAAAAGACATAAGCCCGTCCTTATGCATCATATGCTTAAAATTTTTTTTAAAATTTATTTATTTTTGGCTGCTTTGAGTCTTCATTGCTGTGCGCGGGCTTTCTCTAGTTGCACTGAGTGGGGGCTACTCTTTGTTGTGATGTGTGGGCTTCTCACTGTGGTGTCTTCTCTTGTTGCGGAGCATGGGCTCTAGGTGCATGGGCTTCAGTAGTTGTGGCACGTGGGCTCTAGAGCGCAGGCTCAGTAGTTGTGGCGCAGGGACTTAGTTACTCCGCGGCATGTGGGATCTTCCTGGACCAGAGCTCGAACCCGTGTCCCCCGTACTGGAAGGTGGATTCTTAACCACTGAGCCACCAGGGAAGCCCGCATCATATGCTTTAAAAGTCTCTAGAGGGCAAGTAGTAAGGTAGTGTAGAACTGGATGCCAAAATCCCTGGATTCACTGATTCACAGAATGCTAGAGGCTATCCAGTTTAATCGTTCATTTTACACACGAATGAAATGAGGTTCAGAGAAAGGAAGTTATTTGCCAACTTGCCTTGTTATTTATAGGTAGTTCAATATGAACCTGGAACCAGAATCTAAATCTCTTACTCCCAGTCCAGCACCTTTTCCATTACTGCGTAGAACCACTAGTTCAAAATGGCCATCTGGAGAACAAGGGAACTGAATTTGTTCATCATACAGGTCTCTCCTCAATCTGTTCTAATACTGTGATTCTAATAGGAATGAAACCAAGAAAGAGATAAATACAAACTTTCAATTTGGGGAAATCTTAGGCTTTTAACACTACATTAAAGTTTAGAAGGCAAAAGGATTGAATCCAGAGGAGTTAAGTGCTTGAGTGTATAGGTGTGATATTTAAAAGTGGTAATGAAGACTTCCCTGGTGGTGCAGTGGTTAAGAATCTGCCTGCCGGGCTTCCCTGGTGGCACAGTGGTTGAGAGTCTGCCTGCCGATGCAGGGGACAAGGGTTCGTGCCCCGGTCTGGGAAGATCCCACATGCCGCGGAGCGGCTGGGCCCGTGAGCCATGGCCGCTGAGCCTGCGCGTCCGGAGCCTGTGCTCTGCAACGGGAGAGGCCACAGCAGTGAGAGGCCCGCGTACTGCAAAAAAAAAAAAAAAAAGAATCTGCCTGCCAATGCAGGGGACACAGGTTCGAGCCCTGGTCCAGTAAGATCCCACATGCTGCAGAGCAACTAAGCCTGTGTGCCACAACTACTGAGCCTGCGCTCTAGAGCCCACGAGCCACAACTACTGAGCCTGCATGCTCCAACTACCGAAGCCCACATGCCTAGAGCCCACGCTCCGCAACAAGAGAAGCCACCGCAATGAGAAGCCCGCGCACCGCAACAAAGAGTGGCCCCCGCTCGCCGCAACTAGAGAAAGCCCACACACAGCAACGAAGACCAGACGCAGCCAAAAATAACTAAATAAATTTATAAAAAAATAAAATAAAAGCTGTAATGAAATAATCTCCCCATTTGGCGGGAAACACACTACAGTGCAAAATTCCCAGATTTAAACATAAATTCTAAGACTGTGTTAAAGTAAACTAGGTTCTGCCCATAGTGGAAAGAAGGATAAACTCGGATAGAATTCTAGATCTGCCATTATTTTTATGACTTCAAGCAAATTACTTTTCTTCTCTATAACTCAGTTCCTATACACAGAAAATGAGAGGGTTAGGCTAATTATTTTTAAGGTGCCTTTCAACATTAACAATATAGGATTTGAAGCCAAATACAGAACAGAACATTACATCCTTTTAGATTAGCAACATGATTTTCCTTCTAAACAAGCTCTAGTAAGGTCAGCTTGCTATCAGTTTGAAAAAAGGGAAAAGAGAGGGAAATGAACAGCTTGGATAGTTGATTACTAAGGCTTAATTATGATTTACAACAAATAAGTATGATAATGAACTTATGAGTGGATGTCTTTTTCAGGAACTACTTAATCATGAAAATGATAGCTGGCACAGTGCTTGGCACATAGCAAATTCTCAAAAATTCACTGAATGAATATGTAAATAAATGAAGTAATTAGCCAATTAGATATAAGTTTATTTTCTGCCCAAAAATGGGCAGAAGACCTAAATAGACATTTCTCCAAAGAAGATATACAGACTGCCAACAAACACATGAAAAGATGCTCAATATCACTAATTATTAGAGAAATGCAAATCAAATCAAATCAAAATCAAAATGAGGTATCACCTCACACCTGTCAGAATGGCCATCATCAAAAATCTACCACGACTTCCCCAGTGGCACAGTGGTTAAGAATCCGCCTGCCAATGCAGGCGACGTGTGTTCGATCCCTGGTCTGGGAAGATCCCACATACCGCAGAGAAACTAAGCCTGTGCGCCAAAACTACTGAAGCCTGTGTGCTCTAGGGCCCTCATACCACAACTACTGAGCCCGCGTGCTGCAACTACTGAAGCCTGCGCACCTAGAGCCCATGCTCTGCAACAACAGAAGCCACCGCAATGAGAAGCTGGCGTACCACAACAAAGTAGCCCCCACTAGCCACAACTAAAGAAAGCCCCCGTATAGCAACAAAGACCCAATGCAGCCAAAAGAAAAAAAAATCTACAAACAATAAATGCTGGAGAGGGTGTGGAGAAAAGGTAACCCTCCTACACTGTTGGTGGGAATGTAAATTGGTACAGTCACTAAGAACAGTATGGAGGTTCCTTAAAAAACTAAAAATAGAGCTACCACATGACCCAGCAATCCCAATCTTAGGCATATATCAGAGAAAACCATAATTTGAAAGGATGCATGCACTCTGATATTCAGTGCAGCACTATGTACAATAGCCAGGACATGGAAGCAACCTAAACGTCCATCGACAGGAATGGATGAAGAAGATGTGGTACATATATACAATGGAATATTACTTAGCTATAAAAAGGAATGAAATAGTGCCATTTGCAGAGACGTGGATATACCTAGGACCGTCAGACAGAGTGAAATAAGTCAGAAAGAGGAAAACAAATATCATATAATATCGCTTATATGTGGAATCTAGAAAAATGTTACAGATGAACTTATTTGCAAAGCAGAAATAGAGTTGCAGATGTAGAGAACAAACTTATGGTTACCAAGGGGAAGGTGGGGTGGGACAAATTAGGAGATTGGGATTGACATATATACACTACTATGTATAAAATATATAACCAGTGAGAACCTACTGTATAGCACAGGGAACTCTACTCAATGATCTGTGGTGACCTAAATGGGAAGGAAATCTAAAAAAGAGGGGATATATGTATACATATAACTGAGTCACTTTGCTGTATAGCAGAAACTAACGCAACACTGTAAAGCAATTATGCTCCAATAAAAAATAAATAAAGAGAATGGGAAAAGAAAAAGGAAGCAAGGAAGGAAGGGAAGAAGAGAAGAGGGAAAGAAAATAAAGAATTGGCAACTCAGTTCATATGTAATGTGAATAATCAACCTGGTAAGAGAATTTGAGAAAAAGATTTCTGAAAGAAGTAAATAAAAATTGATCCTTAACAGGAGAAAAAAAAAAAATCTTGATGGAACAGAACAAGATTTCTGAGCAAGGCCCCTGAAAACTGTTTTCCTGGTATTTGTTGCTTTGAGACATAAATTCACCATGAGCCATCTCAAATGCATTTTACAGAAATCTGTAAATGATAAAGACAAGTTGAGAAAAGGATATAATGGGAGGTAGTGTAGTTAAAATTGTGGAATATAAAGTCAAACTACCTGGATTTTAATCCTGATTCCACAAATCTCCAACTAGGGCAAGTTTCTACAACTTCCTAAGATTCATGAATAAAATGAGAATAAGAAATAGTGCCTACCTCATAGAGATATTGCAAGATGGGTTCTAATCGTTCAGTGCCTGGCATATAATACAAGACCATAAATTAAGGCTTAAAAAAATTACACCAGGAAGAAAGAGAAAAGTCAAGAACATTCTGTATGCATTTAACACACTTGCTTTTTAGATTGTAAAAGACAACAAAGAAAGTTAACTAGCTGACCAATGCTGCCTCCTTCTTGACTCTTGGTGATACACAAGGAAAGACTGACTTATCAACACATTCTGTTTCTCTAGCATTACCCAAAGGCTAAACAACAAATTCCTGTTCAGAGGGAGAAGTATTAAGATTAGCACAATTACTCTTGATGCCTTTTCGCAAGGAGACTCACGGTGAGAGCAAGAAGAAACCCTAAAACCCCAGTCTGGGGAGGGGGCTACTGAAATGACAGAGCCAACACACTCTGTTACACATTCAGCACAAACTCCCCCGCTGCTTAGATTTTCTAAACTTTCAGCATAAGAAAAGATGCTCCTTGGGGAACGACACGTGAGGACTGATAGGAGATTATCCCCAGGAGCTTTTCACAAGTTATCTCAAATGTAAGGTAGGATTACTGTCACCACTTTACTTATTCATTTATTCTACAAACATTTATTACGCATCCTCTTTATCTCAGGTATTTTCCTACAGTTACTGGGAATACAGGAAACAAAAAAGATGAGGTCGCAGCTCTCATGGTGTCCTTACATTACAGAAGAGGGAGAGAGTCCATAACAAACAAAACAAGAAAATTTCAAGAAGGGTAAGTGCCAAATGAAAATTAAACATGATTATACGATATGGACTATCTGGGAGGTTACTTTAGATTAGGTGATTGGGGAAGCCTCACTAAGGAGATGATATTTCAACTGAAACTCAGGACTTTCCTGGTGGTGCAGTGGTTAAGAATCTGCCTGCCAATGCAGGGGACACAGGTTCGAGCCCTGGTCCGGGAAGATCCCACATGCTGTGGAGCAACTAAGCCCGTGCACCACAACTACTGAGCCTGCGCTCTAGAGCCTGTGAGCCACAACTACTGAGCCCACGTGCCACAACTACTGAAGTCCGCGTGCCTAGAGCCCGTGCTCTGCAACAAGAGAAGCCACCTCAATGAGAAGCCCGCACACCGCAACGAAGAGTAGCCCCCACTTGCTGCAACTAGAGAAAGCCCGTGTGCAGCAATGAAGACCCAACACAGACAAAAATAAATAAATTTATTTTTAAAAAAAGATTAAAAACAAACAAAAAAATAAATAAATTGAAACCTAAATGACTATTAAGGGCCAAACTGTGTTACAGGCTGTGGGGTGGGTGTGGGGGAGCTAGTAAAAAGGTCCTAGAGCAGGAATGAGCTTCATATGTTTGAGGAACCGAAAGAAGGCCAGTGTGGCTGGAGCATAGAGAGAGGTGGTAGAAGTGGTAGAGTTATCCTCTGAAAGAAAAGCTAGGTCATATTAAAGTCTCATTGATGTTCAGGACTTATCTACTAAGTTACACAACTTGTTCCCCGGTAAAGCTACAGCTGAACTCCACAGAAGTATGACCCTCAAGTCCAATATCTTTCTAGGACATCACAGTTAACGTATCTTATTCTTAGCTCAGTGCTTTAAATACTGTAGATGTTTAGTAAATGTTTATTGAAAGAAAAAGAAAAAGAAAAAGCCTAAAGACCTCCACGTACCACTCTTCATTTCTTTACTGGTTAGAAAAATGTCAACTGTCCATCCAAACACTTCTGAACAGTCTCACTGAAAATCAGTAGGATCTACATAGTTGTGATTCTCAATCTTGGCCATGCACTGGAAATTACCTGGGAAACTAACAAACACTGATGCCTGAGTCCCCTAGCCCCAGAAATTAGGACATATGTGGTCTGGGATGAAGGGGGATTCGAATTTTTAAAAGCTACCCAAGTTATTCTAATGTGCATCCCAAGTTGAGAACCACTGCCCTAGACATTCTCAAATTTAAAACCATATGAACATGCAAACAATTTCATCAATTGCTGCGGGGCATCAGATCCACAGCAAAGTCATAAGGAAAAATACGGCCCTGGGGCGAGTAGGGTTATTTGAGCAAGGAGAAATATACTTAAGTAAGGAGTTAAATAAAATATCTTGCTACACATGGATAACAGATGATATTAAGGAATTATTGTGTAGTATAATAATGGTATTTTGGTCACATAAGCAAATGCCCTCATTTTTTGGAAATGCGTGTTGAAGTATTTAGGAGAGAAACATCATAATGCCTCAAACTTATAAACTGTTCAGCAAAACAAATAAATGAAATACATATACATAGACAAAGTGAATATGGCAAACCTTGAACAATTATTGAATCCAGGTGGTAGGTGATCATTTTACTCCTCTGAACTCTTCTGTTCATAATAAAAGGTTGGGGGAGGGAAAATCTCCTGCCACAATATTATTATGTTTGAAAAGCTACTTTGGTAATTTTTTTAGATAGAATGCCAGATTGCACTATCTCAATTGAAAGTATAAAATAAAAACCTGCTTTTAAAATATTTAGTCTGTTTATAAATATTTCTTCTCATTCTACTGAGCCAGATCCTTTTTAGCCCATTATTTCCTTTTAACTGCATAACAGGGGAAACTTACACACTCTTCAGAGTTTATGATGTTTACTCTTTCTGGGAATCAAGATTTCCCAAAGCTTGCCACTGAAGACTTCTGTGCTATCAGCAGCTTCAGGCTGCCTGCCATGAAATAGTCCTCACCTCTGAATGACTCTCAGTGATACCACCCAGGACCTGGAAGAGGATGGTGGCCTCCAGCAGAACCGAATAACATACTACAAGGCTGTAATAGTCTCTTTCTACTAGCTCTCAAAAGCAGCTCAGAACTGGTAAACTGTAACTTGGGTCACCCAAGGTAAAACCGGGAAAGTAGGCCACACTGTCTCTACCACTTCCCTCACTGACAGCTTAGGACCCTCCAATTCTAAACCTTTCCCCATCTCTTCTGTACCTGTTCCTTTACTCAGGTTTAATTTTAAACTGTGAGTCAACTAAATAAATTAATCCTAATTAAATATGTTTCACTAAATGGCCTTTTAAGAAATGGCTAGAGTTTTTGGCTCTTAGAGTCTCTGCAAATCGTATCATGGCCACCTACCCTGATATCTATTACATATACACATAATCTCAAGTATCCACCTATGCAGTCTTGTTTGAAGATCCTATAAAACCAACTCCACTTTTCAGACAATTCAAACGTCAGCCATTGACTGGTCATGCTTACTTCTCTCTCCATGACTACCCCAGGAGACTCATTTAAAATACAACAATAGGGGCTTCCCTGGTGGCGCAGTGGTTAAGAATCCGCCTGCCAATGCAGGGGACATGGGTTCTAGCCCTGGCCCGGGAAGATCCCACATGCCGCGGAGCGACTAAGCCCGTGAGCCACAACTACTGAGCCTGCACTCTAGAGTCTGTGAGCCACAACTACTGAAGCCTGTGCGCACCTAGAGCCCGTGCTCCACAACAAGAAAAGCCACAGCAATGAGAAGCCCACGCACTGCAATGAAGAGGAGCCCCTGCTCCCCGCAACTAGAGAAAAAGCCCATGCGCAGCAACGAAGACTCAACGCAGCCAAAAATAAATAAATAAATTTATTTAAAAAAATACGACAATAGAAAGGTACTTAAATGAATATATAGGTCAGTGTCAAGTGGATACTTACTGCCCTCCTTACTTTAACCAAAATTTGTGGTGAATTTTAAGGCACACAAAAAAGAAACTTATCTTAATATTAAGGATGCTTATTCTAGTATCCTTCCTAACTTGGTTCTCTTAAGAGATGATCAGAATCACCACAGTGATAACTTCAAATGCCTTTTAGCCAAACCTTAATTTCCTGGTTTTCCTTCTTGCATTCAGTGCTGCTAAAATTAAAGACATTAAATTCATTTACTAAAATGCTTATGTAACTTACTGGGCATTCTTAGTAGCCTAAGCAGACATTAATGGTAAATATGGCACAGTTTTATAAATTATCAACAAAGAACTTACTTTATCCTACTAAAGAAACAAGGACTTAAAAAAGCAAGGACTATTAGTGGATAAAAGGATATGTTTAGGTAGCAATAGGCGTAGCAATGGATCAGTGACAACGCTGTCATTCACTGTAATCTAAGTGGGTTGAAGGGAAGTAGCTGAGTTTGACATGCCCTTATATACAGCCAGTTTAATTAAACTTAGATCACAGATTGAAGCCATACTGAAATGGGTACTCTTCTTTTCACTTGCTCTACAACAAAACATACCTCTGGTATGACAAAATACCATGGAGAATAAATTCTAACTACGGGATTGATATCATTATGCCTGAAAACAAATCAAAATGCATTTTATTTCAAGTTCTGTAAAAGTAAAAATAAACCTTCACTGTTTGCTCTCAACTTCTAAATGTTAACCTCTCCCTTATACCACGCCCCCTAAGACCAGAGAAGCTACAACACTCAGTATGCTTACATCTCCTCTCATCTGATTATCTTGCACTATACTGGATTTCATAACAAGCAACTTCCCTTACCACAACAGCTCTCTCTTCTCTGAGCCACGGGGGTGATTATTGTGGCTATCACTCATCTGGCTCATCTATTGTTTGGTATATACTTAGTTATCGTCTTAATCCTTTTTATAAGTATAGGTCTCCCCCCGCCCCGCCAATTACACTTCAGACTTCTTACTTGGCATAGTAACTACTCTCTCCCTCCTTACGCGCATGCACGCGTGCACATACATGGAAGCACACACGAAGCTATCGCTAATATTAAGATTAAATTTTTGCTGGCTTCTGCTTCTGAACCATAAACTCAGGTTATTGTTTAATTATAACAATTATGATATTATTGCAAATAAAGCCT
Source organism: Globicephala melas (assembly GCF_963455315.2). NCBI lineage: Eukaryota > Metazoa > Chordata > Mammalia > Artiodactyla > Delphinidae > Globicephala > Globicephala melas. The sequence goes on from NC_083315.2 coordinate 69,342,734, forward strand.
ACTTCCTATCTGTCTAGCACCATTAGTTAAATCTAAGAAATTTAACAGAATTCAATAGAGTCATCTCAACCAGGAACTCTAAGAATGTGTGTGGCTGTGATACAGAGGGATTATTAGTAACATATGAACCCAGGATGGATGTTGTATTAGTGCCTCCCTCAAATAAAACGATATAGGCAGCCAAGCATTGCGGCAAGATGACCAGCTTTAAATTTACACACAGACCTAGGTGATAAATCAACTTCTGCTCCTTTGTAGCTGTGTGACCTTGGGGAAGTAAATGTTTCTAAGCCAAAGTGCCTTCAAATGTAAAATGAGAATAGTGACCCCCTACTTGTCAAGGCTGTTGTGAGATTATCAAGATAAATTATTGCTTAGCACGGTCTACTCTGAAGGCACTCAAAATAAATGATAGCCATTATTACTAATTACAATGACTTTCAGTGAACAGACTTTTTACATTTATTTGGCAACCAACATTCATCAATATCCTTGGTATTATGCCAAACTGATAGACAGGCTTGTACTTAAAACAATGAAAAGTGGATCTTGGAGAATGAAAAGATTGAAGTGAAATTATTAGATTTTATACCAGGATCTGGGATTTATTCTCAGGAGTTTGCAAGAAGTTTGGTGACCTGTAAAATTCAAAAGGATAATTCAGATGCCAGATGCTACATTATTAAACATAATATCAAAATTTTCACAGGCAGCAGTAGGTACATCCTTATCTCACTTAAATTTGAGCACGAACTCCAGCTCTTAAGGTAGCTTAACAAATGGCACGCATTAAGCCACTCTGAAAAATACTAATTGAATGACTTTCATCCTCATAATACCCCAACACAACACTGTTTAGTTCCTAGTCCTCAGAGGAGAGGAAACATAATGTTAACAGTTGATCTGTTGCCTAGCATTGGTTTTTGGCCATAAGACCTTAGTTGGTACAAGTTTCTCTCTAGAGATCAGCTCTGAAAGACATGAAAACTATTACAAGAAAATCCATTTTGCATTATAAAAAGGAAGTTAGAATACACAAACCTTAAGTCTTAAGCAATCAAATCTCAATAAATAGCATTATTATTTTTTTGAAATTAAGATCTATTCCGTTTTGGTTTGTTATGTTAAGACTGATATAGTATAAAGGTTGGGCAATGGGACTCCAGCAATCAGTGAAGAACAGACAAGGACCAATTTCCACAAAGATTGCTCTAGAATAGACAGACTGACAAACAAGAAAATAAAGTGGTAAGCGTTATTACAAAAATAAAAGAAGGTAATGGGTTAGATTAAGAATAACTGGGGAAGGAAGTGGTTCTGGAAGAACTGATGGCTGAATGGTGAGTAAATCAGCTATTAGGGAGGAGCAACCGGGTTGAGAGACCAGCAGGAGCAAAAACTCTGAGGCAAAACCAGAAACAAATCTTGTGTGACTGGTATATCAATGGGCAACAGTGATTAAGATCACATAAATAGGCAGTCATAGTCAGATATGCGGGACTTTTTGGCTTTGGTAAAAGAATTTGGATTTTATCCTAATTTGATGAGTCAGAGGATTTCTAAGCAGAGAAATTAGGGACATTGAGACTGACTGAAATCTAAAGATGCTGTTTTCCAATAAAGTTCACAGGTTCATATAAAGCCTTTCAATGTTCATGAGAAATGTATGGAGCAAGTTTAGCACTTAAATTAAAATACAAATTCTATGGATTTCAGCCATCTTTGACCAGTTTCTATTCCTTTCTTCCCTAATCCAGTCAGTTTAGTCTTGCCAATATCTCCTTCAAAATCATGATTTATTTATTCCTTCTGCCAAGCATCACACTTTAAAATCTTTTCCATCTCTGTTCTTTTCCCCCTTTTCCCAATCATGTGCTCATGTGCATGAATGCACAGAAAATGTACGAGGTAATTTTTTTTCTTTTCTTTTTGCGGTACACGGGCCTCTCACTATTGTTGCGGAGCACAGGCTCCAGACGCGCAGGCTCAGCGGCCATGGTTCACAGGCCTAGCCACTCCGCGGCATGTGGGATCTTCCCGGACCGGGGCACGAACCGGTGTCCCCTGCATTGACAGGCGGACTCTCAACCACTGCGCCACCAGGGAAGCCCAATGTACGAGGTAATTTTATAGGGAGGTCCCTCAGTTTTCTTTGTTAGAATCTAAATGAGTATGAAACAGTATTTCATTTCCAGGAAGAGGAAATAAGGGATTCACTGGGTAAGAGAGGAATATGAACAAGGAATGTATAAACTCTATCTAGATGAACAGCACCTGATGGGGTGTAGAAAGCCAAAAGATCCTTTGTTGATAAAGATGAAACAAAAAACTAGGGATACACCAGGAAGAGCAAATGAAATTGAAAGTATGTGGTTACTCTAGATCCAGGACAGATGTATAGCAACTCATCTGGTGTAAGATATGGCTACACAAGCTCCTATTTTCCTCTACTCTGTTTATCAAAACCTTATTCTACTTAAAGAGCTGGTAAAAAGACTGTGCCCTTAGAGAGGCTTTCTGTGACCCTACCAAGCCAGAATTCATTTTTTCTCCTTTACAGTCTCATATTTGAAGTTCTATTTAACTCAAAATTATTTTGTCTTATGCTACACTACTATTCTTATGGATACTATTATCCATCTTGTTTATACCACAAAGGGGGTGAACAGGAGAGAAAGGTGGAATACTAAATGAGATATCTGTAAATTGGGAAGGATTAAACAAATTAATTTATTCAGTTAATATTTATTGAGCAGCTACTATGTGCCAGAAGTAAAATCTAAACTGAGATCAGAAAAATGAATACGAGCCAGACAATAACAGTAATAATTATATAGTGATTTTTAAGTGCCAAGTACTCTATATTTTCCATATATTTACCCATTGATTCTCTCAACTACCTCATGAAGCAGGAGTTTATATCCTTGGAAGTGGTGGGGAATGTTAGCAGTTATTAATATAATTAATTCATTATATGTCCATCTTTCCTATCAGATTCTGAAATTCTCTAGGAGACTATGTCGTTTTTTAATTCCCCCAAACTATGACCACTACAGCAAGATGATAAATAAATGTCAGAACTGGGAATACTTCACATAAAAGCTTTTCTAGTGCTCAGCCGCAGGGCCCCTTCTAAGAGGTCCTCACCTGGCTACCAGTGGTCAGTTTCCCTCTTATATCAGACCCCAGAGCCTCAGTGGTTGTTGTCACTCAGCCACTTTAATCTTTGAGGTTTCCTCCACCCCATCCCTGGCTGACTAACCAAGAAAGTCAGGTCAGCTTTTGGCTCTCCACTTTTTATCTCCAGGAATCGAATCTCCCCGTCATCACTTTTTTATTCCATCTTTAAGCAGAGGTATCGTTTCTTTCCAAACAGACACTGCAATTAAGGCAGAGTAACAAGCACCTCCACAGTCTAAAATGAAAAATTTATATCTTTGAGGCTCCACATTAAATAGTTCACGAGGTTAGGGCCCAGACTGAATTATCCTCTCTGGGCATTTCTTCATATTCCAGCCAAGGCTAACGGGGTGAATTTAACTGCAAATGCATGAATTCCTACAGATACTAAAAAGGTCACTTAGTATAATAGCTCAATTTCAAACTGGGGGATGGAAATAGGGTAAAATTGAAAAACCTTTACTTCTTGGGTCAAGGTCCAAATGAAAGATTTGCTGACTAAAAGAAAATGGGGTGGAAAGAAGAAAGAGAAAGTGAGAAAAAGAGAGAGAGAGAGAGGAAGGGAGGGAGGGAAGGAGGGAGGGAGAGAGAGAGGAAGGAAGGAAGGAAGGAAGGAAGGAAGGAAGGAAGAAAGAAAGAAGGAAGGAATGTTTTGGACTTTCAAAGCTATACAAATGAATCTATAAAACTCTTTGAAATAAACCTCAATAGTTTAGTTTAAATACCAAAATTTCCCCACACTGTAATCAGTTTTAATTTTCTATTTGAACTGTATGTGTGTGCTAGACAACAAATTTTTATTGACCAGTTACTATGTGCCAGTCAAGAAGGATATGATGATGTGATGGTAGCAGAAAAAGAATGTGTAGCAGTCAAACAGCTAGGCAATGATGATATAACATGGTGAGGGAAATATAGGAATCTAAGGGAACACAAAGGAGTATCTAACCCAGTTTTAGGGTCAGGAAAGACTTCCCAGAAGTAAAATCTAAGCTGAGATCAGAAAAATGAATACGAGCCAGACAACAATAACAGCAATAGTTATACAGTGCTTTTTAAGCGCCAAGTACTATATATATTCCATATATTTACCCATTGATTCTCTCAACTACCTCATGAAGTAGGAACTATTTTTATTGTCTACCTTGTATAGATGAAGAAACGGAGGCTTTGAGAGATTAAGTAATTTGCCAAGGTCACACTGCTAAGTAGGGGCAGAAACCAGGATTAGAACCAATGTACTCTAGAGGCTCTATCTCTACATCAAGATAGGAGGTGATGGGGAGAGTTGGAAAGAGATGTTAAGGAAAGGGAAAATGAAAGTGTGATAGACAGAGGAATGTATGCGTTAAAACTTGGAGAGGAGAAAAGATACAGCAAGAATTGAAGGAAGCTCAGTATGGTGGGCTGTTGGGAAAGGTTAAGAATGGAAATGTAAGAGAAACCAGATTAAGCTGGGGTTCCTTACACCTTGGATTAAGGCAGTCAGTATCAAATCCAAGAATCATCAGTGTGTATATTACAGCAATGAGCTTATTAAGTGATTTCTTGGTGTCTCTTCCTTTGGGACAATCTTCCTTATACAACCATCAGAATTCAACTTCCTGAAACATCATTTTCATGATATCACTACCCTGCTCAAAAAGTCTTTAGTAGCACTCCATTGACTATAGGATTCATTCCAAGTTATTGAGCCTTTGTAAAACAGCCTCCGTCACTCTTCTAAACTTTGTTTTCTACCAATCTCAATCACAAATTTCAGCCCCAGATATAACTATTTTTTTGCCCTTGGAACAAACACTCTGCTGAATAAAAATCTGGAAGAAATATTTCAATTTCACACTTTGTATCATACTTCAACCTATAAACAATATATTTATCACACTTGCACAGTTTCACAATTTTGAATGGGTGCACAGAGGAGGGAAAAGAATTTGTGCAACAGTACCTTAATATTTCTCAATGCTCCTTAAAATCATTACATGTATAAAAAAACTTTTACCTCCAGCTAATGGAAAGTATGTAAAAAACTACATTTCAGGTTTGTTCAGTGGCAGATATTTTAGCATTCAGAGTAGCATCTGACATACAGAACACCATAATTTTAAGGGAATAAATTTGGGCTATCCTCAAGAGCCAGAATTTCATTCTTACCAGAAATGTCAGGAAAAACAATGAAATTTAATACCAAATGAGCCTGGATTTTGGGGTATAATTATCCTGTTTCCTCTTTAAGGTTTTGGATCTTTAATGTTTAAAAGTCCTATTGCATGTCTCATTTATTGTAAGTTATATTAAATCCTTTTTCAAAGCAGGTAGAATATAAATAAAAATTTAAAAATCCTTGGAAGTGGTGAATAACTTTAAATATATACTAAATCTTAGTCATGAAAAAAATCTCAAAAGACCTAGCTAATGTTACAACTGTTAAAACACAATGTATACGATAACAATTGTGTACTTGTGAATATGATATCATGAGGTTTAATCTAGTCAGATTAAACACACTGGTACAATGCCAAAGACTAGCAGTGTTATTAGTGGCTACGAGAGAAGGACAAAGATTTCTGTGTTAAATTTTTACTTAGGAAACTGATCACTTATTTAACTTGTCCATAAAACAATATCTGATCATCATGAGGGCTAAACAAGTTAACGTATACGAAGCATTTTGAATAACACCTGGCAATTAATAAGTGCTGTGCTTATTATTGACAGCAGATTAGTGGTTTTAACAAAGGGCTCATACAAATAATTAAAACAAACTGAGATCCACAAAGTCCCAAAGATCAAACAAACAAACAAAAAAAAACCAAAAAAATCAAAACAGAATTTACAAAAAATATATAGAAATAGGTATCAAACATTTGAAAAATTATTTAACCCTATTATTTTACTTCTAAGAATTTACCCAAGAAAAAAGATGCAAATGAAAATGTATACATGAAAATGTCCACTGTAGGCGTATTAATATCTAAGAATCTATCCACAAAATAAATGTAGATTAAGCTATATAGTAAAAGAATCTGAAATTTTATTTATAAGTAAAAAGCTGAAAAAGCTCTAAAAGTTTAACATTAGGGAGTTAAGGAAATTGTTCCATAATTTATGATATACCTTGACTCTGGAGTATTTAGCAACAACTAAAAATGTTTACAGAAAATTTTAAATGAAATAAAGAAGTTGAAAAAGCAGTAGGAGTTCAGTGGTACAAAGCAAAACGTATATAATAAGAGAAATGTAGGCACTGTTACAAGTGGTTATTGCTACATGTTAGGAAAACACTGAATCTTTGGGTTCCACTATGCAAAGAACTGGAAACACAATTAGAATCCCTACTAAATAATTCCAAAGCTATTACTGCAAAGTTGTGTAAAAAAAAAAAAAAAAGAAAGAAAGAAAGAAAGAAAGATTGTACCAAAGTCAATTAGGACCTACAACTGTATGGCTGGCAGTAAGTAGAAGTGACAGTTTTTACTTGTTTTGCAAATCACATGCAGCACACTTCAAATAAAAATATCTTTTTAAGAAGAACAAGCAGGTAACAAGGATGAGATGACAGTGGAGAGAAAACAAATACTTCATTCTGAGTTCAGATTTCATCAAAAGTCAGTAGTAAGTAAAGAGATCTTTTCTTGTTTTAGACATGTACTAAACATACTTGGGTTAGCCCCAACAGTCTATAGCCTCACCAAATAAAGAAAAAAATGACCAAGGTATAAAATGAAATTTTCACAATGACTTTTATCCCCACAAACATTGCTACCCTATGGATTTCATCATCACTCTGAACTGCCTCACCTCTAGGATATTAAATGACAAATGCCCTCTGATCTTAATTCTAATCCCTTCTCTCTAGGCTCCCGGTCCTACAGGTCTCTACGATCGGTTACTGTGAGCCATTGGAGAACTCCAGCACTTCGATTTTTTGGTCATATTCCAGGTTTACCCTGATCCTCACCAACACTTCCCTTGCACTTGGCTTGACTTCAAGACCATTTAAATTAGGATCTTACTATGGTGGATTTCATAAACCACAACTAACTACGAAAAAAAAAATTACGAGACTAATATACGATTGATAACTTTGTATTTAGTCAAAAAAGGATACCAAAATAAAACCCCAAACACCATCATCTACCATCATAATTTCATAAAACGGCATTTAAATACCAAAAGTAGGAAAGGCAATTTCAAAATAAAGGACAGTGCCTTCCCAGGAAGAAAAGAAAAAAGACAAAAAGAATTAAATTTTTTCAGCTGTAAAACATTTCTAATTTTCAAATTTTAAAAATTTCCTTTATAATATTTTTTTCTGTGTAATCATTTTCTTTACATAAGGATGTCTAGTGCCACCAGAACTGAAGCGTGGATGTCACTTCTGAATTTTCAGAACAGAACAGAAGGCAGTTAAGGGACATCAGTGTCTGCCCTTCAGCAGTACTTGGACTTTTCCCTGAAGGGCTGGGGATAGCAGACTAGGTCTGGAAAAGACTGCAGGGCCACCTTCCATCACTCAACATGAAGATGACAAAATATATATGGCAAAAGAATGTAAAGACCACTAAAAAATACGCATGGATACTTTGTTTTAGAATACATCTTTTGGAAGTTCTTCTTAGAAGATATTTTCTCCACTTCAGTATTGATTCTTCCTTTCCCCTCTCCTTTAAGAAATCTGCCCCTATCCACACCAACCTCTTCCAGGGACACTTCTAATAAATGAATGGACTGTGTGGGAGTAGGAGGATAGGAGGTATTGAAGATCTAACTCAGAGGAGAACCACTAAAAGATCAGAGTTAAATGTTTGAAAATTTAAAACAAGAGATGGAGAGTGAGTTAGATCAATGGCTTACAACCTCTCTGACTGTAACATATAATGAAAATTACATTTTATTTAATCATCTCTCTCAGACTGTTATACATTTCTCTCCCAAATGGTCTCCTTGCTTCTACCCTTGACAGCCCTCAGTCTATTCTCAGGACAGGCTAGAGGGATCCCATTAAGAACTAAGTGGTGAGACTTTCACTTCCAACGAATAACAGAGATCAGATTCATCCTCCTGCCAAAAAATAAGGAAAAAAAAAAAAACAATAAAAATATATGAAACACTTTTCAAGACCCTGGACATCAGGAAATGAAAACAGTGATTCCTGAGAGATTAGAAACAAATGAGGTAAGCTCTCCAAATGCCCCAGCTCTGCCTGAGAGAATTTCTAAGCAGCTGTATAGGAAGGAGGAACCCAATCATAACCCAGCAGTCGTCCAGAGATGACAGAGCTGGAAGTCTGGAGAGGTCAAAGCAGCTCAAGTTTGCAGGGCAGAGTACAACAAAGGAAAGTGCTGCCTCAATTGTGGAGATCTTCAGAAGGTCTAAGATCCCACATGCAGTGGGGCAACTAAGCCTGCGCGCCACAACTACTGAGCTCACCTGCCTCAACTAGAGCCTGCGTGCCACAAACAACAGAGCCCACGTGCTCTGGAACCCATGCGCCACAACTACATAGCCCACGTGCCCTGGGGCCTGCGCACCACAACTAGAGAGAGAAAATCCTCACACCACAACTAGAGAGAAGCCTCCGCACCGCAATGAAGAGCCCGCACGCCCCCAACGAAAGATCCCGCATGCCTCAACGAAGATCCCACGTGCTGCAACTAAGATCTGAGGCAGCCAAAAATAAATAAATAAATAAATAAAAAATAAATCTTAAAAAAAATGTTAAGTGGAGTTTTGTAAATACAACAGATCTATATAAAACTTCCAGAGATGAAACTATAATGTCTAAGATGAAACAGACACTGTTGGAGATTAATGGCAGATTAGACAATTCAAAAGATAGGCTGGTGAACTTGAAAACACAGCAACAGAAATGATCCAAAATAAAATACAGTGAAAACAAGTCTGAATAAAAGAGACAACTTCAAGTAGAATAATAAGCATGTAATTCAGGTCTGCAAAGAGGAGAAGAAAAACATTTGAATGATAGCTGAAAAATTTTCAAAGTTGATGAAAACCATAAGTTCACAGCAACAAGAATCACAACAAACCCCAAGCACAGAAGCATGAAGAAAATTAAATCACGGCACATCAAAATCAACCACATTAAAATGAGTGATAGAAAAAATTTTAAAGCAACCAAGCCTAAAATATTTTAATCACTAAATTTACTTAAATTTTATTTAAAATTTAAAAGCAGACTCACATACAGAAACAAATATAAGGGTGACCACAGACTGGACAGAAACAATGCAAGCCTTGAAAGACACAAACTACCAAATCTCACTCAAGCAGAAAGATAATCTGAATAGTCCTCCCTCTGTTAAAGAAATAGAATTTTTAGTTAAAAGCATTACCACTCCTATTTTCCCAGTCCTCCACTCCCTGAAAAATTCTAGGCCCAGATGGCTTCTCTGGTAAATTCTACTAAACATTAAAGGAAGAAATAATACCAGTTCTGCACAAACTCTTCCATGAAATTCAAGAGGTGGGAATACTTGCTGACACATTCTATGAGGCCAGAATTACTCTAGTACCCAAACCAAAGACATTATATGAAAGCTTTAGATCAATATACTAATGATTATGGATGTAAAAATTCTTTAAAAATTAGCAAATCAGAGGACTTCCGGGAAGATGGCGTTAGAGTAAGATGCGGAGATCACCTTCCTCCCCACAGATACACCAGAAATACATCTACACATGGAACAACTCCTACAGAACACCTACTGAACGCTGGCAGAAGACCTCAGACCTCCCAAAAGGCAAGAAACCCCCCACGTACCTGGGTAGGGCAAAAGAAAAAAGAATAAACAGAGACAAAAGGATAGGGACGGGTCCTGCACCAGCGGGAGGGAGCTGTGAAGGAGGAAAAGTGTCCACACACTAGGAAGCCCCTTCACGGGCGGACACTGCGGGTGGCGGAGCGGGGGAGATTCGGTGCCGCGGAGGAGAGCACAGCAACAGGGGTGCGGAGGGCAAAGCGGAGAGATTCCCGCACAGAGGATCGGTGCCGACCGGCACTCACCAGCCCGAGAGGCTTGTCTGCTCACCCGCCGGGGCGGGCGGGGCTGGGAGCTGAGGCTCGGGCTTCAGTCAGAGCGCTGGGAGAGGACTGGGGTTGGCGGCATGAACACAGCCTGCAGGGCGTTAGTGCACTGACTAGCCGGGAGGGAGTCGGGGAAAAGTCTGGACCTGCCAAAGAGGCAAGAGACTTTTTCTTCCCTCTTTATTTCCTGGTGCTCGAGGAGAGGGGATTAAGAATGCTGCTTAAAGGAGCTCCAGAGACCGGCGCGAGCCGCGGCTAAAAGTGCGGACCCCAGAGACAGACATGAGACGCTAAGGCCGCTGCTGCCGCCACCAAGAAGCCTGTGTGCGAACCCAGGTCACTATCCACACCCCCCTTCCGGGGAGCCTGTGCAGCCCGCCACTGCCAGGGTCCCGGGATCCAGGGACAACTCCCCCGGGAGAACGCACGGCGCGCCTCAGGCTGGCGCAACGTCACTCCGGCCTCTGCCTCCGAATCAGCAGCTCCTTTAACCCCGTCCTGTCTGAGCAAAGAACAGATGCCCTCCGGTGACCTACACGCACAGGCGGGGCCAAATCCAAAGCTGAGCCCCTGGGAGCTGTGAGAACAAAGAAGAGAAAGGGAAATCTCTCCCAGCAGCTTCAGAAGCAGTGGATTAAATATCCACAATCAACTTGATGTACCCTGCATCTGTGGAATACATGAATAGACAACGAATCATCCCAAATTAAGGAGGTGGACTTTAGAGCAAGATTTATTATTCTTTCCCCTTTTCCTTTTTTTGTGTGTATGTGTATGCTTCTGTGTGAGATTTTGTCTGTATAGCTTTGCTTCCACCTTTTGTCCAAGGGTTCTAGCCGTCCTGGGTTTTTTTTCTTAATAATTACTTTTTATTTTAATAACCTTATTTTATTTTACTTTATCTTCGTTCTTTCTTTCCTTCCTCCCCTCCTTTAGACAACGAATCATCCCAAATTGAAGAGGTGGACTTTGAGAGCAAGATTTATGATTTTTTCCTCTTTTCCTCTTTTTCTGAGTGTGTATGTGTATGCTTCTGTGTGAGATTTTGTCTGTATAGCTTTGCTTCCACCATCTGTTCTGGGTTCTATCCATCCGTTTTTCTATTTTTCTCCTCTTAATAATTATTTTTTATTTTAATAACTTCATTATATTTTATCTTACTTTATTTTATTTTACTTTGTCTTCTTTCTTTTTTTCCTTCCTTCTCTCCTTCCTTGCTTGCTCCCTCCCTCCTTTCTTTCTGCTTCTACTAATTCTTTCTTTCTACTTTTTCTCCCTTTTCTTCTAAGCCGTGTGGATGAAAGGCTCTTGGTGCTGCAGCCAGGAGTCAGTGCTGTGCCTCTGAGGTGGGAGAGCCAACTTCAGGACACTGGTCCACAAGAGGCCTCCCAGCTGCACATAATATCAAACGGCGAAAATCTCCCAGAGATCTCCATCTCAACGCCAGCACCCAGCTTCACTCAGCGACCAGCAAGCTACAGTGCTGGACATCCTATGCTAAACAACTAGCAAGACAGGAACACAACCCCACCCATTAGCAGAGAGGCTGCCAAAATCATAATGAGTCTACAGACACCCCAAAACACACCACCAGACGTGGACCTGCGCACCAGAAAGACAAGATCCAGCCTCATCCACCAGAACACAGGCACTAGTCCCCTCCACCAGGAAACCTACACAACCCACTGAACCAACCTTAGCCACTGGGGACAGACACCAAAAACAACAGGAACTACGAACCTTCAGCCTGCAAGAAGGAGACCCCAAACACAGTAAGATAAGCAAAATGAAAAGACAGAAAAACACACAGCAGATGAAGGAGCAAGATAAAAACCCACCAGACCTAACAAATGAAGAGGAAATAGGCAGTCTACCTGAAAAGAATTCAGAATAATGATAGTAAAGATGATCCAAAATCTTGGAAATAGAATAGACAAAATGCAAGAAACATTTAACAAGGACCTAGAAGAACTAAAGATGAAACAAACAATGATGAACAACACAATAAATGAAATGAAAAATACTCTAGATGGGATCAATAGCAGAATAACTGAGGCAGAAGAACGGATAAGTGACCTGGAAGATAAAATAGTGGAAATAACTACTGCAGAGCAGAATAAAGAAACAAGAATGAAAAGAACTGAGGACAGTCTCAGAGACCTCTGGGACAACATTAAATGCACCAACATTCGAATTATAGGGGTTCCAGAAGAAGAAGAGAAAAAGAAAGGGACTGAGAAAATATTTGAAGAGATTATAGTTGAAAACTTCCCTAATGTGGGAAAGGAAATAGTTAATCAAGTCCAGGAAGCACAGAGAGTCCCATACAGGATAAATCCAAGGAGAAATATGCCAAGACACATATTAATCAAACTGTCAAAAATTAAATACAAAGAAAACATATTAAAAGCAGCAAGGGAAAAACAACAAATAACACACAAGGGAATCCCCATAAGGTTAACAGCTGATCTTTCAGCAGAAACTCTGCAAGCCAGAAGGGAGTGGCAGGACATATTGAAAGTGATGAAGGAGAAAAACCTGCAACCAAGATTACTCTACCCAGCAAGGATCTCATTCAGATTTGATGGAGAAATTAAAACCTTTACAGACAAGCAAAAGCTGAGAGAGTTCAGCACCACCAAACCAGCTCTACAACAACTGCTAAAGGAACTTCTCTAGGCAAGAAACACAAGAGAAGGAAAAGACCTACAATAACGAACCCAAAACAATTAAGAAAATGGGAATGGGAACATACATGTCGATAATTACCTTAAATGTAAATGGACTAAATGCTCCCACCAAAAGACACAGATTGGCTGAATGGATACAAAAACAAGACGCATATATTTGCTGTCTACAAGAGACCTACTTCAGACCTAGAGACACATACAGACTGAAAGTAAGGGGATGGAAAAAGGTATTTCATGCAAATGGAAACCAAAAGAAAGCTGGAGTAGCAATTCTCATATCAGACAAAATAGACTTTAAAATAAAGACTATTAGAAGAGACAAAGAAGGACACTACATAATGATCAAGGGATTGATCCAAGAAGAAGATACAACAATTGTAAATATTTATGCACCCAACATAGGAGCACCTCAATACATAAGGAAAATACTAACAGCCATAAAAGGGGAAATTGACAGTAACACAATCATAGTAGGGGACTTTAACACCCCACTTTCACCAATGGACAGATCATCCAAAATGAAAATAAATAAGGAAACACAAGCTTTAAATGATACATTAAACAAGATGGACTTAATTGATATTTATAGGACATTCCATCCAAAAACAACAGAATACACATTTTTCTCTAGTGCTCATGGAACATTCTCCAGGATAGATCATATCTTGGGTCACAAATCAAGCCTTGGTAAATATAAGAAAATTGTAATTGTATCAAGTATCTTTTCCGACCACAAAGCTATGAGACTACATATCAATTACAGGAAAAGATCTGTAAAAAATACAAACGCATGGAGGCTAAACAATACACTACTTAATAACGAAGTGATCACTGAAGAAATCAAAGAGGAAATCAAAAAATACCTAGAAACAAATGACAATGGAGACACAACGACTCAAAATCTATGGGATGCAGCAAAAGTAGTTCTAAGAGGGAAGTTTATAGCAATACAATCCTACCTTAAGAAACAGGAAACATCTCGAATAAACAACCTAACCTTGCACCTAAAGCAATTAGAGAAAGAAGAACAAAAAAACCCCAAAGTTAGCAGAAGGAAAGAAATCATAAAAATCAGATCAGAAATAAATGAAAAAGAAATGAAGGAAACGATAGCAAAGATCAATAAAACTAAAAGCTGGTTCTTTGAAAGGATAAACAAAATTGATAAACCATTAGCCAGACTCATCAAGAATAAAAGGGAGAAGACTGAAATCAATAGAATTAGAAATGAAAAAGGAGAAGTAACAACTGACACTGCAGAAATACAAAAGATCATGAGAGATTACTACAAGCAACTCTATGCCAATAAAATGGACAACCTGGAAGAAATGGACACATTCTTAGAAAGGCACAGCCTGCCAAGACTGAATCAGGAAGAAATAGAAAATATGAACAGACCAATCTCAAGCACTGAAATTGAAACTGTGATTTAAAATCTTCCAACAAACAAAAGCCCAGGACCAGATGGCTTCATAGGAGAATTCTATCAAACATCTAGAGAAGACCTATCACCTATCCTTCTCAAACTCTTCCAAAATATAGCAGAGGGAGGAACACTCCCAAACTCATTCTACGAAGCCACCATCACCCTGATACCAAAACCAGACAAGGATGTCACAAAGAAAGAAAACCACAGGCCAATATCACTGATGAACATAGATGCAAAAATCCTCAACAAAATAATAGCAAACAGAATCCAACAGCACATTAAATGGATCATACACCATGATCAAGTGGGGTTTATTCCAGGAATGCAAGGATTCTTCAATATACGCAAATCAATCAACGTGATATACCATATTAACAAACTGAAGGAGAAAAACCATATGATCATCTCAATAGATGCAGAGAAAGCTTTCGACAAAATTCAACACCCATTTATGATAAAAACCCTGCAGAAAGTAGGCATAGAGGGAACTTTCCTCAACATAATAAAGGCCATATATGACAAACCCACAGCCAACATCATCCTCAATGGTGAAAAACTGAAAGCATTTCCACTAAGATCAGGAACAAGACAAGGTTGCCCACTATCACCACTCTTATTCAACATAGTTTTAGAAGTTTTAGCCACAGTAATCAGAGCAGAAAAGGAAATAAAAGGAATCCAAATGGGAAAAGAAGAAGTAAAGCTGTCACTGTTTGCAGATGACATGATACTATACATAGAGAATCCTAAAGATGCTACCAGAAAACTACTAGAGCTAATCAATGAATTTGGTAAAGTAGCAGGATACAAAATTAATGCACAGAAATCTCTGGCATTCCTATACACTAAGGATGAAAAATCTGAAAGTGAAATCAAGAAAACACTCCCATTTACCATTGCAACAAAAAGAATAAAATATCTAGGAATAAACCTACCTAAGGAGACAAAAGACCTGTATGCAGAAAATTATAAGACACTGATGAAAGAAATTAAAGATGATACAACAGATGGAGAGATGTACCACGTTCTTGGATTGGAAGAATCAACATTGTGAAAATGACTCTACTACCCAAAGCAATCTATAGATTCAATGCAATCCCTAACAAACTACAACTGGCATTTTTCACAGAACTAGAACAAAAAATTTCACAATTTGTATGGAAACACAAAAGACCCCGAATAGCCAAAGCAACCTTGAGAACGAAAAACGGAGCTGGAGGAATCAGGCTTCCTGACTTCAGACTATACTACAAAGCTACAGTAATCAAGACAGTATGGTACTGGCACAAAAACAGAAATATAGATCAATGGAACAGGATAGAAAGCCCAGAGATAAACCCATGCACATATAGTTACCTTATCTTTGATAAAGGAATGTACAGTGGAGAAAGGATAGCCTCTTCAATAAGTGTTGCTGGGAAAACTGGACAGCTACATGTAAAAGTATGAGATTAGATCACTCCCTAACACCATACACAAAAATAAGCTCAAAATAGATTAAAGACCTAAATGTAAGGCCAGAAACTATCAAACTCTTAGAGGAACACATAGGCAGGACACTCTATGACATAAATCACAGCAAGGTCCTTTTTGACCCACCTCCTAGAGAAATGGAAATAAAAACAAAAATAAACAAATGGGACCTAATGAAACTTAAAAGCTTTTGCGCAGCAAAGTAAACCATAAACAAGACCAAAAGGCAACTCTCAGAATGGGAGAAAATATTTGCAAATGAAGCAACTGACAAAGGATTCATCTCCAAAATTTATAAGCAGCTCATGCAGCTTAATAACAAAAAAACAAACAACCCAAACCAAAAATGGGCAGAAGACCTAAATAGACATTTCTCCAAAGAAGATATACAGAGTGCCAACAAACACATGAAAGAATGCTCAACATCACTAATCATTAGAGAAATGCAAATCAAAACTACAATGAGATATCATCTCACACCAGTCAGAATGGCCATCATCAAAAAATCTAGAAACAATAAATGCTGGAGAGGGTGTGGAGAAAAGGGAACCCTCTTACACTGTTGGTGGGAATGTAAATTGATAGAGCCACTGTGGAGAACAGTATGGAGGTTCCTTAAAAAACTACAAATAGAACTACCATATGACCCAGCAATCCCACTACTGGGCACATACCCTGAGAAAACCATAATTCAAAAAGAGTCATGTACCAAAATGTTCATTGCAGCTCTATTTACAATAGCCCAGAGATGGAAACAACCTAAGTGTCCATCATCGGATGAATGGATAAAGAAGATGTGTCACATATATACAATGGAATATTACTCAGCCGTAAAAAGAAACGAAATTGAGCTATTTGTAATGAGGTGGATAGACCTAGAGTCTGTCATACAGAGTGAAGTAAGTCAGAAAGAGAGAGACAAATACCGTATGCTAACACATATATATGGAATTTAAGAAAAAAAAATGTCATGAAGAACCTAGGGGTGAAACAGGAATAAAGACACAGACTTACTAGAGAATGGATTTGAGGATATGGGGAGGGGGAAGGGTAAACTGTGACAAAACGAGAGAGAGGCATGGACATATATACACTACCAAACGTAAGGTAGATAGCTAGTGGGAAGCAGCCGCATAGCACAGGGAGATCAGCTAGGTGCTTTGTGACCACCTAGAGGGGTGGGATAGGGAAGGTGGGAGGGAGGGAGACGCAAGCGGGAAGAAAGATGGGAACATATGTATATATATAACTGATTCATTTTGTTGTGAAGCTGAAACTAACATACCATTGTAAAGCAATTATACTCCAATAAAGATGTTAAAATGAAAAATAAAAATAAAAATTAGCAAATCAAACCCAAGAATATATAAAAAGCTTACCACATCATGATTGAGTTTTATCCCAGGGATATATTGTTTGAACATCTGAGATTCAATCAATGTAATTCACCACTAACAGAGTAAACAGTAACAGACTAAAAGTGTTTTTAAAGTATGTAAGCATCAGGACTTCCCTGGTGGAGCAGTGGATAAGAGTCACCGGACAACGCAGGGGACATGGGTTCGATCCCTGGTCTGGGAAGATCCCACACGCCACGGAACAACTAACCCCATGCACCACAAGTACTGAAGCCCGCACGCCTAGAGCCCATGCTCCGTGACAAGAGAAGCCCACGTGCCACAGCGAAGAGTAGCCCCTGCTCGCCACAACGAGAGAAAGCCCATGCATAGCAACGATGACCCAACACAGTCAAAAATAAGTAAAATTAAATATTAAAAAAAAAAGTATGTGATCATCTCAGTAAATGCAGAAAGAGTACCTGGCAAAATCTAACAACTATTCCTGATAAAATGCTCAGCAAACTTGGAATTGAAGGGAACTTTCTCAATCTGACAAAGGGCATCTATGAAGAACCTACAGAGAACATCGTTTTTAGTGGTAAAAGCAGAATGCCTTCCCCCTAAGGTCAGGAATGGAAAGATGCCTACTCTCACCACTTCTATTGAGCATTATATTAGAGCTTATAGTTAGTGCAATAAAGGCAAGAAAAAGAAATAAAAGGTATTCAAAATGGAAAGGAGTAAGTAAAACTCTCTTAATTTGAAGAAGACATGTTCGTCTAGCTAGAAAATTCTACTGAACTACAAAAAAGCTACTAAGAACTGATATATGAGTTCAGCAAGGTCACAGAAAATAAGATATTTACAAAAATAAATTTTATTTCTATTATATATCAATGAACACTCAGAAATTGAGTTTCAGAAATATAATTTACAATAGCATCAAAATATGAAATAAGGGGCTTCCCTGGTGGCGCAGTGGTTGAGGGTCCGCCTGCCGATGCAGGAGACACGGGTTTGTGCCCCGGTCCGGGAAGATCCCACATGCCGCGGAGCGGCTGCGCCCGTAAGCCATGGCCACTGAGCCTGCACGTCTGGAGCCTGTGCTCCACAACGGGAGAGGCCACAACAGTGAGAGGCCCGCGTACCGCAAAACAAAAACAAAAACAAAAAATATGAAATAAGAATAAAACTGACAAAAAGTGTGCAAAATCTATACACTGAAAACAAAAGACTGCT
Organism: Globicephala melas; assembly: GCF_963455315.2. Classification (NCBI taxonomy): domain Eukaryota; kingdom Metazoa; phylum Chordata; class Mammalia; order Artiodactyla; family Delphinidae; genus Globicephala; species Globicephala melas. The sequence continues at coordinate 69,361,133 of NC_083315.2, forward strand.
AAGAGAAATTACAGAAGACCTAAAATAAATGAGATATACTGTGTTCATGGATCGGAAGACAGTATTGTTAAGATGTCAGTTGTCCCCTAATTTATCAATAGATTCAATGTAATCCCAATTAAAACCACAGAACACTTTTTTTTTTTTTAAAGAAATGAACAAACTGATTCTAAAATATATAAGAAAATCAAAGGACCTGGAACAGCCAAAACAACTCTAAAAAAGAACAACAAAGTTGGAGGATTTATACCACCTGACTTAAAGATTTATTATAAAGTAACAGTAATTAAGACAATGTAATGTTGGCATTAAGATATACAAATTGAATCAAACAGAATCAAGTAATAGAACCGCACATGTATGATAAATGGTTAATTGATTTTCGACAAAGGTGGAAATATAGTTCAGTGGAAAAAAAGAATAGTCTTTTTTAACAAATGGTGCTAGAGCACTGGATTCTCAAACAAAAACAAATACTTAAAAAAAATTTTTAACATCTTTATTGGAGTATAATTGTTTTACAATGGTGTGTTAGTTTCTGCTTTATAACAAAGTGAATCAGCTATACGTATACATATATCCCCATATCTCCTCCCTCTGCGTCTCCCTCCCACCCTCCCTATCCCACCCCTCTAGGTGGTCACAAAGCACCGAGCTGATCTCCCTGTGCTATGCGGTTGCTTCCCACTAGCTAGCTATTTTACATTTGGTAGTATATGTAAGTCCATGCACTCTCTCACTTTGTCCCAGCTTAAAAACAAATACTGGGATCCATACCTCGCACCATATACAAAAGTTAACTCACAATGGATGACAAATCTAAATATAAAACCTGAACTATAAAACTTCTGGAAGAAAAAAATAGGAGAATATCTTTGTAATCTTGGTTTAGGCAAAGATTTTAGATATGACACCAAAAGCATGACCCATTAAAGAAAGTATTGATGAATTGAACTTCAGCAAAATTAGGAACTTCTGTTCTCTTATCACTGATCAGAGAGTGATCAGATAAACCAGACTGGGAGACAATATTTCCAAACCACATATCTAATAGAGATATATCCAGAATATATCAAGAACTCTCAAAACTCAATAATAAGAAAACAACCTAATTTAAAAATAAGCAATAGAGGTCTTCCCTGGTGGTACAGTGGTTAAGCATCTCCCTGCCAATGCAGGGGACACAGGTTCGAGCCCTGGCCCAGGAAGATCCCACATGCCACGGAGCAGCTAAGCCCATGAGCCACAACTACCGAGCCTGTGCTCTGGATTCTGCGAGCCACAGCTATTGAGCCCAGGTGCCACAACTACTGAAGCCTGCGTGCTTAGAGCCCGTGCTCCACAACAAGAGAAGTCACTGCAGTGAGAACCCTGCGCACCACCACGAAGAGTAGCCCCCGCTCGCCGCAACTAAAGAAAGCCTGCCAAAAAAGAAAAAAGAAAGCCCGCACACAGCAATGAAGACCCAACACAGCCAAAAGTAAATAAATAACTAAGTAAATAACTAAATATATAAATAAATAAAATTAAAAAAAAAATAAGCAATAGGTTTTTAAGAGACATTTCACTGGAGAAGCTATATAGACAGTAAATAAATTCATGAAAAGAGACCATCACTAGTCAAAAGGGAAATACAAATCAAAACCACAAAGAAATACAATTACATGTCATTAGAATGTCTTTTAAAAAAAAGAGAAACCACTGTCTGAAAAATAAATAAATAAATAACCAAAAAACAAAACAAACAAAAAAACCCCAGACCATACAATGTGTTAGCAAGGTTATGGAGCAACTGGAACTCTCATAAATTGCTGGTAGGAATGTAATATGGTATAACCACCTCATAAACCAATTTGGTAGTTACTTAGAAAGTTAAACATGTACTACCAAGTAACCCAGCCGTTCCACTCCTAACAACTTAAGAGAAATAGAAGCATCTATCCATACAAAGGCTTGTACTTGTTCAGGGTCGCTTAACTGGTAATAGCCAAAAACTGGAAATATTTCAAATGTCCAGTAACAAGCTAGATAAACAAATCGTAGTATACATTTCATACAACGCTGTATTATTCTGGAATAAAAAGGAATAAACTATATATACATGCAATCTCAAATTATTAATGCTGAAAGAAGCTAGACAAAAAAAAAAGAATACATTCCGTTTACATAAAATACTAGAAATGCAAACTAATGTATAGTAATAAAAGATCCATGGTTACCTGGAGACTGAGATGAAGAGCAGAAAGGGGTGGGAGGAAGAGATTACAAAAGGGCACAGGGAAGTTTTTCTGGGTCATGATAACGTTCATTATCTTGACGGTGGTGACTTTCACAGGTGTGTGTGTGTATATATGTTTGTATATCAAAGAACATCACTGTACACATTAAATATGTACAATATATTATGTCAATTGTACTGTAACAAAGCTATTAAAATATCTTAAAATTTTTTTTAATTCAATAAAAATGGCTTCCAATCTCAGATCAGAAACCTAAATACTTATAATGTACTCCATCCCAACCATTACTTCCTTGACTTTACCTCCTACTACTTACCTCCTCAACTCTCTTAGCTCTAAGTCACAATGACTCCTTTGTTGTTCCCTGAATATGCAGGTACCCTCTCACCTCAGTACCTTTGCACTTGCTGTTTTTAAATCCCCCTAGGACATTTTCCCTCCAGATGTCCTCTTAAGCTTGCTTCCTTACCTCCTTTAGGTCATTTATCAAATGTCATCTTCTCTGCCCTTCTCCCTCACAAATCCCCCACACTTTCTCCTTTGCTTTATATTTCTCCACAGCACTCATCACCATCTAACACACCACAGATTTATTTTGCTTATTGTCTGTCTCTGTTCCCCAGATTATAAATGCCATAAAGGCAGAAATTTTTCCTCTAGAATCTTTACCAGTTACTTAAAAGTACTATGTCATGTTTCAACATCTGGACAACCTCTAGGTCTGGTTATGTTTGCACTGCTTGTCTTGCCTTTTTATGTATCTCTTAATTTTTTATTGAACTAGATACTGTGCCTAAAAGAACAGTAGATGAAAACAATATTTTACTTTGAAATAAGCACACCTGTTTCTGCCAGGCCATTAGGGTGGTGGTTTGAATCAATCTAGTGATTAGGTGAACTGGGTTTGGGTTTTATTGTTGCTTAATTAGCTTCAGTGCATCATAGGCTTCAAATTCTTCCAGTGGTGAACTGACAATTTACCTTGTGTTTTAGTACTAGGAGTAGAGTGCTAGAGAATTTTTCTCAGAATTTTTGCTCCATCAGTTTTCAGCAGAACTTGTACACCTGTGCCATAGAGCAGGTGTCTCTCCATGTCCTTGCCCCTGTCCCAGTGGTAGACTGCTAGTACTTATTACTTGGTATAAGGCTAGTAGTGGGAACAGGATTCTCTTCCTCCAGTTTCAGTCTTAGGCAGGCCCTGTGCACCTGAACCTTAGGGATGGAGACTACCCCAGTGGCAGACCACCTCTGTTTCCTACTCAGTGCAAGATGAATATAGCATATAGCTCAGGCAGGTATCCTGAAATCCTTCCAATCCCTATTCCTTGCACTGACCCCCTTCCCTCCCCATGGGGCGACTGAACTCTGCCTTCTATTCTAAAAGGTTCTTGGGTAGGAAGGAGCACAGGGCAAGGAGTTGGGGTTATTTACTAATGTATCCCTGTGTGTTACAGAGTAGCTACTCACTCAGTGGAATGAATTAATTTTACGTTGCAATAAGTATGCATTCAAACACACATACAATTTAACCTTACTAACTGTACTGAATTTCTTTTTTAAAAAATGATGATTGCAACCAACACGATTTCACAATCCACTAATCAGTCAAATCTGCAATTCATGAGAAGGGTGGGGACTCAGGCAAAGTAAGTTCTATGTCAGTCATGTGGGGCCATGTGCAGAGTAGGCCAGTCAAGAAAGAGGAGAGAAGAGATGCAGAGATAAATGTACTCAAGAGGTATCTAGCTGTACTCTTGCCTTTCGTTGCCCTTATCATTGTCTCCTGAAGCCTTACAATAACTCTCCCACTGACTTTTGTTAGAGAGGACTTCTCTTGCAACCCAATTATTCCTAATAACCTTAACCCAATCCCTATCATTCAATTTTTTGCTTTTATTTTGTTTTCATTCTTTTATTTTTTTCCTGGGCTACAGTGCAATGCTAGTAAATCCACATAACTGTGGTATCTCGCCCAACAACAAATTCCTGATAACCATCCTTTGGTAGTCCTTTAATGCTACTCAGAAATCAATTTATTTCTTTCTACATGACTCCTTATCCTGAATCTGTCAACCACCCAACCTGGAACTCCCCAAACTATCCTAGTAATCCCACCTTATCCTCAGCAAATGATTTTGCCACTAAAATGAGACTAAGATTTATATGACCTGGACTTCTTTAAATTTCTATTCTTTTCAGTTCAAAGTTCCTTTCTATTTTCTCTGCCCCCTCCTATGTTTAAAGGAAGACCTAATCCTCCCCCTGATATGACTAAACTTTCTAGGCTTTATTCTTTTATGTTGTTTGTTTTGGATTATTTTTAATATAAAATATTTCAAACAGATAAGAATAAAGAACATAAACACACTTGTACCCATCAATGAGTTTTGTTGAATCTTAATATTAGGTCATATTATTTCAGATATCCCCTTTTAAAAAAAATTAAAACACAGAGGTACGCTTCCCTCATCCTGTTCCCCTCCCACACCCCAAGTAAAACCACTATCATGAATTCAGGGGTTATCACTGCCAAGCATACATTTTAAGCACATATTATATATTTATGCATCTATAAACATCTATAAAAATTATATATTATTATTATATATAATTACACATTATATATTATTATTATCCAAGATGTTTACCTTTTTTCTTAATACTGTCTTGAACTCTCCTTTTTTCAATGAGTATGTTTTTTTAAAAAAATACTCTCTCCTTAACAAACAGCAATCCTTTTCTTTTCCTCCCCCTTCTAACTACTAAAATTTCTAGGTGAGTAATCTATACTTGCTACTGCCATTTTTTTACCACCCATTTTTCCTAAATCTTTTATGCCAACTCTTTAAATTGAGGGGTAAGTACCCCTGGAAGGAAAAACAATGGACCAGAAATTAAGCCATAGAATAAAGGTTGGATTTTTACTTTATACCATATATAAAAATTAACTCAAAATGATCAAAGACCTAAACATAAGAGCTAAAACTATAAAGCTCTTTGATGAAAACATAGGGGATACTGGATTTGGCAATGATTTCTTGGCTAGGACACCAAAAGCACCGGCAACAAAAGATAAAATAAATTGGACTTCATCAAAATTTAAAAAACTTTCATGTATCGGGACTTCCCTTGGTGCCTCAGTGGTTAAGAATCCGCCCACCAGTGCGGGGGACACGTGTTCCATCCCTGGTCCAGGAAGATCCCACATGCCACGGAGCAACTAAGCCCGTGTGCCACAACTACTGAGCCTGTGCTCTAGACCCCGCAAGCCACAACTACTGAACCCGTGTGCCACACTACTGAAGCCCGTGTGCCTAGGGCCTGTGCTCCGCAACAAGGGAAGCATGTACACTGCGACGAAGAGTAGCCCCCGTTTGCTGCAACGAGAGAAAGTCCATGAACAGTAATGAAGACCCAACATGGGCTTCCCTGGTGGCGCAGTGGTTGAGAGTCCGCCTGCCGATGCAGGGGACACGGGTTCGTGCCCCGGTCCGGGAAGATCCCACATGCCGTGGAGCGGCTGGGCCCGTGAGTCATGGCCGCTGAGCCTGCGTATCCGGAGCCTGTGCTCCGCAATGGGAGAGGCCACAACAGTGAGAGGCCCGCGTACCGCCAAAAAAAAAAAAAAAAAAGACCCAACATCTAATAAATAAATTAATTAATTAAATTTAAAAAAATAAAAAAACTTTTATGTATCAAGAGGTGAATGGGAGAAAATATTTGTAGACCACAGATCTAATAATGGATTAATATCTAAAATATATAAAGAACTCCTACAACTCAACAACAAAAATCCCAACCCAATTCAAAAATGGGCAAAAGATTTGAATAGATAACTTCTCCAAAGAAGATATATGAATAGACAATAAGCACATGAAAAGATGCTCAACATCACGAGTCATTTGGGGAACACAAATCAAAACCACAATGAGATACCATTTTACGCATTAGGATAGCTATTATCAAACAAAACAAAACAAGAAACAATAACGAATGTTGGTGAGGATGTGGAGAAATTGGAACCCTTGTGCACTGTTAGTATGAATATAAAAAATGCTATAGCCAACATGGAAAACAACACAGCAATTCCTCAAAAAACTAAACACAGAATTACAATATGAGCCAGTAATTTCACTTCTGGGTATATACCCAAAAGAAGTTAAAGCAGGGACTCAAGCTAAGATCTGCACAAATACGATCATAGCAGCACTATTCACAACAGCCGAAAGGTGAAAGCAACCCAACTGTCCATCAAAAGATGAATGTATAAACAAAATGTGGTATATACATACAATGAAATATTATTCAGCTTTAAAAAGGAAGTAAATTCTGACACATGCTATAACATAGATGCACCTTGAGGACATTATGCTACATAAACTAAGTCAGTTACAAAAAAACAAAAAGTGTGATTTCACTTATATGAGGTAGTCAAATTCAGAAGAGAAAGTAGAATGGTAGTTGCCATGGGCATCGGAAGAGAAGAATTTGGAGTTATTTACTGGATATAGTTTCAGTTTTGCAAGGTGAAAAGAGTTCTGGAGACTGGGTGCACAACAAAGTGCACTTAACAAGACTGATGTGTACATTAAAAAATGGCTAAATTTTATGTTAGGTATGTTTTACCACAATGTTTTTTTTTTAATTAAAAAAATTTGTTAAGAGTATAGACTCTGGGACCAGATTATCTGGCTTTGAATCTTCCCTCTGCCACTTCCTAGCTACGTGACCGTGGGCAAATTACCTAACAGCTCTGTGCCTCATTTCCTCAGCTATAGAGGGGATGACATTAATAGTACTTACATCATTAACCTGTTGTGGTGATTAAATTAGTAAATATATGTGAACTTCTCGCAACAGTCCTAGCACACAGTGAGTACTATTTTTAAATGTTTGTTATTGTTTTTAGATTCACCATTTTGAAAACATAATTTAATATGGAAGTCAGGTCTACTGGCAAAATTGAGCTTCCCCTATGCAAAATTGGATAAAACAATCTGTGTGCTTGTATTCAGGGTTTTCAGGTGAACTCTTGATACAAAGCAGACTACCATTTACACAAACTGAGGAAATATATCCATAATACCTTATTTTTTCAAAGGTTTCATTTATAATTTTGAATATTTCATTTCAAGTAGTTTGTTTCAGTAGATATGCAGAGAACAATGTTCTAGGAATTTCTCTTTAGGGACTCTAACCAGTACTACTAACTGGGCATGCTTACTAATGTCTATTTATTCATCAATCTATAATGAAAAGCAAGGTTTAATAGCCGTCTGGTATAGTTTTGTTTCTACGGCATCTGATGTTTTACAATGTCCACAAGTAGAATTACTCCAAAGTGGCACCTTTTCTATTTCCTTTTCTTCAGTGACCTCAAACATAATATTGACCATTTCTAAGCAAGATGGTAAAATGAACAATTCTGCAACTGTGTAAGGCTATGACCTTTGTTTCCTATTTTGTGTTTGTAGACACTGAAAAAATTCTTATCTTTTTCTGTGAAAATGGATGTTTTGTGGTGAGGGATTAGTGTAGTTTGCTTGGAACCATTTCTTCTGAAAACTCCTCCTTGAAAATAAGACAACTAGGTTGGAGAAGAAAACCATTGGGGAATATGTATCTAAACTTGAGATAATCCTCATCAAAGGATCATCATGGACTGAATAATTAATTATAAATTAACCTGTTTTCCTGCTACTTGGTTTTTGGGGTGAATCTGACTACTTTTCAGTTTTAATGAAGTAGTCTATAAGGGTCTTAAAAACAACATACTTCCCATATCCCCCCAATCCCCTTTCTCTACCTCATTTTTCTCCAGAGCCCTGTCTACTCTAAACAGACCAACAGACAGATTTTAATGCTTAATATTTTATTGTGTATTTCTCCAACAAGTATGTAGTCAAAACAGGGATTTTTTTTTTTTACTGTTTTGTTCTCTAGTGTATCCCAAGTACCGGAATAGTTCCTGGTACTAGGTGGGCACTCACTCACTAAATATTTGTCCAATGAATGAATTGGTAAACAGCTTTACACATGGCCAGAGGTAATGCCAATACCTTTCAACGTAACCTGGTTTTAGGAAGAGCTTCTTTTGGGCCAGAGCTAAATTTTATTGTTCTTTAGAATACAGGGCCTTCTTTCTAAATTTTCAAAAGCCCAAAGGGCAAAAGAGCCTTCTTTACCATCTGCCATGCCAATTCTATATATAATTATTACTGCAACTGTATTTATCCATTCATATTCATGGTTCACACTTCAATTGTGTCATCCTAACATGCATGCAAAGGCCTATAAAGATAAGGCTTTCAAATATCCAGAAAACTAAACAAGCCAAAAATCCAGATTACGTGTATCCTATCCTTGCTGACTAAAGTTGAATAAGGTTTAAATGTAAGGTAAATATAAGGTAAATAAGGTAAATATATATATATATATATATATATATATATATATATATATACACCAATTAGAACAGCAACAAAAATTAAAATCACAATGAAATACTACTTCATACCCACTAGAACGCTATAATGAAAAAGAGAGATATCAAGTTTTGGCAAAGAGTTGCAGCAACTAGTACTCTCATACATTGTTGGCCACAATATAAAATGGTGCAACCACTCAGGAAAATCATTTGCCAGTTTCTTATAAAGTTAAATATACACTTATTAGGGGCTTCCCTGGTGGCACAGTGGTTAAGAATCCACCTGCCAATGCAGGGGACACAGGTTCGAGCCCTGGTCTGGGAAGATCCCACATGCCGCGGAGCAACTAAGCCCGTGCGCCACAACTACTGAGCCTGCACTCTAGAGCTTGTGAGCCACAACTACTGAGCCCGTGTGCCACAACTACTGAAGCCCGCATGCCTAGAGCTTGTGCTCTGCAACAAGAAAAGCCACTGCAATGAGAAGCCCGCACACCACAACGAAGAGTAGCCCCTGCTCACCGCAAGTAGAGAAAGCCCGCAAGCAGCAACAAGGACCGAACACAACCAAAAATAAATAAATAAATATATTAAAATAAATAAATAAATAAATATACACTTATCATATGACCCAGTTAATTCCACTCTTAGGTATTTATCCAAGAAAAATGAAAACCACAGAAAGCAATTCACAGCTTTATATAATAATAAAAGCCCAACACTAGAAATAACTCAAATTTCTTCAATTAGTGAGAAAACAAATTGCGGTATATCCATACAATGAAATAGTATTCAACAATAAAAAGAAAGAAACTGCTAATACATGCCAACCACAAGGACAATTTTCAAAGACTATACTGAGAGAAAGAAGCAGAACTCACAAGCATAGGTACTGTATGGTTCCTTACAGGCAAAACTAATCTATAGTGCTAGAAATCAGATTAGCAGTTGGTTGCAACAGCGTTGGGGGGAGGAGGCTGATTACAAAGGGAAACAAAGGAACTTTCTGAAGAAATTAAAATGCTCTACACCTTGGTTTGGGTGGTGGTTAAAGAGATGCACCCATTTGTCAAAGATCATCAATCTGTATCCTTAAAATGAATTTTTTTTTTTTGCAGTACGCAGGCCTCTCACTGTTGTGGCCTCTCCCGTTGAGGAGCACAGGCTCCGGACGCACAGGCTCAGCGGCCATGGCTCACGGGCCCAGCCGCTCCGCGGCATGTGGGATCTTCCCGGACCGGGGCACGAACCCGTGTCCCCTGCATCGGCAGGCGGACTCTCAACCACTGCACCACCAGGGAAGCCCAAAATGTATAATTTTTATTGTATGAATATTATACTTCAACAAACTGATTTTTTAAAGTCCTGATTATCTGGATCCTCTTCTCACTATACCAACCCTTTCTCCTTCCCTTTTATCAAGCAGATCTGATTGCAAAAGAAAGGGCTGAAAGTACCTCCAGGAATGACTCAAAGGGTTCAAGAAAGAAGTGGATTTCTAGTCTCACATAATCCTGAAAGCAGCCAGTCAATCTCTTTTACTTGCTAATCAGAGCGGCAGAAACCACAGGTACAGAGGTCTCTCATAATAGGGAAATCGCAGCTTTCTGCAAGTGTTCAACATTTAGGGGCCAGCCTGAAACACCCAGCACAACACCTACAACTTGATGGGCCAACAGCAGAGGAGAAAGCACTGACTGGCAATCTGGAGACTGAAAAACAACTGCCCTTAAAACAGCTATGTACCTGCTCTGTATTCCTAGCTCATGGCTTTCGTGCTAGACTGGTAAGAAGGGGTTTGTTTGCTGACAGCTTAGAGGATTTATGAGAAGGGATTAGTCCCGGCATTGCTGTTGAGAAAACTATGAGCAAAGTATGACAGTGACCCATGGCCCTGTAAAGGGGTTTCAGATGAAGCTGTAGAAGAAACCAGGCCTTCATTTTATCCAAAAAAGAACACTGCCTGCTGTTTCCACACAAAGGAATGCAAGCGAGCCTGAAACGAGAACTTTCAACCTTGGCATCATTTGTCTAGTTGACAAAATTTACCTTTAATCACATTCTGCATGAATCTGGATATCAAAAATCAGTAAACATATAGAGCACATCGAATTATATTTCAACAGGCCCCAAAGTGCTTTCAAATTCTTTGATTTTGTTGGACTTTGGGTCTAATTAATATTACTCAAAATAAATGGGTTCAGAGCTCAAGTTGAAAACCTGTCTGCTCCACTGAAATTTTTTTCTTTTTAACATGAATGAGATTCAGTCAATGAGCATTTATGGAGCAGCTACTTGGAACCAGGTGCTGTGTTAAGTAATATGGAGCCTAAGATAAAGATAACACAACACTTGCCCTCAAAAAATATCTTACAGTCTAGGTGGAAAAGAGAGAATTCAATCTTTTTTTTTTTTTTTTTAACATCTTTATTGGGGTATAATTACTTTACAATGGTGTGTTAGTTTCTGCTTTATAACAAAGTGAATCAGTTATACATATACATATGTTCCCATATCTCTTCCGAGAGAATTCAATCTTATCGTATGGTGTGATAAATGCTATGACACAAATACATGTGAGGTCTTTGGAAAAAAAAAAAACCCAGAGTAAAAGTTCCACTTATTAGTGAAGCCGAATTAGAAGTTATCTGATCAAAAATGGCAGAGAAAAGTATTCTAGGTAGAGAAAAAAAGTATATACAAAGGCACAATGATATGAAACAATAGGAAGTATGAAACCCCATGGCATGTCTAGAGAACTGCAAGTACTTTTATGGCTGAAATAAAGGAGTGGTAAAGAGGAAGCTAGGAAAAAGCAGACTGGGATGGGATTCTGAAGGCCTGTGTGCCTTAGAGGAAAAGAGAGGATATATTTAAGAGGAATCATTCACAGGACTTCTGACCACTGGATAAATGAAAAGGAGAGAGTCTAGGACAATTCTCGTTTTCAGCTTCAGCAATTGAGTGGATGTGCATTAAGCATCACTAAGATATGGAATATTACTAGACAATCAACTTTAAGTAGAAAGATAACTATTTTAGATATGTTGATTAAAACGTGAGTACTGGACTATAGTGCACAGAACCTTGAAAGGTGACAATATTTAAATCCTATTTCAGTATTACAGGGCTGAAGTTCCATTTGATGATGTGAAAAAACAACAAAGAGAAATCTTAAGTCAGGAATAAAATGACAGAAAAACTGTATTACATCTCATAGTTGTACCTGAAAGGGGTTATCATTTCTTCTTCCATTTCTCACAATAACTACTTGTAAATCAATTCTAATAATATTCAGGCAAAATTATATTTTAAATTTTGTAAGGCAAGTTCAGAGTTTGAGGAAGAATGGTTTTAGACCCTTTTTAAGCTTCCCTACTCTCATACAGCATAGAACATATACATTGGGGACTAAGTTCTGGGTTCACCTTTCTCAGAAGAGAAACCTAAACTGAAGAAAAGAAACGAACTGAAGAGAAGAAAAGTCTCAGTTCACTAAATAGCAGGACCCAAAAGGCAAGGGCAAAGAGAAGAGATCCCATCTGGATAACAATTCCTTTCCATGAAATCAGTTATTGTCCCAGTGTAATCCATTTACAATGTTCCATTCTGCCAAGTGTTCTCCCTTTAAAGAAATGCAACTCTTTTCTGCTTTTCCATATATCCTATTTGGTAAAGAAGAGGAAGGGGACTAAAATGGATTTTGTTTTGCTGCTAGACTTGAGTTTTTTAATCTACATTTAACAAACATATCTGTTTTCATAAAGATTAATGGTCTATTCTAGATTACTAAACACAAAACCATCAACAATTGACAAAAAGAAGAGGTAGTTAGCATTAGTGTTCTGTTGCTTTAAATTAGAATCTTTTTTTAACCATTTTTTAAAATTGCAGTTAATTTACAATGTGTTAGTTTCAGTTGTACAGCAAAGTGATTCAGCTATACACACACACACACACACACATCTGTTCTTTTTCAGATTCTTTTCCATTATAGGTTATTATATTATTATAAGATATTGAATATAGTTAGTTCCCTGTCCTATATAGTAAATCCTTGTTGTTTATCTATTTTGACATATAGTAGTGTATATCTGTTAATCCTAAACTCCTACTTTATTCCCCCCTGCCTTTCCCCTTTGGTAACCATAAGTTTGTTTTCTATGTCTGTGAGTCTATTTGTGTTTTGTAAATAAGTTCATTTGTATCATTTTTTTAGATTCCACATGTAAGTAATATCATATATTTGCCTTTGTCTGACTTATTTCACTCAATATGATAATCTTTAGGTCCATCCAAGTTGCTGCAAATGGCATTATTTCGTTCTATTTTATGGCTGAGTAACATTCCATTGTACATTTGTACTACATCTTCTTTATCCATTCATCTGTCAATGGACATTTAGGTTGCTTCCATGTCTTGGCTATTGTAAATAGTGCTGCTATGAACATTGGGGTGCATGTATCTTTGCAAATTAGTGTTTTGTCTGGATATATGCCCAGGAGTGTGACTGCAGAATCATATGGCAACTCTATTTTTAATTTTTTGAGGAACCTCCATACTGTTCTCCATAGCAGCTGTTCCAATTTACAATGTAAATTGTGAGTAGAATCTCCTCTTTTGACCAGCCCTTCCTCTCTCCAGCCTTCAAATCCTCACAAAGCTCTGCCTATTCCTACCTCTCCAAGAACATACACTCTAGGGAAGAAGGGAAGATGAGGATGAGGGAAGATAAATAATCTTTTCTCTAATGAACTATAAGGCATAGGAGAAATGCAGACAGCTAGCATCACAAACCAACTGGTAATAAAAAAAAAACCTCTCTTTACAGATAAAATTTTTTAAAATTAAACTCTCTGGCCTCTTCCTATAGCCAAATTTACTAATAAACACTGATAATCTAATAAACCAATCTATGAACTAAAGCAAAAGCCTCAAATATTTTGATGAGCAGTCATCAAAATTCCCCCAAATTTAAAAATGCCAATACGGTAATATCTTGTGTTCTATGCTGACAGTCATTTCTCTTAGCTTTGAGATCTAACAGTAGATCACAACATACTGCTTAAATACCTCAACATCAGAAATTTTTCTGAGGGAAATATAACCCATCTGAAAATAATTTTCACCTCCTAATGTAACAAAGGAAGATTAACCTAACCAGAACACTACTCTAGAGTAGTCACTCTCAATTAGGGTGATATCGTCCCTGAGGGGACAAAAAAAAAGTCGTTAAGATATTACAATGGTTTGTGTTCCACCAAGACATCAGGACACAAAGAGATATACAGTATACCTCTGGTATTAAAATTTCATGGAGAGGAAGGCAAGTAGGGAAAAAATGTCTAAAAAGACTCCTTAGGAAACAATCATGAAGAAAAATGTTGAGAAACAGGGGTCAGCAAACCTATTCTCCAAAGAGCCGAACAGTAAATATTCTAGGCTCTGCTGAAGGCTGTCACTATTCAACTCTCCCACTGTAGCATGAAAATAGCCACAGATGATACATAAAAGGAGTTAAGTGTGGTTGTGTGTCAACAAAACATTATTTATGGACAATAGATTTGAATTTCCTATCATTTTCACATCATAAAATATTCTTGATTTTTTTCAACCATTCAAAAATGTAAAAATCAACTCAAATGTCCATCAACTGACAAACAGATAAATGTGATACATCCATATGATGGAATATTATTTAGCAACAGAAGGAATAAAGTGCTGAGACTATAACATGAATGACCCTTGAAAACATTATGCTAAGTGGAAGAAGCTAGTCCCAGAAGACCACATATTTATGGTATAATTTCATTTATAGGAAGTGTCCAGAAGAGGTAAATTTACAGAGACAGACAATAGAATAGTGGTTACCTTGGGCTAGGGTGGTGGGGTCGGGGTGAGGGTGGGGAAGAAAGGGTCTGACTGCTAAAGGGTACTGTGTTTCTTTGTGGTGGTGATAACATATTCTAAAATTAGATACTGGTGAACGATTGAACTCTGTGAATTTATTAAAAACCAATGATTTGAATGTTTTACATGGATGAAGTTCATGATATGTGAACTATATCTCAGTAAAGCTGCTGTTTAAAAAGGTTAAAACCATTCTTAGCTCAGACTGTACAAAAACAGGAGGTGGCTCTGATGCGGCCTGTAGTCTGTGGTTTGCCAACCCCTGTTGTAGATACAGCAGTTCAGCAAATATGATCTTAGGGGAAAAGAATATAAACTAACATCTCAGAAATCAGACACTCTGATTAAAAGAGGAAAGATTTTTCATGGCCCTGTAGGAAAAGCAAATGCTACTCATAGCCAATGTGCCCTAAGAACTGCTCTCCAGGTTACCATTCACACTCAGTAAACCAGACCAGATACTCAAACTTTAGAGGGTATCAGAATCATTAAGGGGTAAGGGGCTTGTTAAGACAGATGGGTTGCTGGGCCTCACTGCTAGAGTTTCCAAGATGGTAGGTCTGGGATGAAAATGGAAACTGAATTCCCCACTGGCTTCCATATGATGGTGATGCTGCTGATCTGGGGCCCACGCTCTGAGAACCACTGATCTAAACGAACAGACTATACCAGTGAAATATTTACTGTAGTCATATTTGAGTCATATACCAGATATAAACATTTAAGGAAAAGTGAAGATATATCTTCAAGACCCACTACAGTGGGTCTTGATCTTTGGTTCCTAAAGCACTATAACAAACATTGCCTTTCAATATGCAGTGTGGTTGTATATAGTCATAAAACCTCCTCTTCCTTAAAACTGAAGCTGACTCTTCAGAAACCATTAGTGTCCTAGGTATATTTTTTTGGACACAGGTATACGGACAAAGCTCTCAGTGTTTTCCAGACGCTTACTAATATTATTTTCAAAGAAAGTCTACACAGCAAAAGGAGGTGAAACAGGGACTTCCCTGGTGGTGCAGTGGTTAGTGTGGTTAAGAATCCGCCTGCCAGTGCAGGGGACACGGGTTTGATCCCTGGTCCAGGACGATCCCACATGCCACACAGCAACTAAGCCCGTGCGCCACAACTACTGAGGCTGCGCTCTAGAGCCTTTGAGCCACAACTACTGAGCCAAGTTCCGCAACTACTGAAGCCTGGGCACCTTAAAGCCTGTGCTCCGCAACAAGAGAAGCCACCGCAAAGAGAAGCCCACGCACCACAACAAAGAGTAGCCCCCGCTCGCCACAACTAGAGAAAACCCACATGCAGCAATGACGACCCAACACAGCCAAAATAAATAAATTTATTTAAAAAAAAAAGGAGGTGAAACAAAAACCATCTAAACCAAAGAATCATGACTTTCTACAGAGACAAGAACCTAGGGACAAGACCCTTGGAGCTAGGGAGTTCTGTTAACACCTTGCACCTTTTTACCTTCCTCTACCATCATAAATCAGTTACTAAAAAGCGTAAAAGAATAACCCATGCTGAAAAATTCCAAATAATTTATGTAGCTACTCTGTCTTCAGGGAGGGAGAGCACTTGACTCTTGACTCAAGTGTGCACTGCACAGGGTGACTTCCCTCCAAAGACTACAGAAATGGGGCAGGGGGAGTAACTTTACAGTGGAAAAACCTGACAGACACTATCTCAGCTAGGGGAAAAAGGTCAACATCAACAGTGATAAATCATGTAAACAGTATTACCTTTGAAGTAATGGGATGAAAATGTTACTTTACCTCTCTGTCCTTCTTCTCCAAACCCATTAACTCCAGGCTAATCTTGAGAAAAAACATCAGATAAATACCAGCTGAGAGGCATTCCACAAAAATCTGATGACCACTATGCCTCAAAACTGTCAAGGTCATAAAAAATTAGGAAAATCTGAGAAACTTTCACAGCCAGAGGAATTAGAGGAGATATGAAAACTATATGCAATGTGGTCTCCTGGATGGGATCCTGGAACAGAAAAAGGACATCTGGCAAAAACTAATGAAATCTGAATGAAGTATGAAAGTTAGTTGATAATAACATATTAATACTGGTTCAGTAACAGTAATAAATGTACCATACAAATTAGTAAGATGGTAATAGTAGGGGAATTGGGATGTGGGATATATAGGAACTGTGTACTATCACCTCAATTTTTCTGTAAATCTAAAAATGTTCTAAAAGATAGTCTATTAAAAAAAAAAGAATTGCTGAAATTGCTAGACCCCAAAACAAATCACATTTGACCAAGGTATCTTAAATCTTTCAAACAAACAAAACAAACAAACATACCAGAACAGTTACACAATGTTAATGTCCATGATAACTTTGAGTTAAAGAAAATCTTAACTCTTCTCATAACTCCTACCAAAGAGCACTTAAAGGAAATAATCTATTATATCTTTAAAAAAATTTATAGAGCCCAGTTAGAAGCCAGACACTGGAGCTACAGAGATAGATAAGAGTCCTGGTCCTTATCAAATAGCCCACAGACAGGGAGGGGGAGGTTGGGGAGGGGAGGGAATCATACAAAAACAAAAATTACAATAGAATAATACAAATCAGTGCTACAATAAAGGGTGCAAAATAATCATGGGAGCAAAGAAAAAGGGTACTCATTTGCAATCTATTTGCTGGAGAAGAACAGGCCTCAATTAAGCTTTACTTTCACCTGCACAAAGTCAATTATAAAATATATTTACTTAATCTCCAAAGTATACAAACAGCTCATGAAGTTCTATGTCAAAAAAACAAACAACCCAATCAAAAAATGGGCAGAAGATCAAAATACACATTTCTCTAAAAAAGACATACAGATGGCCAAAACCCAAAATCCTCAACATCACTAATTATCAGAGAAATGCAAATCAAAACTACAGTGAGGTATCACCTCACACCGGTCAGAATGGCCATCATCAAAAAGTCTACAAACAATAAATGCTGGAAAGGGTGTGGAGAAAAGGGAGCCCTCTTGCACTGTTGGTGGGAATGTAAATTGGTACAACCACTACGCAGAACAGTATGAAGGTTCCTTAAAAAACTAAAAATAGAACTACCATATGATCCAGCAATCCCACTCCTGGGATTTGAAAAGATACATGCACCCCAATGTTCACTGCAGCACTATTTATAATAGCCAATACATGGAAGCAACCTAAATGTCCATCGACAGAGGATTGGATAAAGAAGATGTGGTACGTACATACAATGGAATATTCCTCAGCCATAAAAAAGAACAAAATAATGCCATTTGCAGCAACATGGATGGACCTAGAGATGATCATATTGAGTGAAGTCAGACAGAGAAAGACAAATATCATATGATATCACGCATATGTGGAATCTAACTTTAAGAAATGACATAAATGAACTTATTTACAAAACAGAAACAGACTCACAGATTTCGAAAACAAACCTACGGTTACCAAAGGGGAAACATGGTGGGGGGAGGGATAAATTAGGAGCTTGGGACTAACATACACACACTACTATATATAAAATAGATTAAGGGGGCTTCCCTGGTGGCGCAGTGGTTGAGAGTCCGCCTGCTAATGCAGGGGACACGGGTTCGTGTCCCGGTCCAGGAAGATCCCACATGCCACGGAACGGCTGGGCCCGTAAGCCATGGCCGCTGAGCCTGCGCGTCTGGAGCCTGTGCTCCACAACGGGAGAGGCCACAACAGTGAGAGGCCCGCGTACCGCAAAAAAAAAAAAAAAAAAAAAAATAGAATAACTAACAAGGACCTACTGTATAGCACAGGGAACTCTACTCAATATTCTGTAATAACCTATATGGGAAAAGAATCTGAAAAAGAATAAATATATGTATTTGCATAACTGAATCACTAAAGCTAACACAACATTGTAAATCAACTATAATCCAATAAAATTTAAATTTATTTATTTATTTAATTTACCAAATGAAGAAAGAGAAAGTTCCAGTATGCTCCCCGAGGCTTAGGATACCTGATGAACAAATGGATTACTGGTTATCAAGAGATTTTAGGGAGTATGAACTCCAAAAGTAAGTCACATATCAAACAGTTTTTTTTTAAGTTTAAGAGAAAGAGAGAGAGAAACAGTGAAATCTCCCTGCCCTTAAAAAAAAATTATTAATAGCCTTCAGGGAACTTGAAAACAAGAAATTCTGCAAAAATAAATGTCTACGTATTCTTCCATGGGCAGACTTGTAGCACTCCCAGTGAAACAGGGGAGTGAGAAGTACTCCCATGAGAAGTGGGAGTCATGAGAAGCACACTGAAAGCACACACTTACCTAGCTTAGTTAATGTATAATCCTAAGATTCCCCCCTTTCCTATTCCTAACATCTCCTTTCCTGTTTTCACCCAGTTTGAAGCAGCGGTATCTAAATACTATCAAAAGTTCTCAGTGACAATAATTAACAATACAGGTATAAGACGTGTACCTCTCTAAACATTTATTCTTTCTATCCAAATTCTACCCACTATTTGAGTCCCACTTTCTCTATAAACCTGTTTTGTAATACTCCTCCACTGATTTTTACTTTCTTTATATCAATAATCTGTGTTATATAAGCTACCATATTTCTGTGTAATATAGATCTACCATCTCATGAGTTTTGTTTCTCAATAGGAGGTACACTTCTTTGATATATATTGTGGTTTCTACTCTCAAAATTCAACTACTTACTATATCTCTCGTGGTTCATGGTTGCTTACAGAAACTAACTGTGGCTGATTAGAACAAAAGATGCAAGTGGGTGACGTGCAGAACTCCCAGGAAGTCTGAAAAGTTAGGCTCAGAAAACAAGCAGGCACAGGAAGAGGCTATATAACCAGAACCACTTATAAATCATGCCACACTATCAGTCTGCAAAGGACATTGCGACCTCCACCACTGAACCAGTGATGCCACTGGAGATTGGATGGTGCTGTGACCACCACTATAAACAATTTTCCATTGTTCCTTGGCATCAGGGACTGATTGAAAATACCAGGGATGACATGTTCAGCTGGTGAGGCTTGGGTCAGGTCTCAAAACCTTGTTGCTAACAGAGCTGGGAGAGTAAGCATCTGGTATTTTCTGATTTTACAGTAGACATTGGACTTATAAGGTGAGGAAATCCCCCAAAGGCCAGAGGCTCAGATAATTGGTAGCATTAAAAAAAGACAAACGGGGCTTCCCTGGTGGTGCAGTGGTTGAGAGTCTGCCTGCCAATGCAGGGGACACGGGTTTGTGCCCCGGTCCGGGAAGATCCCACATGCCGCGGAGCAGCTGGGTCCGTGAGCCATGGACGCTGAGCCTTCGCGTCCAGAGCCTGTGCTCCGCAATGGGAGAGGCCACAACAGTGAGAGGCCCGCGCACTGCAAAAAAAAAAAAAAAAAAAAAGTAGCCCCTGCTAGCCACAACTAGAGAAAGCCTGCGTGCCACAATGAAGACCCAACACAGCCAAAAATAAAACAAATAAATAAATTTATAAAAAGATAAAAAAGTGTATGACTCCCCATGTATATAAAAATACACTGTTGGTGGGAATGTAAATTGGTGCAGCCACTGTGGAAAACAATACGGAGGTTTCTCAAAAAACTATAACTAGAACTATCAACCAGCAATTCCACTCCTGGGTACACATCTGAAAAAAATGAACACACTAACTTGATACATACACCCCAATGTTCATAGCAGCATTATTTACAATAGCCAAGATATGGAAGCAACCTAAGTGTCCATCAGCAGATGAATGGGTAAAGATGAGGTATATATACATATATATACACAATGGAATACAACTAAGAAGAATGAAATTTTGCTATTTGCAACAACATATATGGACTTGGAGGGTATTACACTAAGTGAAATAAGCCAGACAAAATCAAATACTGTATGATATCACTTATATGTGGAATCTAAAAAATAAAATAAACTAGGGAATATATCAAAAAAGGAATAGATTCAGGGACTTCCCTGATGGTCCAGTGGGTAAGGCTCTTAGCTCTCCATGCAGGGGGCCCAGGGTTCGACCCCTGGTCGGGGAACTAGATCCCACATGCATGCCGCAAATAAGACCCAGAGCAGCCTAAATAAATAAATAAATATTATTTAAAAAAAGAAACAAACTGATTCACAGACATAGAGAACAACTAGTAGTTATAGTGGGAAGGGGGAGGGGGGAGAAGGCAAGATACGGGCAGGGGATTAAGAGGTACAAACTACTATGTATAAAATAAATAAGCTACAATGATATATTGTACAACACAGGGAATATAGCCAATATTTTATAATAACTATAAACGTAGTATAACCTTTAAAAATTTTCAGTCTCTATATGGTACAACTGAAATTTATACAATATTGTACATCACATATACCTCAATTTAAAAAAAAATCAAAAATAGGCAAAATTAATATATCCTATTAGAAGTCAGAATAGTGTTTAGCCTTAGGGGGCTCGTAACTAGAAGGCAGCACAAGGGAAGTTTCCAGGGGCGAGCAATATTCTGTTTCTCGATCCCCAGGCTAGTTACATGAGTGTGTTCAAACTGTGAAAATTCATTGAGCTGTAAGCTTATAACTAGTGCACTTTTTGTACGTATAATAAAATGGGTTTTTTTGGCTGTGTTGGGTCTTCATTGCTGCGTGCGGGTTTTATCTAGTTGTGGCAAGCGGGGGCTTCTCATTGCAGTGGCTTCTCTTGTTGCGGAGCGCGGGGCTTTAGGCGCACACGCGGGCTTCAGTAGTTGCAGCACACGGGCCCTAGAGTGTGTGGGCTTCAGCAGTTGTGGTGTGTGGGCTCAGTAGTTGTGCGGGCTCTAGAGCACAGGCTCAGTAGTTGTGGCGCATGGGCTTAGTTGTTCCGCGTTATGTGGGGTCTTCCTGGAACAACGATCAAACCCGTGTCCCCTGCATTGGCAGGCGGATTCTTAACCACTGCGCCAGCAGGGAAGCCCCTAAAATGTTTTTTTAAAGCATATTTTATTCTATATAACTGATAATTATTACATTTACTTACATATATTGTTGTACTCCCAAATGTTATTAAAAACTTCAAACATATACAAATATAGAAAGAACAGTATATATTGGTGAATTATGATTGGCATCTCTACTGATCTGTCCTTCAACTCAAAATTTCTTATCAAAATATACAGCTATTTTGTTGTTTACCCCTAATCCACCACTTCCTAGTGTAAATGTAACCACCTATCAAACCTAAAGAATTCTGGGAGAAAAATCAGAAAAACAGGAACAAGCATGGTTTAAGTTCATGTGTATATGACATCTCCTGTAGCCCTCATTGGAATCAAAGAGTCTTTTGCTCTACTTGCTATTTTCTTGAAGCAGTTAACTGATATATACAGGCTGGGAATTTGGTTTCAGGCATCTCATTTACACACAATCCAAAGTAGTTTCTCCTCTAAAAATGAATAATCTAAAATATAAAGAATCTAGCTAGAGTTCGTTGGCAGATGATATGAAAGATTGAGGGGGAAAAAAATAAAATAAAAAAGATAAAAAAAAAAAAGATTGAGGAAAGAAGACAGGGATTGAGTTTATAGGCATTCTCTCCTAAAGCAGGGATCTTGGGGGGCTGGTGGGGGAGGCTCTCCCTTAGGAAAATTCCAATGGTCAAATTCAAAGGAATCAATTGTATTTAAATATTTCATTTCCATATATTCATTCAATATTCACACACACACACACACACACACATATATATATATACACACACACATATATATTTTTTCACATATAGTCTGAGTTTTAGTATCATTCCAAAGGTTATCATTCCTTGAGTTTTTCTTCTTTATTCACTCAAACACTCATTAACTTTAGGGTAAAGAAATGTGAGACAACACTGAGAAGATGTGCTTAAACCACCAACATAGGTACAAACACCTACATAGCACCTCATGATGTAGTCTATGGCATCACATTTGTCTCGTGTTGCTTTTCTAGGGAAAAAGGAAGCCAATAATGTCACACTTGTGAAGTTTACATAGGTCCTAATATTTCTCTTTTTGTGTTTTAGACTGGATGAGAACAAAAAACACTCTCTCCATCTATTAAGCCAGAACTGACACAAGACTCTAGACTTGAGTAAATGAAGAGATTATGTCAGTTCTTAGGTGGTAAACAAATATTATATAATGATAATGCAGTACTTTCTTACATTATTATAAAGACCATTTCTCCCTCAAACTAAATCTTTAAAATCAATGTAATTCCAGTCAATAGCTGAATTGGATTTGGGGGAGAATAAAAAGCATTTTGAAAGCTATCCTGGAAAGAAGGAATACGAGAACAACTATGCAGTCTCTTACATGGCCCTATGTTTCACAGCATTAAAAGAGCTTTACATATATTAATGCTTTTAATCTTCACAATAACCCTCTAATGTATGTAATACTATAATCCTCATCTTACAGATGATACTGAGGTCTAGAGAATTTAAAGAACTCGCACTAAGTCATTTAGTTAGCAAAGGGGGAAATACCATTCAACTAGGCAAGTCTAACCTAACCTCCGAGTTAAGCTCTTAACTATCATGCTATGCCTCCTCCTAGACACTGCATTGTCTCATAGGCCTAGAGCAGATCATTAAACTGTGATATGATGATGTAATAGATGACTGGACTGACAAGAAAGCCCAGAAACAGACCAAATACATAGATTAGATTATGATAAACATGGCATCTCAAATCAATGAAAAGCTATGAATAATAATCAGTAAATGATAAGGACAACTAACTCTTCAATTGTTTTTTTTTAATTTTAAATTTTATTATATTTATTTATTTTGAGCTGTGTTGGGTCTCCGTTGCTGCATGCGGTCTTTCTCTAGTTGTGGCAAGAGGGGGCTACTCTGTTGCGGTGCGTGGGCTTCTCATTGCGGTTGCTTCTCTTGTTGCAGAGCACAAGCTCTAGGCGCATGGGCTTCAGTAGTTGTGGCTCGCGGGCTCTAGAGCGCAAGCTCAGTAGTTGTGGCACACGGGCTTAGTTGCTCTGCAGCATGTGGGATCTTCCCGGGCCAGGGCTTTAACCCGTGTCCCCTGCATTGGCAGGCGGATTCTTAACCATTGCGCCACCAAAGAAGCCGAACCAATTGGGTTTTAGAAAACAGAATATTAGATTCCTATAGAATACCAAAATAAATATCAGATGGCTTAACAAAGAGTCAAGAAAAAAATACAGGTTAATATTGTTATAAGCTTGGGTGAGGAAGTTGTTCTTAAATTAAACGTGAAATTCAGGAGTCATTTAAAAAAAAACCCTCAGATTTCATTAACTATAAACTTCTATTAGATCAAAAACGCATCAGTAAACAAAAAAATTGACAGATGTCAATTCTCCCCTTAGTGCAGTTCCTATCAAAATACTAGCAAGGTTTTGTGTAGATACAGATAAACTAAAGGACTTGGCCTTTCCATATAAATAACTAAAACAACTCTGACAAAGAAAAATAAAATGGGAGGAATCACTCACCCTAATTTAAGGCTTATACAGTAATCAAGACAATGTGGTACTACTGGCAGAGGGGTAAACACATAAATAAATGGAACAGTGCAGAGAACCCAGAAATAGACATATACAAGTATGCTCAAATGATTTTTGCCAAAGGTGCAAAAGCAATCCAATGAAGGAAGGAGAACCTTTTCGAAAATGGTGCTGGGGCAGCTGGACATCCTAAGCACACACACAAAATATGAACTGCAACCTAAACCTCACACTTTCTATAAGAATTAACTCAAAATGGATCACAGTTTAAGTGTAAAACATAAAACTATAAAAATTTTAGAAGAAATATTGGAGAAAATATTCAGGATCTAGGGCTAGGTAAAGAGTTCTTAGGACTTGACACCAAAAACATAATCTATAAAGGGAAAAATTGATAATTAGACCTCATCAAAACTAAAAACTTTTGCTCTGTGAAAACTCATGTAAAGAGAATAAAAATATAAGCTACAGACTGGGCGAAAATATTTCACAAAAGACTGGATCTAGAATATATAAAGAACACTAAAAACAACAGTAAACAAACAATTATAAAATGGGCAAAAGACATTCAGAGACATTTCACAGAAGAGGATATGCTGATGACAAACAAGTATACATGAAAGAACAACAATGTTAGTCATTAGGGAAATGCAAATTTTTTTTAAGATTTTTTTTTTTTAAGATGTTGGGGGTAGGAGTTTATTAATTAATTAATTTATTTTTGCTGTGTTGGGTCTTTGTTTCTGTGCAAGGGCTTTCTCTATTTGTGGCAAGCGGGGGCCATTCTTCATCGCGGTGCGCGGGCCTCTCACTATCGCGGCCTCTCTTGTTGCGGAGCACAGGCTCCGGACGCGCAGGCTCAGTAGTTGTGGCTCACGGGCCTAGTTGCTCCGTGGCATGTGGGATCTTCCCGGACCAGGGCTCGAACTCGTGTCCACTGCATTAGCAGGCAGATTCTCAACCACTGCGCCACCAGGGAAGCCCCGGGAAATGCAAATTAAAACTACAATGAAATACTACCACACACTTAACAGAATGATTGAAGTAAAAACAGTGATAATGCTGAGAAGGATACAAAAAAAGAAAAAGATCTCATATGCATTGCTAGTAAGAATGTGAAATGGCCCAGACACTCTGGAAAAAATAATTCGTCAGTTTCTTAAAACACTAAACACACAATTACCATTTATCCCAGAGAAACGAAACCTTATGTTGGCACAAAAACCTGTATATGAATGTTCATAGCAAGTTTTTTCGTTAAAGCTCCAAACTGGAAACAGTCCAAATGTCCTTCAACAGGTGACTGGTTAAACTGTGGCACATACACACCCATACCATAGAAACTCAGCAATAAAAAACAGTCAACTACTACACACAACAACCTTGATGAATCTCCAGAGAATTATGCTGATTGTAGTGGAGAACTGGGTCAGAATCTTGATAGTGGTAGATAAACAAACCTACACATGTGATAAAACTGCATAGAAACAAGCAACAAGCAAAACCAAGGAAATCTGAGTAAGATTGGTGGATTGTATCAATGTCCTTATCTTGGTTGATTTTATACTATAGTTTTGCAAAATGTTACTATTGGGGGAAAATGGGTAAAGTGTACAAGGGAACCTTTGTATTATTTCTTTTAACTGCATGTGACTCTAAATAATTATCTCAGTTAAAATGTCAATTAAAAACAAAAGACAAATGACAGAGAAGAAAATAGCTACAATAAATATTGTAGACAAAAACACACTAAAACTACACTGAAGGATTTTCTAAAAGACAAACCCACAAGGAAGGGAAGAAGAAACAACAGTTAACATTTTGGAATCTAGAAAGGAAATGATAGTATTGTAACAGGCTAAGTCAACATAAGAATGCTGAATACTAATCCTGCAATGGAGAAAACTTTCAACTGTAACAACCAACACCACAGATTCTTCCCCTCAAGAGCTCAGGAACTGCTGGTGCCAGATAACTCAAGCTGGGGGTGGGTGGGTGAGAGCCTGGTGATTTAGTTTGAATAAGAGTGATTGAAAATTGTTTCAGAAGCAATTATATCCTCAATCCCTTTTCTCATTCAGTTACCATCCCCAAATCAGAAGACTAGAGATTTATTCTCTGGAACAGGTCAAACAGAGGATCTCTGGACTAGAGTGCTCTAGGCATAGAGGAGGACCTGAGGAACCTCTAAAATAAGGGGATTAGGGACTTCCCTGGTGGTCCAGTGGTTGAGAATCCGCCTTGCAATGCAGCGGACGCGGGTCGATCCCTGGTTGGGGAACTAAGATCCCACATGCCGTGGGGCAACTAAGCCCACACACCACAACTAGAGAGTACGCGTGCTGCAACTACAGAGCCCACGTGCTCTGGAGCCTGCACACCAAAACTACAGCCCATGTGCTCTGGAGCCCATATGCCACAACTAGAGAGGAGCCCACGCACCACAACATAGATCCTGTGGGTTGCCATGAAGGATCCCGCATGCCTCAACTAAGCCCTATGCAGCCAAAAAAAAAAAAAAAAGGGGGCTTCCCTGGTGGCGCAGTGGTTGAGAGTCCGCCTGCCGATGCAGGGGACACAGGTTCGTGCCCCAGTCCGGGAAGATCCCACATGCCGCGGAGCGACTGGGCCCGTGAGCCATGGCCGCTGGACCTGCGCGTCCGGAGCCTGTGCTCCGCAACGGGAGAGGCCACAACAGTGAGAGGCCCGCGTACTGCAAAAAAAAAAGGAATCTGCCTTCCAATGCAGGGGATGCGGGTTCGATCCCTGATCAGGGAACTAAAATCCCACATGCCACGGGGCAACTAAGCCTGCGCGCCCTAGAGCCCGCGTGCCACAACTAGAGAGCCCGCATGCTGCAACTAAGACCCGATGCAGCCAAATAAATATTTAAAAAACAGTAATTAAAAAATAAAATAAGGGGATTAAATGTGGACTTAAGCATAATGAATGCTGAAGGCCAAGGCCCCAGTCCTCTTCTATTCACCTGGCCAAAGAGAGCTGGCAGCAAAATCTTACCTTCCATGAGGATTAGAAGAGGCTTTTCTAAGGAATCTGGTAAACCTATGAAGAAAGACCTAAAGATATTGAAATCTAGGGTTTGCCAACTTAACCTTCTCACCGTGAAGACCATAATATGCTCTGCTGATGCACTCAGCTTCCACTCAATCATTCAGTGCCCCATCTTAAAGATGGTTAAAACATGAGCAGACAACCAAGGACTATCAGATATCTGAGGAAAGCCTCTTACATAAAGATAGAGATCAAAACCAGCATTCCATAAATGAGTCAACTGAGGCTTATATCAGCTAAAAATGAGATTAGTACTCACTACATTGCACAGCCCATCATATGTTTAACAAATATTTAATGGGCCAGGTACTCTTTTTTTTTTTTTTTTGCGGTACGCGGGCCTCTCACTGTTGTGGCCTCTCCCGTTGCGGAGCACAGGCTCCTGACCGCAGGCTCAGCGGCCATGGCTCACGGGCCCAGCCGCTCCACGGCATGTGGGATCTTCCCAGACGGGGGCACGAACCCGTGTCCCCTGCATCGGCAGGCGGACTCTCAACCACTGCGCCACCAGGGAAGCCCAGGCCAGGTACTCTTAAAGTTGCTTGGGAAACACGGGTGAATGGGGGTTATATTCTAGCAGATAGAGTCAGACAATAAACAATAAACATAATAGTTAAGTACACATTTTAGTAAATTAGAAGGAGATACGAGCTTTGAGAGAAAATAATGCGGCAGGGTAAAGAAGTAGGGGAGAAGCAGTGCAGAGCCAGCTGCAAATTTAAAACAGGGTGACAGGGCTTCCCTGGTGGTGCAGTGGTTGAGAGTCCACCTGCTGATGCAGGGGACACGGGTTCGTGCCCCGGTCCAGGAAGATCCCACATGCCGCAGAGCGGCTGGGCCCGTGAGCCATGGCCGCTGAGCCTGCGCGTCTAGAGACTGTGCTCTGCAACGGGAGAGGCCACAACAGTGAGAGGCCCGCATACCCCCAAAAGCAAACAAACAGACAAACAAAAAAAGCAGGGTGACATCTGAGTAAAAACTTGAAGGAGATGGGGGAGTTGGCAATGCTGCTGTCTATGAATTCTAGAAGCCGAAACTTTCAGTGTGAGAGTCCTAAGGCAAGAGGAGCACACCTGAGATGTTCAAGGAACACCTGCAGAGGAGTTGAGAGAGGGGGAACATAGGAGATAAGGCCATAGAGGCACGGCAGTGAGAAGCACAGATCATGAAAGGACATACAGGCCATCAGGTTTTTCTCTGAATGAAATGAAGGGCCAATGGAGGGTTCTGAGGAAAGACATGAGAGTGACAGACAAGTTTTAAAAGAATAACTACAGCTGATGTGTTAAGACTGCATGGAAGCAAGGGATACCAGTTAGAAGGCAAGAGAGAATGGCGTCTCCCGAATTTTAGAACTGGCAGGAGCCTTGGAAATATCTTTTTCCAAGTTTTTCATTTTAGAGATAAGGAAACTGAGGCCTAGGAAGTTAAATGAGTTTTCCAAAGTCAGGTACTGTATTAAAGTCTGGAATAATACACTTTGCATTTGTGCAGCCTTTTCAGTGCTTTCAGGTTTATCATCTGATCTTGTGCTCAACAATCCTCTGGGGAGCTTATCAGGTAGGTGATAGCTGACAACCATTTACAAAACAGCTGGCCAAATTTAGGGGCTATGTCTAGAATATTCTCTCTCAATACTCAATATAAAGCTATTAACTGTCTTTACAGGGAATGAATCTGCAATCATGCTAATAACATCACAAAGTGATAACTAATTCAGACCTTCAAATAACAGAAATGACTTACTTTTACATGGTCTAATCCTATGGTTCTACAGCAGAGCCGAGGCTACCAAATGTTGCCCCTGCATGTTAGGTGGTATGATGTGCATTACAAATTACGAGAGACAGTCAGTAACTCTCAGGTAAATGGGAAACAGTGATTTTGTTTCCCATGATACTGTGTGTTCAGGTCTCTTCCTCTCCCCTTTCTTCCCCACCAGTCTCATCCTGCAAGATCTTTCACGGATTAGAAAGCAGCTTATACACCACCAAACCAGCTTTACAACAAATGCTAAAGGAACTTCTCTAGGCAAGAAACACAAGAGAAGGAAAAGACCTACAATAACAAACCCAAAACAATTAAGAAAATGGGAATAGGAATATACGTATCGATAATTACCTTAAATGTAAGTGGATTAAATGCTCCCACCAAAAGACACAGACGGGCTGAGTGGATACAAAACAAGACCCGTATATATGCTGTCTACAAGAGACCCACTTCAGACCCAGGGACACATACAGACTAAAAGTGAGGGGATGGAAAAAGATATTCCATTCAAATGGAAATCAGAAGAAAGCTGGAGTAGCAATTCTCATATCAGACAAAATAGACTTTAAAATAAAGACGATTACAGGAGACAAAGAAGGACACTACATACTGATCAAGGGATCGAGCCAAGAAGAAGATATAACAATTGTAAATATTTATGCACCCAACATAGGAGCACCTCAATATATAAGACAAATACTAACAGCCATAAAAGGGGAAATTGACAGTAACACAATCATAGTAGGGGACTTTAACACCTCACTTTCACCAATGGATAGATCATCCAAAATGAAAATAAGGAAACACAAGCTTTAAATGATACATTAAACAAGATGGACTTAATTGATATTTATAGGACATTGCATCCAAAAGCAACACAATACACATTTTTCTCAAGTGCTCATGGAACATTCTCCAGGATAGATCATACCTTGGGTCACAAATCAAGCCTTGGTAAATTTAGGAAAATTGAAATCGTATCAAGTATCTTTTCCGACCGCAATGCTATGAGACTAGATATCAATTACAGGAAAAGATCTGTAAAAAATACAAACGCATGGAGGCTAAACAATACACTACTTAATAATGAAGTGCTCACTGAAGAAATAAAAGAGGAAATCAAAAAAGAGAAACAAATGACAATGGAGACACGATGACCCAAAACCTATGGGATGCAGCAAAAGCAGTTCTAAGAGGGAAGTTTATAGCAATAAGATCCTACCTTAAGAAAAAGGAAACACCTCAAATAAACAACCTAACCTTGCACCTAAAGCAATTAGAGAAAGAAGAACAAAAAAACTCCAAAGTTAGCAGAAGGAAAGAAATCATAAAGATCAGATCAAAAAAAAATGAAAAAGAAATGAAGGAAACAATAGCAAAGATCAATAAAACTAAAAGCCGGTTCTTTAAGAAGATAAACAAAATTGATAAACCATTAGCCAGACTCATCAAGCAAAAAAGGGAGAATACTCAAATCAATAGAATTAGAAATGAAAAAGGAAAAGTAACAACTGACACTGCAGAAATACAAAAGATCATGAGAGATTACTACAAGCAACTCTATGCCAATAAAATGGACAACCTGGAAAAAATGGACAAATTCTTAGAAATGCACAACCTGCCAAGACTGAATCAGGAAGAAATAGAAGATATGAACAGACCAATCACAAGCACTGAAATTGAAACTGTGATTAAAAATCTTCCAACAAACAAAAGCCCAGGACCAGATGGCTTCACAGGCGAATTCTATCAAACATTTAGAGAAGAGCTAACACCTATGCTTCTCAAACTCTTCCAAAATATAGCAGAGGCAGGAACACTCCCAAACTCATTCTATGAGGCCACCATCCTCCTGATAGCAAAACCAGACAAGGATGTCACAAAGAAAGAAAACTACAGGCCAGTATCACTGATGAACATAGATGCAAAAATCCTCAACAAAATACTAGCAAACAGAATCCAACAGCACATTAAAAGGATCATATACCATGGTCAAGGGGGGTTTATTCCAGGAATGCAAGGATTCTTCAATATATGCAAATCAATCAACGTGATACACCATATTAACAAATTGAAGGAGAAAAACCATATGATCATCTCAATAGATGCAGAGAAAGCTTTTGACAAAATTCAACACCCATTTATGATGAAAACCCTGCAGAAAGTAGGCATAGAGGCAACTTTTCGCAACATAATAAAGGTCATATATGACAAACCCACAGCCAACATCATCCTCAATGGTGAAAAACTGAAACCATTCCCACTAAGATCATGAACAAGACAAGGTTGCCCACTCTCACCACTCTTATTCAACATAGTTTTAGAAGTTTTAGCCACAGCAATCAGAGAAGAAAAAGAAATAAAAGGAATCCAAATCAGAAAAGAAGAAGTAAAGTTGTCACTGTTTGCAGATGACATGATACTATACATAGAGAATCCTAAAGATGCTACCAGAAAACTACTAGAGCTAATCAATGAATTTGGTAAAGTAGCAGGATACAAAATTAATGCACAGAAATCTCTGGCATTCTTCAACACTAGTGATGAAAAATCTGAAAGTGAAATTAAGAAAACACTCCCATTTACCATTGCAACAAAAAGAATAAAATATTTAGGAATAAACCTACCTAAGGAGACAAAAGACCTGTATGCAGAAAATTATAAGACACTGATGAAACAAATTAAAGATGATACAAATAGATGGAGAGATTACACCACGTTCTTCAATTGGAAGAATCAACATTGTGAAAATGAGTCCACTACCCAAAGCAATCTACAGATTCAATGCAATCCCTATCAAACTACCACTGGCATTTTCCACAGAACTAGAACAAAAAATTTCACACTTTGTATGGAAACACAAAAGACCCCGAATAGCCAAAGCAATCCTGAGAACGAAAAATGGAGCTGGAGGAATCAGGCTCCCTGACTTCAGACTATACTACAAAGCTACAGTAATCAAGACAGTATGGTACTGGCACAAGAACAGATAGATCAATGGAACAGGATAGAAAGCCCAGAGATAAACCCACACACCTATGGTCACCTTATCTTTGATAAAGGGGGCAAGAATATACAGTGGAGAAAAGACAGCCTCTTCAGTAATTGGTGCTGGGAAAACTGGACAGGTACATGTAAAAGTATGAAATTAGAACACTCCCTAACACCATACACAAAAATAAACTCAAAATGGATTAAAGACCTAAATGGAAGGCCAGACACTATCAAACTCTTAGAGGAAAACATAGGCAGAACACTCAATGACATAAATCACAGCAAGATCCTTTTTGACCCACCCTCTAGAGAAATGGAAATTAAAACAAAAATAAACAAATGGGACCTAATGAAACTTAAAAGCTTTTGCACAGCAAAGGAAACCATAAACAAGACGAAAAGACAACCCTCAGACTGGGAGAAAATATTTGCAAATGAAGCAACTGACAAAGGATTAATCTCCAAAATTTACAAGCAGCTCATGCAGCTCAATAACAACAACAAAAAAACAATCCAATCCAAAAATGGGCAGAAGGCCTAAGTAGACATTTCTCCAAAGAAGATATACAGATTGCCAACAAACACATGAAAGAATGCTTAACATCATTAATCATTAGAGAACTGCAAATCAAAACTACAATGAGATATCATCTCACACCAGTCAGAATGGCCATCATCAAAAAATCTAGAAACAATAAATGCTGGAGAGGGTGTGGAGAAAAGAGAACCCTCTTGCACTGTTGGTGGGAATGTAAATTGATACAGCCACTATGGAGAACAGTATGGAGGTTCCTTAAAAAAACTAAAAATAGAACTATCATATGACCCAGGAATCCCACTACTGGGCATATACCCTGAGAAAACCATAATTCAAAAAGAGTGATGTACCAAAATGTTCATTCCAGCTCTATTTACAACAGCCAGGACATGGAAGCAACCTAAGTGTACATCAACAGATGAATGGATAAAGAAGATGTGGCACATATATACAATGGAATATTACTCAGCCATAAAAAGAAATGACATTGAGTTATTTGTAGTGAGGTGGATGGACCCAGAGTCTGTCATACAGAGTGAAGTAAGTCAGAAAGAGAAAAACAAATACCATATACTAACACATATATATGGAATCTAAGAAAAAAAAAAAAGTCATGAAGAACCTAGGGGTAAGATGGGAATAAAGACACAGACCTACTAGAGCATGGCCTTGAGGATATGGGGAGGGGGAAGGGTAAGCTGTGACAAAGTGAGAGAGTGGCATTGACATATATACAGTATGAAACGTAAAACAGATAGCTAGTGGGAAGTAGCCACATAGCACAGGGAGATCAGCTACCTGGATTGTGACCACCTAGAGGGATGGGATAGGGAGGGTGGGAGGGAGGGAGACGCAAGAGGGAAGAGATATGGGAATATATGTATATGTATAACTGATTCACTTTGCTATAAAGCAGAAACTAACACACCATTGTAAAGCAATTATACTCCAATAAAGATGTTAAAAAAAAAAAGAAAGCAGCTGATAGACAACTAATTCCCACAGGACAGTTCTTGATAAATAGCACAAGGTATTATCTCTCTCCAGGGGTATGTATACTTTAATAGGAAACTCAAAACCTTTAAATCCCAAAGGAAGTGCAGTCAAGTTGGCAGGGAATGTTATTTTATAAAACCTCCTAACATTTCGTCAAATCACAGTAAATAAATTCAACTTTAGCAACTGTCTATTGATGATCTACCATACTGTCTTCATAAAGATAAGGCATGGTTCTTGCACAGTGGAAGAAAACAACACAGAAAATACTACTTTTATTTTTTTTTAAATAAATTTATTTATTTATTTATTGGCCACGTTGGGTCTTCGTTGTTGCGCGCGGGCTTTCTCTAGTTGCAGCGAGAAAGGGCTGCTCTTCGTTGAGGGCTTCTCATTGCGGTGGCCTCTCTTGTTGCGGAGCACAGGCTTCTGTAGTTGTGGCTCGCGGGCTGTGGAGCACAGGCTCAGGACCTGTGGCGCATGGGCTTTTTTGCTCCACGGTATGTGGGATCCTCCTGGACCAGGCATTGAACCCATGTCCCCTGCACTGGCAGGCGGATTGTTAACCACTGTGCCACCAGGGAAGTCCCTACCTTTTTTTAACTGAATGTCTGCTATACAATAGGCACTAAGCTAGATGCTTTTAATAAGCAATTTGTATCGAGTATTATATTTAGCTCAATGTTTAGCGAATAACAAATGTTCAATGTATCGTGGCCATGATTACTATAATCATTAATTACCTCTATAACTGCATTTAATCTTTTTGTTTTTAATACCTTAGATTTTTTTGTAATTGGAGTATAGTTGCTTTACAATGTTGTATTAGTTTCTGCTGTACAGCAAAGTGAATCAGATATACATATATATCCGTTTTGGATTTCCTTCCCATTTAGGTCACCACAGAGCACTGAGTGGAGTTCCCTGTGCAGTAGGTTCTCATTGGTTATCTATACTGCATTAAATGTTCACTTCCGCTCTATGAAGTAGTTATTAGCTTTACTTTAAGATAGGAAACAGGCTTAGAGAAGCTGAGTAATATGCTCAAGGTCATACAGCTATTAATAACCAGGATCCAAACTCAAGTCTGTATGATTTAACAACATACGTTATTAATACCTATACAATATTCAAATATTCCATAACATTAATAGAAAGATGTTTAATTTCATCTTGAAGTCTGAAGACTTGGCTAACAAGAATATGCCATAAAGAAGAAGTGATGTTTAAACTGGGTCCAGAATGACAATTAATTTACCAAGTGGGAATGAAAGAGGGTGAGAGTAGAGTCTGGTCCAGGTACAAAATGATAAGGGTCTGAACAAAAGAAGTGGTAACAAGTAGAGAGAAGAGGGGACATAAAAAGAGATATACAGCAGATAGTCTCTCAAAGGGCCTTTGTGATGCACTAGATCTGAGTAGAGAGGAAAAGGTAAGGATGACTCAGAAGTTTCTAGTTTGGCTAAAAGGAAGGAAATATTCCCACTACTGAAACTGCGAAAGCATGAGATGGGCTTTAGGGACAATTTTGTTTTGGACATTGTGAGTTTGAAGTACATTTGGGACAACCAAGCCAGGAAATTTTAGGCAGCTGGAAACCATGGCCAAACTTTAGAAAGAGGTCAGGGCAGAGGACAAAGATTTGGGGGTCCTTGCTGTGACTACAGAAGTTTGAAAAAATGGAAATATAAGAGATTGACACGTAAGTAGCACTAATGCTATCTACATATAAGGCCAGTCTTAACACCAAAACCATACTGAACTCTGAAAATAAGCAGGGCCTTAACACATGCCCACAAATCAACATATACCCAACACCTCCATCTTCATATAAAAAAAAAAGACGTTCAATAAATATCTGATAGGGCTTCCTTAGTGGCGCAGTGGTTTAGAATCCGCCTGCCAATGCAGAGGACATGGGTTCGAGCCCTGGTCCAGGAAGATCCCACATGCCGCAGAGCAACTAAGCCCGTGTGTCACAATTATTGAGCCCGCGAGCCTCAACTACTGAAGCCCACGTGTCTAGAGCCCGTGCTTCACAACAAGATAAGCCACCGCAATGAGAAGCCCGTGCATCGCAACAAAGAGTAGCCCCCGCTCGCCACAACTAAAGAAAGCCCGCGTGCAGCAACAAAGACCCAACACAGTCAAAAATAAAATAAATAAAATAAATTTATTTAAAAATTAATAAATAAATAAATATCTGATGAACGGAAAGCATGAATGAAGGAAGCACAGAGAATAAAACAGAATGTCCTAAGTTACACAATTTAAGTGGTAGAATGGACACTAGGATCCAGGTACTCTCAATTTTTTATACTTTATATTACATAGGTTTCTCCAACCCCACCCTCACACACATGCCCCTACCTCAAGGACTATTTGTTATGAAAAATAAAAATAAAGTTCCCTTGTGGCCTAATGGTTAGGATTCCAGGCTTTCACTGCTATGACCTGGGTTCAATCCCTGGTCAGGGAACTGAGATCCCGCAAGCACAGAGTGGCCAAAAATTTTTAAAGATTAAAAAATAAAAATACTCTTAAATCTCAAAGAAGAGTATAAATATTCCCTCCAAAACTCCATTTTAATAAAGGACACCTCTGAAAAAAACCACAGTTAACATCATACTTAATAGTAAAATACTAAATGTTTTCCCCTAAAATCAGGAACAAGCCAAGGATATCTGTTCTTGCCATTTCTATCCAACATTGTACTGAAGGTTATAGCCAGGGCAATTAGGCAAGGAAAAAGAAAAAAAAGACAACCATATTAGAAGGGAAGTAAAAGTATCTCTATTTGCAGATGACACGATCTGATATAGAGAAAATCCTTAAGAATGCATGAAAAAACTATTAGAGCTAGTAAATGAGTTCAGCAAGGAAGCAAGATACAAGATCAATAAATAAAAATCAACTGTATTTCTATACACAGCAGTAAGTAACTCGAGTATGAAAGTGAGAAAGCAACTCCACTTACAATAGCATCTAGAAAAGATGCTCAACATCACTAATTATTAGAAAAATGCAATTCAAAACTACAATGAGATATCACCTCACAGCAATCAGAATGGTCATCATCAAAGAATCTACAGGGCTTCCCTGGTGGCACAGTGGTTAAGAATCCACCTGGCAATGCAGGGGACAAGGGTTCGAGCCCTGGTCCAGGAAGATCCCACACGCCGTGGAAAAACTAAGCCCGTGTGCCACAACTACTGAAGCCCGTGTGTCTAGAGCCTGTGTTCTGCAACAAGAGAAGCCGCCACAATGATAAGCCCTCACACCGCAATGAAGAGTAGCCCCCACTCGATGCAACTAAAGACAGACCACACGCAGCGAAGATCCATCGCAGCCAAAAATAAATAAATAAATTTACATATATATAAAAAAAAGAATCTACAAACAATAAATGCTGGCGAGGGTGTGGAGAAAAGGGAACACTTCTACACTGTTGGTGGGAATGTAAATTGGTACAGCCGCTATGGAGAACAGTATGGAGGTTCCTTATAAACTAAAAATAGAACTACCATATGATCCAGCAATCCCACTCCTGGGCATATTATCTGAAGAAAAACATGGTTCGAAAGGATAAATGCACCTCAGTGTTCACTGCAGCGCTGTTTCCAATAGCCAAGACATGGAAGCAACCTCAATGTCCAACAACAGATGAATGGATAAAGAAGATATGGTACATATATAAAATGGAATACTACTCAGCCATTAAAAAGAATGAAATAATGCCATTTGCAGTAACATGGATGGACCTGGAGATTATCATACTAAGTGAAGTAAGTCTGACAGAGAAAGACAAATATCATAATATTGCTTATATGTCTAAAAAGAAAAAAGATACAAACGAACTTATTTACAAAACAGAAGCTAACTTGCAACTTAGAGAACAAACTTATGGTTACCAGTGGGGGAGGGTTGCGGGGAGGGACAGATTGGGAGTTTGGGATTAACGAGCACACACTGGTATATTTAGAATAGATAACCAACAGGTACCTACTGTATAGCACAGGGAACTCTGCCCAATATTCTGCAATAACCTAAATGGGAAAAGAATTTGAAAAAGAAAAACAAAACAACAACAAAAAATAGCATCTAAAAGAATAAAACACTTAGGAATAAATTTAACAAAAGTCCAAGCCTTGTACTCTGAAAACGACAAAACAACACTAAAAGAAACTAAAGACCTAAGTAAATGGAAAGAGATCCCATGTTCATGAATTGGAAAACTGTTAAGGCTGCAGTACTCTCTACATTATGTGACAGATTCAACTC
Source organism: Globicephala melas (assembly GCF_963455315.2). Classification (NCBI taxonomy): domain Eukaryota; kingdom Metazoa; phylum Chordata; class Mammalia; order Artiodactyla; family Delphinidae; genus Globicephala; species Globicephala melas. The sequence goes on from NC_083315.2 coordinate 69,398,871, forward strand.
ACTCTCTATCAAAGTCCTAGCTACCTTTTTTTTTTTTTGCAGAAATTACCAACCTGATCCTAAAATTCCTATGGTAAGGCAAGGGACTCAGAATCCAAAAACTCTTGAGAAGAAGAACAAAGTCAGAAAACTCACAATTCTTGGTTTCAAAACTTACTACAAAGCTATAGTAATCAAGATGGTAATACTGGCATAAGGATAGACATGTAGATTAGTGGAACAGAACAGAGAGCCCAGATAAAAACCCATAAATTTATGGTTAATTAATTTTCTACAAGGGTGTCAAGACAATCCAATAGGGAAGAACACCCCTTTCAATATGTGGCGATGGGAAAAACTGGATATCCACATGTAAAAGAATGAAGTTGGACCCTTACCTCACACCACGTACAAAAATTAACTCAAAATGGATCAAAGATCTAACTGTAAAAGCTAAAACCAGGGACTTCCCTGGTGGTGCAGTGGTTAAGAATCCGCCTACCAATGCAGGGGACACGTCTTTGAGCCCTGGTGTGGGAAGATCCCACAAGCCACGGAGCAACTAAGCCCACGTGCCACAACTGCTGAGCCTGCGTGCCACAACTACTGAAGCCCACGCACCTAGAGCCCGTGCTCCGCAACAAGAGAAGCCGCTGCAATGAGAAGCCCACGGACCGCAACAAAGAGTAGCCCAGGCTCGCTGCAACTACAGAAAGCCCGCATGCAGCAACAAGGACCAAACACAGCCAACAATAAAAATAAATAAATAAATTTATTTTTAAAAACCCAACTAAAACCATAAAACTAATAGAATAAAGCACAGATGTCAACCTTCATGACAATGGTTTAAAATATGACACCTTGGGAGTTCCCTGGTGGTCCAGGGTTAGGAGTTGATGCTTTCACTGCTGTTGCCCAGGTTCAGTCCCTGGTCAGGGAACTAAGATCTTGCAAGCCCCAAGGCATGGCAATAAACAAATAAATTAACTAATTAAAAAAAGAAGACACCAAAAAGCATAAGCAACTAAAGGACAAAAAGATGAAACAAACTACCTCAAAACTTAAAACTTCTGTGCTTCAGATAACACTATCAAGAAAGTGAAAAGACAGTCCACAGAAACAGCAGAAAATTTTGCCAACCATATATTTGTTAAGAGACTAGACTAGTATCCAGAATAAAGACTCTTACAACTCAACAATAAAAAGACAAACAACTCAATTAAAAATACGGGCAAAACAAAAACAAAACAAATTTTTTAAGAAAAAAACATATGGGCAAATAATTTGAATAGACATATCTCCAAAGAAGATATATAAATGGCCAATAAGCACATGAAATGATGCCCATTAGTCATTAGGGAAATGCCAATCAAAACCATGAGATACCACTCCACACTCACTAGGATAGTTATTATCAAAGAATGGACAATCACAAGTGTTGACGAGGATGTGGAGACACGGGACTCTTCATACATTGCTGGTGGAAATGGAAAATGGTGCAACTGATTTAGGAAAAAGTTTGGCAGTTCCTCTAAAAGTTCAATATAAAGCTATCATATGACCCAGCAATTCTGCTCATAGGTATATTCCCAAAAGAATACATGTCTACACAAAAACTTATACACAATTGCACAGCAACATTATTCATAATAGCCCCAAAGTGGAAACAACCCAAATGTCTATCAATGATGGATGGATAGACAAATGTGATATATCCATATAATGGAACATTATTCAGCTATAAAAAGAAATGAAGTACTGATACATGCTACAACATGAATGAACCTTGAAAACATCATGCTAAGTGAAAGGAGCCAGACACAAAAAGGTCACATACTGTGTGATTCCATTTACATGAAATGTCCGGAATAGGCAAATCCATAGAGACAGAAAGTAGACTAGTTGTTGGCAGGGGGTGGGAGAAAGGGAGAATGGCTGTGTGTGTGTGTGTGTGTGTGTGTGTGTGTGTGTGTGCGCGCGCGCGCGCATGCACGCGTGTGAGTGTGGGGGAGAGAGACTGCTAATAGGGTGATGAAAATATTCTGGAATTAAGTATTGGTGATGGTTGCAGTATATAAAACCACTGAGTTATATACACTTAAAAAAAGGAAATTCGACTATCTTAAATTTTTAAATTGTGTATGAAGGGAAAAAAATCCCCATCTATAACCTGTTTAGCTCACCTCTTGCAACCAAATTCTCCAACTATCTATTACTCATTAATGGATTCTAGAAATAGGTTAATTTCTACCTTTTGACAATAAATAAGGAAAGGCAGGAACATTAAAGCCATCTGATAAACATGGAAAAAACAGAAATTCTACCCACAGCTTGGGCTACATAATTTCTCAACCTTCTATTCATATGAAATTTAAGTTAATAACATGGAAGATTTACAAAGATTTTCCTAGATTTCCTTAAATTCTTAAATCAATCTCATGGTCAAAACCTACTATTAGGTGTCAATCCTGATTTGATTTTTTTTTAACAACTTTATTGGAGTATAATTGCTTTACAGTGTTGTGTTAGCTTCTGCTGTAAAGCAGTGAATCAGCTATATGCATACGTATATCCTCATATCCCCTCTCTCTTGCGTCTCCTTCCCACCCTCCTTATCCCACCCCTCTACGTGGTCGCAAAGCACCAAGCTGATCTCCCTCTGCTATGCAGCTGCTTTCCACTAGTTATCTATTTTACATTTGATAGTGTATATATGTTAATGTTGCTCTCTCACTTCATCCCAGCTTACCCTTCCCCCTCCCCTTGTCCTCAAGTCCATTCTCTATGTCTATGTCTTTATTCCCGTCCTGCCCCTAGGTTCATCAGGAGCATTTTTTTTTTAAGATTCCATATATATGTGTCAGCATACAGTATCTGTTTTTCTCTTTCTGACTTACTTCACTCTGTATGACAGACTCTAGGTCCATCCACCTCACTACAAATAACTCAATTTCATTTCTTTTTATGGCTGAGTAATATTCCATTGTACATATGTGCCACATCTTCTTTATCCATTCATCTGTTGATGTACACTTAGGTTGCTTCCATGTCCTGGCTATTGTAAATAGAGCTGCAATGAACATTGTGGTACATGACTCTTTTTGAATTATGGTTTTCTCAGGGTATATGCCTAGTAGTGGGATTGCTGGGTCATATGGTAATTCTATTTTTAGTTTTTTAAGGAATCTCCATACTGTTCTCCATAGTGGCTGTATCAATTTACATTCCCACCAACAGTGCAAGAGGGTTCTCTTTTCTCCACACCCTCTCCAGCATTTATTGTTTCTAGATTTTTTGATGATGGCCATTCTGACTGGTGTGAGGTGATACCTCATTGTAGTTTTGATTTACGTTTCTCTAATGATTAGTGATGCTGAGCATCTTTTCATGTGTTTGTTGGCAATCTGTATATCTTCTTTGGAGAAATGTCTATTTAGGTCTTCTGCCCATTTTTGGTTTGGGTTGTTTGTTTTTGATATTGAGCTGCATGAGCTGCTTGTAAATTTTGGAGATTAATCCTTTGTCAGTTGATTCATTTGCAAATATTTTCTCCCAGTCTGAGGGTTGTCTTTTCGTCTTGTTTATGGTTTCCTTTGCTGTGCAAAAGCTTTTAAGTTTCATTAGGTCCCATTTGTTTATTTTTGTTTTAATTTCCATTTCTCTAGAGGGTGGGTCAAAAAGGATCTTGCTGTGATTTATGTCATTGAGTGTTCTGCCTATGTTTTCCTCTAAGAGTTTGATAGTGTCTGGCCTTCCATTTAGGTCTTTAATCCATTTTGAGTTTATTTTTGTGTATGGTGTTAGGGAGTGTTCTAATTTCATACTTTTACATGTACCTGTCCAGTTTTCCCAGCACCAATTACTGAAGAGGCTGTCTTTTCTCCACTGTATATTCTTGCCCCCTTTATCAAAGATAAGGTGACCATAGGTGTGTGGGTTTATCTCTGGGCTTTCTATCCTGTTCCATTGATCTACATTTCTGTCTGATTTGATTTCTTCAAACCAAAATCTGAAAGACTGTAAAAAGATAGTTCCAAAGATTAGTCTCAGAGCTGCTAGAGTGATTATTTTGACTGGAAGCTCTCTCTCTCCTATTATATGGAGAGATTCCATGTTAAACGAAAAGAAAATCTACAATAATAACCTACCAGTATAGAATGCACACTTTCAGAGAATATAAATAAAAACAGGCCCAACTAGCATCTCTCCCCATTTCTGTCCTAAGATCTTTAGGGTATATTAATGAAGGTCTCTTTGGGGAATGGCTATACCTAATACTGCAAATGTCAAAGAGTACTTTTAGACACCAGTGTCTTGAAGTTCCTGTCTCATTTTAACGTTAATAAGGAATAATAAATAAGACCAAAATAATTTCCCTACTAAGCCAAGATTTCCATCTTCTTTACCATAAACCTTTAAGAGTTAAACAAAAATCTATAATATCTATGTAAATATCTAATAAGCAGAAGCTCCAGACTGGTCAACATAAATCCAGATAGAAAATTATATAGAGAAAAAGGGAGGATTTGTTTCTGTGCTGTTGCCTTAACTAAAATGTTGCTCTAGGGGAAAAGAAAAAGTTCCTGTAGCTCAGTTTGTCTCAAGATTCCATGAAAAACAGCCCTTTTCTTTTATACAACAAGAAATGTCAAAAGACAAAATTGACAATGCTCATCAATGAAAGCAAATTATGTTAACTGATACCACAGACACCTCTTTCCAAAAAAGGGTTTGAGAAAGCAGGTCAATATTTAGCCTTTAAAAATAACAAAACCATTTCCCCCTACACATTCATTCACCATCACTAATTTAAAACAGGAACACCCAGACTTCTAAAGACAATCACAGATGAAGATAAAAACTTGGCTTAAAACAAGTTATAAAAACTTAAATACAGAAGATAGTTTCATACTCCAGGGTGCGATTTCATCAAATGTAATAAAATCTAGCCAAGCAGAGCCTGACCAGGTCAGTTCTCAAATGGTAAAATAAAAGATGCTTAAACTTAAGGGAACAGGATTGAGCTTTATGAGGTATATAGGTCATGTACAAGCCAGCCCTGACGAATAATCTCAGCCAGTTTCATATTAAAAAAAATTCTTCCATTAAGAAAATGAATATGGTAGAATTAAACATGATTTTTCTCTTCTTCCTTTTACCTTTCTGCGTTTTCCAAATTCTTTAAAATAAAGCACTTATTACTTTTGTATTTAAAACTTTTTTTTAAAAAAAAGCATTAATAGTGGATTTCAATGTCTGAATGCTGAAACTTCAGGAGTAGAAAATAATCTCAAAGAAACCTAAAACCACGTGGACAGGTTGCTGTAATTCACAAGGTCAAGACTCGCCCACTTGCCAAGTAGACAGTTTGCCCTGAGGGCATCAGAGATAACAATGCTTGTACTTTGCCCCAATCTTCTCACTGACAAAATAGGCTTTTGTCTAGAGTCACCAGATGCCTCAGCAAGTGCCTTAGCCAAGTGCCAGAGGCTCAGAGCCTAGATAACACAGCTGAGGTTTGGTACTCCTTACAGGGATTAAGAAACAATCCCCAGCCCACAACTCTATTGAGCAAGCTTTGGCAGCTGCCAGGGCCAGTAAATAATGAGGGGACAGGGGTCCAGAGACATAGTTACGTTTCTTTCCCATACCAACGCTCTCCTTTTGTCCTCAGACGGCTCATGTTGCTGCCAACTTCAGGGCTTATGGTCTCCTTGGTTTAGCCACCATGGCTGTCTTTTTTTTTTTGGCTGCGTTGGGTCTTTCGTTGCTGCGCACAGGCTTTCTCTAGTTGCTTCGAGCGGGGGCTACTCTTTGTTGCAGGGCTCGGGCTTCTCATTGCAGTGGCTTCTCTTGTTGCGGAGCACCAGCTCTAGGCACAAGGGCTCAGTAGTTGCGGCACGCTGGCTCTAGAGTGCAGGCTCAGTAGTTGTAGCACACGGGCTCTAGAGCACAGGCTCAGTAGTTGTGGTGCACGGGGTTAGCTGTCCGTGGCATGTGGGATCTTCCCAGACCAGGGATCAAACCTGTGTCCCCTGCATTGGCAGGCGGATTCTTAACCACTGCGCCCCCAGGGAAGTCCCCATGGCTGTCTATCCTTTTTAAAAAACCATGCTGGCAATGATGGGATTTCAGTAAAACTTAAAACACTTCCAAATAAACCGAGGGTACCTTGCTCGGGGTACTTTCATGAAAGTTATGAGCCTTGATTCTACCTAGTTAAATCCCTTCCGGCTTTCGTCTTGGCAGAACAATATTAATAGGCTGTGTTAGAAGAGTTGTAAAACACTCAATATGCAACCATTTCCTGTACCTTGAAATGTTAAGTACTAAAGGGGGTTGGGGAGGGGAGGGAAAAACACATTAACAACAAGAAATGGAAGGGGGAAAAAACCCTTCTTCTCAGGGCAATGCCTAGACTCCAGAGACCAGGTCCAAGCTCCCTCCCTGCTGTTTCCAGCCACACGACAGCCAAAGCCAAGAACAATCCTTCCACTTACAGAGCCTTCCACACACTTCCCTCCTCAGCCAACTGTGGAGACAGGATGAGAAATTCCGTGGGCACATGCCAGTTCTCGTTTATGAGCCCCGTTACTACCTCAAAGGCTGCTTGGCCCAAGGCCTGCCCTCTCTTTGCAGGATCTTTCAAACTTCAAAACGCGATCTTTTCTTGGACTCCTCCTAAGACACTGAGGTGGTTTACTGGACCTCCTGCTTCCAGCCTAGGTCCTATCCAATGACTTCTCTGGGGACAGTTTTCTCAGGGAGCAGGCAACATCATCCAATATGGAAGGACAATTTACCCACCCATACATAGTGGAGAAAAACTGAAAGATTTTATATCAAAGATAAAAGCAAACACTTTCAGAAGTAACTTCAATGGGCCATCAAGAAAGAGGTCATAAGAGTGGAAATGACCCAAAATCGGGTGACCCTCTCCTTTGCTGTCACAATACAGAAGAGAAGGTGGGAAAGAAGATACCTGTTTTGCTAATAATTCAACTCTGTCCTGCACCCAGAGCTTATTTCTGAAATCTTGTAATAGAAATTTTCCTACATTGAAATTCCACACCCTATTGACTAGGAGTTGAAAAGAGACATTTGGAAGCCAAATTTTTAGACTATTTTTTGCCTTTCCATCCTACCATAGACCCCTTTCCCCCCATAATTCCATCCTACCTTTTAGGGATTAAGAGAGAGTGAAAACCTAGACATAGTTAGACATAGCTATTGGTTAGAGCCTGGTTCTCTATTGCCTTTGGTAAAAAAAAGATTAAAGATTTGTGTGTGTGTGTGTGGAAACATAACATTAACAACAGAAAACTGCATATATTATGCAACTCACTGCATTTTCATAAACATAAAATTATATAAACACAGCCGTGTAACACCCACATCAAGAAACAGTATTTTAGCAAATAGTTCTCAAATGGGATTTTGCCCTCTAGGGGACATCTGGCAATGTCTGGAGACATTTTTGGTTGTCTCAGCTTGAGGGGAATGCTATTGGCACCTAGTGGGTAAAGGCAAAGATATTGCTAAACATCCTACAATACATTGGGCTGCCCACAGCCCCAAATGCCAATGATGCTGTTGTTGAAACTTCTGGATTACCCTCCAGAAACCCTCCTTCTACTTTCTCTCCAGTAAGGGCTTTTACCACTGAAATGCAAAACTCCTTTGCTCTAGCAGAAAAGCTGCTGTTACCATGATCACAGATGAAAAAACTCACCTGCCTGGGAAAAACAGGAGAGGTTGCAAGGAAGAAAAAATAAAACAGAACAAACATTTGCTGCTGGCTTACAACTACTAGACTACCACATACTATGCACTTACAGTGTGTTTTTAATCCATAACAATTTAAGGAAAATGAGATTCAGAGAGGCAGTTTGCAAGATTCCACATATATTCAGTGGCAGTGCTGGGGTTCAAATACAGGTGTAATTACGAAGTCTTTGCTTACATTTTAATTCCATTGTGGAAGTTCAGAATGATTTGGAAGAGGCTGTGAAAGGCAGAAAAAATAGGGAAAGTGGTTAAAGTAAAAAGCAAAGATCACTTTCATTATTCACAAGTAGCATGGGAAAGGAACTTTTCCTTAAAGGATGACTCAATCCAGTAAACCAAATCTAACTACAGAACTAATCAAGTTCTTTTTTTTTTAAAGAAACTTATTTATTTTATTTTTGGATGCGTTGGGTCTTCGTTGCTGCTCATGGCCTTTCTCTAGTTGCAGGGAGCGGGGATTACTCTGTTGCGGTGCACAGGTTTCTCATTGAGGTGGCTTCTCTTGTTGCGGAGCACAGGCTCTAGGTGCGTGGGCTTCAGTCTTTGTGGCATGCGGGCTCAGTGGTGTGGCTCGCGGGCTCTAGGGCACAGGCTCAGTAGTTGTGGCACACGGGCTTAGTTGCTCCACGGCATGTGGGATCTTCCCAGACCAGGGCTGGAACCCATGTCCCCTGCATTGGCAGGCGGATTCTTAACCATTGTGCCACCAGGGAAGCCCCTAAGCAAGTTCTATAATCCCTTTCAGAGAATTTAAAAATGATTTTGTAGACATGTGTTCCCTGTTGTAGGTTTGTACACTCTCCATTACACAGGGAAGCACTGCCCAGTATGCCATCTAAGTTAGCTACATTCTTGGTGCTCCTCAGGGATCTATCCTGGGCCCCTTCCTTTTTGTCTCATTCAAGGGTCACATTCTCCCTAGGTAGCTCACCCACCTTTATGGCATCAATTATCATTTATTTGTTCACATTAGTAATCCCCATATCTTTAGATTTCCAGTTCTCTCTCATAACCTCCAGACCTTAAGGGACATTTCCACTTGGTTGTTCATTCATTTAACTCCCTTCTCCAAATTAACTACTACTCATTCTTCAGATATTTACTCAAACTTCTTCATGGATATTTTCTCTGACAGTGACCCTGATATGCATGTGATTATTTGATTCCATTCTGTCTCTCCTACTAGATTTACTATTCAGTAGCCTGCAAGTTGAACTTGGGAAATGTTTCTGAAAGATGTAGAAGAATATAAGCAGGATAAATACAATGATAAGGAACCATTTCCTAAGATAAGGTCAGTACGAGAACATTTAACAAAAGATAATTTTTACTAAGTGAGCACCACATTAAAATCTAAGTTTCTGGGAGTTCCCTGGTGGTCTAGTGATTAGGATTCTGTGCTTTCACTTCCGTGGTCTGGGTTCAATCCCTGGTTGGGGAACTCCCGCAAGCCCCATGGCTTGGCCAAAAAGAAAATAATAATAAATAAATAAATAAAATCTAAGTTTCCTTTAAAAGTTTGTTTCTTGGGAGGTATTATTTAGGCCAAAGATATCATCTCTTGCTATCAAGTCCTAAACTACGCTGATCTCAAATTCCTACCCAAAACCATCCCTAAAGGGTGATTAAACCAGCCATTTGCTATTTTTCTTGCCAGTAGCAAGTAAACAGGTGATAGTGAAAGTACTAATATTTATTTGTTGTTGTTAAAAATAAAACTAAACCATCAAAGTTTATATTTAGGCACTCATTCCAAACCCCACCATCACAAAGCCCAACTCCACTACTTCCTCACTGCCACAATCATCCAAACATACCTCTCAGGCTGCTCCCAGTTCATTTCAACAAGCTTTCACCAGCATCAAAGCTCTATGTGGGGGCTTCCCTGGTGGCGCAGTGGTTGAGAGTCCTCCTGCTGATGCAGGGGATGCGGGTTTGTGACCCGGTCCGGGAAGATCCCACATGCCGTGGAGCGGCTGGGCCCGTGAGCCATGGCCACTGAGCCTGCACGTCCAGAGCCTGTGCTCCGCAACAGGAGAGGCCACAACAGTGAGAGGCCCGGGTATCGCAAAAAAAAAAAAAAAAAGCTCTATGCGGGCAAGGGAATGGGAAGGATTAAAGTGGAATTTGTCTGCCTCTTTGCTCCTACTTTTGGTTATTAGATATGAAATGGAAGATGAAATGTGACTAGGGAATAAAAACAAATGAAAAATCTGAAAATATGAGTCAAATATGAAAATGTCATTGGAGTATTATTTTCCAACTACCTTTCCAGACTTTTCTCTGCATTGAATGCCACTTCAGGTCACTAATCCAGAAGAAGCCAGAGACAGCCCTAACTAACTTGGTTTCTAAACAACAGTTTTTCCTCTTTGTGCGATATCTAAGGACACCTACCTGCTTAGTTCTAAAAGGGCTGACTGAAGAGTTGGAAAGTGACATTATTTTGAGCCTTTAAGTCTGCTCTATCCCATCCCTTCCCCTGCTTTGAAAAGAAGCTCCATTTCACAAAGGCTAAGGGAAAAAACCCCAAAGCTTCCTAAATCAGTAAGTTTAGAATTCCATTTCCGGTAGCTTTGCTCTAGCCAAACTGCTTCCCAGGGAGTGGCAAACTGTACTTTCCTTCTTCCTCAGCGATGCATTGGCCTACAACCAGAAACATTTCACTTAGCTCTTCAACATGAAAACTTCTGTCTCTCCAGTCCTATAGGCCAACTGCAATGTTCTGGCCAAGAGCTGCCACCAGCACACAGCTAGAAGCATAGCACTGGCACCAAGCCTTCAAATAAGGTATCCTATTCACAGCAGGTAAAAACCTGTAGTCAGTAGTACAGTGGTTTTCTTCATACAACCAATGCTGTGTCCAGACTGTAATGAATACCCATGGTAGAACATATAAAAATGAATACTTTTTCCTGGTTACTTACTTTCAATTGCAGAGGAGAAGAAAAGCCCCTCTCTAAATCTCCATAATGAAATATAATCCCATACGGTTAGGACTGGACCAATAACAAATGTAAAAGTGAGTATCATAAATAACAAAAAATAATTAAAACAACTACAGGATATTAAAGAAGCATGATATAGATTCTAAGTGTAAGTCAGAAAAGGACAGAAAATGAAGAGTAGCTGAAGGAGGTTACAAAAGGCACTGGGCCTAAGAAAGAGAGATTAGGCTCAAGGATATTTATGTTGGTAGGACGAGAACAGCTCTGTTCTTCAGTTTGCCTATAGGATGGTTTTTGTTTAACTCAAGGATAAGATATGATGTTAGCATATACAAATGGCTTTATTTCTTCAGTGATCAAGGGAACTTAAAGAGAAGGAATTTGTGGTATTGTGAGGAACAAGAAAGTCAGAACTGGGACTTCCCTAGTGGCAGAGTGCTTAAGAATCCACCTGCCAATGCAGGGGACACGGGTTCGAGCCCTGGTCCGGGAAGATCCCACATGCCGCGGAGCAACTAACCCCGTGTGCCACAACTACTGAGCCTGAGCTCTAGAGCCCGTGAGCCACAACTACTGAGCCCGCCAGCCACAACTACTGAAGCCAGCATGCCTAGAGCCTGTGCTCCACAACAAGAGAAGCCACCACAATGAGAAGTCCACGCACCACAATGAAGAGTAGCCCCCACTCGCCGCAACTAGAGGAAGCCTGCACACAGCAATGGAGACCCAATGCAGCCATAAATAAATAAATAAATAAATTTAAAAAAAGAAAAGAAAAGAAAGTCAGAACTGAAAAGTAAATGCTACAGAAGAATAATCATTATATTGGGCTGGATTCAATCCATCGACCCGTAAATTTCCACTATAGAGAGACTCTGGACCCCAAGATTTCTTCTGTCATAAAATACTTCTGTACACTAAATAGATAACATAACCAAATCAACTTTATGTGACTGGCAAAAAAAAGAAAGAAAGAAAAAGAAAAAACAAAGAACAATGTGAATGGTTTGGGCCTAGCAGTTATTCCATCCATTGAGTATACACTCTGGAGGGAGCCAGAGATGGGAGACTTGAACTGGCTGTTCACTTATCTGGTTTCCATTGCAATGTGTCTCCTCATAGTGTAAGCATTTTGCCAGGGTTAGGGTAATTCTAGTGCTTACAAATACATATTTTTCATCAATACAGTCCTCAAACACAAGCCAGCTTTTACATGAGACCGCAACTGAAGAAATAATGGTTTGTTTCAATGCTAAAGAAAAAATTGTTCATGTTGAATTTATGAAGCCAGTATGGCAACCTCCAACATATGTATAAGCAAAATGAAAAATGCTTTATGGCATATTTTATCTAAAACAGACACTCTACCAGATGTTTAGGAATCTGCATACTGATAGAATTAAGATCTAGTCTAATATGGTGTATATAAATGTGTAGTCACTTTGTATGATGACTTCTTCCCCACATTTGCCAATTTTTTCTCCTCCTTTGCAATGGTATATGCATACTCAAAAACCTAAAAAGATCCATGTAAGTATAGATTACTGTAAGTTTTGACAGCATAGATAATACAATTATCAGTACTAAAAACCATGTTTTAAATTTTATTATATGGGGACTTTACTGGCGGTCCAGTGGTTAAGACTCCGTGCTTCCACTGCAGGGGGCTCAGGTTCGATCCCTGGTCAGGGAACTAAGATCCCACATGCCGTGCAGTGCAGCCGAATTAAAAAAAAAAATTTATTATATGAAAATTTTACGTTATGTGATTATAATTTTGCCCCAAACATGACATTCCATAATGATTTTAACTATAAGTTTGCAGCATATTCAAGTATGTGTTCATCTCTGATAACAATTAGCATTCTAACTATAATGAGACTTAAAATCCCAGTAGGGAAATACTTTATACTCAAAAACATTTAATTTTCTTCCTGACTTCAAAGAAATAGTATGTGTTTACAAAAAGAAAGCAAAGAAAGACAGTGAACCTCTACTACTTTTGTGAAGTGATGCTGTCTCTTCTTAAAACAGCATGTTTAATTTGAATATGTCCAGAAGAAGGCTCAGGAACAGGTCTTTATTGGATAGCTGCATTATTTTATATTGGAGTGTCATGGATTTCTGGAAAATTAAGACCACCTATTGTCCAACATAAGCACAGAAATACATTCACAAATCAAAGAGAAAAGAAGCTGCTTTTGGATTAGCAATAAATTTAGATTATCTAAACCTGTCTTCTGCTCCCCTCCAATTTAAATAGAAAAAAATCACAAGTTGCCTATATATGGCAAAACGTATCTAGTCATAGGAATTTTGTTCAAATTTGCTTTAAAAAATCTGAAACAATAATTTTAAAATGAATCAGTAACACTGATATGGATACTCTACTTTTTTTTGTTTGTTTGTTTGTTTTGTTTTTGTGATACGCGGGCCTCTCACTGTTGTGGCCTCTCCTGTTGCGGAGCACAGGCTCCTGACGCGCAGGCTCAGTGGCCATGGCTCACGGGCCCAGCCGCTCCGCGGCATGTGGGATCTTCCCAGACCAGGGCACGAACCCGTGTCCCCTGCATCGGCAGGTGGACTCTCAACCACTGCGCCACCAGAGAAGCCCTGGATGCTCTACCTTAAAGGCTATAACTATCAAAAATTTATTAATTAGTTCTCCTAATTAAGGGGATAATGAGAAGTCAGATTCATTATGTCTATACCTAAATGATCCCAACACAATGAGCAATGAAAAAGGAAAGCTGGCGGAAGATCTTGACCATGCTGTAAAACACCTGAGGATCACATGATATCTAACGTGCAGTGCACAGCTCCATCTGCAAATGGCAAAAAGCAAGAACTTTAAATGTTCCCTAGCTGAGTGAGTAACAGGGATTTCCAGAGGCTGTATAGTGAAATCAAAGTCCTTTCCGCAACGACAGTGGTTTTTAACCAAGAGGCACACTAAAAGTACCTGCTGAAGTTTTAAAAAAAAATATGTACATGCTTGGGGTCCCCAACCCTGTAGATTTTACTTCAGTAGGGCACTTTTACTTTGTAGAAGCTCCAGAAGGGATTCTGACATGCACCTCCACTTGAGAAGCCTCAGCACCAAGAGACTCTTTATCCAGAATTTCTCTAACCTCATGCTACTTTGGTTGGTGTATGATGAATATGTACACCTCCTTTCTACAATACTCTCTGTACCAGTCAGTGCAGAGTTAAGTATTTAACTTCTAAAGAAACATATCAAATAGGAAATGTCAAGTCTGAGCTGAGTGGGCTGGAGTACCAGTTTACAAAAAACTTTTTACAGTAAAGAGAACCCATTACTAAACAAAAACAGAGGGCAAGGGAATACAAAGAGATGGCCAACAGGTACACAAAAAGATGCTCAATATCACTAACCATCAGAGAAATGCCAATCAAAACCACAATGAGATAGTACCTCACACCTGTTAAAACGGCTATTAAAAAGACAAGAAATAACGTGTGTTGGCAAGGTTGTGGAGAAAAGGGAGCCCTTGTGCACTGTTGGTGGGAATGTAAATTGTGCAGCCACTATAGAAAACCGTTTGGAGGTTCCTCAAAAAATTTAAAATAGAACTACCATATGACCTAGCAATTCCATTCCTGGGTATTTATCTGAAGAAAACAAAAATACTGATTTGAAAAGACATATTAAAAAAAAACCACATATGCACCCCCAAGTTCACTGCAGTATTATTTACAATAGCCAAGACATGGAAAGAACCTCAATGTCCATCAATGGATAAATGGGTAAAGAAAACGTGGGGTGTGCATGTGTATATATATATATACACATATACACAATGCAATATTATTTGACCATAAAAAGAATGAAATCTTGCCATTTGTGACTGCATGAATGGGCATTATGCTAAGTGAAATAATTCAGACAGAAAAAGATAAATACCGTATGATTCCACTTATCTGTGGAATCTAAAAACAAGTAAACAAAATCCTGAGGACATGGACATAGAGAACAGATTGGTGGCTGCCTGAGGTAGGGGGTGGGGGGTGGGCAAAATGGGTGAAGGAGGTCAAAAGGTACATTTCCAGTTACAAAATGAATAAGTCATGGGGATATCACATAAAGCATAGTGACTACACTTAATAATACTGTATTGCATATTTGAAAGTAGCTAGGAAAGTAAATCTTGAAAATTCTCATCACAAGAAAAAAAAATTTTTTTTTGTAACAATGAGGATGTTAACTGGACTTACTGAAGTGATCATTTAGCAACATATACAAATATTATATCATTACGTTGTGCACCCAAAACTAATATAATGTTATGTCAATTATACCTCAATCAAAAAAAAAAAGGCCAAGAACGGATTTAATGTAAAGGTTTGGCTCATTTAAACCAAGCTAGTATTTGCCACTAAGGCTGGAACCCAGTGGTCTCAAATTTGAAAATACTCAATTAGTGTATTTTTCACAGGCACACAGTTGAATTGTACTCTCCCAGTGGACAATATTTCAAGTTGAAAACTGACCACCTCCTAAAAATCTAAGAACTGCCTTTTTATTTCCTGCAGCTAGTGACAAATTCACAAAAAGAAGCATCTCAATCCTTATTCTTCTCTTGACCGTTTAGACTACCTGTAGTTCTAATCCTTTCAAAAGGCTAAAGTCTGCACTCTTCAAAGATTAACAGAAGGAAAAAAAAACTTTCGGAACTAAAACAATCATGTTGTGCTCGCTTCGGCAGCACATTTACTAAAACAATCATGTTACAGCCATTTCAATGCTTAGAAAAATAATTCAGGGGCTTCCCTGGTGGCGCAGTGGTTGAGAGTCCGTCTGCCGATGCAGGGGACACGGGTTCGTGCCCCAGTCCGGGAAGATCCCACATGCCGCGGAGCGGCTAGGCCCGTGAGCCATGGCCGCTGAGCCTGCGTGTCCGGAGCCTGTGCTCCGCAACGGGAGAGGCCGCAACAGTGAGAGGCCCACGTACCACACACACACACAAAAAAGTTAAATATCCCTTTTGCTTTCAAAGTCCCAAACCCTTAGGATTGCTTCCAATTTTAGGTTCCTGTCAGTTTGCCCATAAAGAGAAAAGATATATCTGAACATCACTCAGGAAATTAAAAAAAAAAAATCATACCTACTGTCCAGAGTTACTTTTTAGCCCTTCAAGTTTTTGGTGAATTTGATCTTCACTATTAAGAGGACAATGTGCTCTACAACAGTGGATCTCAAACTTTAGTGTGTATCATGATCAATGGGAGAGTTAACGGTAAAACATAAATTGCTGGGCCTTAAGCCTAGAGTTTCTGACTTGGGGGCCTGGGATGGGGCCTGATACTTGAATTTCTAACAAGTTCCCAGATGCTATGCTGATGTTGCTGGTATAGGGATAACAGCTTTATAAGAAGGTAAAAGGAAGTAATTCTCTCTCACCTTAGCTGTCACCTTTCTCATGTAAAAACACTTCTCTACGGAGCACTTCCAACAACAGAGACACTTAGGATTTAAAAACATCTCCAGGTTCTGAAAGCTAAAAGACTTCTTTTTTCCCCACTTCACAAGGGCTCCAATGTCACAAATGACATTAAAGCAGTGGAAATCCAGAAAAAGGAAAATTAAGGTCAGAATGATTGTAAACTCTGCTCAAGAACCTTACCAGACACATATTACTTCTTCAGTCTGAAAAGTGTTTCCTTTGGGTCTCCTAAGGCAAGAGAAATGCCCAAGGGAAGAAAGAAGTAGCTTGTTTCATAAGACTAAAAACACAAGGACAGGCTCTGAAAACAAGAGAATCTTGCTCCATAAGTAAAAAATCACAAAATGCTATGAATCCCTATCTTTCCTTTGTCATACTATTCTCCATCTCAAAAGAGCTATTCCTCTTACTGAAGACTGACCCAAACTCTATACTTTCTTAGGAAGCTTAAATATTGACTATGTCAATGTCACCTAGGATGAACAACTTCAGAGAATAGGATTTGTTAAAAATGTCTCCTCAGCCAGCCTGGGAAGCTTCTTACTCGGGTGGGTGGTCTCAACCGTGACTAAACTGTACCTAGAGAAATATACTTTAAAATATTAATATGGTCTAGCACTTTCCTGATGGTAATCCTTCCAGGCCCATCCCAATGGCACAACTGGGAAATTAAATGAAGAGAAAAGCAATCTCCTCTCTGCTCTCTACTTTCAGATGCTCCTCCTCTACAGCTTTGCCACGCACAGACTCATTTCTATACATATACACTGAGATAGAACATTCGCACACACACAAATAACTCTCGGCAGGAACCAAAAATCAAAGCCTAACCCCAACGTTTTTAAGTGAGCAAGTCCAATTTCCTTCTTTGTAGCCCTTGACACATGCTGGCTGGGAGCCGTCTGGATTTTTTTCTGCCTTGTTCCTGCACCAGAAGGCTCTGCACTGCAGGTCAGGGGATGATAAGGAAATGAACAGTGTAATTTCCAAGGCCTCTGAACACAGCCCTGTCAGCAGCTCTGGAGGCGGGTTACTCAAGCATGGCCTGAAGAGTGAAAACCACAGAGAGGGCTCAGACAGCCAGCAGTGGCAAGATCTCAGCTGTGCATGTTACTGCCATCTCCAGCCTGAAAGCCCAAGCCCTGCTGCCTCCCTGGATGAGCTCTGTTGGTAAAAGCTCTTATACACAAATGGCAAAAATACAAGTTCACGCTGGGGGAGGAAGATTAAGGACTAGGACTTAGATTTTCCATGTACTCTTGTGCAGAAACAGAAACATTTAGTGCTCTTCCAGCATACATGAGATTGCACCTGCTGGCAAACCCACAGTAATATCTATCCAACATACTCAACCCCATATCAGGGATATGGCCAAAAAGGAAACTCAATTCATATGAAATCTGAAATTCAACAGGCCACTTCAATATCCTTTGAAGCCAATTTCTGGTTTCTACCTCATCAAACCCCACTATAAATATCAGGGCCTTTAGAACACATTACCAGCATTCAAGCTTCCCAATCCAGGTTTGGGACTTCTCCTGAGAACAGTGCTGCACGTCTTAGCCAACATACTTATCTATTCATACTGGGCTTCCGATATAGGTGGTATGTTGTTATATTTCAGCCCATTATTGCCTACAGCAAACTGAGACATATTTCAACTCAAATCATGTTATTCTTCTTTTGTAATATTCACTAAATGCTCCGTATGTGCCAAACACCATTCTAAGTGTTTTATATGAATTAACTAATTGAATTTCACAAAAATCCTATTAAGGAACTATTGTTTCTTCATTTTGCAGATGAGAAAACTGAGGTAGCTCAGTTAAGTAATTTGTTCAATATCACTCCGTTAATAAGTGTCAAAGCTGGGATACAAACCCCGGTAGTTTGGCTCCAGACTTTATACTCTTAATCACTAAGTTATGCATAAGAGCTCATGTGCAGTTTAAGTTTACAAGACTGGTGTTTTAGGTTGGAAGTGGCTCCCAATGCCCAACTTATGAAGTGTCCACCCTTAATGATGGTTAAAGAAAGTTCACAAACATTAAAGTATATAGCAATTATCTGGAGAGTCTTCTGGAAGTACAGATTTCTGGGCCCCTACCCCTAAAACTTATTTAGCAGATCTGGGGTAAGGTCTAAGACTCTGCATTTCTGACATTCAGATGATATGATGCACATGGTTTTATGGACCACAATTTCAGGAACTCTGCTCTAGATGGTAAACTGTAAGCAAAGAGCAGCAACCATCTCTGTTCTGTTCACCAGTGCACACCCAGTACTAAGCACAATACCCGGAATATAAAATGCACTCAGTTAATATACAGAATGAATGAAAGATGACAATGGTATCTAACAGTATCATCTCCTTACAAAACAGTTAATATCCACAATACATTTACGGTCTGCCTGTTAGTGATATATCCAAGAAGCACAAGGGCAGGGTTTTTTTTTTTTCATATCTGCAATTGCCAAATAAAGAGGGAACTGGCAATGCCTCAATGATTACAATGAAAATTTGACTGAATGCAATACTCCAGAACACACACACTCTCTCAAGAAGTCAAACTCAAAGTAGCAGTTTAAAAAGTAACTTTCCGTCTGTATGTATAAGAGGGGAGGTTCAGCACCAGCTATAAATGGTTGTTCTTTGTAAACATCATCACCTTACCAAAGAAAGTGAAACTCAAAGATCCTTTGTTTACTGAGTGCCTACAATATTAAAATCGGTATAGAAAACAAATGAAAGCAGTCTTAAGAGCACCTAGGCATTTACATCCAATGTTTCTGAGGTAGTCTTTAAGTGGGAAAATAGAATCCTTCATAACAATGAAGGATTTGTTAAGAATCCCAGAGTAACAATATGCCAGAAGAACTTGGTAAACAAAAACCTGGCTTTGCCACTGACTACCTGTGAGAGTCTAGGTAAGTCACATGACCTCCCTGGTCTCAGTTCCCTCTTCTATAAAGTGAGGAGATTGGACAAGATAATCTTTCTCAGGGCCCTCCTTGAATTACAACACCCGGATGGAAAACAGAGCTGCTGAAGAAAAAATAAATTAAGCTCAGACTTCGTTGTAGTTAGAGAATGCATCTCTGTCCCACATAAATATCAACTTCTTTTAATTTTTTCCAAGAAGGAAAATGCCTGAGGGCATTTGGCTTCAGGAAGCAAGGCTAACTGCTATTTCATCACTAGCTGAGAAAGAACAGCTTGTGAAGGAGGAAGGTGTTAAGAGAGAAAGCCCTGGATCAGAAGGAATAAAAGAGACCTGACCTTGGTTGAGCAATGAGGGATTGCAACACGAGAGAAATGAGATGGAAGGCATAAACTAGGGCAAGAAACAAAATCAAGGGCAAAGGAAGATGCTCTTAGAACACAGGATATGATAGCAAACACGATCGGAAGGGGAAAGAGCGAAGAGCACACTTTAGTTTTGTCTCCTAAACTAATGGGGGAAGTGGTAAATATGTGTATGCAGCATTCTGAGAGCAGCAGAAGCTGAGACACAAACATGGGGAAAGCACAGTGCAGTGTTTCTACCTTCCAAGATCAAAAGCAGCAGCTGAAGAGACAAGGAGAGCTTCTGGCTGCAAACTTCTAGATCCTTTAGCCACTAGAGCTTTACTTTATACGATCTGGAAAAAAAAGGAGTCTCACCTTAAACTCCTGGTTTAAGCCCCAACTCAGAGTCAACACAGATAGATCACTGCCTTCTGTGGTTTGTAAATTCTTTTTTCTTGCCTGTCAGAGTGGTAACGTGAGCACTAAGCTGGGGACATTCAGACAGGCACTCTCCCTCATCCTACCTCCCCTTCCATCCCTAACTCAACAACCTATCAATCAAACCAAAGACAAGGAACAGACAGGAGCTGGAAGGCTCTGTCTTGTTTATTCCTCAACATTCCCTCCCCCATCTCTTCAGCTGGCAGGAAGTATGAGGCAAGAGTGTTCAATGACAATTCAGGGCAGCAGTAGTTGCTAAGATTCTCTAGGTCTCTCCTAGAACTCTGGGAAACAGCACAGTGAAGCCTGCCAGAAAGAGGTGTGGTGGAGCAAAAGTGGGATCCCATGAAGGGAAATCCACATTCTTGGCTGACTGAAATTCGCTCAGCCATAGACTGAGATACCCACCTTGATGAGAGAGGAGGTCCTGAGGTAGAGAATTAGAATATTCAAATCTCCTTCATTAGCTAGTTGGAGACATGTGACAATTCTGTCCTACACCACAAACTCCACTTGTCTTCTCTCTCTTGTTTCCAAGGGGTTACAGGAGTGGGTATGGGTAAGGAGACTCCAGCTAAGACACTTTCCAAATTTTATGAGTTTTCCCTCTTCATGACAGCTTCCAGCTCAGAGTATGTAATTCCTAGATTATATCAAAACATCTGTTTTGTTGTTTTGGTTCTGTTGGTTGTCCCCCACATGGAAGAAACATTCCAAACCAGTTAAGCCATAGGCAAGCCCATATCTCAGAGACAAAAATCTTAAGGAAGTTTTTAAAGACTTAGCTTATGAGTTATAGTATTAATCATCAAACACCGACTCAAACACCTCTTATGTCCAACACCCTGGGATCCTTGTTTCTCAAAAGCTGCTCCACTCCGAGATTCCTAGCCTGCGTTCCCTTTTGCATCTTTCCCTCCTCCCATTCCAGAAACGCTGTCTCTCTGCACAGTGTTTTCATCTCCTAGCAACTTCCAAATATTTATTTACATAATTATTTATTTCAATGGCCAAATGCTTTAGAATGGCACCCCACAGAACCAGACTGTTCAAGAGGGTTGAGGGAACAGGGAAAAGAAATGAGAAAGCAGGTACTTGCTTAGAGTGACATCAAACTGCACAGCAAATTTCCTCTTCTAAGAGTACTTCTCAGCAATTTTACCTTTCCTCCAAAAACAGAAGCACAGTCTCTTTCCCTTTTCTCTCCCATTCCACTGCCCCAATCTCAGTCTTTTGGGGTGACAAGGCATATAACACAGCTATATTATTAAGAAGCAAACCTCCCTGGCACCAAGGTGTATTCTTAGCTGAATATACTGCATCTTTCAGCCCAATTATAATCTGAAGGGCAGCCACCCAACCAGTCCCTGAACCTGTAAGAAAAAGGGTTCCATTGCTTCTCTGTTGGAGACTCTCAAGGACATTTAGACTTAAATCCAATATGAAGATAAGCATCATTAATCCTTTCATCCACAGACCACTACTGGGCTTAGAAGATTGCAACATGAGTCAAGAGTTCTAAACAGAAAGGAAACTGAAGGCCACCCTCAGAAGTGGCCACTTTTCAGCACAGGAAGAACAAAGATTATGAACACGGATATACGGCAAGAGTTTACTGGAGCCAGATGTAGGGAATAGTCTAATGGGCCTGGAATAGAAGCAAGAACTCCTGGTACTCCTAAGCCTCTTTAAAACAGTATTATCCATCTGCACCCCAGAGAAAATGGTAAATCACAGCCAGCACAGGATGCACCATGCCAGTAACCAGCTGGAACTTGACTCTGCTGAGGTGGACTGTAGCATCTGCCACCTAAACATAGGCAGACTCTCTGGCAGCTGCCACTGGTAAAAGGGAATAAACCATTGTGTTATTAGTGGAAGAAAATTCACAGCCCTGTTACCAGGGAAGCCCAGATGTTGCTGAGAGTCACAGATGTGCCAGAGGCAAGGACCAAAACACCTACAGCAAAGAAAGCGTAACCTAGCACTGAGAGGACACCACCACCCAAACATACACATCCTGCCTCTATTAACACTTACATATGGAAAGAGGTATTCCCTCCTGCAGCTGATGCAATTACAGAGAAATCAATTTATACTGCATCTGCTGGGATCAGCTGAAAGCATAGGGTGAGCAGAACACAGAGCGGAAAATCAAGAGCCAGTGAACAGCACATTACCAGGCCAGCCGCTTTGCAGGAAACTGTAAGCTGCAGAAGTTTAAGGCAGCCTGAGCTGACCCTAGATTCACACCCACTCTGGTCTAGGCCTGCAAACTCCATTTACTGAGACATGAACTAAGACCATCTTCCCAAAGGAGGAGAACCCCTTGTGGGGCTGCAGGCACCTGTCCTTCCAAGTCAAGCAGAAGGCAAGGTATCATTACACCATTTGGCAGCTATTAAACCACCAGGAGACCTTGATTCCCAATAGTTGAGGGAGATACCCAGCCAAGAACTATACTTTAGTGGCCAAAGAATCTCTTTCAAGGCCAAACTTTCATAGCCACTACGCTAATCCATAAGACCTGATTAAGTACCTCAGTACCTCCTGCTCCACTGTTTACCTGCCCCAAACTGTGACCTTTTGCTCTTTGGCAGTCACCAACAGAACATTTGGTAGATATCATGTAATGAAAGTTACTTAACCCTTTTCTCTTCCAGAGACCCAGCAGCACCATTTATCCCATTAAAAACAGCACTCAATTGAAAGCCTATTAAGCTTATCAACTTGTTAAGTTTACCAATGACTCTAAGGATGAAATGTCAATCAAGCTGGGAACCATATAAAGGTTGATGCCAGCCTCTAGTAACAAGTATCTGAGGTGGGACAAGGACAAGGCTGGAGGTTCTTGACTTACGGAAAATTCATTCTACCAGGCAGCTACCCCCAACAACAGACACTCTTCTCCAAAATGTCCAGGCCTGCTGTTAATGAATCTGTAGGGAATCCCCTAATTTGGAACAAAACCACGTTATCATTACCAGCTGCTCTGACCTTGTAATTGGTCATTACCCACAAACTAATGAGGCTCCCACAGAGTGCACATAGCATTTGGCGGTTAGTCCAGGGCAGTTCTGACTGGCAGTGGGCAGCCAGATCTGGCCACCTCTTACCTTTTCAGACTTGACTTTCTTTAGCGGGCGACACTCATTCTCCCCTTCCTCTGGCTCCGGTTTAGCTCCCAAAGGGTTGAGCGCTGCCCCAGGCTCAATAGCTATACTCCCAAGTGGCTCCACAGCTCCTGGATCCACCCCTGTGCTTCCATCATACTGACCACCACGTCCTCCCAAGGGAACTGGCTGGAGGACCCCAGGATCCTTTTCTGAACAAGTCCCCACTCCTTCGCTTCTCTCCTTCTTGCTCTTAGATGAGCTGTTCTCCTTCTCCTTTTTGGAGCCGGCTACACTGCGGGATGCCTTAGCCGCCTTCTCTGAGCCCTTGGGAGCAATAGCAGCAACCAGGCTTCCTGCATTGGCACCATCTCCTGAGCGTCCCTGCACCTCTTTCTTGCTAGCTGCCCCCTCACTTGGAGTGAACAGGGACGTCCCTGGAGTGGGTTTGCTAGTGTCTTTGCCACTCTTATTCCTTTTAGATTTTGATTTGCCTTCCTTCCCTTGAGGACCTGGCACTGGGGTCACAAACTTGATGTTGTCTGGTAGTGTAGCCACAGCATTGGGAGCTGGTATCCCCACCTCCTTTGAGCCTGACATTTCCAGTTTCTGCTGGTCCTTTTCCAGATCGGCGTCCAGGTCAATGATGAGATTCCCTACTCCAATGTCCCATTCATCCCCACTGTCGTATGTCTCAACCGGGTTTGCATCCACTCCTTTCCCTCCGGAGGCTCCACTGCTCAAGGACATCTTAGAGTCAACGTCCCACCTCAAGATTCAAGGCTCTTCCTTGCCCCCAGCTTTCCTATTTTCAGCTTCAGCTATGTTCTCAGACCTGCCACATTGGTCAGTATATGCCCAGTGGACAACATCATTGCTGGAAAAAGAAAATTTAAAGAGCTGTTAAAGGAAACAATACAGGCAAAGAGGCTGAAATAAACTCCCACAAAAAACAGACCCTTCCTAGGTGGCTATCACACCACAATAGACAAGACAAACAGGTTCAGTTGTATTTCTAACCAAGTCACATTGGACCAAGGGAAAAGCTAATTCCCACTCTATCTCCACAGGGGAGAGTACAGTATTTGCAATTGCCCGGAAATTCGGCGGTCTTAACTAGGAATCCTCTAGAGTTAGTTTCCCATTCCCAAGAGACTTATTTCTACTACCACTGCCAGGCGGCAATACTCCCTCAATCAATACAGGCCCTGGCACATCCTCTAGCACAACTTTACTCATACCTCTTTTCTCCTTGCTTCTTCTTGAACTATCAGAGATTCAGAACATAGTCTAGCAAAGGCTAAATCCCTCTACTAACAGGGCCTATCCCTACTAAAAATAATATAGATTCCTTGTCATTCTACTGCTGGGGGTGGTGGTGTCTAATTGTGGGTAAGTAAAAGAGAAAAGCAAACAGAACTGGGGAAAAATACAATATCAAGATAGGGGCAAAACCTGCAATTAGAGGAGACAATCCTCAGAGAGGACTTAACCAATTAGCTTCAGTTCAGTTAAGCCAGCCTTATTAAACTCCAGGTTTCAAATTATGTCTAAATAGCAGAATTCGATGTAGTCTTTCTCACTACCCACTAAAATACCCAGGAAGAGACACACACACACACACACACACACACACAGAAAAAATATTACCCTATCAATAACTGAACAGTACTAAAAAACCTCATGTTAGAATGTGGGAGAAGTCTCTACATTCTAATACTATAAGACTGATGGCACTATACTGATAAACACCAGGGCCTCACCACATGGAACAGAGACAGCTAAAAAAGGGGGTGGCATGGGGTGGGTGGTAAAAAAGGCAATTTATACCTCTCCTTGGGAGTGTACCATCTAGAAAACCTGGCAGCCAACATACACCATCCAGCTATTACTTTATTTTGTTTTTATTTTTTGCTGTACGCGGGCCTCTCACTGTTGCGGCCTCTCCCTTTGTGGAGCACAGGCTCCGGATGCGCAGGCTCAGCGGCCATGGCTCACGGGCCCAGCCGCTCCGCGGCATGTGGGATCTTCCCGGACCGGGGCACGAACCCGTGTCCCCTGCATCGGCAGGCGGACTCTCAACCACTGTGCCACCAGGAAGACCCCAGCTATTACTTTATGATGAAACCAAAGATTTCTGTTCTTGCTCACTCCCGTTTACCATCTTTCTATATGCATATAGAAAATAACTCTCATAAGATGACAGAGCAGAAAGGGTAAAACAGAGGTGGCACAATGAATCCTACAAAGTAAATATCTAACAGGTAAATGCCATAGATATCTCTTAACAGAGATAAGACACATTGTACTTTTCCACCTGCTCTCTCAAGGCAGTGTCAAAGAACCAGGGTGCAGTTCAAGAGAAGATGTCACCTAGGAGAGCAGAGCTTATACCAAGTGAATGCTTGAGAGCAACTGGGATGTAAGAGAGAAATTCAGTGCATTAATAATGCCAGCACATTAACCTGCCATTTAGCCATAGATCTGAGAAGAAAATACATCCTTTACCCAAGTAGAGAGCTTAGTGCCAACAACCAACCATTGCTGACGTTGAGTCCACATAGATCTTACTTCATAAAACGATGAGCAAAAACTGTGTGTGGGGGAAAACATGACATAAGAACTATGGGGCACCCCCGGTGGCACAGAGGTTAAGAATCCACCTGTCAACGCAGGGGACATGGGTTCGAGCACTGGTCCGGGAAGATCCCACATGCCGCGGAGCAACTAAGCCCATACGCCACAACTACTAAGCCTGTGCTCTAGAACCTGCGAGCCACAACTACTAAGCCCGTGTGCAACAGCTACTGAAGACTGTGCACCTAGAGCCCGTGCTTGGCAACAAGAGAAGACACCGCAATGAGAAGCCCGCGCACTGCAATGAGGAGTAGCCCCTGCTCACCACAACTAGAGAAAGCCCGCACGCAGCAACAAAGACCCAATGCAGCCATAAATACATAAATTAAAAAAAAAAAGAACTATGAAAAAATGCCACCCACAAGGTAAAGGCAACATAATCTCTGAAAAAATTAAAGAAATGATACCTCTGATAATGATCTAGAATTCTGAAGAAATTTTTAGTAAAATGTTTGGAATTCTCTATACTATACACTAATTCATTCAAAAAAACGTGTATTAATTGCCTACTAAGTACCAGGCACTAAACTAGGTGCTGGGAATACAGCAGCAAGTGAGAGTGTATAAGGCAGTGGAACATGATACTGAAAATAATTCTATTATGAGGGACAAAGGCATTTCTAGAAATGGGAATGCCAACTGAATCTGCACTACAAAGGATTATTAAAGCATAGTTCTTCCCAACATCATCATTTGTCACCTCTGCAATTGTGGTGAGGCTTAGAGCATAACCCACATTCATCTAACACTTACCCACTTTCCTCTTGAGCTGCACTATCATCAGTATGTAATGTAACCATTAGAGCAATCCCATGTTTGTTTATTCAATAAAACTTTCAAAAGACCTTCCTCCAAAAAACAAATAAACAAAAACCCTTCCTCTAGAAAATAGGATGCTAATGGAAGAGAGACTCTGGAAAGGTATATAAAGGCAAGAATATAAGGTACATAAAAGTGTTTGTGCTCACTGAGAGCTCCTGACAGTTCTGCACTGGCTGACCTGTCGTATGGAGCAGGATAAACAAAATATGACAGTAAAGAAGACATAGCATTAAGAAGATACTAGGCTGAAATGGAAAGATATGAACTTAGACAAAAGAATCTGATTTTATTTTTTAAAAAAGGAAGATGCAAGGAAATGAAAAATGCAATTAAAATTCATACAGAAATCAAAAAAGCACAGAACTAAAACTGTGGAAAATGAATCTGTAAATTACAAGAAAACCTGAGATACTGTTCCAGAAGGCAAAGGCAAAGGACAGCAAAAAGAAAACAATGAGGGAAATTGAAAGACAGAGAAAGTATTTAATAATACTCAAAGCAAAACTGAAGAGACTAGAACAAACGGGAAAAAAGCAACCCATCAAGGCATAATATATGAATAACACCTTGAGCTGAAAAAGATCTTGAAAAAGTTCACTACCTTTTCAGCAAAATCAATTTAAAAAAAGCCAAACTTGCAGACATCCTAACAAAATATTTGAATTACAAAGGACAAAACTTAGGCCAACCTCAGACTGCTCTGCAATATTAAATGTTAAAAGAGAATGAAAAATCTACAAAGAATTTTGAAGAGAAAAGGTTATTTTTCAAGAGTCTTTCACTGAGTCAAGTTGTTTGTCACGTGTAAAAACAACAGATTTTCAGTTATGTAAGAACATATATATATCCACCTTGTTAAAAACTATCTGAAGCATTAAAATAAGTTCAGTGTAGCATAAAGTTGAATAATTCTTGTAAACAGAAATACCAAATGATTTTTGTAATCTTAAGAGTAAACTCAATGCAGATAATCCTGGAAAAGATAGGAGGCAAAATCAATGCTTGTAATAATGCTGAACCTAGAACGTTCAGCCTTAACATCAGTAAGGAAAGACACTTCCTCAAATTCCTTTTGTCCCAATTCCATATGTCATGGCGAATTGTTTTGTTTTTTCTAGTAAGCAAGAAATATTGTTATAAAGCAGAAACTAACACACCATTGTAAAGCAATTATACTCCAATAAAGATGCAAAAAAAAAAAGAAATATTGCTGTTAACATGTTTTTAAAATTGTGCTTCTTCTTAAAAGAGAGCTGGAGATGAAAAGAACATCTGATGCTCTGTGCTCATTTTCAAGTTCCACATCTTAAGTGAGATATTCATTAAGTGGACGGATATCCTAGAGTATAGTAAAACACCAAAAAGCCATTTCGTAAGAGGAAAGGTCTTAGAAACTGGTATTCTTTAATCTGGAAAGGAGTTAGCTGAAGGGAGACAGGCTGGTTAGCTTCAAATATATGATGGTTGCAATGTGGAAGAGAGAAACTTATTCTGTGATGCTGAGGATATAAAATGGACCAGTAAGTAGAAGTTACAGAAAGACAGATGTTTAACTCAGGAAAAAATGTAATACCCTGGAATTCCCAACAATGACCCACAATGCTTAATGAAGCCATATCTTTATCACTGAAAGTAGTGACCAGAAAAACCATAATCACCTGTCAAGCAAATTACAGAATTCTTCTATGTGTGACAGGGAGTAGTCTGGACATGCCCAGGGTCTTTTTCAAATCTGAAATTCTGTTAATGTACCTATCAAAAAGTGCATTCCCTGGGCTTCCCTGGTGGTGCAGTGGTTAAGGATCCGCCTGCCAACGTTCAAGCCCTGGTCCCGGGAAGATCCCACATGCCGTGGAGCAACTAAGCCCATGCGCCACAATTACTGAGCCTGCGCTCTACAGCCCGTGAGCCGCAACTACTGAGGCCGCGCACCTAGAGCCCATGCTCCACAACAAGAGAAGCCACCGCAATGAGAAGCCTGCACACCGCAACGAAAAGTAGCCCCTGCTCGCTGCAACTGGAGAAGGCCCGCGTGCAGCAATGAAGACCCAATGCAGCCAAAAATAAATAAATAATTTTTTTTAAAAGTGCTTTCCCTACTAGAAAACTACCCAGAATTTCTGAATGACCAGGATGCAAACAAAGAAAACATATCCTGAGGACTGATATTTAGTGGTCCTGATGTTCTATAGAGAGCCACTGTCCTCTAATTTCTGAGTGAGTTAAGTAAGTACCACTTTTCAACCAGGTGACTTCTCAGAAATTCAGTTTACCAAACCCAGCAGGTTTCATAGTAACTTTGGTGGTACCTTTCCAAAGATATACTGAAAAATTGCCTAGGATTCTTTAATCAGCCTGGCTACAGCAGCCAGACCACTTTCCATCTGCTCCCTACCACATCCCTGGCTTTATACAGCTAATAATCAAATTCTCTGACAGGTCACGGCAGAGATGTTTAACCCCAGGAGGTAGGGTAACTAACATGGTAGCTGGAAATGAAAAGCACTGACCTCTTGCTTCCACGGCAGAGAAAGTGCAGAATCAGGAGAACCAATAACTTACAGAGACCACAAAGTACTTTCAACTTGCAGGAGCTTCTGGATATATTTTCTTCTCTCTTCTTCTGTCTAATTGTACTACACTTCGCTATTTAGGACCATGATTCACCAAACTCTGGAATTACTTGCCAGTGCCATTTCTGCTTTGTTCTGCACCTGATCACTGAGAACTCTTCTCTGCGTGGATATAGCTAAGGGACCAAGATAGGCCATGACAATCACTCCTCATACCCTGTATCTATAACAATGAAAGTTCAAATTCCAGTTTCCTCTCTGGAACCCAACTCCATCTCTCAGACTCCCAGCCCACAGGCTGGTTTGTAATCATACATTTCAGGTCATTAATTGCTTTTTACTAGGGTATATGCCATAGATTACACCACTTCCCTACCTCAGTAATGAGCAAGGCCTCTCTTCCAGACTAAGAATGAGAAAAAGCGTCTTCACGCGAGGTCTCTGCCCCTGCCCAGAGGACATAAGCAACAACTGACCCTACTTATGTCCAAACACAATATGAAGAATACTTCTCCTTCTGCCCAGATAGAGCTCTGTATCCATCCTACAGGGCATCAAAGAGAAAGGATCTCTTTAACTGCCAATTACTTATAGCTAATCTGGCCTAAGTAGCAAACTGTCCAATGCTCTCCCAGTGTAAATTTATCTGTCCTCCCCTCTTGTTACAGTTTTTGGATCAATCTTCTTACAGGCTTTGGTCTGAGCAAGTGACAGTTGTGTTTGAGTGAGTACACTCTGCTTGCGACCACACAGGTCACACACATTTGGGTGTGCGGGTGATCCGTCTGGCTAGCTAGTCCTCACCGAAAGCTGTATGGACAAAGAAAAATATGCTACACTCAATTTTAGGAAGG
This sequence comes from Globicephala melas, assembly GCF_963455315.2. NCBI lineage: Eukaryota > Metazoa > Chordata > Mammalia > Artiodactyla > Delphinidae > Globicephala > Globicephala melas. The sequence continues at coordinate 69,428,780 of NC_083315.2, forward strand.
CAGCATGGTGTAGAAGACAGATAACTGAGCTGAGAATCAAGAGATGTGATTTCTAAAAAAAAAAAAAAGAGATGTGATTTCTGGACTCAGGTTTCCAATGACCCTAGCCAGGATGTTAGCCAAGTTGCTTCATTAAATATTAATTTTCTTATTATAAAATGGAGGGAGAATCCATCATGGTTCTAAGCATATTATGAGGATCCAAATCTGAAAAATATGACAACTCAAAAGTATAAAATGACCCAAATATTCTCACAATGTTCTAGGGTCTCAAGTTAAAGAGGCCTGCTTCATGGTTATACACTGTATAAAGACCTAAAGTATTTTAAAAATAAAGGAAAAATAAATATTAAAAAAATTTTTACGAATTAAATTACAGGTAGTACTGATATCCATTTGAGTTCTACGAAAGAAAATGGCAATCCTTTCTTCTTTCAATTACTCAGTGGTTTTCACTTACTCTGGTTTTCCATTTAGGCTACCCCTACCTTCAGATGTGGCTCATAAAATCCTACACTATAGTGACTGACAAAAAGACTCCATCTTGCTTCAAAAACCCCTCAGGGCCAAGGTACCAATCTCAAAGCTCATGGTTTTAACATCTGGACTATCTCTTTTGCCAACTGTTCCAGTCCAGTAGGTTGTTGACCCCCCCCGACAGGCCTTCAAAACTAAATTGTGTGAGGTTCACAGGGTTTGATGCCCCAGGGAATTGTCAGTAAAGCAGTGGGATAAAACAAAGTTGAGAGAAAACCAAACTATACCATCTTCCCTGAATTCCAGATGCTACCCTGAAATCACATACTCAGTCAACCTCAGGTGAGGCTAGTACAACATGTAAACCATCCGTGGTGACTCTGAGCTTACCCAGCTGGAAGAACAGGCATCTCCCTCTCCAGCTGCCACATTAGAGCTCACTAATCAACTGAATTTCCAACTGGGGCTCTAACAAGAAACAATCAACTTTCCTTTGGGTCTCTTCCTTAATTTATTACATTAATTACTGCAACAAAGGAACTGTGTCATCTCCTCAAGTACCATACCTCTCAGCTTATATCTCCAATGGGGATCAGATAAAGACAGACTAAGAGTGCCAATTTGAGAAGATGGATCCAATTCAACAGGGCTCATCTGACCATGTGTCACCTAAGGACAGAAGAGCAAAAGTGTAGCATCTTCCAGTCCCTCAGTGTTTATAACCTGCACCTCATGAATAGTTTTATGGTCCTCACAGGCTGCTATTCTCAGAGTAAGATTATGAGGCTTGACCTGTTTCATTTCACATAAGCAAATGACACTTCCACTAGACATAATTATTCAACAGGGCTCAGGTTTAGAGCCTTGGTGTTTGTCAGTACTGCTCTGTGCCAGCATACATCTCACAATAGGCTAAACAGCATACTAAACATGTAAATAATTCAGTCCCAACCTTATAGGGATTCATTGGTGGAACTGGTTCACAGAGAAAACCCTTACCAAGGCCTATGTATAAGCAGAAGGCAAAGATCATCTAAAGTAAACAATAAAGCTCTACCATCCCCTCTCCCCTAAAAACTAAAGGGCTATGTAGCCCTTTATAATTTAGTTCTTTTCCCCAGAGGTAAACATTCTGTACTAAAGAGAAAGAGGTGATGTCAGATTCTCAAGAAAAAAGTGAATAGTGGAGTTAGCTTAGGAATCAGGAGATCTAAGAAATTGGCCCTCCACACAGAACGGTTGTGGCAGAGCTTTTCTCACCTCTAAAACAGGGAATAATATGGGTCAAGTTCATAGGAATGGGGGAAAGGAAAAAACCTAAGCAGGGACTTCCCTGGGGGCACAGTGGATAAGACTCTGCGCTCCCAATGCCGGGGGCCCAGGTTCGATCCCTTGTCAGGGAACTAGATCCCACATGCATGCCGCAACTAAGAGTTCGCATGCCACAACTAAGGAGCCCATGTGCCACAACTAAGGAGCCCTGGAGCTAAGGAGCCTGCCTGCCGAAACTAAGGAGTCCATGTGGTGCAACTAAGACCCAGTACAACCAAATAAAATAAATACATAAATAAATATTTTAAAACAAAACAAAACAAAACAAACCTAAGCACTTTTCAGGAAACATGAGGAATTACCTTCATTTTTATATTCTAGACCTCACCTCCCTTCCTAAGTCTCTTACTTAACTACTATCCTATAGTAACTCTAAAAAGCACACAAAGAAAACTTCTCTATCAAAAGATAGTATCTAGGGGCTTCCCTGGCAGTCCAGTGGTTAAGGCTCCGTGCTTCCACTGTGCACAGGTTTGTTCCCTGGTCGGGGAACTAAGATCCCACATGCTGCGTGGGGCGGCCAAAAGAACAAAAGATACTATCTACACTGTTAGACTAACCATAAAAAATGGTGGAATTCGCACACACATCCCTTAGGATATCTAAGCCAGATTGACTTCTCCAGCCTCATCTCATGGCCACACTCTGTCCTCTGCACCCCATTCCCACCTTACTGCCTTTTGGCATTTACCTCAAACATTCCCTGCTCACATCCTACCTCCCAGTGCGTGTGATGATTTGATTAACATTTGTTTCCTCCACTGGACTGCACGCATCCTGAGGGCAAGGGGCTGTATCTCTTTTGCTCACCATTGTATCCTAATAACAGTGTTTATGTCACAGTGCTCCCTCAATAAATATTCTGGTCAATAAATGAGTGAATGAACACTGCTTTCCTCAATGGGCAGAATCATAACACTGCCAAGGCTGCCATTTCTCATCTCCATTCTTACTTGAGCTTGATTTGTCACTAGTTATAAGCTGTCTCAATTACCTAACAGTCTTCAAACTTACTAGAACAGAGTGTGGATTCCTCTTTCTTCTAAGATACAGATAAAGGATACAGATTTACCAAGAGTTTAGGGGAAAAGTAAGAAAACAATCCAGTCCCCACCTTTCTTAAAAAATGCCTAACTGCTCTGGAGTATTCTCAGCCTTCAGTCTCATCCATGCATAGCTGCTACCTAAAACAGGGCTAGCCGACAAATCAGGAGTTCTGGATATAACCAATCCCTTGGAAGCCTTGTACTTAAATGTATGATACATTCTATCAGACTTAAAACGCTCAGTTAGCACATTTTAAACATCTATGAATCAAAGGTGACAGAAGTCAGAAAAGTGGTCATGTCTGGGAGGAGGTGACTGAGTGGAGAGAAGCATGAGGGAACCTTGTGGGTGCTGGAAGTGTTCTATTATCTTGAGCTGGATGGTAGTTATATGGCTATATACACATGTAGAAACTGTGTTGTACACTTAAGATTGGTGTACTTTATGCACTTTATCATATGCACATTATATTTAAAAAAAAGGTAAAACAGTAAACACCTATGAATAAAAGGACTGTACTACTGGATCATGGTCCTGGTCATAAAATAGCATTTTATGTGATCATGGTAAAAGAGATTCACGCCATCAATCCCCACAGGATAGTTAGGGGGATGGAAAGAAGGGAGGGAGGGAGGGAGGGAGGGAAGGAAGGAAGGAAGGAAGGAAGGAAGGAAGGAAGGAAGGAAGGAAGGAAGGAAGGAAGGAAGGAAGGATGGAAGGAAGGAAGGAAGGGAACTACATTTAAGGATTACCATGTGTTTGACTATATTGTGAGGAAATTTATAGATCTGTTGGAGAGTCTGAAAGAATTAATAACAACAAACCAAAAACAGTGAGGTACTTAATGATATTAAATCCTGGAAAAAAACATAAGTTGTATAAGAAAACATAACAGGGGACTTCCCTGGTGGTCCAATGGTAAAGAATCCGCCTTCCAGTGCAGGGGACGCGGGTTTGATCCCTGGTCGGGGAACTAAGATCCCACATGCTGTGGGGCAACTAAGCCCGTGCGCCACAACTACTGAGCTCACGCGCCTCAACTAGAGAGCCTGCATGCCGCAAACTACAGAGTCCACGTGCCCTGGAGCCTGCGCACCACACTAGAGAAGAGAAAAAACCCATACGCCACAACTAGAGAAGAGAAAACCCGCATGCCAGAACTAGAGAGAAGCCCGCACGCCACAACTAGAGAGAAGCCCGCGCACCGCAACAAAAGATCCAGCATGCTGCAATGAAAGATCCCACGTGCCGCAACTAAGACCCGATGCAGCCAAACTAAAATGTAAAAAACCAAACAAACATAATAGTAGTATACTAAATGGTTCAATAATAAATATTTACTTAACACAATAAATAATGGATACTGATGAAACCAAACATTTGACTTGCTAAGAAGGGGAGGGCAATAAGAGTGTATATTATTTATTACTTAGAAATACGGGAGTAAATACAAGAAAAAGACTGAAAATTTTAAAGCAGGTGCCCAGTGGGAGTGAGACTTGGTGATGGGAAGGGGTAAACACTGGATTACTGATTTTCATTAAAAGCCATACGACTATTTGATTTTTAATATAAAGTTCATGGGAAGACAAAAACAAAAAAGTACATGTATTAATCTGATAAATAAAACATTTTAAAATAACTTTATATGGTTATTATAGTTCCATATAATTAATTAAAAAGAAATAGATGCAAAGTTCTAAGAGAGCATAAAGCAATTCCTATTCAGACAGAGACTGTATATTTAATTTTATTTTTCATTTGTAACATTCAAATATTTTAGTTTCATTGTAATAGGTATTTCCTGTCCATCAATGGACACTGATTTTTAAAGGGGTCATTACTCCATTACAATAAAAACAGTAAACTGGAATGCTGAAAAAATAAATTAAAAAATAAAATAATTTTATAAAAGTTAAGGATACACTCCCCCAAATATTCCTGGATCCCCTTGACAGGTTATTATAAAATATATTAATCTAATAATTTATCAAAAATCTTATGAGATAGGAAGAGGGGTAGCAGAAGTGAGGCAGGTGTGGCTATAAAAGGGCAATGTGAGGTACCTTGGTGGTGATGGAACTGTTCTGTATCTTGACTGGTGGTAATAAAATTGCATAGGACTAAATATACACACTCATAAATGGGTACAAGTAAAACTGGGGAAATGTGAACAAGCTGGGTGGATTGTATCAATGTCAATATCTGGTTGTGACACTGTACTATACTTGCATGACGTTACCACTTGGGGAAACTGGGTAAAGGGTACAAGGGATTCCTTTGTATTATGCTTACAACTGCATGAGACTCCTACAATTATCTTAAAATAAGAAGTTTTAATTTAAAAAAAACACAAGAAAACCTTCTAGACCCCTTATTTTTTTTTGCGGTATGCGGGCCTCTCACTGCTGTGGCCTCTCCCGCTGCGGAGCACAGTCTCCGGACACGCAGGCTCAGCTGCCATGGCTCACGGGCCCAGCCGCTCTGCGGCATGTGGGATCTTCCTGGACCAGGGCACGAACCTGTGCCCCCTGCATCGGCAGGCGGACTCTCAACCACTGCGCCACCAGGGAAGCCCTAGACCCTTTTTTAAATTTCTACTACCTCTAGTGTTAACAAATTTTATTTATTTACTATTGATAAGAGCAACCCAATAATTAAGCTAAATTCATTTCTAATTTGAAAAGGTGCTCTCTATCCAATACAGGATCCTAAGAACTGGTGAACAAGTCTATATGTTCTTCTCATCGCCTGATAGGGTTTGACAATACTCCCTCTGTCTTTAAAAGCTGAAGATTTTTTTTTTCATTTTACATGTCTTCATTTAAGCTTTCATCTCATTTGGTCACCAGTTCTTCATCTCATTTGGTCACCCCATATTTCTTAGGGATGCAAAGAATGCACAGTAACACAAACAAAGACAAACCTTGGTTTTGTATAGAGGGAAGTTTATTTTTATCTTTCTTTAGTTCTCTTCCTAATAACGCCTACCATTTCCCTGGCAGCACACTGAGCTAATTTTTTGAGGGATAGCTTACCAAGATTTCTAGTCTCCTTTGGGGGCTATAATTGTTAGCTAGAAGTTACTCATGCTAACAAAGTGGTTTGGACTTTCTGCCTTTTATTTATTTATTTATTTTTTGGCTGCATTAGGTCTTCGTTGCTGTGCACAGGCTTTCTCCAGTTGCGGCAAGCGGGGGTTACTCTTCATTGCGGTGCGTGGGCTTCTCATTGTGGTGGCTTCTCTTGTTGTAGAGCACCGGCTCTAGGTGCGCAGACTCAGTAGTTGTGGCTCGTGGGCTCTAGAGTGCAGGCTCAAAAGTTGTGGTGCATGGACTTAGTTGCTCCATGGCATGTAGGATCTTCCCAGACCAGGGCTCGAACCCGTGTCCCCTGCATTGGCAAGCAGGTTCTTAACCACTGCACCACCAGGGAAGTCCCCTGGACTTTCTGCCTCTTTTAAATGTAATACTATGCACACTGAAGCTCATCTTCTAGTTTTCATTCCCCACACACAGCCAAGATATTTCGGAAGTATAATCTTGAACAATTTGGGAACCTAAGTACTTGAAAGAGCTTAATGTCAAGAGAAAACCTGAATGTGTCACTTTTGTAAAACATTTATTAAAACGTCAAATAAAATGAGTGTCACTACTTAAACCCTTCCACCTAGAAGAACTTATCAAGATGGTTTCTGGAGGTAAAGTCATGAGAAACCAGCACAGTACAATGGAAACGAAACAAAACAAAACAAAGGAGGAGGTAGCAAAAGCTCAAGTCTACTCTTTATTCCCCCTTAGATGTGTAAGAATCTTGGGCAAGTCACTGCACTTATTTGAGCCTCAGTTATTTCACCTATAAAAAGCTGAGATAATTAGTACACCATACACAGTTTAATACTCTCAGTAGAAACTGGAACAGCACCCTGACAAGAAACTCATTAATATTCTTAAAACAAAATGAATAAATATTTACTTGAAATAGAACAACCACCAAAAAAGGTTATAAATAGCCTCATTAGCTGAAGTCAGGTTTGTGCCTACCTTACAAAAAATCTTTCAGCTTTCAGAACTTTGGGGTTTTAGAACGGCAGAGAAGAGACTGTGGACCTACACAGAAGTGTTTACTGTCAGAAAGTCAGTTTGCTAATGCACAACAAAACATTTTCTCCCTTTCCAAGACTAAAGTTTTTAAATAGCCTTTGGCCTGACTTTAACAAAAAGTCTTTTAAAACTAAACAGTGTCAGGACTTCCCTGCTGGCCCAGTGGTTAAGACTCTGCGCTCCCAATGCAGGAGGCCTGGGTTCGATCCCTTGTCAGGGAACTAGATCCCACAAGCTGCAACGAAGATCCCGCATGCCGCAACTAAGACCCGGCACAGCCAAATAAATAAATATTTTAAAAAAAAAACCTAGGGCTTCCCTGGTGCAGTGGTTGGGAGTCTGCCTGCCGATGCAGGGGACACGGGTTTCGTGCCCCAGTCCAGGAAGATCCCACATGCCGTGGAGCGGCTGGGCCCGTGAGCCATGGCCGCTGAGCCTGCCCGTCCAGAGCCTGTGCTCCACAACGGGAGAGGCCACAACAGTGAGAGGTCCGCGTACCGCAAAAAAAAAAAAAAAAACTAAACAATGTCCACTGGTAACAACTCTGTCCACACACAACTGTCAATGATTTGTCATTTGTGACTTCTCCTTATATAAACTAACCCATCGCCTTGGCCCCAGTAAATGACATGAATGATACCAAGTCATCTCAATCTTTAATTTACATTTTTCAATTTTCTAATATAGATTTTATTCCCTCCACCTCCAAACCCTTCTACGGACAGAACCACATATCTACACTAGTCCCTTAGTGTAATGACCATGCCACTTAAAACATGAAGTGATATACTTTCACTAAGAGTTACAGTTTATCCTTGAATTCTTTCTCAATTCTTGGGTAGATAGGTTTAATCTCATCAAATTTACTGATATGATCAAGAAAAGCCTAGGCAGCTAGGAAAAAAATGTATTGGAAAGACTAAATAAATATTACCATTTCTGGGATAACTCTAGGGACTTCTGTACATTTTACCGTGCTTTCTATGCATTAAAAAAGATTAATTCGTGCCCTAATTTTTTTTTAAAGTTAAGCATTTATCATCATTTGACCAGAAGCTTTAAACTGCTTGGGAAGTGGGAAAAACAGAAGTGGAAATTCTCTAACATCTTCATCCCTGAATGGATCTTTCACATCATAATCAAGCAGTCTTACAATTTTCTAGTTGCCTTTCCATTTTTAACATGTCTTCTTAAAAAAGCAAAAACAAACATAAACTCTTACCATCAGTTGAGCAAAGAGCTTAACTAATTCATCTTTTCTTCTTTCACCTAATTTCTAGGCAGCACGTGTGACTAACCACCATCACTTTGTGGGCTTCTTTGGTCTTGATTGAAAATGTTTAAAAAATTTTTTTAAAGATGCTTTTCTCCTCTCCACAACCTCTGAGACTATGCCAAGTGACCATCTGTTTTGCACAGTCCTTTTGATCCCTTGCTTTCTAATAAAATGGCTTTTAAGTCTTTAAACTTCTGGTGGGTTGTTTTTTAAAATCTTTCCACTTTTCCTACTGTACATACTTGATTGCAGCTCAATTTCTTAAAAATGAATCCCCATATGATAGATTTTATTCCTGCTCTCCCTGAAGAATGTTGAGCTTAATCAAGATTATGATTACTATTAAATAGTGTTGACCTACAGAAAAGTTTATCAATTCTTGTTTGTTCCTCAAAGCAAAATCCAGGTTATTTCTTTGCTTTATGGGATCTAAAACTGCCAACTGTGTGAAGTAGTTTATCTTACTCAAAACCACATCTTCACATTTGCTGTCAATAAAGTATTTAACTAATCTATGTATAAGTAAATAAACCCCACATTATTATTATCTGGCCTAATTCTGCAGCTTCTCCAATCTCCTTTAACAGTTTCAACTCAGCCACATTATTGTGATTAGGGCTGTGACATTCTTATTTAAGTAAGGATTTCGATCCTTATAAAAATTTAATCCCTTGCAACCTGTATCATTCCTATGAAGTGCAGAGCCTAGCAGCACCATATTTCAACAATTAGTTTCCTTCCATCAAGTATCTGAGATGTGAATTAAACCACTGTATCATTATTTTGCCTACAAAGAAAGGAGAAGGGAAAAAAATTATATGAGGATGACAGAAATGGCACTCATCATGTTTATGTAACACTTTAAAACAAATCTAATGCTTCAGATCACAAATTCAGGTAAAATATATTATAGACTTGTTGTTGGAAGAAAATGTCACTGTTATATTACCTACTCCAATGTAATCTTGTTAAAACTGAATTTCTTTCTTATAGGAAGGCTCCATAAGAAAAAGAATATTACCAGACACTGTCCTGCATTCCCCTCTTTGCCAGGTAGTGTTATGGAACTCATGTGAAATCCACACTGCCAGGATTTCTAGCTCTGTTAGGACTGGAAAGGCCTACTAATACAAACCACAGAAACACTACTACTAAAAAAGCAATTATCACTAGCAAAGTAAGCAACGTTAAAGCATTTTTACTAATAAAGCAAACAACTTGGTCAGTTAAACTGAAACCCTTTTAACCACTAGAGGAAAAAAACAACACACACTTGAATTAACAGACACTGGTTTTAAAGTTCATAATATCAGTAATATGTTATTGTACCACTTGAGTGTATGTGGTGAGGAAGTATGACTTCAAGTCTGATATACAGCAAATCCTGACAAAGAAAAGCAATGTGAAATCTGCCCAGAGGCTCACCTAACATTACAACCATATCTGCCTAAAAGTTAACAGATTTTTCTTAGCATCAACCCCAAGTTCATTGAGAACCTTTATTCTAAAATTTTATATCAAAATAGCACATTTTTTCAGAATGGCAAATAGGTCTCCTTGTGCACTGCAACTGCACAAGATGATGATATAAATAACTAAAAATAGAGTGTACAGGTATCCTGCACCTCTCAGCTACCTCAAATAGCATACAATATAACAAACGTGCTGAGAGCTTGATGTCCGTAAGCTGCATTCTACACAACCCAAGGACAGAAATAAGACATCTCTCATATGTTAGGTAGGAATTTTAGGTTGGAGCCAATTACCAAAACGGCCTAAGGGATTTCTGTTTCCTATCAGCTTAAAGTAAAGAAAAAGGGAAGAGGCAACAGGAAAAATAATGAAGTAGTAAAGAGCAAGCAAGGAAACTATAAGAAAATTTACAAAACACAAGTCAAACAAGAGAGCATCTAGACATCATAAGACATCTTCATCCTCAGGCTAATGAATTAGGTACTAAGACTTCCAGAACATAGCTAGCTATGCATTGAAAGGAAGTCGAAATACCACAAACCTTAAAATTCAATTTTTAGGCTGGGAGCAAAGTGTACAGTCCCTGAAAACTTATTTTTAATGAGCTACCCCAAACAAAGTTGCTGAGGTCTCACTAGAAGAGGGAAGGTCATGATAATGGGCTTTTCCCGCTGAGGAAGGAGAAAACTCAGAGGCCTAACTCACCCATTACTCTAGGCACCCAAGGGCCAATCAACAGAAGAGTAAATCCCACTCCTCAGGAAACTGGCTACAAGGCCTCCAGTTCTACCCTTGGTGTCTTCCAGACATGACTGCAGTTTTCACCATGATTAACTTCCAGGAATGCCAGCCAGGGAAGCAGCCAAGAAAAAAGAACATTTTTCCGCCTCACTGTCAGCTAGACCCTTTGGAACAACTGCAGACAGTGCCTCTATCTCTCTTCTGGGCAGAAAAGTATTCAGCACCCTGGGGGAAGTGCCTAACAAACCAGTAACACACTACCACCACAATTCTCAAAGATGTCTACTCTGACCACCTTATTTAAAGCTGCAACCTAGGGCTTCCCTGGTGGCGCAGTGGTTGAGAGTCCGCCTGCCAATGCAGGGGACACGGGTTTGTGCCCTGGTCCGGGAAGATCCCACATGTCGCGGAGCAGCTGGGCCCGTGAGCCATGGCCGCTGAGCCTGCACGTCCACAAAAAAAAAAAAAAAAAAAGCTGCAACCTTCCTACCTCCCCCACCTATCCTTCCTCCATACTCCTAATCTCCCTTACTCTGTTCTATTTTTTCCCACATTATTTATCACTCTCTTTACACTATATAATTATTTATTATCCTTATTTATATTTCCTTTTGTTAAAAGACAAGATCCACGGGGTTGGGATTTTTTTGTCTATTTTGTTCACTGATAGATCCTAAGCAGCTAGGACAGGACCTCACATATAGCAGGAATCCAATAAATATTTATGGAACGAAGGAAGTAAATAAGAAAAACTAAAAAGACCTCTTGGAGGTCAACAATACCCAGAGGGCCCAACCATGCCTATATTCCTCTAACAGAATCAGTCTGGTTCCTGTGACTGACCTACATTGCTTCTGTCTGCCATGTACTACCTCTCCCCTTCCCCTCAAGTCTTCCATCAGCTAGGATATATGGAACCACAGTACTGCTGCAGGCACTAAAGGGCACAAATGCTTGTCCTTGAGTCTGAAGGATTTCTAAAGGCTTTCACAGTCTGTGCCTTGTTCCTAGGTTATTCAGTTTGGGATAAAATGTGTTAAATGCAAGTTACCTTAACATAAAAGAAGGTCTGAAAAAAAAAATCACAAGAAGTTTCTGTTTTCAAAAATCAAATTCCAATTCAATTCAGCAAGCATTACACATAAAGTTATATTCAAAGCACTGGGGTGGAAGCCATGGGAAACAGGAGACTCAGGTCTCTTAGGAGTTTAGAATAAGGTAGGGAAAAAAATATATTCATATATGATTAAAGTCAAGGTGTGATACAGTGCTATAACAGAGATCCCAGCAAAGAGTTAAAGAGATACAGAGGAATACAAAATCAATTCTGGAGATATAGGCGGGTGGGAAGACGAAAGTTAAGAAAGTCTTCAGGAGGGAGATGAAATTTTTTGGTAGGTTAAAGGAAGGGTCAGATTTAAAGCTGAATGCCTTGGAGCAGGGAAGGGCATTCCAACAAAAAAGAAAAGAAAAAAACTAAGGTGTTGAGACTGAAAAATGCAGGGTAAGTGGAAGGAATGGCTGGAAAAAGAGAAAGAAATAAGACTGAACGCCAGGGTTGGTCAGATCACAGAGGATCTTGAGTGCTGGCCTATATAGGCAGAAAGGAGTCCTTAAAAGTTTTCAGCAAGAAGTGAAATAATCAGAACTGTGTTTTTAAAAGTCTACACTGGGGGCTTCCCTGGTGGCGCAGTGGTTGAGAGTCTGCCTGCCAATGCAGGGGACACGGGTTCAAGCCCTGGTCTGGGAAGATCCCACATGCCGCGGAGCAACAAGGTCCGTGAGCCACAACTACTGAGCCTGTGCATCTGGATCCTGTACTCCACAACAAGAGAGGCCGCGACAGTGAGAGGCCTGTGCACCGTGATGAAGAGTGGCCCCCACTCACCACAACTAGAGAAAGCCCTCGCACAGAAACGAAGATCCAACACAGCCAAAAATAAATAAATTCATTAATTAATTAAAAGTCTACACTGGGATTCCTTGCTACATATTCTTCTAGAAATAAATTCTTTCCTTTCAAAGCACTTCAGCTCATAATCATACATTCATTAAATGATTGCTAGTTTCCTCAACTAGATGTGTAAGTCCAGAAAGGACAGAGATGATGTCTAGCCTCGCACATAAGTGCTCAATAAATACAGGCATACCTTGGGGATATTACAGGTTCGGTTCCAGACCACCACAATAAAGCAAATATCACAGTAAAGCAAGTCACACAAATTTTTTGGTTTCCCAGTGTATGTAAAAGTTATGTTTATTATATACTGTAGTCTATTAAGTGTGCAATAGCATTATGTCTTAAAAAATAATGTACATACCTTAATTTTAAAATGCTAACCATCATCTGAGCCTTCAGCAAGTCACAGTAGTAACATCAAAGATCACTGATCACAGATCACCTTAACAAATATAATAATAATGAAAAAGTTTAAAATACTGTAAGAATTAGAGAAATATTGTGACACAGAGACATGAAGTGAACAAATGTTGCTGGAAAAATGGTGCCAATAGACTTGCTCGACACAGGCTTCCCACAAACCTTTAATTTGTAAAATACGCAGTATCCGCGAAGCACAGTAAGACAAGGGATGTCTGTATTCACTAAATAAATAAATAAAAACTATAATAATATTGCAGTAGTATGTAGTATGTAATACAGAAAGAAGCATTAACCATGAGGTTACTACAATAATATACAGATGAAGGCCTGAACTAGGTCAGGTGAAAAGGTGAAGCTAAATGATAAAGTATCTAGAATGATTCAAACTTGGTGAATGATCAGATGAGGTGGTAAGGAAGAAAAAAAGAACCAAATATGAACCCAAAGTCTTGTGCCATGGCAACTGGAAGAACTGTAATGCTTAGGGGAGAAAAGGGTAAGCAAGTTTCAGAAATGATGGACTGGAGGTACATTCAAAAGCAAATACCAAGTAGAAAAACAATTTCCCCCTTCCCACTATACCTTTCAGATTCATAGACCCCATGAGCCTCACAATTCCAATTTCTCTATAGTTCCATTTCTGATACCATTCTTGCTGAGTTTCACACCAAACCTCAGAATTTGTAACTGAAGTTTACAACGGACATTCTTGAACATTCACTTCTGCTCACATGAATAAAAGTTCATCTTAACCAAACCCAAAGTGCTTACCTAGGAATGTTACTAGGAACACTCTGATAACATACCAAAAGCCCTCTGGCTTTACTCTGTACATAGAACAGAGCAGACACTGCTGCCTTACTCTATAAATACTGAACTGCAGCCTAAGAAACTACAGGTACCAACATGCAATGTTGTATCAGCATGCAGTGCAGTACCAGCAGGCAACGTGGCCTAACTGCCAGACCTGGATTTCAATCGTGGTGTGGTTTGATTTCCAAGGGTTGCATGGCACTGGTCACTTTCCAATTCAAAACCCTTCACTTGACACTTAAAAAAAAAAAAAAAATCTATCTACAAAAGCCACTTATATTTCTAATACAAATCTTTAAAAAATCTCATGCAAGTGGAACACTTCTCAAAATAACCTTTAGATTACCTGAAAATTAGTAATGTGCTACAGATGGCTGGAATAAAGCAAAACACTCCCAGGACATTTTATGAGTCCAAAATAAACAATAGTTCCTCCCACTGAATTTTTCTATTACAGACAGATGGATGTTTTAAGTACAAATTTAAGAAGAGTGAATGCTTCTTCCAATGTTCAAAGGTAGATTAAACATGTGATTTTGCCATGTTAAACACATTCCCCAAAAAGAAAGACTAAAAGACCATCATCATCTTAACATTCAATAAACAGCTGCTATTGGAAGTTCCAAATCCAAAAACTAACTGGAAAATACTGATAAAAATCCTAACTTGGGGAATTAACAACTAGGTTATACAATTTTATTCCTTTAAACTGCTTGAAAGCAAAGATTTTCTAACATCACAGTTAACCCTTGAACAACATGGGTTTGAACTGTAATTTAGGTCCACTTATATCTGGATTTTTTTCAATAAATACGTACTACAGTACTACACAACCTGCAGTTGGTTGGAACCCTGGATACTGGAAGGCCAACTGTAAAGTTATATGAGGATTTTTTACTTCCCTGGGGGAGGGGGGGTGCCCCAACCGCTGTGTTGTTCAAGGGTCAACTGTACTACCAATTTCAAAGTTCCTAAAGTCACCCATCAACTTTAATTTGCTCAGTCCCTTTTAGGGGGTATTTCAGAGATCCCCCTTGTTGCTCAAACTGCCAGATTTTGCTTTTTTTTTTTTTTTTTTTTTGCGGTACGCGGGCCTCTCACTGTTGTGGCCTCTCCCACTGAGGAGCACAGGCTCCAGACACGCAGGCTCAGTGGCCATGGCTCACGGGCCTAGCCGCTCCACGGCATATGGGATCTTTCCGGACCGGGGCACGAACCCGTGTCCCCTGCATCGGCAGGCGGACTCTCAACCACTGCGCCACCAGGGAAGCCCCAGATTTTGCATTTTGATCATTAAAAATAACACTTTTATTTTGTAAACAAAACAGTGGGCAACTCTTATTTAATCCCAAGAAGTTAATTCAAAGTAGGTTTTCCACTAACTGGACAAAAATGAAAAAATGCCCAACCCACCTCCAAAATCAGTCCCTTGGCTCAAGATTTCAGATATAAGAGATTTAAAGATCTTAGATTACTGACTGAATACACAAAATTACTTCTTAATGATATCAGGCAAATCCTTTCAGGTTTGATTTCTTTCTCCCAAGCTGAGGTTCTTTTTGTACAGCTTTCTGATCCCCACTCCTACGGCTTGAGAAGGCTAGAAAAAGGTATATTTGACAAACTGGTGAACCTGCAGAATGAAGGTACAAGACTCTCCAAAAGAAGATAACTTCATTAAAAAAAAGGCACAGCATAAACTTTATAAACATATCAAACAGGAGTGAGAGTCAAGCCCCCAGGAACTAAGGCTGCACTTATTTGCCCTTCTGAATACTGACACAATAATAAAAAACTGCCCACTTATGTCAACCATCAATCATTTTTGTCCCATTCTTTCATCATAATCTTGATAGCATAAAATTCAACACTATATGGAGCCTTTAGAGATGATCATGTCTAATATGCTCACTTTACAGATAAGGAAAATGAAAACATAGGAGTGACTAGCACAAGTCACGGCTAGTCAGAGGCGAAACAGTGATCAGGATCTGGGCTTTATGACTCGCAATTCTGTGCTTTTTCCTCTATGCTTTGAAAAGCTATATTAGCAAATAAACATTTTACACTATTAAATCAGAAAATAACTAACTGTAACTAAGCCACACAAAAATAAAATTCATCCATCTAAAGAGAACAAAGGGTTAGAATAGGAAGTACCCCAATTCAAACAGAAAGAAGGAGCATTTGTTCATACAGTACAGGGCTTTCTTAAGGGCACAACCTCGCACATATTTTCTGAGCCATTTTATTAATTACCACCTGCTCGGACTTGTGTCCTGTGCTCCATCAAATGCAACTCCTTAAGAGAATGCCACACTGACTCTTGTGGCAAAGGTCTGAAAAGTGGTAACTTCTGGCATAGATAACTTGATGGTACAAAAGGAACCCACAAACGTGGTGCCAACAATCAAGAGGAGAGGACTGGGGGCTTCCCTGGGCACAGTGGTTAAGAGTCTGCCTGCCTATGCAGGGGACACGGGTTTGAGCCCTGGTCCAGGAGGATCCCACATGCCGCGGGGCAACTAAGCCTGTGCGCCACAACTACTGAGCCTGCGCTCTAGAGCCCGGGAGCCACAACTGCTGAGCCCGCGTGCTGCGACTACCGAAGCCCGCATGCCTAGAGCCCGTGCTCCGCAATGAGAAGCCCCGCACGGCAACAAAGACCCAACTCAACCAAAAATAAATAAATTAATTAATTAATTTAAAAAAAAAAAGAAGAAGAGAGGACTAAAGTTGAAGAGGGTGGAGATTTTGCTGGGAGCAAGTAATCCTGAAAATGGGATAAGAATAAAAATCCAAGGGAGCAACGCTGGCCTGACACTAATGACCAGAGAGCACAATAAAAAGAAGGCAGTTTCAGAGCTTGCCTGGCATCAGACAGCTCTCACCTGCAAAAGAAAGAAAGAAAAAATTCTCACAGAGACAAGAGAAAGATCGCAGGTTTGGTCCTGAGTGATGGATTAGATATGACCTAATAGGTATTTGCCATCTCTTATTTCTGGGACTCTGATCCAAGAACAAACAGCAAGAGAACCATGAAAAATCAGCCCTGTTGGATCTGGAGTTCTGCCTTGACAAGATATAAAGCTCATTCATAGATCTGACTGTGCTCATGAGACTGCAGTTCAACTCCTGCTGCTAGAGCAAGGGGAGGGGGAAGGAAGATAGAAAGGGGTGAGTGGGAAGGAGGTGGAAGATCTGGGTTGTGACTATAATAGCTACAGTAATTAGAGTGTTTCCAGGCTGCTAGGGAAGTCTTCAGAGCAGAGAATGTGGATGGGAGATGGGGGAGGGGGAAAAACATGAGGAAGCAAACTACTGAGAATGCTAGGAAAATACATGGTGGTTTGTGAACAGTTTAAAACAAATAGCTGCGATGGCTTCATATGGGGAAATAAAGAAGTTTATATTTTTTCCCAGAAGTGAATATTATACAAATGACTGCTAGGCTCCTACTTAAAGCTAGGTTGCAAACTAGGTTTAAACAGATTCTTGCAAATGTCCCTGTCTCTGTAGTGGTCCACTGGCCCTGGCCTCAGTCACACTGTTTGCCTCCCTTTTCCCTAAATCAATCAAAAAACTCAATCTATCTATCCATCCAGACAGCCAGCCATCTACCTAAATCTCTGTCTCAATCTCTCTGACAGATCAGAGCCTTCACTTCACTTGGAAAAGGGATTTCTCAATTCCAAAACATTTAAAGTCACTTCTTTGCTGTCAATCAACTGTTAATTAATACACTGTGAATTCAATTAGATTGTGTGTATGTGTGTGCCTGCGTGTGTTTCAAGCACACAGCTTGTCAGCCCAACACAGAAAATCACTGGAGGACACTAAAGAAGTCACAAAATAAACACCAAGTTGCTTGTTTATAAATTTTAGGCTCTACGCCACTGCCTACTATAGTGGCATGATCATGTGAAAGAAAAATAAAATGATATTAACAGACGATGATGATAACCTAGAAGGAAAATCTGGGAATTTGCAGAAAACCTCAAAATAGAAAGTCCTCCTCCAAGTTACAGGAAATGCTATACTTGTTTTTAAGATAAACATTTAGTTGAGATACTTCCTTAGCATGATTTGGCCCTCTGATGATGACTTGATTCTAACAGTGATGTTAATCTCAAAGCCAGAAAAAAAAGAGTTATACAGGTGCTGGGAGAAACTAAAAATGGAATAAAACGAACAACAGAAGAGGTGCAAACTTCATGTGGAGAATTACATTCATAAAATAAAAACACATGTGAAAGTCTTGAGTAAGATATGTCAGGTAGACTTAACACAAAAAGTCAATTACATCCTTTGCACCTGGGTATCCTCCCAGCAGCTAAATCCTTTTCACTACCCTAAAAACAAAGAATTTTCTCCTTCCCTATCCCCCTAATAAACAAGTGCTAGAAACACTGAATTACTATTATTCCCTTCCCATTCATAGGGCATAAAGCCAGAACTCACAGAAATATAATAGGGCCGTCTAGGACCATGTCTAAGGCAAGCTACTCAGTAATTTAAAAGAAACACAGAGAAAAGGAAGAATCTCTTTTCTCTATTCCATTATTATCTCACTAACAAACCAGTATCAGGCATTAAGAAACGTGAAACAAAGAAGAATTTCACACATATGAACTGAACCTAAACCACAGAAGACCAAGTATTTTCTTGTCACTGTGGCATGTGATTCTTTAACCACCTGCTCAATAATCCCTCTGCAACTGCACAGCTGCTGCCAATTCCACATGCCCAGCTAGGCAGATGCTTTGGTGAATTACCTGTTCCTTAGTGAAAACAGTCCTTCACTGACACTTAGTGGGCCCTGAACCTGCCAATCAGCATCGCCTCTCTTCGTTTTGTCTGTCATTGCCAACTTTTATGAGATATCACGAAGGCATATTTAGTACACTACGTGATTTTGTATTTTGCAGGGTTGTTGTTGTTTTTTTTTAAAGGAATCTGATATTTAAAAATCAGGCAGAAGAGAGAATTCAGCTGCTTAAAAGAAAATTTGCCGCACAACATAAGGCTGCCTCATCTCAGAGTGGCCCCATCTGTCTGGCAGTATTCCCATCCATGACCAGTTTCCACAAGGGAAATAACAATTGCTTAGCTACCTATGGAGCAGGAGAAAGTGGCACTAGAAGGTTCTATAGTACCTGGCAGTGATGAGAGAGAAAACAGAGTGTGAACTTCTAGAGACCACACATCATTCCTGTACTTATTAAGTCTCCACGGCTGAGCCCAGGCAGTAGTGTTCTGAGTCAAATAAGTAAGGAGTGGCACTTCCACTTGACAGAGCAATCAGTAAACCCCTCAACAAATTATCCTGTTCCAGTCATTTAGTTGCTATATGTTAATTGCAGCATAATTACTACCAGGAGCCAAAATTATGCTTCCATATCCTCACACAAAATAAGCAATAATCTGTCCAGCTATCTAGACCTCTCACAAGGAAACATTTTCTAACAAGAAGCTGGGGGAAAAATATCCAAAGTGCTCTCTGAAATATGGTCACAGTCAGAAGACTTATAAGACTCCTTGTGGCAAGGGCCCAATTCTGAAACCACTAAATCTAATCAGGGCAAATTTAATCTGAGGCTTCTGCCTTCACTGTCACCTGACAGGATTAAGAAATGAATGCCAACAGCCCAAGAGCAAAAAGCTTTGGACTCAGTTTAGCTGAGACTTCACTCAGAGACCTAGGACATATAGTTGGAAACAGTCTAAAGACAGACAACACCTCTAGTAAGACCTTAAGACAGTTCGGTCATCAAGAAACATAAAGGTCAGAACAACCTGTTCCCTCCTAACAAAGCCCAACACCTAAGTGGCAAGCCATCATTTTTAAGAAACTCATTGAAAGAGAAAAGGGAGGCAACGTGGTCAGACTTAGGGCCTCAGAAAGACCTTTACCACAACCAAAGGCTAAAGTTCCTCTTCAACAACACTCTATAGGAAATGGCTGGCTATTGTGTACAGTGTATATTGTATACAACTGTCCTCCCACAATGAGCTTGATTTCTAATCTCTGTTCAAAGAAAAGTTTTCTTTAATGTCCTAAAGGAAAACCTCATTTCTAGCCCCCAATAATTCTTTACCCAACTAATAGTACCTAAATGCTATTTGGGCACTTCTATGAGGTAAATGCAAGGGCAGGGTTCCTTCTAGCTTGTTCTCATCCTTCTCTCATTAGTAACTCCCAAGATCTCAAATGATTTTTTTTTTAATGTTCATCTCTTTGGCAAACTTCTCCCTAACACAGAAGCACACATGGATTTTCTACACAATGAACAAGTCACCTCCTTTCATCTGAATTAAAATGAAGATAAAAAGGAAAGTTGTTTCGTTTCCCCAGCCCTTGCCCAGATAGGCAAATTCTGTGGCTTTTTTGTCGTGCAATTATTCTGACCAGGAAGTCACCATTAAAAAGGTACTTGGTCCTTGAGTCCCTATCTTAACCCTGCACAGGTTTTTAGTGGTATTCCTAAACGAGTAAACAAAAATCTTTGTGTGTGTCCCATCTCTATAAAAAGGATTAAATATGCTGGCTCAAACAAGAGTAAAACCCTCCCCTTGGAGTCTTCTTCCTTAAAAGTCTGACACAAACATCAGGGTTGGGCCTCCCAGCCACTCTTCCTCCTCAACTTAGTACAGGCTAGCCAAAGAGGCAGGCACAACATGGCTGGCATTCCCTATTCTTCTGAAAAATGTGTGCCAATGAGCTCTGCATTGTTCCTCACTCAAAAAGAAGAGCCCTTCTGTCTGGCCTCCTCCAATGGCAAGCCCCAGTCTGGAAAAGGAAGAAAATGGCACTGAGGAGCCTGGGAGATGGAGCATATCCAAAGCTCTCAGACAAGACTTGAACCTATGACCTTCACTGTGTACACAATAGGCGGGTGAGAGGGACCGGTTTATCTCTGCAGCAGCAGTTCTCAGCCCTGGGGTAGCAGTCCCGATAAAATGACACGACTATTGTGTGTGGCAGCAGAACAGTCATCTCCTCACAACAGCCTAAACCAGCACTCCCTCCCCCAAGACAAAGCAGCAGGGGTGAAATTAACTCAAGGCTGCAGAGCAAAGCCTCATACAGAAAAGAGAGGCCTGTAGGGGATTGAGGACTCTCCTGAACCCCTAGGGCTCTGGACACATGGCTGGAAACAGACAGGCTTTCTTCCCCATCTTTCCCACTCTCATTTAGATTGGAAGCTGTTTCTTAGAGAATTTAATCATCTGTGATTTGTTCAGAAATATTCCCCCTGAAGGGCTCTGATCTCTCCACCCTGTGTGAGCCTAATTCCTAGAACCTGAAATGACTGTTTGCTGCTGCCTGTTTCACAAACACACATTAATTGGTCAGATGTGTCTCCTCCTCCTCAACCCCAGAGGGAGGAAGGAGAATCTGAGCAAAGCACAGAGATGATCCAACCGTAATTACACATAAAGGGAAAAGAGGGCAGCATGGGTTTTCCAAACAGGACAGGGTCACAAACCCTCCCGGGGGTACTAGGATAGCAGTTAAGGCCAGGCCCAGGAATCCCTCCATCTTGAAGAAAAGGACAGGAGTAAATGTGACCTGAAGACTGGAAGGAGTACACACCCACAACCTACTTACTGCACATTCCCGGCCACCTTGCTCCCCCCTCCTGGGCTGCGCACACGTCCTGCTCCCAGACCCTCGCCCTGAACCCCCCTAACTCCCTGACTAGCTCCAGTCGCCCTGGGCCCCCTCAAGATACCCAGACTCGCCTTTGAAACTCTCTGGCCTGTCCCCACAACCTGGCCAGACCCTAATCCCCTCTGGGGCACCCCTACCCTCAGCCGGAACCGGCCCTGGCCGCGCTTTGAACTTCACCCCGCGCCCCTCGACGCCCCCTCCCCCACCCGCGCAACGACACCCCCACCACCCGCGCCATACACACCTTCCCCCTCGCTCCGCCCCGGCCTCGCAACCCCCACTTCCTCTGTCAGGCGCCGCTACCCCTGGCCCCCTCGGCGCCGCCGCCTCTTTCCTCCCCCAACCCCGGCTCCACACAAAGCTCCGGACTCACCGCGCGGCCGGTCCCGGGAGCCGCCACCTCCGCCCGCCCGGGCCCCGGGCCGTCGAGCCGCCGCTGCTACGGGGCCCAGGCCGCCATCCGTTCCCGCGGCCCCTCCCCCCCACCCCACCCCGCCTCGCCTCGTCTCCGGCTCTCCGCCCCCTCCTCGCGCCGCTCCGCCCCGCCCGCCGGTGCCGCTGTGTCCGGGGCCGCGGGTCCCTCCGCCGCCGCCGCCGCCGCGATCCGGGACAACCAGGGCCGCCCGCAAGACCCGGACACTGGACTACCGGGCCCTCGGATCCGGATCTCGGGCTGGTGTGCCGTCTGGAGCGGTAGAGCGCAGGGGAAACCCGGAATCTGGATGGACGAACCAAATCCTGGGTCTCGGAACGCGCGGTCACACGGAGCCCGGATTAGAGACTCGGGGCCCGGATTAGAGACTCGGAGCTCTGGGAATGCTGGAAAACCCGGCGAGCCGGTTAAAACAGAGATAAACTCGAAGAAACCTGGATTGGAGAGCTCGAACCTAACGCTCTCTCCTCGTGGAAAGAACTCTCGCTGGACCAGACTTCCTCGCAGAGAGGTCTCTGGGGAAGTATCATACCTTAAATGCGGAAGACATCAATTCTGTAGGTGTCCAACCCGGGGGAGAGGAAAGGGTCACAAGGGGTCGGAACGTGAACATCCACAAAGAACAGAAGAGCAAGCACAGCTCATCGTGTTTCACCCATTTTATCCCTTGGTTCAGCAAAGTATCAATCCCCTAATTTTTTATCCTTTGTTCTCCAATTTCTTTTGTAGGATTACCACTAGTTTTCCTCCTAAAAGTACCTATTTCTAATCCTTCTAATATAACTTTTCACCTCACCACCCCATATCACCAAATCTTGTTGCCTTTTATTATCTAAAAGTCCTACGGTTCTTTTCCAACCCACCATTCCAACTATTGTAACTTTTATCTTATCTGCTATTCATCTGATTGCCCAGCACTCTATCTAGTAGGCATCCTGTCCTTGTTTAAGTGAACCCTCCCACTCACCTCTCACTCATGAAACTTATCATACTTTTCACCACCTCTTCCCTAAAACGTCCACCCCCTTCCCTTGCGAAAAGAAATTTATCTTAATTCTCAAGTCTTAGCCTCAATTATGTCCTTGACCATCTTAGCTCTGCAGGGTTTTTTTGGCTGCGCAGCATGTGTGATCTTAGTTTCCTGACCAGGGATCAAACCTGTGCCCCCTGCAGTGGAAGTGCAGAGTCCTAACCACTGAACCGCCAGGGAATTCCCAGCTCTGCAGTTTTTATCTTTCCTTTCCCTTACCCTGAGGCATCCTTCAACAGTGCCATTCAAGAGAGTATGTGACTTGGGGATACAGCCAGGTCATAAAATCCCTTTATATCTCCAAATACACATGCAAAAGGTGTGTGTGTGTGTGTGTGTGTGTGTGTGTGTGTGTGTCAGGGGGTGATGGCTAAAGATGAACACTAAGCCTATCTGGCCTAGGAAAAATAATCTCCCCTTGATCCACCCATATTCAGCTTGTTCTAGGACCGTACAAGAACAAAACTGACCCCAGGTGACAGAAGATCTCTAATCTGTACTGGACGATGTTACAAGCGAGGATTCAGCTACTTGCAGGCAGACAAAGAGAAGGGTTTAGAGACTTAGGTATGAATTAAAGGTTAACACTTGAGTAGTCATCTTCTACTGAAGAGCATGACTCTACCACTGAAAAAGACTGGACTGCAAAAATGGGGAACAAAGCAAACATTCCTACAGTGAACTTCAATTTTTAGACAGAAATTTTTCAAGCCTAGAAGAACCATTAAAAATTTTCAAGCAATTGATGTCCTATACAGTAAAAGAATCTTAAGCTTTGACTTCTTATTCCTCTAGACCAGGGTTTGGCAAAATATGGCCCACAGGTCAAATCAGGTGCAGTGCCTGTTTTGGTATGTCCCATGAACTAAGAATAAGAATGGCTTTTACATTTTTGGATGGCTGAAAAATAATCAAAAGAAGACTATTTTGTGATGTGAAAATTATATTAATATATTAATTCAAATTTCAGCGCCCATAAAAAAAGTTTTACTGGCTCATAGCCATGCTCATTCACCTACGTATTATCTATGGATTCATTTCACTTGCACTGCAACAGCAGAGTTAAATAGTTGTAACAGGGACCATATGGCCTGGAAAGCCTAAAATAGTTGCTGTCTGGCCCTTTACAGAAAAAGTGTGCTGACCCCTGCTCTGAACAAGCAGTGTCTGATAGAACTTTTTGCAATGATGGAAATATGCTATTCTTGAGCTGTCCAATTCAGAAGTCACTAGTTATATGTAGTTATGTGAACACCTGAAATATGGTACTGTGACTGAAGAAATGAATCTTAATTTCACTTAATTTAAATAATCATATGTGTCTAGTGGCTACTATATTAGACAGCACAGCTCTAGACGCTCCTCAAATCTCATATATTGACATTTTTGGCCCCTTGTCCCAACATCTCACTCCCTTCCTGTGACACATCTACACATTCTCAGTTGCCCTCTCTGCCCCACCTTATCTACCTGACCCCAAGTCAGGGTACAATATTTACTAGGTTTTCTTTCTAGACTCTTCATTGTCACAACAGAAATCTAATCAGTCTACCAGGTTTCACCGCATGAATTAACCCACATTATGTGCACACACATAAATGGACACACATTTACACAAGTTTCTTTGTGTCAGAGGATGGCACTGTGGCTATGTTCTTTCTTCTCTGCATGAGAGAATTAGAAAGCCCTCCACATGCAAGATTCCTTGATGCTGCTGGAGCCTGTGATATGGATCACCTCCCTCCAAACACATTCACAGAAGCTGAGAACAGCAGATGTGCACTTGCTATTTGAATCTCAAGGAAAAAAAATCCTTCATCACAGGACTTTCTTTCCTGCCCTCCGAGGCCTAATAAACTGAAGTTAGCTGATTTTTCTAGTTTAATAGATGCTTGCTTTTTTACTGGCCTTGTCTAACTGGGCAAGAGAACAACCCCAATACTGTCTCTATCTTGGCTAGGAGCTCTAGTAAAAGCATAAAAAAAAAAAAAAAAAACTTACCAAACGAAATGAAATCCACATAAATGGTCTTCAGTAGAGACAGTAGTTAAAATGGAAAGAGATTAGGGTTATAACTCATAAAAAGCCATAACTTTGTAATTATTTGTAAAAGCAATCTTTATAGTCAATTTTTATACCTACTCCCTAGGAAAAAACGGGTTTCTGTAAACTTCCAGCTTAAAAAGAAAAAAAGGGACACCTAGTTTTCTTTCTCCAGATTAGCTATAGCAAGCAAACACCACCCCACCCCACCCCTACTCCATTCCAAACATCTATCTGCAAGGCCAAAGCCTCCTAAAAATCCTGGCAGAGAAAGACTCCAGTTTTATATATATCCTACTTTGAGCTTATATAATTGAGACTGTGTCCTGCCTAGAAAAACAAAAACGCTGAATCCTTTAGCCACTATACAAATTGAGAGCCAATGAACCCAACTATCCAAAGGAGGGTACAGATATTTAGGCTGTAGAAGTAAACCAGCTCAGAAATGTGGACCTTCCCTCAGGCCAAGCTGTCCCAGAGTTACAGGGTCAGTGCAAAGTGCCGTAAAGTACTGAAAGGCTACTCCTGGGTGAGTTTGTACTCGGGCTGCTAAGATTTTCCACTAGGCTTTAAATTATGCTATTCATCACTGAGCAACTGACGGCCATCTACCCCCAAGTCTCTCCCACACTTCCTCCCGGGTGTCTCCACAAATAAAAGAGAGACCTTATACCACCACCACGTGAACTGAAGAGAGTCTTTCACAGTCTAACCATGAAAAGGAGAAGTTTCCAAGTTACTCTGCCTTTACTCATGTGGCTCCAGCTGCATATTTTGGTTGCTGAGGTGGGTTTCCCATAAACTTGTAAAGTTCTCGTAAACTTTCTTATCACGGCACACAAAATGGTTGCATAACCTGAACTCTTGCATCTCCTGATGTTTTTCTTTAGGCATGCACACACAATCTATCCAGGTGGAAAAATCAATCCATACTCCTCTGTGTTCAGGCTGTCTGTCGTGCAAATAAAAAGGCAGAAAGATAAACTTTTTTTTTTTTTTTTTTTGCTCCTTAGGTTCTTCACCTCCTATCTTTCAATTTTATTTTGGTATTAAGAAAACCAGACAATTCCAGCACAGAATTCAAATTGCTACTGCTTGGTAAACTATTAACTGCATAGTGAACCCAGTGTGGCTTCATTAATAGTACTAGGGTCTGCAGAAAGCCAGAGAGAGACTTTTTTCCCCCCTAAAGAACTGCCATTGGCGTCCTTTCCAACTTTCTCTACAGAAGTTGAACAGAAAAAAAAAAAAAAAAGAATACAACATGCCTTCATCACTAGAACAAGAATTGGGTGGGTTTTGCCTGGGAATCCAGAGTGATCAGGCCCCCACAAAACCAATGCCCGGAGCTCTGCAACAAGCAGGGTTCACAGTTGAGTGAGCATCAATGCATAATGAGTGGAGGCATTTCAATGCAAATAAATGCTGAATATGAAGGATTAAAGAAAGGGGAAATTAATCTTTTTCATAACACAGGGCACTTTTTTCTCTCCCTTGCGCTCTCTTTTTTAAGTCATGCACACAACTGCTGGAGGGAATCCAACTTCCCCAGTGTGGTAGTGCTGCTTTATAAAAAGCAGAACATACACATTTAAGACCGTGAATTTCCTGAGGATGCCAGCAACTGAGATTCTGACAGCTCTTCTGAACAGCCTCAGAAAAAAAGTGCTTCACTAAGTGGGACCAGAATGACTAGTAAAAATCTCATTTCAAACCAACCTCCTATTTTTCCAAAGCTCATAGCTTCTTGGGGTATGGATGGCTTAAAGGGTTTGGTTTCAGCATTTGGGGATATTTGGATGCATTTACTGAAAGGATTTTATTTTTGTTTGTTTCTAATTCACCATCCAAGTGATACTTTTGCAATACCAACAAAATAAACAGGGCGGTTTCATGCTGCTTTAGCAGGTGGCTCTATCTCATCCCAGTCTGATCCTCTTATGTCCTAATGTCTCAAACCAAAGAACAAAGTGGCAGCACCTCTTCAGGTTATCCGCCCACCCCACCCCCCACCAAAATCGGCCAGCGAAGGTTACTCAGCTGAATACTATTCACTTGAAGAGATGTTGGACTAGAGCAGCAAAGTTGATTAAAAACCTCTCTGTCCAATCACACGTTTCTATTAAACACAATTCCTCAAACATCCTAATACTCTACCAGGTTATCACTTTGAAAAAAAAAAAAACTTTAAAATTCAAGTGGTCCCTTAAAATACTGTTAACCTAGGTTAAGAATTTTCCTAACTAAAACAAATCCAAGCCTCAGAGAGGAAAATAATTTCCAACTTGTTCCTTTTTCTTCTGTATCATTCTGAGAAAAATGTCAAAGATCTAGAATTTTTAAAATAAGTCTTTATAAATAATGTATCCAAAGATTTTTACCCACTACATAAAGTAAGAATCCCACTCTTTAAGAAAAATATACAGATTTTGATGAGTTTAAATTCTGAGAGGTTCAAGCCTGATGCCAAGCCTTTAGATGTCTACTGCTTCAATTCCAAAGGACCAGTGGATAGCAATTTTAGTACACAAAACTCCACTATGCTGTATAGTTCCTTTTTTCCTGGGTCAGACAGCTTTATTCTGCTTCATTAACCCCTTCTTTGCTCCTTGATGGATCTTGGAATCCAGTTTCCCTGTAAGGGAGAAAAAGAAGCCTCATTATTTATTTTTTATATTTGCAATGCAAATCTTTCATGGCCTCCCAGGTCTTCTGGTTACTGTGCTTCTGTCACATTCAATTATCTTGCTTCAGGACTCAGACACTTTCAAACTTCAGAGTTTCATTCTGTAAGAATGAGGAAGCAATGGGAACACTGTATAGGGACACACAAATGTACGTACGTACACAGACACAATGAGTATTCACCTAAAAACCTAAGAAGTTAATATTTCTAATTTTGTAGTTACTAGAAAAGAAACATTGCATTTTCCAGAGTGCCTGATGCTAAGGCAAGTTTTTAAAGAATACACACATAATGATAAAGGAAGACATTTCACACAGTGGGAAACCCATTCCTCTGACCTGTTAACTGGCTGAGCATAATGCATGTACCTCCCTCACAGTGAGAAAAGCAGTTCAACTCACTCCTTTGCTGCCTCAGACTTAATAGGGGGAGTGACCTGAAACAGTGGAGTAGAATCCACATGAATGCTTTACTGACAAAGGGCCCCTATCACCAGTTAAGAAGGGCAAAGGTCATAGGCTGTATGACTCGCCTAAGTGTTAAAGTTAGAAAACAAGCAACCTTCCTGTCCCAGGTGACCCTAATGAGAGGTACTTCACGGATGTGGTCTCCGACCTCTGACTTCTCAGATCTACCAGGATAAAGTTGGGTTCAGTGGTAGCTGCCGCCTTAGGAAATATCCATCTCATGAAGAAAAACTAACAGAGTTCCTGTCTGCCTGGCCTGAGAACAGAGCTTGCAGGTTGCTTTCTCCCACAAAAAGTCTTATTTAAGTCAATAGAGATGCTGATGCTGGAAACAGAAATAGTTTAGTTCAGCCTTGGCACTAAATAAACAAACAAACAAAAACAAAACAGCTGGGTGTACTACAGGCCTATACCCACAACCACTGCCCCTTGTATGTTGTCATTTTCATTTGTTGCAGTAATCAGGTATAAGAGAGAAAGCACTGGACACAAAGCCAGGAAACCCAGGTTCCAGTTCTCCTTTGTCTGATATCAACTAGATGAGTGACTTGGGGCAAGTCATTAGATCTCTCTGGACTTCAATATTCTCATTTGTCCAACTAAGGTAAGAATACATGTCCGGACTACTGCACAAGGAGAGTGTGAAAAAAATTACTTCAATCTAACACGTTTCCCTGTTTTCTTAATTTTTTTCTTCTTCCTCATCTTTCCAGGGCGACATCTGCCTCTGGAATAACATTACTTCCTTCTCTGGGCTTCCTTAGAAACCATCACTAAGTGATATCCTAAATGATGTCCACAACAGTCACAATGATGTTGACTTTAATTTGGGCTTTAGAGCACAGAGGTCTCCTAGAGATTTAGGAGTTCTTTCATCCCCCAGGCTGTCTTGCTGAAAATCCAAACATGTGCCAGCAACCTGGCAAAGGGCCCTGTTACGAGGCAAGTTTGCCGTTGTATCCCTAAGGCTACCAAATGGCAGGTGCTCAATAAATGAATTAAACAAAGAAAAGCAGACACCACAAATTTCAAAACCTTTACTTTATAGGGACTACTAAGTAACCAAAAATAGCAGATATCAGATAAACATAAAAGAGTACTCATTGTAAAGCTGGTGGTACCCAGAGGTACAGAGAAGTATTGCGTCTCATTAAGCTTTTTAGGACAAGCTAGGACACAATTTAGAATTCCATCTAGGACCACAGACTTCTAGTTCTCTGTACTGAATAAGTTAGAAGACCCAGGTCCCAGTTTTGGTCCTAAGACTACCTATCTGTATAACCTTGAGGAAGTCACCTAGTTACTCTTGTCCTCAACTTTTTCAATGCTATGAGGAAACATGGACTACACAGTACTGAAGGCCCTTTGCAGCTCTGTGATACTCTGCCCTAAAAATGAAATGTAAATTGGAATACTTTGTTTCTGAGGCAATGTGATAAAGTGAGAAGAGCTGGAAACCTAGAGGTAGAAAGACCTGAGCAAAATATAATTTCTGTAAACCTGTTCACTCAGCTATAAAATGAAAGGAAGAAAAAATTCCTACTAACTTACAAAGTTGTTGAGAGGATTATAGTTAATGCTAAGTGTTTTTCTATATACTAAGCCCTGTACCAAGTATTTTACATATACTGAATCATTTAATCAAATAATTAATTGAAATAATATAGATCAAAGGGACTTCTCTGGTGACACAGTGGTTAAGAATCCACCTGCCGGGCTTCCCTGGTGGCGCAGTGGTTGAGAGTCCGCCTGCCGATGCAGGGGACACCGGTTCGTGCCCGGGTCCGGGAAGATCCCACATGCCGTGGAGCAGCTGGGCCCGTAACCACGGCCGCTGAGCCTGCACGTCCGGAGCCTGTGCTCCGCAATGGGAGAGGCCACGACAGTGAGAGGCCCGCGTACTGAAAAAAAAAAAAAAAAAAAAAAGAATCCACCTGCCAATGCAGGGGACATGGGTTCGAGCCCTGGTCCAGGAAGATCCCACATGCTGCGGAGCTACTAAACCCGTGCGCCACAACTACTGAGCCTGTGCTCTAGAGCCCAATAGCCACAACTACTAAGCCCACGTGCCACAACTACTGAGCCTGTGCACCTAGAGCCCGTGCTCCACAGCAAGAGAAGCCACCACAATGAGAAGCCTGCACACCACAACGAAGAGTAGCCCCCACTCGCCGCAACTAGAGAAAGCCTGTGCACAGCAATGAAGACCCAACGCAGACAAAAATAAATAAATAAATAAAATTTATTTAAAAATATATACATTAAAGTGCTTCATGAGTTCAAAGTTCTCTGAAAAATTAACGGTAGTCGTGTTATTTATGCTAAGGCTTGGGAGTTGTGTTTCTTAGTTATGGTCTCAGTTTTACTTTTACTTTACCATATTTACCAGATAACTCTAGGCAAGACTTTTAACTATATTTATTTCAGGCTCCCCAAAGCTTTACTGGATAAGAATATTCCAAATATGATTTTCATAAAACTCCAGTCTGACTGTGAAAGCCCTCACATGAGACCAGCTCAGGTAAGATCAACCCATTGGAGCAGAGCACTCAATGGTAGGCAAATTAATCTCTGGCTTCAATGATGATGTCATAAAATGGAAAACTGATGGGAGGAAGGAGATACAGAGGACGAAGGATTTCCAGGGTACTCCCAGGGATTCAGAAAGTCTTTCATTCCCTAGACTAACCTAAGAAAACCATACATGTGCCAGCAATCTGTGAGCTCCTTACAACTAAAAACTTCTTTGCATCCCTAATATCTACCATAGTGACTGCCAATAGTAGCAGTTGGTTTAGCTGGGCAATGAAGGCCAGGGACTGGGGCTCCTTGCATGAAGAAGCAGTTATTGTGGATGCCCTCTGAACTCTGAGTTCTAGTTTAGCCTGTTTTTTTAAGACTTGGGATCTGGACAGTTAACTACAGTAATATACAGTATACTCTCTTAAAAGCAGAGAGATAATGCTTAGTTTCTGTATTTCCCCAATATTTTTACATTTAGTACATACAGCATTTCAGTGTTAAACCACATCCTCAATCATGGTGCCTAAAAGAAAATCAAATGCATGTGCAGCAGATGGAGGAGAAGTTAAAAGGGAAAAAACTATTTGCCATCAATCGATATAACTCTCATAGGGATTTTCACATGCTTTGCATAAGATATAAGGCAG
The DNA here is from genome assembly GCF_963455315.2 of Globicephala melas. Classification (NCBI taxonomy): domain Eukaryota; kingdom Metazoa; phylum Chordata; class Mammalia; order Artiodactyla; family Delphinidae; genus Globicephala; species Globicephala melas. The sequence continues at coordinate 69,459,929 of NC_083315.2, forward strand.
AATTTGCATGAGTTTATAAAGCATGTAGTTCATTTAAAGTAAAAAAATTACCTTCATCTCTTTGAGCATTCAACCTACATATCCTACGATACTTAACTTTTTTGCATTTCTTAATTTGAGCAGACACACAGCCAAGTGATTTCATATTGCACATTGTTTTCTGAATTATTTCAACTTCAAGAAGCACAATTATCCTCAGGTCAAGCAAGCTCAAGTTTACATGTCCAAAAACATAAAAAAAAATATGCCTTTAATTTAAAGCAAATATATACACGTGATACAACATGTAAATGAGTTATATTGTAGACAGTTATTTGCAAGTCAGAAGTTTGGAACTTAGAATAAATTTCCCATAGAACTAATCTATGAAAAGTGGCTAGGGGCTTCCCTGGTGGCGCAGTGGATAAGAATCTGCCTGCCAATGCAGGGGACATGGGTTCAGGCCCTGGTCTGAGAAAATTCCACATGCTGCGGAGCAACTAAGCCCGTGTGCCGCAACTACTGAGCCTGCACTCTAGAGCCTGCGAGCCACAACTACTGAGCCTGCGTACCACAACTACTGGAGCCCATGCTCTACAACAAGAGAAGCCACCGCAATGAGAAGCCCGTGCACTGCAACGAAGAGTAGCCCCTGCTCACTGCAACTAGAGAAAGCCCGCACACAGCAACGAAGACCCAATGCAGCCAAAAATAAATAAATAAATTAATTAATTAAAAATTAAAAAAACCAAAAGAAAAGTGGTCAGGTTCCTAAGCCATCCCACAAGAAAAAAATATTTAAGGCACAGAGCTGTAACTGAAGTAGAGTATTAATATTATTAATACCATGGAACTTAACCACTTCATGTAACAATATTCTAGAAGAAAATGTGAAGCATTCCAAATTAAGAGCCAAGTATAGGAACTCCCTTGTGGTGCAGTGGTTAAGAATCACCTGCCAATGCAGGGGACACGGGTGTGATCCCTGGTCTGGGAAGATCCCACATGTCGTGGAGCAACTGAGTCCGTGCACCACAACTACTGTGCCTGTGCTCTAAAGCCCATGAGCCACAACTACTGAGCCCACGTGCTGCAACTACTGAAGCCCGTACGCCTAGAGCCTGTGCTCCGCAACAAGAGAAGCCACCGCAATGAGAAACCTACACACCGCAACAAAGACTAGTCCCCACTTGCTCCAAGTAGAGAAAGCCTGCGTGCAGCAACGGAGACCCAACACAGCCCTAAATAAATAAATTTATTAAAAAAAAAAAAAAAGAGCCAAGTATGTATTTTTCCCTATGGAAGTGGGATTAAAGAATTTTCCAACTGTAAACTACTGGAGGTGGTCCCTATGGCTTAAGGGAAGGAAGTTCTGGCAGAGTGTAAGGTTTTTAAAGACAGTAAGGATGAATGAAGGACAAAGGAATGAAGAGTTACAGGGAATAGAAACTTCACACCAGACTAAATCCTCAGGTCGGCTGGCTCCCTCTCAATATAAGTTTTTTTCTGAGACACAGAGATCGGTCAACCTATTCTTTCTCCACTGCCCCCAACCCCCACCACCACCAACCCCTAACTTTACCTGTTGTTTCTGACCCATGTTTCACCTTGTCTGGTCTACCATGGAAGAAGCTGCAGTCTCACAATTTCTCTCCAGCCCTGCTGTCCCTAAAACAAGCACACAGCCCATTTTCGCTTTTTAAAGCTTTTAACCAACAGAAGGAATGGGGAAACGCTTTCTCTTAAGACCATCACCCTCCCCACCTCCTATTAAACCTTGTGGAGAAAAATGAAGGTCATATGTGTGCTGCAGTTGGGTCTCTGGGAGGAGAAAGTACTGAAGTAAAACGTTTCAGAGAAATATATAAACTCTGTTTACACAAAACATTTTCTCACAGGATTTTAAGCAGCAGATGAAAACCAAGATAGAAAGGAAGCTATGAAAAGGTAACTGGGACTAAAGATCAAGTAGCAGTGGGTCTGGGAGAGAAGACTGACCACGTTTTCCTCCTACCACCAGTGTTGCCATCAGTGCCCACAGTAAGGTAAGAATGGACTAGAGTAGGAAGAGGTAAAATTTCTCAACCTAAAACGGAGAGAAAAAGGGAGATTTAAATCCTAAATAGTGAAGAAGAAGGAAAAAGAATTTCCAGGGCCACTTGGCTAACAGGTGGGGTAAAGTATGAAGTAAATTGTGTAAGTGAAGGGCAATTTATGTTCAGATTTTCTGACTTGCAGGAATCTCAGGAATATGTTTCACAAATCATGAGGGTTGCCTGAATTTTGCAGTGAATATACATGAATCTAAATTCATACTCCAAGCATTTCATTTTGTGATCAAAAGCAGTATTATCCACACCGCAGTCAGCTAATCAACAGCATTAGTATCACTTGGGAGAAGGGCACAGGAATCTGTGTTTTAACAGCTCTCTAGGTGACTTTTATTTACATTACAGTCTGAGAAGTACTTCTTTACAGAACAGATTTATATAAAATAGTTGGTCCACGACGAACAAGGTGACATAGTATTGAGCACAGCTGACAGCAATGCATGCCTCAGAAGCATCCAGTTCACACAATGGGAAAGCAATGTCACAGAGTCATGAAATAGTAACTGACATGAGCAAATGGGAGAGTTGCTGATGCTGTTTTTTTTTTTTAAACATCTTTCTTGGAGTATAATTGCTTTACAATGGTGTGTTAGTTTCTGCTGTATAACAAAGTGAATCAGTTATACATATACATATGTCCCCATATCTCCTCCCTTTTGCATCTCCCTCCCACCCTCCCTATCCCACCCCTCTAGGTGGTCATAATCCACATAGCTGATATCCCTGTGCTATGTGGCTACTTCCCACTAGCTATCTGTTTTACGTTTCGTAGTGTATATATGTCCATGCCACTCTCTCGCTTTGTCACAGCTTACCCTTCCCGTTCCCCATATCCTCAAGTCCATGCTCTAGTAGGTCTGTGTCTTTATTCCCATCTTACCCCTATGTTCTTCATGACCTTTTTTTTTTTCTCTTAGATTCCATATATATGTGTTAGCATACGGTATTTCTTTTTCTCTTTCTGACTTACTTCAGTCTGTATGACAGACTCTAGGTCCATCCACCTAACTACAAATAACTCAATTTCGTTTCTTTTTATGGCTGAGTAATATTCCACTGTATATATGTGCCACATCTTCTTTATCCATTCATCTGTTGATGTACACTTAGGTTGCTTCCATGTCCTGGCTATTGTAAATAGAGCTGGAATGAACACTTTGGTACATGACTCTTTTTCAATTATGGTTTTCTCAGGGTATATGCCCAGTAGTGGGATTGCTGGATTGTATGGTAGTTCTATTTTTTGTTTTTTAAGGAACCTCCATAATTTGTTAATATGGTGTATCACATTGATTGATTTGCGTATATTGAAGAATCCTTGCATTCCCGGGATAAACCCCACTTGATCATGGTGTATGATCCTTTTAATGTGCTGTTGGATTCTGTTTGCTAGTATTTTGTTGAGGATTTTTGCATCTATGTTCATCAGTGATATTGGCCTGTAGTTTTCTTTCTTTGTGACATCTTTGTCTGGTTTTGCTATCAGGGTGATGGTGGCCTCGTAGAATGAGTTTGGGAGTGTTCCTCCCTCTGCTATATTTTGGAAGAGTTTGAGAAGGATAGGTGTTAGCTCTTCTCTAAATGTTTGATAGAATTCGCCTGTGAAGCCATCTGGTCCTGGGCTTTTGTTTGTTGGAAGATTTTTAATCACAGTTTCAATTTCAGTGCTTGTGATTGGCCTGTTCATATTTTCTATTTCTTCCTGGTTCAGTCTCGGAAGGTTGTGCATTTCTAAGAATTTGTCCATTTCTCCCAGGTTGTCCATTTTATTGGCATAGAGTTGCTTGTAGTAATCTCTCATAATCCTTTGTATTTCTGCAGTGTCTGTTGTTCCTTCTCCTTTTTCATTTCTAATTCTATTGATTTGAGTCTTCTCCCTTTTTTTCTTGATGAGTCTGGCTAATGGTTTATCAATTTTGTTTATCTTCTCAAAGAACCGGTTTTTAGTTTTACTGATCTTTGCTATCGTTTCCTTCATTTCTTTTTCATTTATTTCTGATCTGATCTTTATGATTTCTTTCCTTCTGCTAACTTTGGGGTTTTTTCTTCTTCTTTCTCTAATTGCTTTAGGTGTAAGGTTAGGTTGTTTATTTGAGATATTTCTTGTTTCTTAAGGTAGCATTGTATTGCTATAAACTTCCCTCTTAGAACTGCTTTTGCTGCATCCCATAGGTTTTGGGTCATTGTGTTTTCATTGTCATTTGTTTCTAGATATTTTTTGATTTCCTCTTTGATTTCTTCAGTGATCTCTTGGTTATTAAATAGTGTATTGTTTAGCCTCCATGTGTTTGTATTTTTTACAGCTTTTTTCCTATAATTGATATCTAGTCTCATAACGTCATGGTCAAAAAGATATTTCATATGATTTCAATTTTCTTAAATTTACCAAGGCTTGATTTGTGACCCAAGATACGATCTATCCTGGAGAATGTTCCATGAGCACTTGAGAAGAATGTGTATTCTGTTGTTTTTGGATGGAATGTCCTATAAATATCAATTAAGTCCATCTCGTTTAATGTATCATTTAAAGCTTGTGTTTCCTTATTTATTTTCATTTTGGAAGATCTGTCCACTCGTGAAAGTGGGGTGTTAAAGTCCCCTACTATGATTGTGTTACTGTCAATTTCCCCTTTTATGGATGTTAGTATTTGCCTTATGTACTGAGGTACTCCTATGTTGGGCGCATAAATATTTACAATTGTTTTATCTTCTTCTTGGATTGACCCCTTGATCATTATGTAGTGTCCTTCTTTGTCTCTTCTAATAGTCTTTGTTTTAAAGTCTATTTTGTCTGATATGAGAATTGTTACTCCAGCTTTCTTTTGATTTCCATTTGCATGGAATATCTTTTTCCATCCCCTCACTTTCAGTCTGTATGTGTCCCTAGGTCTGAAGTGGGTCTCTTGTAGACAGCATATATACGGGTCTTGTTTTTGGATCCATTCAGCCAGTCTATGTCTTTTGGTTGGAGCATTTAATCCATTTACATTTAAGGTAATCATTGATATGTACGTTCCTATTCCCATTTTCTTCATTGTTTTGGGTTTGTTATAGTAGGTCTTTTCCTTCTCTTGTGTTTACTGACTAGAGAAGTTCTTTTAGCATTTGTTGTAAAGCTGGTTTGGTGGTGCTGAATTCTCTTAGCTTTTGCTTGTCTGTAAAGGTTTTAATTTCTCCATCAAATCTGAATGAGATCCTTGCTGGGCAGAATAAGCTTGGTTGTAGGCTTTTCTCCTTCATCACTTTAAATATGTCCTGCCACTCCCTTCTGGCTTGCAGAGTTTCTGCTGAAAGATCAGCTATTAACCTTATGGGGATGCCCTTGTATGTTATTTGTTGTTTTTCCCTTGCTGATTTTAATATTTTTTCTTTGTATTTAATTTTTGAGTTTGATTAATATGTGTCTTGGCATGTTTCTCTTTGGATTTATCCTGTATGGGACTCTGTGCTTCCTGGACTTGATTAACTATTTCCTTTCCCATATTAGGGAAATTTTCAACTATAATCTCTTCAAATATTTTCTCAGTCCCTTTCTTTTTCTCTTCTTCTTCTGGGACCTCTATACTTTGAATGTTGGTGCATTTAATGTTGTCACAGAGGTCTCTGAGACTGTCCTCAATTCTTTTCATTCTTTTTTCTTTATTCTGCTCTGCAGTAGTTATTTCCACTATTTTATCTTCCAGGTCACTTATCCATTCTTCTGCCTCAGTTATTCTGCTATTGATTCCTTCGGGAGAATTTTAAATTTCATTTATTGTGTTGTTCATCACTGTTTGTTGGCTCTTTAGTTCTTCTAGGTCCTTCCTGGTTAAACGTTTCTTGTATTTTCTCCATTCTGTTTCCAAGATTTTGGATCATCTTTACTATCATTATTCTGAATTCTTTTTCAGGTAGACTGCCTATTTCTTCTTCATTTGTTAGGTCTGGTGGGTTTTTGCCTTGCTCCTTCATCTGCTGTGTGTTTCTCTGTCTTCTCATTTTGCTTAACTTACTGTGTTTGGGGTCTCCTTTTCGTAGGCTGCAGGTTCGTAGTGCCCGTTGCTTTTGGTGTTTGTCCCCAGTGGCTAAGGTTGGTTCAGTGGGTTGTGTAGGCTTCCTGGTGGAAGGGACTAGTGCCTATGTTCTGGTGGATGAGACTGGATCTTGTCTTTCTGGTGGGCAGGTCCACGTCTGGTGGTGTGTTTTGGGGTGTCTGTGGCCTTATTATGATTTTAGGCAGCCTCTCTGCTAATGGGTGGGGTTGTGTTCCTGTCTTGCTAGTTTTTTGGAATAGGATGTCCAGCACTGTAGCTTGCTGGTCGTTGAGTGGAGCTGGGTCTTGGCATTGAGATGGAAATCTCTGGGAGATTTTCGCCGTTTGATATTATTACGTGGAGCTGGGAGGTCTCTTGTGGACCAGTGTCCTGAACTTGGCTCTCCCACCTCAGAGGCACAGCCCTGATGCCTGGCTGGAGCACCAAAAGCCTGTCATCCACACGGCTCAGAATAAAAGGGAGAAAAAAAGAAAGAAAGAAAGAAGAGAGCAACCAAACCAAAAAACAAATCCACCAATGATAACAAGTGCTAAAAACTATACTAAAAAACCCAAAAAAACGGACAGACAGAACCCTAGGACAAATGGTAAAAGCAAAGCTATACAGACAAAAACACACACAGAAGCATACACATACACACTCACAAAAAGAGAAAAAGGGAAAAAAATATATATATCGTTGCTCCCAAAGTCGACCTCCTCAATTTGGGGTGATTCGTTGTCTACTCAGGCATTCCCCAGATGCAGGGTACATCAAGTTGATTATGGAGATTTAATCCGCTGCTCCTGAAGCTGCTGGGAGAAATTTCCCTTTCTCTTCTTTGTTCGCACAGCTCCTGGGGTTCAGCTTTGGATGTGGACCTGCCTCTGCATGTAGGTCGCCTGAGGGCGTCTGTTCTTCACTCAGACAGTACGAAGTTAAAGGAGCAGCTGATTCGGGGGCTCTGGCTCACTCAGGCCCGGGGGGAGGGAGGGGTACGGAATGCCGGGCAAGCCCGCAGCGGCAGAGGCCGGCGGGACGTTGCACCAGCGTGAGGTGTGCCGTTCTCCCGGGGAAGTTGTCCCTGGATCACGGGACCCTGGCAGTGGCGGGCTGCACAGGCTCCTGGGAGGGGAGGTGTGGATAGTGACCTGTGCTTGCACACAGGCTTCTTGGTGGCTGCAGCAGCAGCCTTAGCGTCTCATGCCCGTCTCCGGGGTCTCGCGCCCGTCTCTGGAGCTCCTTTAAGCAGCGCTCTTAATCCCCTCTCATTGCGCACCAGGAAACAAAGAGGCAAGAAAAAGTCTCTTGTCTCTTCAGCAGCTCCAGACTTTTTCCCGGAGTCCCTCCCGACTAGCCGCAGTGCACTAGGCCCCTTCAAGCTGTGTTCACGCAGCCAACCCCAGTCCTCGCCCTGGGATCTGACCTCCAAAGCCCGAGCCTCAGCTCCCAGCCCCGCCCGTCCCGGCGGGTGAGCAGACAAGCCTCTCTGGGCTGGTGAGTGCCGGTCGGCACCGATCCTCTGTGCGGGAATCTCTGCTTTCCCTGCTGCACCCCTGTTGCTGCGCTCTTCTCCGTGGCTCCGAAGCTACCCGCCTCCGCCACCCACAGTCTCTGCCCGCGAAGGGGCTTCCTAGTGTGTGGAAATCTTTCCTCCTTCACAGCTCCCTCCCACTGGTGCAGGTCTCGTCCCTATTCTTTTGTCTGTTTTTTCTTTTTTCTTTTGCCCTACCCAGATACGTGGGGAGTTTCTTGCCTTTTGGGAGGTCTGAGGTCTTCTGCCAGCATTCAGTGGGTGTTCTGTAGGAGTTGTTCCATGTGTAGGTGTATTTCTGATGTATTTGTGGGGAGGTGATCTCCACGTTTTACTCTTCCGCCATCTTGAAGCTCCTCCGCTGATGTTGTTTTTAAAATGAAGTTAGGGACTGCCCTGGTGGCACAGTGGTTAAGAATCTTCCCGCCAATGCAGGGGACACAGGTTCAATCCCTGGTTCGGGAAGATCTCATATGCCGCGGAGCAACTAAACCCATGTGCCACAGCTACTGAGCCTGCGCTCTAGAGCCCGCGAGCCACGACTACTGAAGCCCACGCGCCTAGAGCCCATGCTCTACAACAGGAGAAGCCACCGCAATGAGAAGCTTGTGCACCGCAACAAAAAGTAGCCACCGCTGGCTACAACTAGAGAAAGCCCGCGCACAGCAATGAAGACCCAGCACAGCGCAAAATAAATAAATTTATTTTTTTAAAAAATGGGAAGTTAGGCAAAGAGGACACCACTATATGTTTCTTGAGATTCCTTGGAAATAAAAGAGGCTGCTGTAGCACTAGACAGAGGAAGAGGAGTTGGGAGTTGAAGAAGAGCTGGAAGTTGAAAGAATCAAGTCACAAGCACTCCTAAGAAGTGAATATGCAGAGGGTACTATAATCACAAACACATAAAAGCAAACATTACAGAAAAGAAAACCATCAGGAGATTTCAAAAAGAGGATGAAAAGCAAGAGGGCTAGAGCAGAGCTCTAGGAAGCAGTAATCAAGGGAATAGTGGGAAGTGGTACCTCCAAAATAGACATTCAAAAATAGACACTTAAAAAGTTAAGTCTTATTCTCAGATTGAATACTGAGGAACAATGGATAAATGACAATGTTGCCACTGGCACTGGCTTAATACTTCCTTTAATAAGAACAGTACAGTGGGGCAAACGGACTCTTGGCTGACAAATAGGATTTTAAAGGTAATGGGGTCCTAAATGGAAGTTTAGAGTGATTCACTCATATACCAATAATTGTGGATCGAGGTATATTTTGGAAAGGCTATACTGTAGTTAACATTAAAGTTATTGATAAATAGAATTTTTTTATTGAAGTATAGTTGATTAACAATGTTGTGTTAGTTTCAGGTATATGATAAGTAGAATTTTACTAATCCTCCAAATATTTGAGATGACATAGAACAGGATAAAAAGAGAAAAAAATTTTTAAGTTAAACAAGTGAGATTCAAGACAAAAAGAAAAAAATTAGACCATCAAAGCTTGTGACTTACAGATTTTTGGACTTCCTTTAATAGGAAACTTCACAATCATTTCCTGGGGATTTGTGCAGATGAAAACAAATGGAGAATCAGATTCTTGACTCATGTCTGGATACTGTGAAATATAAAAATAAAAAGTTCAGGCTAGTTGGAACAAATTTTGAATTTCAAAGAGATCAAAGGATGTCCCAAAATCCACCTCAACATTCTGATAATAGTACTCTCCATTACACAGTCAGGTAAAGAGGATTATGCTCAGTAAGCAAGAACAAACCTTCAACTTTCCCCAGGCTTTAGCACAGTATTCTTATACAGTCTTTTGCCCACCATCTGTGACTTCCTATAATGGAAGCAACTTCTTCAAAAAAGATGCCTGACATCTTCCCAGAGAATCAAAACTGACTAGTCTTTCAATATAAGTGACTGTGAGTTGGGAGATTCAGAGGTCTCCTTCAGGAACATCAGGCACCCCCAGGTTCAGCTCAAGTGAAACAGTGGAAGATTTAAGAAAAATAGAACATTTGTGGAAATTCTGCCAGAAACAATCAACAGAGCCCTCCTCTCACTAAAGGGAAGGAAGATGATTCATTCTGAAAGGTATGAACATGCCGAAGTTGTTTTGCTGGATGCATTCCAGACTCACTTAGGGTGAAAAGGTAATGGTAGAGCAATTCTGAAAATAATTTAGAAGCCTCCTTTGGATCGCATATCACAAAACAAATCTGTGTGAATACTTAGGACTTTTACTCCTTCTGCAAAGACAGACACAGAACGTAGAGTAAGACTATCTGGCCACACAATCACAACTTAAGGAACAACTGGGGTTGGCAGTAAGTGCTCTCTAGCAATGCCCAACTGACCAGGTACTTCATTATTTCCTATCTTGGGATGTCCTGTGTTTAGCATGTTGGATAAATACGACTCAAAAGCTGACTATGGCTGTGGGTCAGACTTCATCATCGGAGGAGCCTTTCTCCTAGTAATTAAAAAGTATGAAATTATTTTCCACTCTTATTCACCTGCTAAGATGTGTCCTCTAAGATATAAAAGGCTTTAAAGTAAAAATGGACGCTTCAGTAAAATAAATCAGAAAATTCAAATGTCTCTGTAACTAGTGGAAGCATAAACAGGCAACTTCTTTACTGACTACTCTGTCCCAATGCTGTGAAGAAACAGAAGGGATTTACAGTGGCTTTTAGTCCTGCCCACATACCATGGGTTTCTGTGTGGGACAGGTGTGGCATGTACTTTGACAAAACATAGCTTAATATCAAGTATCAGCCACATTTATATTCACAGGCACTCACAATTATATTCACATGAACATTCAAAATGCTCATGGTAGAAAATAAAGACTAAAGATGGAAGGAGAAACTTTCTTCTTTCCTTATCCTTTGGATCTTTAGAATGCAAAGAAAAGCAGGGTCAGCTGTTACTGTTGAGGTGCTTTGGGACAAATAAAACCTAATTCTCCAGGGGCCAGAGCAGCAACAGTCACCATTCACATCACTTCAATTTTCCTGCTCTCTCTTCTCTGTGTCTTAGAGAGTGTCAAGGCAGAGGACAAACCTGCCAGGACTTCACAGCTCCGCTTTTCCAAAACTACAAGCCATTTCACTCCTCTTTCTTCCACATCAATAAATGTTCTCTCTCTACTGGATCAATCCCATTAACAAACATACTTTCTATAATGTCTGCCATAAAACAAAAACTCCCCAGATCCCACATTCTCCTCCAGCTGCTGCTCCATTTCTCAGATTCCTTTCAAAACAAAATTCATTAAAAGATTATCTATACACTCTGCCTCAAATTTGTCTCCTTCTATTTGTTCTTGAATTCACTATAGAGAGGCTTTCACTCCCATCACTCCACCAAAACTGTTCTTGTAAAGGTTATCGTTCACTTCCATGCTGCCAAATCAAACGATCAATTCTCAGTTCTCATCTTAATTGATTTATGTAGAACTTGACAGAAATCTTCTCTCCCTCCTTCTTGAACACATTCCTCACTTTGCTTCCAGGATACAATTCTCCTTCTGGTGTTGCTTCTTCACTGACTGCTCCTCATTTCCCCATCGTTTAAATGCTGGAGTACTTCAAGAGTCAAACCTCAGACCTCATCTCTCTCTACATTCACAACCTTGGCTATTTCCTTCAGTCTCAAAGTTAAAAATTAAGGTCCTGTATTTGTAACTAGGAGAGGTGATGGATGTTAACTAAACTTATTGTGGTAATCATTTTGCAATATATAGATCATATATCAAATCTTCATGTTGTACAACCTTAAACTAATACAATGTTATACGCAATTATTTCACAATAAAACAGGAAAAAAATACGGTTCTGTAAATATAAATCAATACCACAATGAGATACCACTTTACTCTCACTAGAATGACTTATTATAAAACAAAACGAAAATAAAAAACAGGAAAAATAACAAGCATGGGTAAGGATGTGAAGAAACTGGAACCCTCATGCATTGCTGGTGTGAACGTAAAACGGTGCAGTTGCTGTGAAAAACAGTTCGGTGGTTCTTTTAAAAGTTAACCGTAGAATGACCATATGATCCAGCAATTCTACTTCTAGGTATATACTCAAAGGAACTGAAAATAGGGATTCAGATATTTGTACACCAATGTTCACTGCAGCATTATTCACAATAGCCAGTGGTTTCCACAATCCAAATGTCTAATGATAGATAAATGGATAAACAAAATATGGCATATACATACAATGGAATATTATTAAGCCTTAAAAAGGAATGAAATTCTGATACATGCTACAACATGAATGAACCTAGAAAAATTATGCTAAGTGAAATAAACCATACACAAAAGGACAAATATTATATGAGTCTACTTATGTGAGATGCTTAGAATAGACAAATTCGGAAATTCCCTGGTGGTCCAGTGGTTAGGACTTGGTACTTTCACTGCCAGGGCTGGTGTTCAATCCCTGGTCAGGGAACTAAGATCTCACAAGCAAAAAAAGATAAATTCATACAGAAAGAAAGTATAATAGAGGTTACTAGGGGCTGGGGGAAGGAGGAAAGAGGAGTTAATATTCACTGGGTACAAAGTTTCTGTTTGAGATGATGAAAACTTCTGGAGATGGACGGTTGCACAACACTGTGAATGTACTTAATAGTTGCACAACACCGTGAATGTACTTAATACCCCTGAATTGTGCAGTTAAAAATAGTTTAAACGGTAAGTTTATGTTATGTATATTTACCACAATAAAAATAAAATAAAATAAAAAATCAAGGTCCTGGATTTCCTTTCCAAACCTGCCCCTCTCTTATTCATACCCCTTTAAAATAAATAGCTATTCCATCTTTCTAGTTGTTCAGGCCAAAAACCCCACAACCAACCCGCTGGGAAATCCTGTTAACTCTACCTTCGAAAGATACCCAATAACTCACCACTTCTAAAGACCTCCTTTGCTACTTCCCTGGTTCAGGCCATCACAATGTCTCCCTGGATTACCACAATAACTTCCTAATTGGTTTCTCTGTTTCTGCCCTTTAACCTCCCTCTTGCCTATTCTCAACACAGCAGGCTGAGCTATTTTTAAAAAATATATCAGATCATGTCACTCCCCTGTTTGAAACTCTCCAATGGCTTTTCATCAGTCAGAATAAAAGACTAAGTCCTCACTATGACCTACAGGTCCCTAGACAATCTGGCCCCCATTTCCTCTCTGACGCCTTCTCCTACTACTCTCCCCACTTTCCACTCCAGCCACACAGGCTTCCTTGTTCCTGCCTCTGGATGTTTGTACTTGCTTACCTCTCTTCCTGGGATGCTTTCCCTGCTAGGTATATACATGGTTTCCTCTCTCTTTCTTCAGGACTTTGTTTATATGTCAACTTTGTAGTGGGTCTTCTGGCACTCTTAACCCCCATCTCCTACCTTATTTTTTTTTCTACAGCACTTACCATCATCTGATACTATGTAATTCACTTACTTAAAATTTTAAATCTGAATTTTCCTTACTAGGATAAAAGCTCCACAAAGGGAGGGATCTTTTGTCTGTTTTGTTTACTTCTCAGCACCTAGAATCATGCCTGGCACACAGTAGGCAATCAATAAATATTTGTTGGATGAAAGAACAAAAAAATTTACCAACTTGTGCTTTTAAGTTATCTTAACCATTCTAAATATGCACATGCTGGGAACTGGACACACTTAGGACTAAACTCTAGATAAAAGCAGGTGCTACTCTGTAACCTGTTATCCCTCAAGCTAAATTAGAACTTTTGTGTCTTGGCAAATGACCAGTAAGGCCCTATGTTTAATGAAAACTACCCTGACATATATTAACAGAGTAAGAAAATGTCAAATAATGGGGAAAATGATGGATAAATGAAATTATAGAACAAGAGGTTCCTTGGACCCATTCATGCCTTACAATAAAGATAAAAACTAAAATCAACTTTCCCAGCTGAATCTAAATCCAAGTTTCATGTGAATATTCCTTTTCCCAAGGTCTATCACTAAATTTCACGGGGCTTACAAGAAACAGAGCTGAAGTGCAAAGAAGCCTACAGGAATAAAGAAAAGTAAGAAAAAAAAAGAAAAAAAGAAAAGAAAAGTAAGGCCTATGTGTTGGGAGAAGGGATTCTTTTTCACAGTAAAATGCATTAAAGCAAAGTCAGCTTGGCAGAGCCTCAGTACCTGCAAAAAAGTATAATCTCTGCAACTGGGTCTTAGACATGACAGACCACATTAAACACCAACAAGACTTACAAGAAAGGGATTTTTGGTTTGAAAGTCAAAAGACTAAAATGCAGCTGACTCAAAGAAAGAGTAAATTAAGAAAAAGGAGGTTCATATTTGTGAAGAACGTGAATAAACTCTCGATGTCATATCCAATTTAGAGAGGATGCTAGACTAAGGGTCACGGAGATGGCACAATAGATAGGATAGGGAATGTGGGTTATAAGCCCAAGCAACTGAAAGCAACCATTTACATTCAGTAACAGACTCCTCAGGACGCTGCTGTTCTTGTCTTCAATAACATGACTCCTATCACCTGGTTTCCAGCCTGATGATTGCGGGAGGTGGGCCTACTCTTCTTTCATGCCTCATAAGTTTCATAGCTGTCTAACACAACAGATAATTAACTACTAAACAGCCATTTTCTTCTCCAATCCAGAGGGAAATTGTTCACCAGTCAACTAGAAAACATTTTTCTTGCCATTTTCATAAGAGAAAAAAAAAGTTTAGTGGTTTTTGGCAACCACCACTGACTCAGAGCCAAGTGAGCATTTTCACCAACTCCACCAGCCTCCATTTAATCCTCGTACTGAAATGATCAGAAAGTCCCAAATGATGTCACTCTTCCCAAAAAATCCTCAGATGACCTATATGTAAATCTTACACCTGTCTCCAGAGGACTAACAGCTAAAGCAAACATTTAAGAAGAAACTCATTGACAAAGAACATATATTTGCTGTAGGTTTTCTTGGTCTGAACTTTGAGGAACTAGACAGGACATGAAATCAGGCTCTGAAATCTAGTTAGCTGAAAACCAACTCCAAGAAGATTGAGGCGATAATACTCAGAAAGAGAGAAGGAAATGAGTCTGATAAAAAGGCCACAAGCACAACAGATCCAAAGAAGCATATCCTGAAAACAACTGTGTTCTCTGATAAATAGTTCTCATTAAAAAAAAAATAGTTCTCATTTTCCTTCAAAGCAATTCAAGGTGTTCACAGGATAACTAATACCTTGGCCCCACTATACTGGAGGATAAGAGTTTTTTCACATCAGAGTTAACATATTGATCATGATACTTTGATGAGATGACTACTGCATATTTGACTGGAGTTGGATAAAGATCATGCCAACTGGCCCCAAGTGGGATAGCTGAACTCATGTACCAGTACCCAGTGCAAATCATGTGCCTAGTAGCAAACATAGAGTGTTCCAGCTAAATGCTACAGAGACCATCCATATTTGCTCCAGGTAAGAGGAATAAGGGATAAGCAAGATGCAGCTTTTGGGTCTTCCAGACACTTGTGGAAGATGATCTGGTTGAAGCCACACAGCATTGGTATCTTGGTCCCAGTGTGACTTTCTGTGCTCTTGCGAATGCTATCTATACTGAAACCTCCATACACAAAAGAACCCAAGAACTTATATTTTCTCTAAAATTAACCTCATAGATTTTCTGCCCTGATTCTTCAAGACCTAAATGGGAATCACCCATTCATGACAATTATTTTTGTGTTTTTTTGTTGTTGTTTTTTCATGACAAATTTTTTGGTCTTAATTTGCATATAGCAGGCTTTCACTCCAACTTAAACTAGTGAGAACCAAAAGAAAATTGCTCTTAATTAAAGATACTACATTGTAAGGTCCTTAACCATTCAAATCTACCCCAATATCTCAGAATGCTAAGACTCCTCTTGTGTTAAGGGCTCTGCCAATTTTAGATTTTTATCTCCCAATGGCTCATCTGACTCAACTGAGAACAACTACTGAGGGAGAGCTCAGCTAATCCTTTGACATGAGTTAACATATCAAGGTAAGATCATTATCAAGTAATATAGTGTTATTAACAGCAACAATACCTCTTTATCAAGTAACATGTCTTTTAGAACAAAACAGATTAAAATATTTTAAAAAGTCCAACTGAAAAATCATAGAAAAACTGATTTTTGTATGGCGATCACATACTACAGAACATCTCTCCTTTACTGCTACAATACAGGCTTCCTTTGCCACACAGCTCCTTTATTTTAAAAAGTCATTTTCCTTAAAAGAAAATTCTCTTCTTATGTATACCCCATCTAGACTAATGGTACTACCATTTACCCCCTCACCGCAGCCAGAAACCAAAGTCTATCTTAGACTTCTTTCTCTCTCCCTTCACATCCAATCAAATCACCAAGTCCTACAGACTTTATCTCCTAAACATTTCAAACATCTGTTCCTTTCTTTCCAACTCAACTGCCAGAGCATTGTTGCTGGCCTCCATCATGCCTCCACCTGGACAATCATGATAATTTCCTAACTCATCTACTTGTTTTCAGGCTTGCCTCATCCAGTCCATCCTTCCTGCTGCTGCCAGAACAATCTTTCTAAAATGTACATCTTATTATCTTATTACATCACTTACATGGTTGCCTTCAGAATACAAGTCAAATTATTTCACATAGCATTTAAGGCTTTTCATATATCAACCAGTGCCTGCCCCTCAATTTATTGTCACTACCGTTAAGTGAACACCTACTATGTGCCAAGCTATATGCTAGGACACTGGAGACAACAAGGTGAGCTGACATAGATGGTGACCTAAAGGAACTACATGTGAACATATAATTACCCAAAAAAAAAAAAAAAAGGTTAAAAATGTAAATAGAAATATGAACACAGTAGCCCAGTGAAGGAAGTAATTAATCCTGTCAGGGAGGAAATGGGTTGAGGTCAGAGAAGACTCTACAGGAGACAGGGACACCTGAGCTCTTTCAAAGAATGAATAGAATTCTCATGGGGGACAAAAGCATGGAGACATAGGAAGGTATATTGAGGAAGATATAAATTCTGCTTTCTTCAGGGATTGCCTTTTTTTTTGAAGGTTTCTTCACTCTCCCCACCCTGCTTCCAGCCAAGCTGAATTAGAAATGAGATCCCTTCCTTTATGCATTCCTTTGGTCATATGATAATTATCACGGTTGGGTTTTCTTGTCTCAGTCTCTTCTAGAAGACTTAAAAAGTTCAAGAGGGGATGGAATATCTTGTTAAAACTCCAGATCCTTAATCTTTAGCACAGTGCCTGGCACATGACAGATGGTCAATAAATACTTGCTGAATGTGTGATTATATAATATTCCGAGTAATAACGTCTTAAATTAGGAGATAATTTGCCCCCTGGTTCATAAAGTACACTGAATAACAAACTAAGAAGCCATTCAACAGATTGCAAAAAGATAGCAAGGTTGTAACGCTACAGCAGATTCCTTCTAGATCAAGCAGACTGCTTTCTCTCTAAGCCTGGGTTTACTTATAGGTAAAATGAAGGTGTCACATTAAGTGACTGAATCTACCTACATAAAACCTTGCATCTGTCCCCACCCCTCTTGTCTCATTCCACTGGCATTTCCTAGAACAGATTTTAAAAATATATCCAACCTGGATGACAAGTGTCTCCTCACTAGACTTCTTTTTTTTTTTTTTTTTTGCGGTATGTGGGCCTCTCACTGTTGTGGCCTCTCCCGTTGCGGAGCACAGGCTCCAGACGCGTAGGCTCAGCGGCCATGGCTCATGGGCCCAGCCGCTCCGCGGCATGTGGGATCTTCCCGGTCCGGGGCACGAACCCGTGTCCCTTGCATCGGCAGGCGGACTCTCAACCACTGCGCCACCAGGGAAGCCCCTCACTAGACTTCTTACCTTCAGTCTCTTCACCGCAATCCATCTTCCACATTGCTGCCAGATTCATTTTCTGGCTCCGATGGCCTTCAAAACACCCCTCCCGGATCCCACAACGGACTAGAGAAAAAAGTCTTAACTCTGTAGCTTATCACTCAAAGCTATCTACCATCTGACCACAACATACCTTTCCATTCAACAAAGTGGTTTGCTATTATTCTCCATACAGGCCCATGACTTTCCACCTCACATTACTCCCTCTCCCTTAGAATATGCTTTCTTACCATGGAAGTAGGAAGACTTGAACAGCAACCCCAATTCTACCATTTACTGACTGACAGTACACAAGTTATCTTAACTCTGAGTCTTAAGTTCTCTCATCTCTAAAAGAGGAGTAAAGATACCTTGCTTGGTATCAAGCTGCTGTGAGGATTAGAAAATAACATACGTAATAGGTCTGGCACATAATAACTGATCAAAAAATGATAGATTTTATCATTAAGACGCTTCAAGGCTAATTCAAAAGCCACATTCCTAAGATGTTCAACATTGCTAATTGTTAGAGAAATGCAAATCACACCTACAATGAACTACCACCTCACACCAGTCAGAATGGCCATCATTAAAATCTACAGATAACAAATGCTGGAGAGGGTATGGAGAAAAAGGAACCCTCCTACACTGTTGGTGGGAATTTAAGTTGATGCAGCCACTATTCAAAACGGTATGAGGTTCCTCAGAAAACTAAAAACAGAATTACCATATGATTCAGCAATCCCACTCCTGGGCACATACCTGGACAAAACCATAATTTAAAAAGATACATGCACTCCTATGTTCATAGCAGCACTATTTACGATAGCCAAGACGTGGAAACAACCTAAATGTCCATTGACAGATGAGTGGATAAAGAAGATGTGGTACATACATACAATGGAATACTACTCAGCCATAAAAAAGAGCAAAATAATGCCATTTGCAGCAACATGGATGCAACTAGAGATTATCATACTAAGTGAAGTAAGTCAGAAAGAGAAAGACAAATACCATATGATATCACTTTTATGTGGACTCTAAAATATGGCACAAGTGAACCTATCTACAAAACAGAAATAGACTCACAGACATAGAGAAGAGACTTGTGGTTGCCAAGGGGGAGGTTGGGTGGGGGAGGGATGGACTGGGAGTTTGGGGTTAGTAGATGCAAACTATTACATATATTGGGTTGGCCCAAAAGTTCGTTCGGGTTGTCCCCTAACATCGTACGAAAAACCAGAATGAACTTTTTGGACAACCCAATAGAATGGATAAACAACAAGGTCCTACTGTATAGCACAGGGAACTATATTCAATATCCTGGGATAAACCATAATGGAAAAGAATATAAAAAAGAACGGGGCTTCCCTGGTGGTGCACTGGTTGAGAGTCTGCCTGCCGATGCAGGGGACACGGGTTCGTGCCCCGGTCCGGGACAATCCCGCATGCCGCGGAGTGGCTGGGCCCGTGAGCCATGGCCGCTGAGCCTGCGCGTCCGGAGCCTGTGCTCCGCAACAGGAGAGGCCACAACAGTGAGAGGCCTGCGTACCGCAAAAAAAAAAAAAAAAAAAGAATGGATATATGTGTATAACCGAGTCACTCTGCTATACAACCAAAATTAACACAACATTGTAAATCAACTAAACTTCAATAAAAAAATAAATTTTAAAAAATATATAGGGACTTCCCTGATGGTGCAGTGGATAAGAATCTGCCTGCCAATGCAGAGGACACGGGTTCAAGCCCTGGTCCAGGAAGATCCCACATGCTGAGGAGCAACTAAGCCTGTGTGCCACAACTACTGAGCCTGCACTCTAGAGACCGCAAGCTACAACTACTGAGCCTGAGTGCCACCACTACTGAAGCCCACACACCTAGAGCCCGTGCTCCACAACAAGAGAAGCCACCACAATGAGAAGCCAGCTCACTGCAGCTAGAGAAAGCCCATGCGCAGCAAGGAAGACCCATCGCAGCCAAAAATAAATAAACAAATAAATTAAAAAATATATATATATATAAACGGCTAGTAAATATTTGAAGAGATAAATGTCACCAATGATCAGGAAAATTAAATGAAAATAACAAAATATGTTTTCACCTACTTTATTAGCAGAAATTAAATTATTATTATTAATTTTTTGGGGGGGGGCTGTGTTGGGTCTTTGTTGCTGCATGCGGGCTAAGCAGCGAGTGGGGGCTACTCTTCGTTGCAGTGACTGGGCTTCTCACTGGGTGGCTTCTCTTGTTGCAGAGCACAGGCTCTAGGCGCGCGGGCTTCAGTAGTTGTGGCACTCAGGCTCAGTAGTTGTGGTTCGCGGGCTCTAGAGCGCAGGTTCAGTAGTTGTGGTGCACGGGCTTAGTTGCTCCGCGGCATGTGGGATCTTCCCAGAGCAGGGCTAGAACCTCTGTCCCCTGCATTGGCAGGTGGATTCTTAACCACTGCGCCACCAGGGAAGCCCTAAATTGATTATTAATAACCAGTTTTGGTCAGGGTATTGGTATAGGAAAGATTCACACCATCAGTGGAATTTTAAATTAGATCCCTCTTTAAGAATTGTAACTTACCAGTTTGTATCAAAGTTTAAATGTATGTATCTTAGACCCTTAAGTTCTACTTTTCAGAATCTATCCTGAAGAAATACTGAGTCCCCATAGGGAAAACAACAAAAAAAGGCACATTCCGAAGTCTTCCTCCCACCTGGAAGCAACCTTTCCCTCCTTTAAATTCCTCAGAGGCAGTCCTTACTTCTCTTAAGACAGTTATCTTTGCTTTTTATTTTGTATTTGGTTGTTTACAAATTTGGTTGTATACATATCTTATCTACCTAGTGGTCTTTCAAACATTCTGAGGACAGAACCCATGGCTGATTCACCTTTTTGTTTCTCTTAGTGTCTAAAACAATGTCTGATTTATGGTAGGCACTCAAGTATTTATTGATCTATAAATAATTAAGAAAATCTTAAGAGTTATATGTTCATTTTCAGATGTAAAGCTAAACATTAAAGAATTTACATAAATACACAAGAGTGTTAATATTTCCTTTTTCTCTTCAGGATAAGAAACAGAAAGCATGGGACTTCCCTGGTGGAGCAGTGGTTAAGAATCCGCCTGTCGGGCTTCCCTGGTGGCGCAGTGGTTAAGAGTCCGCCTGCCGATGCAGGGGACACGGGTTCGTGCCCCGGTCTGGGAAGATCCCACATGCCGTGGAGCGGCTGGGCCCGTGAGCCATGGCCGCTGAGCCTGCGCGTCCGGAGCCTGTGCTCCGCAACGGGAGAGGCCACAACAGTGAGAGGCCCGCGTACCGAAAAAAAAGAATCCACCTGCCAATGCAGGGGACACAGGTTCGAGCCCTGCTCCTGGAAGATCCCACATGCTGCAGAGCAACTAAGCCCATGCGCCACAACTACTGAGCCTGTGCTCTAGAGCCCACGAACCACAACTATTGAGCCTGTGTGCCACAGCTACTGAAGCCCATGCGCCTAGAGCCTGTGCTCTGCAACAAGAGAAGCCACCAGAATGAGAAGCCTGCGCACCGCAACGAAGAGTAGCCCCCGCTCGCCGCAACTAGAGAAAGCCCGCAGGCAGCGACAAAGACCCAACGCAGCCAAATAAATAAATAAATATATTTTTTAAAAAATTGAAAAAAAGAAACAGAAAGCATAATGCTTCCTGGATTATTTAAAAATGAGCATGGGGCTTCCCTGGTGGCGCAGTGGTTGAAAGTCCGCCTGCCGATGCAGGGGATACGGGTTCGTGCCCCGATCCGGGAAGATCCCACATGCCGCAAAGCGGCTAGGCCCATGAGCCATGGCCACTGAGCCTGCGCGTCCAGAGCCTGTGCTCCGCAACGGGAGAGGCCACAACAGTGAGAGGCCCGCGTACCGAAAAAAAAAGGTGAGCATGGCAGTCCTCAACTCATCAAGTGGGCACTTGATACCCAGGTTGCAAACAACTCTAAAGACAGTCTGTTCTGACCTAGAAACTCAAGTAAATATTCTAGTCTTCATGAGAATTCTGAAAATACATTCCCTGTCTCCGTCAAGTGAGCTGTGATGTTAAAGAACTGCTTAGAGTTGGGCTAGCTGTTGCAGACACACAGTTCCCCCCTTTGTTGGGTCTCAGATGCAGCCCTCACAATCTCTTAGGAATCATACATTTTAGGTCTATGAATTGGCAGGTTTTCTTAGTAAAACAGAGAGGATATTTTCACATAATTTAAAAGAGAATTTGGGGACTCTGCATTTTTCAATGCCAATGCCTGGTTTGAATACTATTATTTCCTTCATTCTCTAATTTCTCATCTCTCAGACTTACGGACAATCCTTTGGTGATAGAAGCCGATGATTTCCACACATGAAGTGATATATGCGATCTTCCTGAAGATCTGTATCGCACGGATACTCATATAAAAAGGAACAAGTAATACTCTCTTCCGCACTGGAAGACAGTAATTCTTTTGCTGATGTCAATTTGTAGGCACCCTGCAGTAGAACTGCCTCAGTGTAATTCCTTAAATACAGGATCTTGGCTATTACAAAAGCCATATGATCAAATGGACTAAAAGGTCGGTAAGCTGGCAGGAGAAGAATGGATTTAGTACAAAAGAAGTAGAATAATCAATGACCTCAGAGATTTCTGACAAATCAGATTTTCTATTGAAGGCAGAGATATAAATAGCACAAACACAATACAGACACATAGAAACAAAAGCCACCAACTCAACTTTCTGTTTGACAACTTGTTAGGTCTAGAGAACTGTTCAAACCACAGCTGCTAATGGTTATGGATTTGGCAATCAAAATGTCTTTGTTAAAAAAAAGGTTTTAACTGCCTTACTATTGAGGTTACAAACCACAGCCTTGATGCATTGTTGCAGTCAACATCCTCCCTGCTGTTTTCGAGAGCTTACATCTGCTGCTGGCAGATAAAACCCTGGCAAGGCATGGGCTTCTTCCAGGGGAGTACAGGAGAAGTTTTAACTAGATGGCTCTCATCTACCTTTCTTTCCTGAGTTGAGCCTACAGCCTTTGCTGTATCATTCCTATCTTGTTTAGGTAGATCCCCTGCCATTACTCAGGAGGACTGATGGTCTAGCAGGATTTTTTTCTGGCACACATCGGCCATGCCAGCCATACTACTTTTAGAAGACAAAAGGAAGATGAGTTCTTAGCTCAGGGGAAAGCACTTTAAGCACATATTTTTAAAGCCACTTATAGAGTGGTGCACTTGATTTTAAACATCCACTAATAAAACCTTTTCTGTTTTTTTTTTTTTTTAAGGAACTAAATGATCACACTATGCCAAAAATAGTGAGGGCTTAGTATATTTTAACTTATCAAAGAAAAGCCAAGAATGAAAGGTCAGGAAGTAAATTACTGAGTTTCTTTGGGGAAGGAAAAAGTTAGGAACAAGATGGAGAATTAAAACATGGTTCCAAGTCACACAGGAGATTAGTTTCAGTTGAAATAAAAATTACTAGATCTACACTGATTTTCAAAGAAAATATGGGACTTCCCTGGTAGTCCAGAGGTTAGGACTCTGCACTTCCACTTCAGGAGGCACGGGTTCGATCCCTGGTCGGGGAACTAAGACCCTAGAGGCCCCGCAGTGCAGCCAAAAAAGTAAAAAAAAAAGGAAAATGCAGTTCAGCTGGGTGATGAGGAATGAGTGTGAAGATGCAGAAAGACGTAAGTCAGGAAACTGTTTCCTGGATCATTCTCCCTCAGTGAACCGACCTATGAGGACAAAAAAACCCAAACATACTTAGGCTAGCACTTGCTAACTATATATATACCACAAGATACCAGTATGCAAATATGTTGGTGGGGGCTGTTGTGGTCAGAAAGGTATGAGAACACTGCATATTACATTCACCAGATAAATCAGAGAATTGTATCAGAGTCAAAATGCACACCAGCACATTCAGGGCTCTGAGAAATTCTGCAGTAAACAAACAAATTTGTTTAATCCAAATAAATTTTCCAAATGTGTGTGTCAACAGAAACCCCTCACCCCCCTGTTTTTCCAGAAAACACCTATGCCATGGAATAGTTTGGGAAATGCTAGTCTAGGGGTATTACCCCTAAACTCTCAACTCATTCTTGAAAAAACGAGAATAACACTGGTAAAACAGACTAAGCAATCACGATTCTTACATCACAGAACCCTAGCTCAAACAGAGACAGGTAGATTACCAAAGGTGCTCGAGACATTTTCCAAAAGACAGCCAAATACCAAAGCTACGACCTTTAAAAGTGGTAAGATCCTCACTCAATAAATAATCCCCAAATAGGGCTAATATCAATTGTGAATACATTCATGTGCTACTCTCAAACACAGAAAAGAAAGAATGGGGAAAAGCCACAGAAAAGCTGACCATAGGGAAAATGGATATGGGCTCCTGTTTGATGAAACCTCATGGCTTCTGGCATTTTAGGATGTTCTAATGTCATACACATCAGGGAAATTCATAAAGAGTTGCCAGGACCTCCAGCTGGGAACATATGGGAGGATTCCTACACTTCTATGTGCTGCCCTCAGCATCCTCAGGACAAAAGACAGAATATAAGCTCAGGTAGGAGTATCATGCTGACCTGAAAGAGAGGTACCCTTGAGAAACCAAAAAGATTTGTTTTGTTAATTATATTTCTAATTCCCATAAGCCTTGTGGTACTCTATAGATTAGGATTACAGCCCCCTACCCTTCTCAACACAAATTTGTGGCAGAAAGAAGATTGGTTAACTGCCTAGAAATTGAATTCATTTGACCTTGTATCAAGTGGTGGTCTGCTTGATCAACAAATGAGAAAGTAAGGGAAGGCCCCTGGCCAAAACACCACCCACACTGCCAGATGCTCCTGGGTTCTCTTTTAGAATGCAAATATCCTCATAAGAAAATATAACACATCAGGTGATACTAAGCTCTTCATGAGTCTCTAAAACTGTAAAGCCTACACCAATGTAAGGAATTTTTACAATTATTACTTCTAGAATGAAAAAAAGGGAGGAGAGGAAAGAAGACATTGAAAAAAATCAGCAAAAGGTCCATAGATAGATAGAACAGGCACAAGTGGTGTGGAAAACAAAGGGCCTCCATGTATTTACAGTTTTGCCTAGGTCTAGATCAGGTACTAAGAAGGGAACAAAAGGGTCGGAGTCAAAATTCACACTTTGTTATACAGTAGAGACTAACACACCATTGTAAAGCAATTATACTCCAATA
The DNA here is from genome assembly GCF_963455315.2 of Globicephala melas. Taxonomy (NCBI): domain Eukaryota; kingdom Metazoa; phylum Chordata; class Mammalia; order Artiodactyla; family Delphinidae; genus Globicephala; species Globicephala melas. The sequence continues at coordinate 69,484,701 of NC_083315.2, forward strand.
AAGATGTTAAAAAAACACACAAAATTCACACCAAAACGCAAGCACTGTACTCATATACATAATCAGAAAAGGGCTGAGGAGGCAATCCACAAGCAAATGAAAGACAGAAAACTAGAGGGACTTCCCTGGTGGTCCAGTGGTTAAGACTGTGCTTGCAGCGCAGATCCCTGGTCGGGGAACTAAGATCATGCATGCCGCACGGCGTGGTATTAAAAAAAAAAAATACAGACAGAAAACTAGAGGGATAATAATTACTGGCTAAAACCTGTGAGGAACGAACAGAGGGAGTGAGATGGATGGGAACAGTATTTTGTTTTGTTTTGTTTTTTTAAAGCAGACACTGGGACTTCCCTGGTGGTGCAGTGGTTAAAAATCTGCCTGCAGGGCTTCCCTGGTGGCGCAGTGGTTGAGAATGCAGGGGACATGGGCTCAAGCCCCGGTCTGGGAGGATCATTCCGCGGAGCAACTAGGCCTGTGAGCCACAACTACTGAGCCTGCGCAGCTGGAGGCTGTGCTCCGCAACAAGAGAGGCCGCGACAGTGAGAGGCCCGTGCACCGTGATGAAGAGTGGCCCCCGCTTGCCACAACTAGAGAAAGCCCTCGCACAGAAACGAAGACCCAACACAGCAAAAATAAATAGATTAACTAATAAACTCCGACCCCCAACATCTAAAAAAAAAAAAGAATCCACCTGCCAATGCAGGGGACACGGGTTCAAACCCTGGTCCGGGAAGATCCGGGAAGATCCCACATGCAGCGGAGCAACTAAGCCCGTGCGCCACAACTACTGAGCCTGTGCTCTAGAGCCCGCGAGCCACAACTACTGAGCCCGTGTGCCACAACTACTGAAGCCCGCGTGTCTAGAGCCCGTGCTAAGCAACAAGAGAAGACACTGCAACGAGAGGCCTGTGCACCGCAATGAAGAGTAGGCCCCGTTCACTGCAACTAGAGAAAGCCTGCGTGCAGCAACGAAGACCTAATGCAGCCAAAAATAAATAAATTAATTAATAAATTAATACACCTATATAAAAAAAAGCAGACACTAATAGCAGTAATGAAAGGCACAGAAGAGTCTGCAAAGCAAAGAATTTACTGAGAAAATTAAGCTGAAGAATATGTTCTTAAGCACAGTGATGGAACCGCTATTGTGTAAAGTAACTGTTCAAAAAACAGGAAAACCATACTGTTAGGTAAGACTTTTTAGGCTTTAAGGATGGAGTTTCCCACTTTGGATTCCTGCTAGACTAAACATAAGGCTCTAAATTTCAAGAATTTTCCAATTAAGCTAAAGTCCTTCAGCTCCCTCTGCTGTTCAAAAATGTACTCTAGTTACGTCAGTTCAATCTTCAGTAATCAAAATAAATAAAAATACATACATACAATATGTACACACATACACACACACACACCCAAAGCTGGCACAGTCCAGGCAATCAGAGTTCAAATATACTTGTCTTTCATGAATTCCCTGGTCTGGACCAAACGTTCCAGAGTACGTAATAACAAATTCTACCATTCCCACTACCTAACTGAAATAATTCAAGGAATGATGAAGGATTTCTTTGCCAAGAGCCGAAGTTTTATTAAGGGATGAGGACTCTACACTATTAGCTGGATTGTGGCAATAGCTTTTTAGGCAGAAATGTATATGTACCAGTCCTCCACACACTAGGAACCAAAGCATCACTAAATTTTTTCCATTTCTCCCATTGTCTTTTCTCTCCCCAATATTCCCTCCTTAGAAGATTCTCCAAACATGTCTAAATTCAGTTTCTAGCTCCTTACTATCTACAGGATACTCTGAGTTGAAGGATCTACAGGTCAGCTACTGTGGCAAACAAAGCATCTGTCCCAGAGAAATACTCTTTACTCACCTGATTCTTAAATTGCTTCTGGGACAAGCAGTCAGTTAGGTCCACACAGCCCAGAAGACAACCTGATGGATAGTCATTGGGAAATTCCACATCTAAATTGAGAATAACAGAAGGATTACATAAATTTCTTCTTTGTGACCCTGGAACTCACAAATCTGTCTTCAATTCTGAACAAATCACTTTCTCTATTATCTATTTATGGACATAAGGAAAACAATGAGGCTTTTTACTTGGCACAACTGTTTGTATTTTAGCAAAACATTTAGTGAGTAGCTGGCTTAGTCCACTATCCACATCCTAAACTATAGGAAAATAAGCCTCATACCATTGAAGTTCAAGAACCCCACAACTTCACTCGAAACAAATCAATTCCACTATACCCAACTGGATCAGACTAGAATTTGGTGGTGACAGGTTCTGGAAACAAGCTTGAGGTGTCAAGAGAAAAACATAAAAATGCAGTTAAGAAACATAAGAATGTCAAAACATGAATTTAAAAGAACCCAGGGACTTCTCTGGCAGTCCAGTGGTTAAGACTCTGCACTTGCACTGCAGAGGACGTGGGCTCGATCCCTGGTCAGGGAACTAAGATCCTGAATGCTGCAGGTGCACACACCCCCAAATAATAATAATAATAATAATATAAATAAATAAATAAAAGAACCCAGTCATACCAGTCAAAACAGAAATGCATTTTTAAGGAAACATATACTTTTAATTCCTAAAGCTTGGTTTCTTAACTTTTAAAGGTGGTTCTGTAATTATCCTCTCATTTTACCTTCAAAACTACTGTATGGGCTGAATAAGAGGAAGGAAGCCAAGACATCCAAGGGTCAGAAGTGTTTTTTAGGATCCAAACTGAGTGTTTGGCGTGACTGTCAAAACTCACTGCTTAAGTCAACCAACTTTGATCTGTCCAAATCCAATAGCATATGTCTATTTGAGTCACTCCCAATAATAAAAAGTCTTATTTGCGGTTGTTCTTCCCAATCTAAAGATCCCAGAATTTATAGTAGTTATTTTACTCTCATAATAAAAAAAATGTAGAAAATTAAGACTAATTAAGAAAATTAGTTGGTTGATTTCTGGTGTTGGGAATGGATATTTTTATTTGTACTGTTTGGTGAATTAATGTTTTGAACAGCTGTCCATGATTTGCTACTAAACAAACAAACAAACAAACACAAAGTTTAAAGTCCCTTTCAGCCAAAAAAAAAAAAAACCACAAAAAAGCCACAGGAAGAAGGAGGTGAAAGAAGAACATCAATGACTTCTCTCCACAAAGTAAGACTGAAATTAGAAGAATATATGGCCGTTACCTTTCCCACGAAGGAGAAGATATGTAGTCTGGAGTTCTGAAACTTCTTGAGGAGAGGGTCTTTTGGCTGTGGCTGCTATCCAAAGTCGTCCTCTATGTGGGGTGTACCAGCTTCTGCCCTCCACCCTTAAACAAATACAAATTTAGTAGAAAGAATCTAAATTTTAGTGTCTTGGAAGATCTCATAACGTACAGCAAATTATCCAGTTGAACCAAGAGATCTATAGATGATACCTCACCAAGAAGGGTAGTTTTCGTAAAAAACATTTTTCCTACAATACCTTTCACTTGTGTATAAACCCTGTTCTCTAGTTTTCCCTATCATCAGAACAAAGGCAATTCATCTCTCTCAGTTCCTATTTTTTACTTGATCTCTGTAACTCAGAAATGAAGCTTTCACTAGCCTTGGGACTTCTACAATCCAAATCTTCTATTTTCAAGGCATCCAAGTTGTCCCACAAAAATGAAAATCCTTGCCTTTGAGTCATGAAAGATTTTGTTCATTGTTCTCCAACCTGACAGAAAAATCCTCACCCACACGTAACTCCCCAAGAATAGTACCTTCATAATTACTATTTAATAGAATTTAAGTAAATAAAAATGCTTATCGTCTTTACTCTAAATTGCAACCACATTCATTTATATTTTCTAAGTATTTTATAAAGGGTTATGTTCTTTGCAGATAATTAAACAACCCATTAGCTAGTTTGAAAGAATCTTTAAGTAGAATAACAAAATGCAATCAAGAGAATGTATTACTGCCTACTTTCCAAGGATTACAAAAAGATGTTTCTCCTTTAGTTCCTACAAAATAAAATAAAGTAGCTTGATAATATAACCCTATTATACTTGCCTTATAATGGGAAACGGAATTTCTCATACCCTTAGTTTTCCAATATAGATGAATTGGAAGAGCACCAGGCACACAGTGGGTACTCAATAAATGAGGAATGAATCAATATATTTCTCCCTCTACACCAAATGATCCACAGGGTTACTGGGAAAACGTTCTCACAAATGTGGCAGAACCACCCACTTTCTTTCTGTGGGATTAGTGATTGTGGGCTGGATGCTGTTCATCCTGTTCTTTCCAGTGAGAAAATCTGGATAACAGAGATCCAAAACAGGACGAGAAAAATGTAAACATTCTGATTCCCTCTGCAGAAAGCAAGCTGTTTAGTTTTCTACTTTGGAAAAGGAAGACACCTCAACTGCAGAGAACTGAAAGAGAAGAATAGACATCTGAGCGCCCAGGTGCCCTGGAGCAGAAGCAGATTCACATATACTTGTTGTAATGCCACTACATACATGGATTATGAAACACTTTGGAGCCAAAGAAGGAAAGCCTGACCTTGAAGAGGGGAGAAAAATGATAACACACCTTCACGAAGGAGGCAAATCTCAACTAACCATGGAAACCAACAAAGTAGAAATGATTGTTCCTAAATTCTGATAATAAATTTTCTTTCAGGAAATAGAGAAATGACTGAGGCTTACAGAGTAAGGGTGGAAAAAGCACTCTGAAAACCTGAACTCTAGTTCTATCTCTGCCACTAACTAGCTTTGTAATTCATAGCAAGCTCCTTTACCTTTGCCTGCTTAGGTGTTCAAGATTGTAATAATACTGGTCTGATCTACTTCAATACAGCTACTGCTTTGAAAACTGTAAAATTCTATTTAAATATAAATACATAAGGCATTATTATTGTTATGAGTTAGGACACTCCCAGGGATATAAAATTCTAAGAGATAAAATAAGAAGGAAAAAAGAGGTATCTGCATCCCCACATTCATTGCAGCATTATTTACAACAGTCAAAACATGGATACCATGTAAATGTCCATCAATGAATGGATGGATAAAGAAAATGGATGAAGATTATTCAGCCATAAAAGAAAATGAAATCTTGCCATTTGCAGCAATATGGATCAACCTTGAAGTATTATGCTAAGTGAAATAAGTCAGAGAAAGATAAATACTTTATGATCTTACATGTGCAATCTGAAAAAAACAAACTCATAAATATGGAGAACAGACTGGATGAAGGTAGTCAAAAGATACAAACTTCTAATTATAAGATAAATCCTGGGGATGTAATGTACAGCACGGTGACTACAGTTAACAATACTGTATTGTACAGTTGAAAGTTGCTAAGAGAATAGATCTTAAAGGTTCTCATCACAAGAAACAAAAAATTTGTAACTATGTAAGGTGATGGATGTTTTGTTTTGTTTTGTTTGTTTGTTTTGCGGTACGCGGGCCTCGCACTGTTGTGGCCTCTCCCGTTGCGGAGCAACAGGCTCCGGACGCGCGGGCTCAGCGGCCATGGCTCACGGGCCCAGCCGCTCCGCGGCACGTGGGATCTTCCCGGACCGGGGCACGAACCCGTGTCCCCTGCATCGGCAGGTGGACTCTCAACCACTGCACCACCAGGGAAGCCCAAGGTGATGGATGTTAACCAAATTTATTGTGGTGATCATTTTGCAATATATACATATATATGTAATCATTATGTTGTACACCCTGACGATGTTATATATCAATTATATCTCAATAAAACTGAGAAAACAAGGGAAAACGAACATGTAATGGTAAGTGAAAGAAGAAAAACATAAACGTAAATATATATTATGACCTCATTATGTAACAATTTTCACAGGAAAAAGAATATAAATAAATACTCCAAAATGCTAACGGTAGCTGTTTCTAGGTGGTGGAATTATAGATGATCTTTCTTTTTCTAGCTGCTTTTCTGTATTTATCAATTTTCTATTTACATTTATAAAAGCAAAGGAAAGAACTATTTTTTAAAAGTAGCATTGAGAAGAAACATATGAAACCATGGAATAGTAAGCTATTACCATCACTAACACGTACCACGACTTAACTTTATAATACCTCTACTTATCCCTCACTACTTCCCCCACTTTTTGCAGAAAAGGAATTTGTGGTAAGATAGCTTCTCAATATGGTTACTCAGATTAAAAGACAGATGTATAGATAGAAAAACAAAATCAGTTAGGCTGGTGTCTTCAAAAAACTAATAAATAGGCATAAAAACTTGGAATTTCCAATAGGATCAAACCATTAAGGTTGCTGAGTGATATATTATTGTACAAAGGCAAAGCCAAGAGAAGTTTTCTCAATAGACTTCCTTCCAAAGATGAAAAAACTTATGTTCTATTCTTTATTATGACTAGGATCCTTAGTCCTTCTAACCTCAGTTTTTTTAAAGCTATTCAGTAAAGAACAAGTCCATAACATGAATGCATTGCTTAAAGTTCTATGTGCTGCAGAGTATTATAAATCATCGCTAGATTACTTTCATGGTAAGGTGTTACCTGCTATATTGGGTTGAGTAGCATCCGTCCCAAACTTATGTCCTCCCAGATGAATTCCAGTCCAAGTTTATGTAAAATCTTCCAAGATTCATTTCTGTCCTTACTATTTTTTTTTATTTAATTTTTTATTTTTTGGCTGCACCGCATGGCATGCGGGATCTTAGTTCCCTGGTCAGGGATCGAACCCACACCCCCTGCAATGGAAGTATGGAGTCTTAACCACTGGACCACCAGGGAAGTCCGCCTCATTTCTGCCCTTACCTTTTAATCCCTCTGACAAGTAGAGAAGCCCAAGGCTGATGCATAGAGAGGCACCAGCCACCATCAAAGCCTTCCTGAAATTCTTGGTCCTGGATTCGAAACTGATGCCGACATGAACTGAACTCTAGTCCTGATCCTGCTGAATGGAAAGCCTTCTTCTGTGAGGCTGCACCCGTCTGATCTATCCACTATACAGGAAAGAAACCAAACATATAATTTTGTCTGACAAGGGAAAAATCTGGGGTAGGTACACAAAATGAGACGAATTCTAATATTAATGAATCGTACTGGAAACATTCTCTTAGAAAAATGTATCCCATCTTTGTCTGAAACAGGGTCAAAAAACGTACAGAAGGTATAAATTCAGTAGGAGTCCCAGGTATGATAACATGGTCCCGTCTTAAAGGATAGTTAGATAATGTTGAATTCTCCACACACAGCTTCCTAATTCCAGCAACAGTACAACCATCAGACCAAATAATTGGTCTGTAATTATTTCCACTTTAAAATGATTAATGATCCATATTGGACAATTTCCCAATATAATTCTATCAGCCAAATGAAGGTTCAACATTTTGGTCCATACATTCTTCATGTGCTTAAGGGACAGGGTCACATACTGTTACCATGATAAAGCCAAACAGATGCTTTCGGGGGGCAGCAGTTCTGACTATTGGATGCATGAAGTGTTCTCTTATCCTGAAATGAACAACTTGTCCCCCAAAAGACAGGATGAAGCACTACTGAAACAAGGCTCCCATCATGTAAAGAGAACACAAAATTACAGGGTACAGATAATTACAGGAGACTAAAGAGTCTTGGCAGTAGTTCAGTCAGAGAATGACAAAGGGTAACATTTCTTCCAGAGCAAGAAGATTGAGTGCTCTGAAAATTATTTGTTTTTAAAAAAAGGCTCTATTAGGATGATGAGGTTTAGAGTTAGGTGTGTTAATTTTTTGATGTTTTATTTAATTATTTATAGGGAAAACAAAAATACTAGAATGGTAGTCTAGAGACTCCAAGCAATCATTTAATCCCTAAAGGTTTCAGTTTTCTCAACTGTAAAATGATGGAGTTGGACTAAATGAATCTCTAAGAATCTTTCTGCAATAAAATTTTATGACTGTAATCAATTGTGTCATAGCTTAAAAAAACCACACAAACATTTACTATTTAACTCAGTATATGTGAAAAGCATATAAAGTAGGGAGACATATAAAATATAAAAAAGATATGGTTCTTGCTTTCAAGGAACTTACAATCCTACGAGAAGACAGACACATAAATAACTATCCAAAACATAAAGCAGATTTAAGTAAATACTACACAGGGATTTAAGTCCTTAAGCAGGAACACAGAGGCAGAACTGATCTATTACAGGGGAAATAGGTGATTTCATAAAACTGTTGGCGTATGAACAATCCCGAGGCCCAAATTGTCTGTTCTATCTCTATTACAGTTCTTGTTTATACTACCTGTTTTTCTACTTCACAGCTACTTTCCTAACTTAATCTTACTGTCTTTCAATAACACTATATTAGAGCCTGCTAACTAGTCTCATCTCCATTTTTAGCCTCTAAGTAACTCTCTACTGCCTTACTAACGGCAACACTAAATTGGGCCCTCATCATCTTCCCACTGTGCTACCTCAATAACCTGTTTTTTGGTCACGTGGCATGTGCGATCTTAGTTCTCCGACCAGGGATCAAACCTGTGTCCCTTGCACTGGAAGCGTGGATTCTTAACCACTGGACCACCAGGGAAGTCCCTACTGCAATATTCTTCCTAGCAATTTCCCTGCTTCTGTCTTAGTCTTCCCTCTAATCCATTCTCTACATAGGCACGGAAGTCATGCCAATTGTCTGCTAAAGTTCTTCAAGGACTCTTCCTTGCCTACTGTAGAATAAAACTAAACTCCTTAGCATGAGACATAAGGACTTTCATGGTAAGATGTTACCTGCTATACTGGGTTGAGTAGCATCTGTCCCAAATTTATGTCCTCCCAGAACCTGTGAAATTGACCTTATTTGGAAACAGATGTAATCAAGTTAAGATAAAGTCATACTGGATTAGGGTGGACACCAATCCAGTGACTGATATCCATATAAAAGGAGAAAACACACAGAGACAAAGACATACAGGGAAAAAGTCCATGAAAAAACAAAGGCAGAGTAAAGTTACGCAGCTATAAACCAAGGGATGCCTGGGGCCATCAGAACCTCAAAGAGGCAAGGAAGCGTTCTCCCATAGACATTCGGAGGGAGTATGGCCCTGCCAACACCTTGACTTCAGTGTTGAGAACTGTGAGAGAATAAATTTGTTGTCTTAAGCCAACCAGTTGTGGTATTTTGTTATGGCTGCCCTAGGAAACTAATACACTTACTAGTGCAGTTTAATTTCTAACAGTACTTAATTACTTGTGGTTCTCCCAACCTACGATGCTCTCAAGCTGCTAAGCCTTTCTACATGTTATACCACCTACCTAGAATTCCCTCTCCAAATTTGTCTGCTTGGAAATTCCTATTCATCCCTTAAGTCTCCTCTCAAAAACCATTTCTTTTGTGACTCCTCTGTGAGTTTATAATCTCTCTCCTAAACTCCTACTGTATCCATGACATGTGTCTATCATAGCAATTATCTTAAGGAACTGAAATTCTTTGTATTCAAACACATCTTCCCACTAAATTTGAAGTCCTTAAAAACTTTAAGGGCTCTTACCTTTTAATTTCCCAGCACCTAGTAAAGAACCTGGCATGTATACAGTGCTGAATGAGTATCTCCAGTCAAACTCCCTAAAGCACTGCTCTGATTGCATCTCTCTGCTCAAGAACATTCTATGATTCACATTTATTTACAAAGTAAAAATGTGAAATCTTCCTAGCTAAACACTTAACTCTTTAGTGATCTGACTCTATCTACCTAACTACTCCATTTCTCATGATAATCCCTTTTAAAATTATTTATTTATTTTATTTTGAACTTTAAAGATCAGATTTGTTTGGAGAAAACAAAAAACCCCACAACCTAAAGGATGGGATTTTACATCTCAAGACCTCTCCCAGGTATGAAGTCTATAGATTACAAATCACTTTCGTAGAAGATATTTTTGTACAAATTTTACATGTATTGAGGAGTGGGGTCATAAATGCCTGTTTGTTTTAACAGGGTGGCAGGGTAGAGGAATGGGGGGAAAAACAGCTTTTTTGGACACACATCTATTTGGAAGGAGCAGACATGAAGAGAGCAAACCCTACTTTTGCATCATCTATAGCAAATGGTTTAAAAAAATACCCTCTCAACCTTGGGTATCTCTAAAAGCCACTTCCTAGCTACTAGGCACTCCAAGCCAATTATTTAAAGTTACTTCACTTGGTATGTCTTTTATGTCCACTGGGTAAATGATTATTATGCTCACTGCTGCAGCACTCATAAACCAACACCCCTGCATGGCTGGACAGGGTCTAACCTAGGACTGATGCGAGAGGAGACCAAGATGTCTTTTCTCTGCAGGTACCAATATTGCCCGTAAGGACACCCTCTGTTGAGCTGACAGTACCAAGGTGCACATAAAAGCAAGCAAGTAAAGCTACTGTGTTGCAAGAGAAGCCAGGACCTTGTGAAATTGTTCTTCTCCTTTATCATTTATTCTCTCAAGGGATGCTAAAAAACAGAACCAAAAAAAACACACATTGGTCTAGGCCACATTATAAATCCAAACATTGGTGTGGGATTTCACTTGGAGATAAGGAAACTTTTGTTTTTTAAAAAGCTCCCCAAACCCCAATCAAGGCTGTAAGAAAGGCTCCCAATTTTACCAACCTCGCTTACCATCTAAGACTGGTAATTCTAAAGTTTTCTGAGGTGTCAAAGGGGTCAAAGTAGCAGGAGCATGAATGGCTGGAGGGAAGGAGTGAGTGTCAAAACATGAAGGAGCCAAGATTGGCTTGAGAAAAAGCAATGATGATTCCTCACTGAACAGCTCCCAGGGGCTCTAGAGAATGCTTAGGAGGTCAAGTATGTGACTTAAGCAGAAGCTGCCTGTGGGAAGGTAACAGGAAAGAGTAGCATGAGGAACATAAGACGATGACAAGAGTCTAAATTTTTAAAGCTTCAAGATTTCAACAGAATATGGATATATTTGAACTTTCAGAAGGGATAGTGTTTAAGAAAGGGTGAAACCACGACACATAAAAGACCTGGGAGGGGCTTCCCTGGTGGCGCAGTGGTTGAGAATCTGCCTGCTAATGCAGGGGACACAGGTTCAAGCCCTGGTCTGGGAGGATCCCACATGCCGCAGAGCAACTAGGCCCGTGAGCCACAACTACTGAGCCTGCGTGTCTGGAGCCTGTGCTCCGCAACAAGAGAGGCCGCGACAGTGAGAGGCCCGTGCACCACGATGAAGAGTGGCCCCCGCTTGCCACAACTAGAGAAAGCCCTTCCACAGAAACGAAGACCCAACACAGCAAAAATAAATAAATTAATTAATAAACTCCTACCCCCAACATCTTCTTTAAAAAAAAAAAGACCTGGGAATTCCCACAACCCCTAAGTGTTTCCTGCTCCAGGAGGTAAATGATTATGTGTTTACTGGAGGTCATACCATTTTCCCTATTACTGGTGCAAAATAATTCATCAAATCCCCAAGCTTCTTTTCAAACCATGATTTCCCCATTCATTCAGGTCACCAAACAGTCCTATTCTTCAGTGGCCTGTAGACTCACTCCCACCTAGCCCCCTGGGGGGTACAAATGAAGGAACTCCCCCATAGGCTGGCCCCATTAACTCAGAATTAAATAAGAGGAGGGGCTGGCAGCCTCCTGGAGACTAAAACAACATCAGAGACTAAACCTACCTTGCCGAGGACGGAGAATTTATTCAGATAATGTTTGAGAATTCATGAATGCCATAACTGGATGATAAGAATTAAAGGTAGAAACCTCACACTCTTCCTTATACCTGCCTGCTGCCCAACCAGATTCAAGACACTGTATCACTATCACTGCCATTTTGCTAAACGGAGGCCCCTAGGCACTAATCACACAGGCAACTGCACGTGTCATAAAAACGCACCACAACTTTAAACGTCAGCATTAAAGGCTGTACGTCTCTCTCTGGCTACACTGGTGAGTCTCCAGTTAGTTCAATACTTTAAAGGCTGCAGCAGCATGCAAAAGAATTTCATTTTGTTTCTTTTATTAAAAAAAAAAAGTTAAGAAAGGTCTCCAGGAGACGGTGAGTTTTATTTTGTCTTGTCTGGATGAAGGTTTGATTTGCTCTCGAATGTTCCAGGGTGGTGAGAGACTAGGAGAAAGCACAGAATGCAGAGGTCTATTCGGTGTAATCTCCCTCATTTTCATCTTCACCATCAATGGCAAGACCAGCATACTTGCTTGCAGAACTGAACTTAGAGGCTGGATTTTCTTCAGCTTTCTTTGGCTCAGGTGCAGATCTGGAGTCTTGATCCTTTTTGCCATCTTTCCTATCTGACTCCTTCCAGTGGTCTTTGTTCCCTCCATCTCTTGGACCACGGCTGGAATTTCCACTTTGGGCTTTTGGGGCACTCACCCCATCTACTTTATTTTCATCTTTCCTTACTGGTCCTTCCTCAGATGGTTGAGCTGGAACTACTTTCCCTCCACCACTTGTAGGGGACTGCTGCTCTGTGTCTGAGCTCTGAGATCAAGCAGGAGGGTTAGAACTTCGCTTCATCCAAGCATTCTCCTTCGGTGGAGGGGCTGGCATAACCTTTAGAGGCTGTTCGGATTTGGGAGGCTTAGAAGTTGGAGACAGACAGTCTTCCTCTTTATTGGGTGTTTCATTTTCTAGAGACTTCTCAGTCTTTCATGCATTTCTGCCAGATGTGGCTGAGGTCCCCATCTGTGATGACTCACTTCCTGTCCTCGACCGTTCCCGTTCCTGAGTTTCTTCACTTCGCCAGCTTGGGTGTCTCTCCCGAGGCCGTCGTTCTAGTTTTGGCTCATCCAGCTGACGCTGCGGTTTCTCCTATTCCTTCTGTAGCCACTCTTCTACTTCTCGTTCTCTAGCAGCTGTGTCAACAGGCTTTGCCCCTCCAAAGATAGAGGCTGCTCGACTGGACTGGGACGTGCTAGCAGTGGAATCATTTTCCTCAGGAGTACTATGAGGCTTTAGGTTCAGTTTGGGTCTTTGGGGGGGACCTCTATCATCACACCTATAATCATCCCGAGAGTAATCATCTCTGGAGCTCCATGACCGGTCATCTCATCTGTCATATCTGTCTTCACAGCGGTCCCCGCCTCCTCTGTAGTCGTCATCCCTACGGTACCCACTACCAAATGCTCTTCTGCCACTGCCTATCCTGGAATCGTAGCCTCTATCATAGTCTCTGCTGCCTTGGTCATCATAGCGATCTCAGCCCCCATATCAATCCATGTCCCGGCGTGGGCCATTAAGATAACTGTCCCGATACCCATCACGATATCGGTCTGAATCATAACGATCTGGATACTTGTCTCCAAAGCTATCATCACCTCTTCTAGGTGGGTAGTCATCAAAGCTGTAGCAGGACGGACCCTCCAGTCTGTATCTGTTTTGTCAGAATCCCAATTTCTATCTCAGCCAAAAGAACGATCATCCCTGTCTTTATCCTGTGCTTGATCAACAACGTCCACTCCAATTCTCCTGTTACCTAGAGACTCTTCATTGAGGCTCAGGGCACTGAGCAAGGAATCCAGGTCCTCAAACTCAGCATAACCAAAACCTTTCAACCCTCAGGATCACTGGGTTCACGTGGTAAACGCACTGCACTGATATTTAATCCTCTAAAGAATTCCTTAATGGAGTCTTCTGTCACATCATAGGGCAGGTTCCCTAGAAAAGCAGTGTAGGGTGGTGATTTGGTCAATATTGGGTTCCCAAGCAGCCCATGGAGCAGTGGGCAGAATGGAACGGTCAATTGGAGGTGCCCTATACACATCATCATCATTACTATGCCAAGTGGTTGAAACATCTCCTTCTAGGTCATCTGTTCCATCAGTCCACCTGACTGGTTTGGGGACATAGGTGCTTCCTCCACCAGTCCCTCTATCCTCAGCCAGGAAGTCTGTTACAGAGACAGTCTTCCCCTTCTTATTCTTCTTTTTTGCTGAGGCTGCCATGTTTGGAGAGGGAGAGAGAATGCAAAGGTTATTTATTTATTTGGTTGCTCCGGGACTTAGTTGCAGCAGGCTGGCTCTTTAGTTGCAGCTCGAGGGCTCCTTAGTTGTGGCTTGCTGGCTCCTTAGTTGCAGCATGTTGTCTCCTTAGTTGTGGCATGCACACTCTTAGTTGCAGCATCCATGTGGGATCTAGTTCCCTGAGTAGGGATCGAACCTGGGCCCCCTGCATTGGGAGTGTGGAGTCTTAACCACTTCGCCACCAAGGAAATCCCGATAATCCTTTTTATGAGTACTATCTTGGTAGTCTAAATTCACTATTCCCTATGTAGTTGATCCTTGAGCAACATGGGTTTGAGCTGTGTGGGTCCACTTATAAGTGGATTTTTTTCAATAGTAAATACTACAGAACTACATGATCAGCAGTTGGTTGAATCTGTAGATGTGGAACCTACTGTGGATGTGGAACTGCTTTACAGAGGGCCAGCTGTAATTAATACACAGATTTTCGACTAGGCAGAGGGCCAGTGCTCCCAACCCTCCCTTGCACTGTTTAACTGCATATATGTACATACGTGTTTGTGTGTGTATCCCACACCTTATTCCTATAGTTAATTCTGATTGGAATTTTTTTTCCCACCATCCCCAAACACCATTTTCTTGGATACCTACTTTTAAGGAATGCCAGCTTCCCTATAAAAGCCTCTTTTATTCCTCTCAACTGTCTTTCCCTCCTTTGGGTTTCCACTGTACTTTATTTATATTTCTATTAATATTAGAGCTGCCTATGTAATCTTTTCCTCTACTAGTCTATGCATTCTTTGAGGATAGAAGCAGTGTCTGGTTGATCACTTACTTCTGGGATTATACATATTAGATGCTCAAGGTACCTGATGGCAAAATGAATGACAACAATGAGTAAGTGAATTAATGTATTAATTTAAAACACCACACTATGGGACTACCCACATTCTATAAAAGATAGAGAAAGAACATTAACAAGAGGACCATGGGATTATTGTTTAAAATCTCTATAGTACTTAACAAAACCTTCTCTTGGGAAATGCTCAAATGATAACTTGTCACAAGTGCTGCAAAAAAACTGGAAAAATTGGGTCAGAGTATAAGATGGGTAGGAATACTGAGAGATCAGACTGGTATCTACAGCCTATGAAACAGGCACATTTGAAAGGAGAAATATCTGGGCCCAAACTTTTCCCATCATCAGAGCAAAGGTCCACTAACCTGGGGAGGCGACTGGTACAGGTTGGGATTCACCAGAAGTCCTAAATGCTCTTCAGAAGATCTATCCAATTTGGTCGGTGGTTGGTTCAAGGTTCCATTGGCAAGGGCATGTATTGCCTCATCTAGTCTGTGATAACAAACAAAAGGATGCAATAATTGGTAATGTCCTATGCTAAGAATATCTTTATTTAGCACACACATAAAACTCTTCAACAGTAATAAAACTTGACACTCAAAGAGGGGTCCATGGATGACCTTCCCTGCTCCCCCTACCAACTTCCCCTTCTCTTCGCTCCAAGAACCCTAAGGAGTAGGAGTTGGTAGAAGTTCCAGAACACTAAGAAAATAGGTAGGGCACAAGACACTCATTCACCTCTTTAACAAGATTATTAGAAATGCCAAGATTAGAAAAGGTGCCTAGAAACAGTCTGACCCATAGAAGAGTATTCTATGGCAGCCTATTTCTCAACACCTTCAATTATTCTTCTGCCCACTCAGCAGTCCCTCTCCACTCTTCCACGCTGATCTGAAGTCTATCCTTGCTTCACTGCCCAAAACTTCTAAGGAGGCCCTATACCAGCCCAGTACAAAAGTACTTATTCCTTTCTCTGAAGTCCTGTAGCACTTACTATTTAAACAGTCATCAAATATACCCAATGTTATCCAGCGTCTATGGTGTTTGCTATGGATATTTGGCTCTCAACCTATAGAAGAATGTGATGATTTCATTTAAAGATTATGGAACTAACCCTACTGGTTAGTAAGAGATCATAGGTCTTGCAGGAACCATATCTTATTCTGCTCTACAGCTCTTCATTACTTGCTGCTGTACTCCATGTCCCTGACAGATGCTTGACAAATGTTTGTGGATGATGATTCTAAAGCACGATATAATGAAAAGCTTCTACTAGTAGGAAAGGCTGAACCTGACCTTGAATACAATTAAAGAGATATTTGTTAGGAACCTCTTATACACAAGGCAACTTAAAAGGAGAGGAGGACAGGGCTCCTGCCTTCAGGAAGCTTTAAATCCAAGTGGCAAGTTTAAGACAGCTATAAAGATGATAAACAAAACAGGAAGGATGCAATTATTACTGTAAGATAGATACAATCCATTTGGTGGTTATTATCCCATCATCCCATGTGTTGTACCAAGTACATTCAAAGGGGAGGTAGATATCTGAAAGGCAAAGATGGGAGGACGGATATCCAAAGTAAGGAAAAAGCAGAAACAAAGGCATGAACCAAAAAACAAAACAAAACAAGAACTTGAGGTAAGAGGCAAGTCTAAAATAGGATGGGGGGCTTCCCTGGTGGTGCAGTGGTTGAGAGTCCGCCTGCCAATGCAGGGGACACGGGTTCGTGCCCCAGTCCGGGAAGATCCCACATGCCGCGGAGTGGCTGGGCCTGTGAGCCCTGGCCATTGAGCCTGCGCGTCCGGAGCCTGTGCTCCGCCACGGGAGAGGCCACAACAGTGAGAGGCCACATACAGCAAAAAAATAAATAAATAAATAAAATAGGATGGGGATGATGGAATCTAAAGGAAGGAAATAGATTTGAGACCTAGTACACTGGTTAAGTATATCTAGAACTCTAGAATCTATGAAAGAAATAGTATAAATAGCTAATCAATATATTTTTAGAATGCTCAGACTTACTGGCACACAAGCAAAGCAAAGCAAAAAAAAGTGAATAAAAATTATGATGAAATACCATTTTTCCTGTATCAGAATGGCAAATGTATTTTTTTAATTGTTGAGAAAGAGATGAAGAAACTAGCATCTAGGCACCTGGTGTCAAAAAGTCAAAAAATATGCACAATTTAATTTTTGAGATACTGTCCGATTTCACTTCTAAAAGGCTGCACCATTTTTTATTGAACATAAAAATGATTTTTCTTACACATAAAAATGATTTTTCTTACTATAAAAGCAATCAATGTTTATTACAGAAAAACTAGAAGATGCAAATTAATAGAAAGAAAATGAAAAATTCGTAAACCCATCACCCAGAAATAATTTTATTTTTTCTTTATATCTGTGTAGCATATATATAATAGTTAAAAACAAATTAATTATTTTGAAGCTAGTGGTAGAATTTGTTTTAGGGAGAGAATAACCTCTGATTAGGAAAATTCTGTGATGGATTTGCCACATATGAAAGAGAAAGACCGAGGACTGGACCGCGTAGAAAGCATTACTGTGTTCACCAATATCCAGTTTTCTGTGTGTGTGTGTGTGCGTGTGTGTGTGTGTGTGTGAGAGAGAGAGACAGAGAGACAGAGACAGAGACAGAGACAGAGAGACAGAGAGATATGTATGCCATTTCCAAAACGTGGAGTGAGATCTCCACGTGCTTTCTTTTCAGTACTGTGCTAGAGCTAATATGTGTATCTTTTCTCAACTCTGTTCAGTGACTTCATGTTGGTGACTTGAAATTGGCTGTGATGTAAATTTTTTTCAATAAACTTTATTTTTTAGAGCAGCTTTAGGTTCACAGAAAATCTGAATGGAAGGTTCAGAGACTTCCCATTTACCTCCTGCCCTCACATATGCACAGCCTCCCCCATCATCAGCTATCCCTCACTAGAGAGGTACATTTGTTATAATTAATCAATCTATATTGACACATCAGTATCACCAAAATCCATAGTTTCCATTTGGGTTCACTCTTGGTGTTGAGACTTGAACATTTTAATATTCCCGTCCTTAGTAAGAGGGCATATCCATTTTCCTACACTCAAAGATTATACAATATTATAAATTATAAATTTCAGACAATTTAATGATACATTATGTTTCAAAATGTGCATTTCCCTGATAAATAGCTGAGCATCTTTTCAAATGTTTATTGGCTATTTGTATTTCCTCACCTGTAAATTGTCTGTTCTTAGCCTTTGCCCATTTTTCTACTGGATGTGTCTTTTTAACTTGCAGCTCTTTATATACTATGGATATTGCTCTTTTGAACTGTTAAAACCGTTTAAAATGTTTTCTCTCAGTATTGTACTTCTTTATGTGATTTAAAATATCTTTGTCTTTTTGACTTCTGGGTTTTGTATCTTGCTTAGAAAGAACTTTATCATACCAGGACATTAACTATATTCTCCTAAATTTCTACTATTCTATTTCTTTCTGATCCTTTTATTTCTTTTGCATTTAACTCTTACTTTTCTTCTCTTTTTTTTTTTTTTTTTTTTGGCCACACCACTTGGCTTGCAGGATCTTACTTTCCCAACCAGGGATCAAAACCAGGGCCCCAGCAGTGGAAGCTTGGAGTCCTAACCACTAGACTGCCAGGAAATTCCCTTGCACGTAACATACATACATACATACATACATACATACATTCATTTATGTATTTATTTCTCATTGTGGTGGCTTCTCCTCTTATGGAGCACAGGCTCTAGGCACATGGGCTTCAGTAGTTGTGGCATGCTGGCTCAGTAGTTGCGGCTCACGGGCTCTAGAGCACAGGTTCAGTAGTTGTGGCGCACGGGCTTCGCTGCTCCACGGCATGTGGGATCTTCCAGAACCAGGGATCAAACCTGTGTCCCCTGCATTGGCAGGCGGATTCTTAACCACTGCACCACCAGGGAAGTCCCTGCATTTAACTCTTTAGTCAAACTTATTCTCACAGTATGCTTTGAGGTAGAGATCTAATGTAGATTTTTTTCAAAGCTGATGGACCATCATTTATTTAATCCTTCCCTTACTGTTTAGAAAAGTTTTACACAACTATAGACACACACCCATACACACACAATGCAGACGCATGGGTCTCTTCCCAGATTCTATTATATTTCATTCATCTATTCCTGTGCCCAAACTGTACCTCACTGTTTTAAAAACAGTTTTTTATAAAACTACAGTAGTTATCTAGTAGGTCAAGCGGCTCTCGCTGTTCAATTCCAAAATTTTCTTAGCTACTATTCCATGTTTCTACTCCAAATGAATATGTTGCTCTAAAAATTAACAAAAATAACAGACTCGTTAAAGGGGGGGGCAAATCCTTTACAGTTAAACTGCCCCCTTCTTTCAGACCCTTTCTGGTGTTGTCCACTTACTTGCTGTGATACTCAGTTAGAGGATTTTCATCTTCCATGATCTTCCTGCCTGCAAAGTCAATGGTGATCTTCTTCGAGAGCCGAGAGGCATGTCGAAATTCTCTCAGCTCCTCCTCTCGCTTCTGTAGGGCTTCCCGTTCAATTTTGGACAACCACTGGTTAGAATCACTGGCAAAGTAATCTGACTCATCATCAATGACATGGGTCCTTCGAATGCTAAGGAAAAAAAAAAGAACACATGGCAGTTAGGTCACCTGTTGACAAACAGGGACTTGATTACTGGGAAGCTGTTTCAAGTAGCTCACTCTTCTGCTGTCCTGAAGGTTATTATCTCAAATATAGATGCTCAAGAACGTTCCAAAACTAGGTCAAACTCTGCCTGATTTCCAGCTTCTGCGTATACCTTATTCCCACTGCAGACTCAGCTCAGCTCTTAGAACGAATCTAACCCTTGGGGAGGAAAAGACACAGCACCAAAATCTATTGTCCTCCTATTTTCTTACTAGTCCAGCCCTCACCTTCTTATAACTGGGCTTATGTCTGATTTTGCCGCATCTGAGTTCATGTCTTGGCAGTTTACTCAATATCCTAGTCCTTCTACAATTGGGACCTAGACTATTCCTGCTAGGCCCAATTGCCGCTATTTCCCTTAGAAACTGGAGTTCCATCCTGGATTCTCAGTCCTATAAGCTTATTCTTAGGATATCTTTAATACTCTACTACTATATGTCAGTTTTCACCACCTCCCCCATCCCCACCCCAACCCTATCCCCAGTCCCTCATTTAACATATTTACAAGGGCCAAGTTCCAAGATATGACAATCAGGCCTATTTCTAAGATCATACCAACAAAGAAATTAACAACTAGAAGGAATCTTGATGATCCAACTCTCTCCTTCTACAGATAATAAACCTGGACGTCAAAGAAGTTAAGTGACTACTCCAAAATCATAAATCAGTCTCAACTGCATAATTAATAATTAGTATGATATATTCAGGCATAGTGAAATACTGAAATCAGATTCAGATTTCATTCTTTCAGGACTCAGCTGGAATTATAAAAGTTTTAAAGTGGACTAAGAGTGGTACTATACACAAACCTACATAATGAAATTGGCATCCTTAGAAACTCACCAGCATAAGGGCAACAATGCCAATAGGGAGAGACCCTTTTCCAGTTTCTGTTTATCAAAAAATGTACTCTATTTCTAATGATAAGTTTCACTGAGTAAGGATAAAAGTGATATTTAAGGATGAAGAGCAAATATTAGTCACAAACCTTGTGATGGGCTTATTAACGAAGAGCTTTCAAAGTATATCTCATGTATTCACAGCAAATGATTTGAAAGCAGCAGGTGTGTCTAACCAAAGGATTATAATGCTAGGAATAGACATATTCAGTTACCACAGTAAGAGATGCAGGGTCTTTCTAAGGATTCTCACATGGCCACTTGAGAAGTGAGCACGTAAGTCCTATTTAAACATTCTTTGCCACTAATTGGTCTTCAATACATATTTTTTCCAGAAGAAGAAAAAAATGAAAGAGAAAAAAATTAAAAACAGAACTAACAAATCCATAAATCTGTCTCCTAAAGAGAGGTGAGTGGGCTCAATGACAAAAGTGTAGGAGTGTAAAACTCAGTTTAGGGACATTATTGAATCAGAAAACAAATTTAGTGTCAAAGGAAAAAGGGAGGATAAACATGTCTTCCCATGAGGTGGTGTTAACACTCTCCCAGAGACAGTTTCTTATGAAGTATCCAGAGGCCCCCCAACAGTTTGCACATGGTAGGCACTCTAACATATGCTGACTGAATAAATGATGGTTTCAAGTAAAACAAGTGGGGAACTGTGTCAACCCAAATCAACTTTCCATGGGGTACACTAGCATTTGCCAAGAATCAAAAAATATTGCAGGGTAGGATCCTCTCGGTGGGAGCCTATCTTATTCAGACATGATTCAAAAACAAGCTGTAGACCTCCTCCACAGAGCATCTGGCTCTTCTTTTGTTGTAAACACTTTCATAGTCCACCCTAAGAAGGTATCAAGTGCCAAAATAATGGACTACTCTATTTCTTAGCATTTTTTATTTTAACCACATCATACCTAGTTCTGTCAAACTCTAACAGTTTGTCTTTATGCTTGATAGCTTTCTCCAGACCAGATTTAAATCGCAATTCTTGATGACGAAGAAGGTCCTTGGTAGAGATGTCCACTTTTCCAGAATTCTCTGTCCCTGAAATTCAATAAGGAAATCAAATGGTGTCAGTGAATCATACCAATTAGTTGTATCGCTGTGCAGCAAAGAACAAAATATCAGTAGATCTGGCTGTGCCCCTAATGACTGACAGCCTTCATTTCAATGGAAAACAAACAGGTACACAGGCCAGGCTTTACTTGTCAGGCATCAAGCAGCGCTTGAAACATAACACATTCTCAATAAATGTTAAGGATCCACTTCTTCCCTTACGGAAATGTGGATCACTAAGGGTAACAAACTGTTTAACAACACAATATAAAAATGCCTTATAAGAAAAACTTTATTGAGTGGGGCTAAATATCACCTTTGAACATACTTTTATATATCAAAGCTAAGAACTAAATAATAAAAGGAAAAAAGAGAAGAAATTGCACAGAGGGACAGAAATGAATAACGAGAACTTATCAGATGCTAAGGCACTTCATACGTACTATAGTACTTAATTCTCACTATAACCCTGTAAGACAGTTTATATTATGTTTATTTTACAGATAAAGAAACTGAAATTCAGAGACATTAGTAAATTTACTGAGTTCAGTAAGTCAGAAATTAAAAGGTAGAAACAAAATTTAAAGTTAGGTCTGTCTGGACTTCCCTGGTGGTGCAGTGGTTAAGAATCCGCCTGCCAATGCAGGGGACACGGGTTCGAGCCCTGGTCCGGGAAGATCCCACATGCTGCGGAGCAACTAAGTCCGTGCTCCACAACTACTATGCCTGCACTCTAGAGCCTGTGAGCCACAACTACTGAGCCCACGTGTCACAACTACTGAAGCCCGCACGCCTGGAGCCCACGCTCCGCAACAAAAGAAGCCACCACAATGAGAAGCCCATGCACTGCAACGAAGAGTAGCCCCCACTCGTCGCAACTAGAGAAAGCCCACATGCGGCAACAAACACCCAACGCAGCCAAAAATAAATAAATAAATTTAAAATAAAATAAAATAAAGTTAGGTCTGTCTAACTCTAAAGCCCACATTCATTCCTCGGCCCATGTGTTATCTTCCTTTGTGACAACATACCATAAATCTATATATCCTAGAAAAGATAGCCATAAATTATGATAGAACCAAGATCTAAAATGTGTTAGGAAAACAACTAAGCTATAATGAAGGCCGACCTTTCCCTACACCTAAAACTCTAGGCTATTTAAAGTCCTAAAAAGAAAAAAAGTCCTGTCAAATATTTCTTTTAAAATTTAAAAAAAAAGAGGTTGATTCTTGTGTTCTGAATATAAGAAAAGCACTGAGAACTACCTTTTCTCATAATAACGACCCTAGAAAAATCCAAATGGAAAAAATATGGAGACATGTTCTACCTCATTAATAATAATAATAATAAATTACGACTATAAAAATAAAATAACATGAAATGTCAAAACCCAATAGTGATAGGTTTTGGGGTAAAATACTAATATTGTTGTAGACTAGTAAAATATTTTGGTAAAGTAATACGGCAAATACATCTTAAGTGTCAAAAATGATAATATTCTTTGACTCAGTAATCCCATTCTTAGGAATTTATCCCAAGGAAATAAATCAAAGATATAATATTAACAAAGTTGACCACTTGTGGTATTATTTATAATTCGGAAAGAGTCAAAATATCCAGTAATGAGGAAATAGATAATCAATTATAATAAATAAATTTAATGACTATTTTTAAGCACTAAAAATTACAAATATGAAGAATATATGGCAATATAAACAATAATTATAAAACAGTTAAAAAAGGAAAAATGTAAAATTCTATATACACTAGGATTGCTACTTCATAATACCAACCAATCTATCTATATTTAAAAAACAACTATGAATTAAAGCAGGAACAAAATATTTGCACAAATGGAAAGTAATGAGTATATTGTTTTCCCTTTAAAAATGTCCTTAACTATTTTTGTCATGCTTTTTTTAACTATAAAAAACTTTGAAGAGTTGCAAAAAAATTAAGAGTTCCTGTATACCTTTCATTCATCTTCCCTTGTTAGTATCTTATCTCACATAACCATAGTACAATTATCAAAAGTAAGAAATTAACAATAGTACAATACCATTAACTATATTACAGACTTTATTTGGATTTCAACTTTTTTTCCACTAATATTATTTTTCTGTTTAGGGATCCGATTCAAGATCCTACAACGCAATTAGTTGTAGTGTCTCCTTAGTCTCCTCCAAACCGTTACAATTCTTCAGTCTTTCCTTGTCTTTCATGATCTAGCACATCTCCAATTCTTAAACTTTCATCCAATAATTTTAGCATCTACTGGTGGATCTTGCCTGTAGCAATTACTATCAATACTACTGTAGTGTTGACATGGTAATTTTCTGTTACCATAATTCCTTCACTTTATTAATTGGAATTCTATAAGAGCAGTTCCTTCTCTCCCATTTATTCAGTTACTTCATGACATTAATTTTATTCTTTGGGTTATAATCCAATAGTATTATCATTAGTTTTTTTGCTCAATGTTAGGTGGTTTTAATAAGAACTTAAAAAAAAATAAACGAGTAAATAAATCGCATCTTACATACCAGGATACAAGTAAGAGAAACAATCACAGATACAACAAAATGTATCCATAACTACAGTGACCCAATTAGAAGACAGCTGCCTACCTGACATGAGCTTCTTCAGCAGTTTCTGGCTCTTGTTTGAGTCACGCTGTAAAATATCCTGTTCTTCACGAGTACATACCTATAAAGTAATGAGTAAGACACATGATCCAATAGTTAAATGATAGTGTTTGCTTGATATACTTAAAAAGTAACCTCAAATTACACATTAGATATGGCAATAAAATAGACTGTCAGTGTTTTTTAATCCAGACAAGTATACCAAAAAAAAAAGTATACCCAAATGAGTTTTGCCCTAGTCTCTTTCCATTTCTCCCTTCTTTTATGAACCATACAAAAAACTGCTATCACTACAAGTGTCCCTGAATGACAGTTAAAAAAAAAAAATCTAACCTATTTTCAAAAGATAAAGATTTGCCACCACTGAGAATATTGAAAACATATACAAGACTTTTTTTTTATAGCCTTCCAGTTCTAATCGTGAAATCCAAGTCTTACAAGAGAATTGCTAAGCAAGTGTCTTATTTATTTATGTATTTATTTTTGGCTGCGCCATGTGGCACACAGAATCTTAGCTCCCTGACCAGGGATTGAACCCATGCCCCCTGCAATGGAAGCAGGGAGTCTTAGCCACTGGACAGCCAGGGAAGTCCCACAAGTGTCTTATTAAAAAGAGCCAGAAAAAGAAGCAGTGAAAACTAGGCTAGCTTTTATATGTATTTTGCTTCTTTGCCTTCAAACATTACCTGCTTATAAAGTAATAAACACATTAAGCAAAGAAAAAGTTCGGTTTCTTATAAAATCACTAGAAGTGTAAGAAGGGAGGTTACTTAAAAGCAGAAGGGGTTACTTAAAAACAATTTCATATTAAGTTTATGAAACTGCAAGACCTCAAGGCCTATCTGCTTTACATTACTCTGTTTCTTGAATTCACCGAAGGATCCAAGGGACCTAACAGAAAACACTGTACTTGCTAGCAGTTGCCTGAGTGGCACACAGCAGCTGTAGGGTGTTTCTCTAGAGAAAAGCCCCATATGGGAGGACATTTGCTGCTGTTTTATGAACATTTTTGATGTTAGATACTACATTTTTCAGGTCATCCATTGTCTATCAGCTTATCATCTGAGTACATTAAAAAATTAAAGGCCCCACCAGAGAAGGGAAAACAAAGCAAAACAAAATGTATACCTTCACCAATACCAAATGCCATTGCTTCTGCCAGTCAGCTCAACTGGCAGAATAAGCCTTCCAGACAACTCACTAGGGTGTTTGTAACAGAGTCATTACAACTACACTTTTGAGGTCACTTACTCAGATAATGAGGAGCTATAAAAAGGAGGTGTTGGGCTTCCCTGGTGGTGCAGTGGTTGAGAGTCCGCCTGCCGATCCAGGGGACACGGGCTCGTGCCCCGGTCCGGGAAGATCCCACATGCCACGGAGCGGCTGGGCCCGTGAGCCATGGCTGCTGAGCCTGTGTGTCCAGAGCCTGTGCTCCACAAAGGGTGAGGCCACAACAGTGAGAAAAAGAAGCTATAGACTTGAGGATTACATCACAGAGGCTCTGTAACTCTAGGAATATAAGCCACATCTGAAGACTGACAAAAATTTTTGACATTTCAGGCCCTAAAGTTTTCTTGAATTGAACTTAATCTGACACAAGACTTAGATCCCTCAACAAGGTATGTTCTCAAAACCTTCTCACAAATAGGCCTCAGTTCTAGGATATCTACTTGGGTTTTTTTTTTTTTTTTTGTACGCGGGCCTCTCACTGCTGTGGCCTCTCCCGTTGCGGAGCACAGGCTCCAGACGCGCAGGCTCAGCGGCCGTGGCTCACCGGCCCAGCCGCTCCGCAGCATGTGGGATCTTCCCAGACTGGGGCATGAACCCGTGTCCCCTGCATCAGCAGGCGGACTCTCAACCACTGCACCACCAGGGAAGCCCTCAACTTGGGTTTTTGACTAAATTTTACCGGTGGCACAACAATGTAAATCAACTATACTTCAATAAAAACAATAAAATTTAAAAATAAAAAAAGAATTTACTGGACACCTTAGGGAAGAAATTTCCTAAGAAAAAGAGAAATTACTAGGGGTGTGAATGTCCCTATGTATAAAACTGAAGAGTAGTAAAATAGGAAAGAAACAATTTACCAGAGTACCACAGAATAAGCAGGGGCCGGAACCCTCTTGTTCACAGACAATACGCCCACAGATCAGACAGTTATTGATCAGCTTGTGCTTCTGGCCCAGGCAATCACAAGTGTGGCGACCAGGGATCAGGACTGCAAGCTTGTCCTGTCCCTCTTTTGTATATAAACTGACAAACTTCGTCTTCTTCTTTAAGGAGCTGCTGTTCTCTTGTGCCTGATCGTACAAAGATATCAGAAATAACATCAAATAATTAATGACAATGAAAACAGTCAAGAGAGAAAAACCTCAGTTCTGTTCAATAATAACTTACACCCTACCCAGCAACCATGGAAGAAGGAAGTAGGAGAAATACAAATGAGTTATAATCAAGGGTCTAAGTAAAGATTATGCCCTAGAAAAACTAGCTAATATACTCTGCTTTTTCTGCTAGTAGCTGTCAGCCCTGGTGGAAGGTAAATGTAGCAATAAAAGCTGTTTATGTGACATATTTATGTATAGCTAAATTGGAGATCATAGAAAACAAAAATGCCTCTAAAAGCAGATGATATTCACAGATCTGGAAATAAGAACAATCAGTAAAGTAAGAAAAATCTATAAAAAACTGACTCAATAAGAAAAAGACAGATAACACAGTGGAAAAATGGGCAAAGGACCTAAACAGGAACTTCATAAAAGAAGATATCCAAACAGCCAACAGATACATGAAAAGGTGCTCAACTTCATCAGTCATCAAGATAATATAAAATAAAACCAGTGTAATACCATTGCACACCAACCAGAATAGCTAAATTGAAAAGACAGAAAATACAGAGCGTTGGCAAGGATATAGAACAATTAGAACTCTCACACACCGTTCGTGGGAGTGTAAACTGGTATCTACTAAAGCTGAGCATATGTATATCCTGTGACCCAGCAATTCACCTCTTGGACATATACTCAAAAAAAATGGGTAAATATGTTCAACAAAAGACATATACAAGAACATTCACTGCAGCATTAGAATTGGAAAACTACCCAAATGTTCAACAGTAGATTGAATATTCACTTAACAGAATCCTATATAGCAATGAGATAAACCATGTGACACAAAAGAGTATATACTATTTAACTCCATTTATACAAAGTTCATAAGCAGGTAAAATTAATCTATGATGTTCAAAGTCAAAATGGTGTTTTCCCTTGGGAGGGTTGTCATTGTGGGGCACATGGGAGTTTTTTAGAGGAATGGTAATGTTTTATTTCTGGCTATACAGGTATGGTCAGTTTGTGAAAATTCATTTATTCACTTCTGTATGTATGTTATAAAATAAAAACTTTAAAAAGAGAACTATATCAGCCTCTGCCTTAGTCCATTCTGGCTGCTGTAACAAAATATCACAGACTAGGTAGCTTATAAACAACAGAAACTTATTTCTTATAGCTCTGGAGGCTGAAGTCCAGGTTCAGGGTGCAAGCATGGTTGGGCAAGGGCCCTCTTCCAGGTCACAGAAATTACTTCTTTGTTGTATGTGGCAAAAGGGGTTAGGGACTGTGAGGTCTCTTTTATAAGAGCACTAACCCCATTCATGAGGACTCCACCCCCATGACATAAGAACCTCCCAAAGGCCCCACTTCCTAATTCACACTGGGCATTAGCATTTTAAGGTATGAATTCTCAGTGGTACACAAACATTCAGACCACAGCAGCTTTTGACACTTAAGGTGCATAGATGCCTCTCCTCTGGTGTAGTCCTACTTTCCCTTTAAATTGAGAGTTTCTCAATCATTTCCAGAGACTGAAGTTTCAAAGAAAAATCTCAGGAGTCCTAGTGGATAGGAGAGTTATAACAATGAAGGTAACAATTCTTTGGTTACTATAAAGAGAGGTAACACGCCCTAATGTCCAAAGCCAAAACTTGAGATATACAGACAGTATCAAATAAGTCAACGGAGGTAAATGTTAAAATCTAAGACAAGTGCTAAGGATGTTATCTAATTCTAGCAGGTAGCCATTTTTCAAACTGGTCAATTATACCTTTGCTCTCAAGGATGTTTGTGAGGGGAAGACTAAAATCTCTAAGCAGAAACTTCTATCTCACTCCCTTTAAAGTATCCAGTTACATTAAAATAACACATTTGAGGGATTGAGGGCTGTGCTTTGATTAGGTCTTTTATCCATAACAGGCAGCATGTATTTATTGAGAAGGAGGAAAGACAGAGTAATAGAGGAGAGAAGGGGAGAACAGGGCAAGCCAGAAAATTCATAACATATCACTCCTCTGCCTAAAACCATTCAGAGGGGTGGGGAGGAGGGGTTAAATAATTAAAAAACAAAATACGAAAAACAAAACCACTCACTGTCTTCCCATTGTGCTTAAAATTTAATCCAAGCTACTTATAATGACCTATAAAGCCTTACATATGGCCCTCAGGTGCTCTCTAGCCTCACCTACACATCATTCTTCCCCTGTCCACTATGCTCCAGCCACACAGGGCTTTTGATACTTCTGAGAACACTTTTCTCCACCTTCCCTTTGCACTTGTTATTCCCTCTTTCTGCATTGTTCCCAGCCCATCTCTTTACATACCGGTTCCTTTGCAGTGTTCAGGTCTTAGCTGTAATTTCACTCCCTCAGAAAGGCTTTCCCTGAATACCCTACCTACATTAGCTCCCACCCTTCCAATAACTGCCTATCACACTGCCCTTTTAATTTCTTTCATGTTAGTTTTCACAATATATAATTACTTTAAAAAATTTTCTTTGACTATCTTTTCTACCTCTCCTCTGAACCACTAAAATGTAAACTCTAGGAGGGCAAGAAACCTTAATGAGTCTTGTTTATTGCTATATCTCAAATGCCTAAATCAGTTCTTGACACACAACAGACACACAATAAAAACTTCTGAATAACCAAATGAATTGCCTGAGAAAACTGAAGACAGATTTAAGATTTACTTACATGTCCAAAAATGGAACTGGACATACAGTTTGACCATCATTTTTCATGGCTCCAGATCTTCAAATTCACCTACTTGCTAATATTTATTTGTAACCCCCAAATCAATACTCCAGGTGCTTTCACAGGCATTCATGGACACACACAGAATGGCAAAACATTTGAGTCACCAAATGCACACATTTCCAGCTAAGTTTGAGCAATGCAGTGATCTGCCTTCTTGCTTCAGCTCTCATACTGTAAACAAGTATCCTAAGTCTATTTAGTGCCATTTCTTTGCATTTCTGTGCTTTTTGTTGGTAATCTCACCATTTAATATGGCCCCCATGCATAATAGGAAGTGCTATCTAATGTTCCTAAGCACAAGAGGCTGTACCTTATATGGAAAATAGGTATATTACATGAAAGGATGCCCAACATCGTTAATTATCAGAGAAATGTAAATTAAAACCACAATGAGATATCACCTCACACCTCTCAGAATGGCTATCATGAAAAAGACCACAAATTACAAATGTTGGTGAAAATGTGGAAAAAAGGGAACCCTCATACACTGCTGGTGGGAGTGTTAACTTGGTATCATCACTGTGGAAAACAGTATGGAGGGGCTTCCCTGGTGGTGCAGTGGTTAAGAATCCACCTGCCAATGCAGGGGGCATGGGTTCGAGCCCTGGTCCAGGAAGATCCCACATGCCGCGGAGCAACTAAGCCTGTGCACTACAACTACTGAGCCTGTGCTCTAGAGCCTGCGAGCCACAACTACTGAGCCTGCAAGCCACAACTACTAAAGCCCGCGTGCCTAGAGCCCATGCTCTGCAATGACAAGCCACCGCAATGAGAAGCCTGTGCACTGCAACGAAGAGTAGCCCCAGGTCACCACAACTAGAGAAGGCCTGCACACAGCAACAAAGACTCAACACAGCCAAAAATAAATAAAATAAAATAAATAAATTAAAAAAGAAAACAGTATGGAGGTTTCTCAAAAAACTAAAAGTAGAACTACCATATGACCCAGCAATTCCACTCCTGGGTATATATCCAAAAAAAAATGAAAACACTAACTTGAAAAGATACATATACCCAATGTTCATATCAACATTATTTACAATTGCCAAGATATGGAAGCAACCTAAGTGTCCATCAACAGATAAATGGATAAAGATGTGGTATATATACACAATGGAATACTATTCAGTCATAAAAAGAATGAAAAATTGCTATTTGCAACAACATGGATGGACTTGAAGGGCATTATGCTAAGTGAAATAAGTCAGACAGAGAAAAACAAATACTGTATGATATCACTTATATGTGAAATCTAAAAAATGAACCAGTGGATACAACAAAATAGAAACAGACTCACAGATATATAGAGAATAAAAGATAGGGGTAGGGGATTAAGAGGTACAAACTATTATGTATAAAATAAATAAGTTACAGGGATACATTGTACAACACAGGGAATAGAGTCAATATTTTATAATAACTATATGTGGAATGTAAACTTTAAAAATTGTGAATCACCAGGAATTCCCAGTCCAATGGTCAGGACTCCGTACTTCCACTGCAGGGGGCATGAGTTCAATCCCTGGTGGGGGAATTAAGATCCTGCAAGCCCCCCCAAAATAAATAAAAATAAAAAAATAAAATAAAAATTGTGAATCACTATGTTGTACACCTATAACATATAATATTGTACATCAACTATAATTCAATAAAAATAATAATAATAAAAATTAATAAATAATAATAATAAAAAAGAAAGGTATATTAGATAAGCTTTCTTCAGGCATGAGTTACAGTGCTATTGACTTTGACTTCAATGTTGATGATCAACAATATATATTAAATAAAGTGTCTTTAAACAGAAACACACATAAAATAAGGTTATGTTTTGATTGGCTGATGGAAATGTGATCAGAGGCTCCCACAAACCTAACCCTGTATTTCCCCTAGAAACAATGTTCTGTATACACCACGGCTTTAAAAAGAAATGAGCGGGCTTCCCTAGTGGCGCAGTGGTTAAGAATCCACCTGCCATTGCAGGGGACACGGGTTCAAGCCCTGGTCTGGGAAGATCCCACATGCTGCGGAGCAACTAAGCCCGTGCGCCACAACTGCTGAGCCCGTGCTCTAGAGTCCGCAAGCCACAACTACTGAAGCCCGTGCACCTAGAGCCTGTGCTCTACAGCAAGGGAAGCCACTGCAATGAGAAGTTCGTGCACCGCAGTGAAGAGTAGCCCCTGCTCCCCGCAACTAAAGAAAGCCCACGCACAGCAACGAAGACCCAACGCAGCCAAAGATAAATAAATTAATTAAATAAATTTATTAAAAAAAAAAAAGAAATGAGCTGCGTGATATCCCACCAAATGAGGGAATAATAATTTATTTAATCTGTCTCTTACTGCTAAAAAATCAGGTCAGTTCATATTTTCAATATTATAAATAACATTATACAGAACATACATTTTTTGTGTGCATTTCTGATTACTTTGTTAGATATTTAAGTCATATTAATAAGTCAGAAGTATATGAACATTTCCACAGTTCTTGATACATGCTGCCAAACTGCCCCCAGAAAGCTTAAACCAATTTACATTGCCACCAGTAGTGTATAGGAGGTTCCTGTTTTAATACAACTTCATCATCACTGTATCTGTTTTTAAAATCTTTGAGGGACTTCCCTGGCAGTCCAGTGGTTAAAACTCCAAGCTTCCACTGCAGGGGGCGCAGGTTCAATCCCTGGTCCAGGAACTAAAACCCTGCATGCTGCATGGCATGGCCAAAAAAATTTTTAAAAATAAAATCTTTGACAATTTGATATGCCATATCTCAGGGATTTAATGTGTATTAATTTGATTACTAGTAAAGTGACCAACCAACCTTGTTTGCCCAGGACTTAGGGGAAATTTCAGAATCCAGGACTTTTCAGTGCTAAAACCAGGAGAGTTCAGGCAATTAGGGTGACAAACTGGACTCCTTAAGTACTAGTAAGGATAAACATTTTTAATGTTTATTGGTCATTTGTGTTTTTTCTTTTGCTTGTGATAGTCTTTGCTCATTTTATTCCAATTAATAAAAGGCTTAAGACTATTTTTTTTAAGTTCACATTATTTTAGAAACCCTTTTCCATGTTTTATTGCAATGGTCATCACTCAGAACTTTTTGATCACTACTCTTCCATCTTAGCATAATTAACTATTCCCTTCTGCTGGGAAATTTAGCTTGTCAAATTGCCCTGAATAAAAATATTTCTGCTTACCTCACAGGGCTATTTTTAGAGCCAAGAGAGAATATGAAAGAGCTCTAAATGCTAAATAATGATGATGATGATGGGTAGTGAATGGCCTAAAATAGGAACGCTCTTAAAACAGCTAGAATTGTGCATTCTTTTAGTACAAAGCCACAAAAAATGTTGAAATTGAAGTCCTGGTGTATTTTATTAAATATTTTCTATCACGTCTATCTATCTATAATCTCTAAGCGAAGAAGTCCTTTTTTTAAAAAATAAATTTATTTATTTTATTTATTTATTTTTGGCTGCAGTGGATCTTTGTTGCTGCACGCGGGCTTTCTCTAGTTGCAGTGAGTGGGGGCTACTCTTTGTTGTGGTGCGAGGGCTTCTCATTGCGGTGGCTTCTCTTGTTGTGGAACACAGGCTTTAGGCACGTGGGCTTCAGTAGCTGTGGCACACGGGCTCAGTAGTCGTGGCTCGCAGGCTCTAGAGTGCAGACTCAGTAGTTCTGGCGCACGGGCTTAGTCGCTCTGCGGCATGTGGGATCTTCCTGGACCAGGGCTCTAACCCGTGTTCCCTGCATTAGCAGGTGGATTCTTTTTTTTTTTTCTTTTAGAAGATGTAGGGGGTAGGAGTTTATTAATTAATTTATTTATTTTTGCTGTGTTGGGTCTTCGTTTATGTGCGAGGGCTTTCTCTAGTTGTGGCAAGCAGGGGCCACCCTTCATCGCAGTGCGCAGGCCACTCACTATTGCGGCCTCTCTTGTTGCGGAGCACAGGCTCCAGACGCGCAGGCTCAGTAGTTGTGGCTCACGGGCCTAGCTGCTCCACGGCATGTGGGATCCTCCCAGACCAGGGCTTGAACCCATGTCCCCTGCATTAGCAGGCAGATTCTCAACCACTGAGCCACCAGGGAAGCCCCAGCAGGTGGATTCTTAACCACTGTGCCACCAGGGAAGCCCGAAGATGTCCTTTTAATACTTATTTAATCAGGTTGTCAAAAAATATCTACCATATAGAAAGTAATATGTGATCATTATCACTCTCTAAAATTCATGCATTTGTTGAAAAGTTGCCATTCTAGACCAATTTATACCCTTCGCTCTCTGAAATGTATCAGTTGTTTGCTCTTCTCCATATAGCCAGAAAAGCCTCATTTTCTAAGCACTCACCTTGGCCAAATCAAAAGGTGTTTTGACCTCTATGGTTGTATCAGGTTCAGTAAATGCAGGAACTTCCTGTCTGTTTCTCCCTTTCCGCCTACTCCTCTTTAGCTGGTCTCCTGACCTCTGCCCATCTAAAATTTCTTTAAAGAAGAAGATGATAATAAATAAATATATATATATATATGTACATAGATTGGAAATAGTAGGATTCATTGGTGAATTAATAGCTAATAAAGAGAAGGCAATGCTTAATACTTAGAGTCAATATAAAAAGTCAGGCAGGTTTTTAATTATCTTTTCCTCTCAAATCAGAATTAAATTTAAACCATCATTTTCAAGATTGTAGTCAATAATAAAGACTACTGGCTAAAATTAAGACGTTAAATTAAAGGGAATTCCCTGGCAGTCCAGTGGTTAGGACTCCACGTTTTCACTGCCAAGGGCCTGGATTCAATTCCTGGTGCAGGAACCAAGATCCCGCAAGCCGTGCGGCATACCCAGAAAAAAAAAAAAAGTTAAATTAAAATCTGATATTTTAGACTGTATAATAATAATGACTTATTTAGTTTGGTGCTCATCTTTTGTACTGTTTAACTTAATAGTTACTTCTAAACGCTATTCATACTAAAACTGGTCAACATTTACTTACATTCATGTACACACATAACTAAAGTTTTTCTTTAATCTATGTATAAATTTTTCAAGTTATTCTGAAGCCACATTTGTATCTATAAACAAGTATTTTTGTGATATTTTCTAAGTTGAAAAAGTCTGAACTAAAACAATACTCATTACAGATCAAGTAGAACTGAACTAAAAACATGTATATATATGATTCTGCTTAAGTTAGTTGTGAGGAAATATGGGTGACAGAACATACCAGGTCCTATAAACCAGCTAATTTATCAATATTTCAACCTTTACTTCAATTTACTTAAGTTAATTACATTAACTTAACTTACCATCTTTTTTGAAGGACTGCTGCAGAGCATCAGAAATCAGCTCCTGATCATTCTTTTGCCATTTAGTTACAAGCTCTTCTATGAATTGACCTTTTCTGCCCTCATTTCCCTGAAGAAGGTCAGTAACATATTCTCGTAACTCTTCAGCACTCTCAATTGACAAAACATACCTCAAGAAGCAAAGAAATAAGTTGTTAAAACAGGGCTAGCTTATACTATGTTTTTCAATAATCGTAACAGAGATCAAGGTAGTAAAAAACATTCATTAATCCATTACACTGTTTATTTTGAGCCAAGTTCTAGGTTAGATGCTAGGGATATAAATTTGATTAGAACAAAGACTCTGACCTCAAGTAGTTCATAATATAACCTTCATGTAATCTTGTATTTCTAGAATCAAATCAGTGTTTTGAAGATAGGTTTGTGGAGCTGTCCTTAACATAGGAATACTTTCTAACCCAAATGGGAAAAGAATGAAAAAGAACAGATAGGGCTTTCCTGGTGGTGCAGTGGTTGAGGGTCCGCCTGCCAGTGCAGGGGACACGGGTTCGTGCCCCAGTCGGGGAAGATCCCACATGCCGCGGAGCGGCTGGGCCCGTGAGCCATGGCTGCTGAGCCTGCGCGTCCGGAGCCTGTGCTCCGCAACGGGAGAGGCCACAACAGTGAGAGGCCTGCATACCGCAAAAAAAAAAAAAAAAAAAAAAGAATAGATACATGTACGTGTATAACTGAATCACTTTGCTGTACACCTGAAACTAACACAACATTGTTAATCAACTACACTCCAATATAAAATAAAATTTTTTAAAAAATTTACAGTGTACTAAATAAGTGTTTGTTTTACTATTTTTTAAATTTATTCTGACAGCAGGAGAGTTTTTAATATTTTGACACACATTTTTGAAGGTCATGGAATAATCAAAAATTTCCCCATTTTTTTATTAAGACCATTTTATTAAGATTTTTAAATTGTAGATTGCATGGTCATTTTTACAGTTCCATACTACTGTGCAAAGCAAAGACTACTTATGTCTTGATTGAGGGATGGTTACAAGGCTATATATACTTGTCAAAACTCATCAAATTTTACATTTAAAACAAGTGACTTGAATAAAAATTACATCTCAAAAATAACTGTTATAAAAAAAAAGAATACTTTCCATAACCACACATCTGCAGTCATTATATTTTCCTAGGAACAATACAAATTACTTCATCTTTATACTGCAAAACCTAAAATTTCTTTTTTGCTAAAAATATGAATATATACTATAAGCTAACCAGTTACTAATTTAACATTCTTAAAAATTATAAATCAAGATTAGCATCACATCAGAATGAGCAGATCTATTTTAAGAAAATGGTATGAAGCGTTCCTAAAAGTGAAATGGGGTGGGAGTACAAGTCAGTACAACTTTTCTATAAATCAATCAGCCAATATATTTAAAGTGCCTTAAAAAGAATCCAATAATTCCATTTACAGAACTCTCTAATAAATAAGAGACACAGGAAAGTTTATGCAAAAAAATTAACTACATCATTATTTGAGTTAGTGAAAAACTGGAAACTATTTTAAACATTCATCAATGAAAGGGGCAAATGAATTCAAGTTTTTGGACTTTACAAAATATAATATGCGACCACAAAAAGTAAAATTTTTGAATAATTATTATTTTTAAAAAATCACTGACTTGTTTATTTTACTTTATTATTATTATTATTTTTGGCCATACCATGCAGCTGTGGGATCTTAGTTCCCCAATCAGGGATTGAACCCGCACCCTTGGCAGTGAAAGCACGGAGTCCTAACCAATGGACTGCCAGGGAATTCAGCAATTCAGTAATTTCTCAGTAATTATTATTACTTGAGAAAACACTCTCATATAAAGTGAAATAGTAGGACACACTGTACAGCATATGATCCCAATTGCTATAAAAGGAATGTATATATCCATACACTTATGTGGTTGAGAATCTGCCTGCCAATGCAGGGGACACGGGTTTGAGCCCTGGTCTGGGAAAATCCCACATGCCGCGGAGCAACTAGGCCCATGAGCCACAACTACTGAGCCTGCGCATCTGGAGCTTGGGCTCTGCAACAAGGGAGGCCGCGACAGTGAGAGGCCCGCGCACCGCGATGAAGAGTGGCCCTCACTCACTGCAACTAGAGAAAGCCCAACACAGCCAAAAATAAACAAATAAATAAAATTTAAAAACATTAAAAAAAAGATTAATTGGCATCAAGAACTCACAGAGCTGCAAGGAACCTCAAGGATCATTTAACTCTGGAGTATTCAAACCACTAGGGAATTATTTAAAGAGTTATTTAAAGAGTTTCAGAAACAATTGAATAAATATCATTTAACTATTTAAAAAAGTATAATAAATAACAACATATATTCAAATGTGTTATATACCAAATCTTAACAAAATAGATTCATCCAAAACATGAACTAATGCAGATTGTGGAACAAAGTTTATTTTGCTAACTCTGTGCATAGACCTTAAGGTCTCATAAATGTATCACTGATTAGGAAGGTAGCAGCTCTGTGCTGTCTTTTTAAAAAATTCAGGCTGCTCATGTCAAATTGTTCTAGCTAGCACACTAGTATAGTACACCTGGGTAATTCTCAATGAATATCAGGCAAGGCAAGGCACAGCAAATTTACACAGCCAACGCTTTCATTGTGCCATCATAGCCTGTTGTGCAATAACTAGTGAAAACCTAATAAGTGTTTCCAATAGCGTTATATTATAGGTAGCTTTAGGGCTTATTTTAAGTTTTGAATAATTCTTGTCTAACTTATATTTATAAATATTTTTAAATGCAAGCAGGTGTACAGCCGTACTTATTGCTTCAACTTTAAAACAGAAATTTCTGATCACTCCTCTTTTAAGGGTGTGGATAAGTTTAACTGAGGAAAATCTAAGACTGCACAATGAGCTATTAAACCACAATCTATGAGACTTAGGAATTTTCCTAATACTGTGTAAGCAACAAAATACAACTGGATTCTGAGACTGAGAAGATTGCAACTATTCATACTCCATTGTTGATTCATCAAAAAGAGACCTCAATCTTTTTTTTTTTTAAACTGATGGACTTTTTTCTGTTTGGTATATTACAAAGCTTCATTATTTCATTTGACAGCATTCCACTGCTTTAAAAAATGCCTGAAAACTACTTAACCTGATCTTGCCTTCAAACAAGGGTAAAGCCAAGCCATACAATTTGGCTGGGTTTTTTTTTTAAATATTTTTTGTCAATTTTTCAAAATTGATGTATAAGGCTTCCCTGGTGGCGCAGTGCTTGGGAGTCCGCCTGCCGATGCAGGGGACGCGGGTTCGTGCCGCGGTCCGGGAGGATGGCTGGGCCCGTGAGCCATGGCCGCAGGGCCTGTGCTCAGCGGCGGGAGAGGCCGCAGCGGTGAGGCCCGCGTACCACAAAAAAAAAAAAAAAAAAAAAGCAAGTGCTTAAAATTGATGTATAGTTGATTTACAATATTGTGTTAGTTTCAGGTGTACAGCAAAGTGATTCAGTTACATTTTTTTCCAGATTCTTTTCCACTGTAGGTTATTACAAGATATTTAACGTAGTTCCCTGTGCTATACAGTAAATCTTTGCTGTTTAACTATTTTATATACAGTAGTGTGTATCTGTAAACTTCATACTCCTAATTTATCCCCCTCCCTTTCCCCTTTGGTACCCATAAGTTTGTTTCTATGTCTGTGAGTCTGTTTCTGTTTTGTAAATAAAATCATTTGTATTATTTTTTAGATTCCACATATAAGTGATAGCATATAATATTTGCTTAACTGAGTTATTTTTGAGTCTATTCCAGTGTTCAAAATAATCCTTTAAAATTGGCTCTCTTAACTCTCTCCTTGTCAACAAGTCTATTTTCTCCCCAAATCAGAAATTCACCTTACTTCCTACAAAAGCCCTAGAACTGCAATTTAGGTTTCAGCAACAATGAACAAGGAACCAAATCAAGAAACACTTCCAGGTTCTTTAAGTCCAATTTTTGTAGAAGTTTTTCCCTCCTCCTGAACTCTGCACTGCCACCTACCCACCTTTTAGTTCTCAAGTTAAATTCATCCCTTGCAGTTAACCTTACGAGTTTCTCAAATCTTATAGTTCTTTTTCCTACGCTCCTCGATACACTGCACTTCCCCCACCTCCTCACTCATCAACCGTCTTTTTGTCCTGGCATGCAGTATCGCCAAAAAAAAAAAAAAAAAGTTAAATCAGTTGAAAGCAGATATTAAATCATGTCACCATTTCCACTTCATTACAATCATAACGCGTTATAAAAGATAATCTCTGCTAATTTTTCATTTTACACATGAGGAAACTAAGGTACAAAGATGGAAAATTAAGTTGCCTAAGGCTCCAAAACTGGTGAATGACCACAGAAAATAGAACCGGGACTCCCGAGTCAGGAGCTATTTTTTACACAGTACCACGCTACCCCCATTTAAATTTCAGGTCCTATTTGACACAACCCGGATCGGGCAAACTAAAATGTTCAGAGTAAGGAATTTCTGGAAAGACAATTTGGCTTGCCCCTTCTCTCCAAAATCTATAAGGAAACTGGTTCCTGGGACAGACTTACAGGTCTAATTATCAGGGATTTGGCGTTTTCCTGGGGAAAAAAAGGCCCCACCAGACGATTGTGGAGCATGACACCCTATTCCAGAAGCTAAACTAGAAAGCCGGAGGTCAAAATTCGGCACTCATAGATACACCGCAGCCCTTTTATCACATTTCTTCACTCTCATCAACTTTTTAGCCCCCTCCGTTTCCCCGTTTGCTCAGCCAGTGCACATCCCAGAGCTCCTTCCCGCCTCTGACCCGAACCGGTCTTACTGTATTATCTCCTCACTGACATCCAGCCCGAAAGTCTTCCGCAACTGCTGAGTGCACCAGCCCACCAGCTGCTCCTGGGACAACGCCCCAGTCACCGCCATTTTCCCCAGCCGGAACCAGCTGGGGTGCAAAAGCTCGGTGTCCTGCGCCGGACTAGTCCCCTGCGCAACACCGACGTCGCTCGCGCAGGTTCCGTCAGCCTGCACTGCCCCGCTTGGTAGCACCGCCCACAGCACAGATCCCTCCCACCTGTGCCTCCTCCTGTTTCTGCCCGCTTCCTGATGTTGTCACTTGTACCAGAGCTCCATCTGCGAGTGGTTCCTCCGCGTCGTTAAATGTAGGACTCGAGAATTGGGAAATCTGCTAAGACAATACAAATACCTCTAAAAACTACAGTTTAGGAAAAAACAAAACAATACCCCGTAACCTGAGGGTCCAGTTTTTAAACTGTTCCGGTTTTATGTAAAATATTTAAAACAGCACTTGAAGGCTAGAGTAAACGCTGTAAGGGTTTGCTCCGGTGGTAGTGGTTTTATTAATACCCTTTGTAGTCTAATACCTGATTCACGCTCCTAAAACCTCTTTTTGCTTTTTTGAGCCAGGTCCTTTCCAGGAGGGCCAAGACAACTCTGCAAGCTCGAGGGAGAAAAAAAAAAAAAAACTTTAATAAAAACAGGTGATGTGATTTGGCTTTGAAGACCTTCCATATAAATTCTCTGTGTTGATTTTTAAGAAATTAAAGGTACTTCAACTCAAGATGATGAGACTTAAGGGTCTTTTGCTACTTCTCTACTCCATTGGGACAACGGACTGGGGAAAATTTAGCCAGATTTTTCTGGAGAGCATAACATAACGTCTTCTGATATATTTCATGGATCAATTTGACTGGCTTTGTGTTACATGGATAGGCTCTTCATTCCCATTAGGCTATTTATACTAAATAATTACATCAATTGGATGTTGTTTCATCTTTTTATGTTAATGTTTTCACCGACATAAATAATCAAAATCATATGTGTGTTGATTTACATTGAGTTTACATTATCTTTGTCATTAATTTGGAAAATATGTGGCTTTCCAGCTCAAAAAGACTGAATTTTCATAAATAGTGGGTACAAGCTTTGTTTCTTCATAGATGTCTGCTACATTTAATACTAATTATAACATATCCAAATCCTTTACCTGTTTTTATATCTGTTCTGTTCCCATAACTAAAATGATAACTTCTTGAAGATAAACTGACAAGCTTTTTGTACAATAAGACTTAGTATATCACACATTATGATGAAATTACTAGGTCCTCAAGAATAAGTGTTCTTTTTCATAAGGAATATGTTATTGATTGAAATCTCTAGTTTGTATGTATGTAATGTAATGCCATTTACCATATTACCATTTATTAAAATGAATTTATGCCTGAGCAAAGCAAGCACACCTATTTAATATGACTTAAAGATATTCTTTTGTATAAATTTAGGCAGAAATTTCATTTGTACATACTATAACTTTTCTTAATGCCTTAGGCCTTTAAAATTTTCAGGTTCACACCACACAACTATTTTAACTGTAAAGGAGAAGCAGTTCTGCAAAGCAAACATTTAAATTAAGTATTTTTACTAGACATCACTGCTTTTTTCCTGAGTTTTTATTCTAATTTGCATCCTTCCTTATCATAATTGGCATTAAAAAGACAGACATACAAACACAGCTATAATATGTAGATTGCCCCTGTGTGCAAAGGTATATTTGCAATTCTTTCTAGCAATTTACTTGGCATGTGGACTAAGAGAAAAGACCAGCAGATTCTCAACTCAGTTCTAATCTCTACAAGGATCTGGGAATTAGGTAATTCAGGCCTTTGTAGAAGCCACTTAACTGAAAAGGAAAAAATGTGCATTGAAGAAACATTGTGTATTGAGAGGGGCATGATGACAAAGAACAAGGAGGGATACCCTAGGGCTTGTTGATTTTTCTGATAGGACTTTGGCTGTAATTTTAGACACTAAGATTTAGACAAAGCTACAGGTAATTTGCAATACCTTTCCTCCTATTATAATGTTAATTTCGTCTGCTGTTTAGATTCTGTAATTCAAAAACACAAAGTAGTTGTTGATTCTGTTAAAGTACTGAGAAGCCTTTATTCTGAAAGTTCAAGCATAATTTATTGGAGAGAATTAATGCCATGCTTACACTTTCAGGTTTGCCTTTCAAGTGCACATTTAACAAAGTACATCCTAAAGCAAATTCATTTGATCAGGTTTTGTGCGTGGTATTCAGAGAGTGAAAATCATTGCTCAGGGGGTATTGTGAGTACTTAAGATAAGCATAGGGAAGGAAAATAGTTATCTCTTATTCTAAAATCACGTTCACTATGTGCCAGGGATGTGCCCTTGGCACATATGACATATTTTTAAGGAATTCTGAGACCATACAGGTCTCGGGAAAACGTTTTATTATTATAATAATGTTTCTTTTAATGTATGTATGTATATACAATTCACTGTTTTTTCTTGTTTCACACCATCCTAAAAAGTTTTGGTTTTTTTTTTTTAATCCCTGTAAATAGGGAATTCCCTGGTGGTCCAGTGGTAAGGGCCAGGAGCTTTCAGTGTTGCTGGGGCCAGCGTTCGATGCCTAATCGGAGAACTAAGATCCCACAAGCTGCACGGCCTGGCAAAAAAAAAAAAAAAAAAAAAATCCCTGTAAATAAATTGTATTAGCTTTTTCCCATTCCATAGACTCGTTTTAGTTATGGATGCTGTAAAGAGTGTTCATACCTGAGATATTAAAAAGTCCGCTTCATTTCAGGTGTCACTTCCAGGAATGACATTATGGATTTAAGCCTGTGGTTAACTTTTAAAGAAATGTTGGAATTCGCTGTCTTTCCTGGGTTTTCTTTTCTAAGCAGGCCCCTTTACCTAGTTCTTAGCACCCACACATGGGGCACCCCAGGAAAGCGCCCTGGCACCGCCCACCTCAGGCGGGTACGAATCACAAGCTTCTGCAAGTTGATGGACGAATCAGCACTGCGCCCAACCCCGCCGCGGTCACCACTGGACACTGGCGATTGGTTGCACCTGAAAGGCGCGGAACCAATGGGAGCGGAGGCCTGGGAGAGTCAGTGGAGCGCGCGGGAAAGGGACCAATATAAGCTGTGGCGGGAGATTCGTTTTCGGGGCCTTGTCCCGTGAAACATCTTCGGCTGGGGAGTCAGTTGGTTGTTCTCATCTCGTGTTTGAACATGGTGCGGACTAAAGCAGGCAGTGTCGCTGGCACGTACAGAAAAGGTGAGGCAGGCGAGCATGGTAGTGGAGGGCAGGTGGTTCCCTGGGCAGCTCCGCCGCGGGCGGGAGAAGCCGGACCTGCCCACAACCCTGGCCGCCAAACTGGTCCAGCCCGTCAGGAAGCAGCAGACCGATCCCTTTAACGAGGAGGAAGACGCGGCGGGGACAGGGGAGGGTTATCTGCTGTTCTGGATCGCGGGCCTCTCCTCTCCAATAGGCTGGGTCGGAGAGGGTGGTGAGAACGTGGCTCTGAGACTCTTCGTGACCCCTTCTGAATGTCCTTCTTTGCCTCTCTCCGCAGTGGTGGCTTCTCGAGCCCCCAGGAAGGTGCTTGGTTCCTCCACCTCCGCCGCTAATTCCACGCCGCTTTCGTCAAGGAAAGGTAAAAAGCGCCCCTGCAAGATCCTGGAGAAACCTTCTCAAAAGGAGATCAGGCCTGGCACCACAGTTCTCCTGACCTGCGAGCCCCCTGCCCCACCGTGGAATTTCTTTTCCTGAGATCCTCACCCCCGAATTTCTTCCTTGCCTTTTGCTCTAATGAGCGGGCCTGTCTCTTGGCGGGATGGGGTAGGGGTGCGGGGCGGAGTGGGTCGCATTGTGAAGAATTTCAAGTCTCGGGTTAGGGATGGACACAGTTTCTCTTCAAACTCGTTTTTCTTTTCTACTTTAGCGTTGTTATTTTTCTTAGTATTGACAACTGGGCTTTTTCTTGTAAGAGGCTATTTAAGTACCTCTTTACTAGATTAAGAATCGGGACTATAGTTGACAGTGCTATTCACGTTTTTGTTTTCATTTCTACATATTTTTCTTTGTCCTTCCTTCCCTTTCTCCCTCTCTCCTTTCTTTCCTTTTATTTTAGTTTGGTGTCGGTGTGTGTGTTTTACAACTTTGCAGCTCCTGTTACCGCTTTTGGGACATTAAAAGGGAAAACCGGGCCAGGGAAATAGTTTCACATCGTTCCTTCTGTGCGACAAGTTGAGAAAATACCATGCCATCTGCTGTCTCATTCCTTTTAGGAGGAAGTTGAACAGTTTGGAAGATTAATTCCACAAGCCGTAGTTAAGAACATACAGGAAAAAGTGTGTCAAACTTTAGTATGACAGTACATAAGACTAACTGAATAGCTCAGCTTGTGGACAAAATATGAAAAATATTTTCTAGTTGTAAACATCTTGTTAATGCTATTTTTCTAGGCTAAAGGATAAGTGTAATAAAGTGTTATACATTATATTATAACTGAATACACCTTTATCATGTCACATTTAAAAATTTAAAGATGGATGTAACACCATTTAATACCCTTTAGATTTGATGTTAAAGAATTAACTTTCCCTTTAAG
Organism: Globicephala melas; assembly: GCF_963455315.2. Lineage (NCBI taxonomy): Eukaryota > Metazoa > Chordata > Mammalia > Artiodactyla > Delphinidae > Globicephala > Globicephala melas. Next base: position 69,528,715 of record NC_083315.2, read on the forward strand.
GAATAGTGATTGTATTCTTAATTTTTATTTAGTTCTATCTGTTTATATTTTATAGCTGAAAATAAGTATGCAGGAGGGAATCCAGTTTGTGTGCGCCCAACTCCCAAGTGGCAAAAAGGAATCGGAGAATTCTTCAGGCTGTCCCCTAAAGATTCAGAAAAGGAGAATAGGATTCCTGAGGAGGCAGGAAGCAGTGGCTTGGGAAAAGCAAAGAGAAAGTAAGTTTTTATATTCTGGAATACTTATATTCTTGAAAATAAAAGACAACAGAATATTGAGTAACTTTAAAATTTCTATTTGAGCAGATAAGAAAATACAAACCAGAGGTTTTTTAAACTGTGCTAACCTTTTATTATAAGTCACTCCCAAATTTCAAACATCAAAGAAAGGTATTATTTTTACTCATTTCAGTCACTCAAAGAGGATCAGTTCCCATTCAGATGATAAGTGTTACATTTATTAATCATGAACTTCTGGTCTTTATTCTTTAATTTTTTCTGTCTGTTTTCTATAGTCTTTTTTCAAAAAGCAATTTCTATGTTGGTTTATCTAGCTTGAATTCCATTAACCTCACCTTTCTAAAACTATTAGTTCAGCCTCCACAGGAAATATATACCCAATGTAGAAAAGTTGGAAAATATAGAAATCCCCATCACTTAGAAACAACCAAAACTAACACCGTGGTGTATTTTCTTTACAACTTCTCTGTAAATACATAAGAAAACTTCAAAACAAAACAAGGTGGGGATAAAGCTGCGAACATGCAGAGTTCATTGTGTAAACTTTTTAAGAAGATAATTAGATCGTGCTTTCAAGCTTTTAATGCCAGGAAAATGCTCATGATAAGTGTTAAGCAAAAATTCTGGTACAAAAGTACAATTATTGTGTAAAAGATATGTATCTAAATATACCAAATCTCTGTACAAAATATACCAAATATCAATAGTGATATATCTGGGTAAAAACCTCTTATACTCGGTGCTACCAAGTTTCAACAACAAATATTTTAAGAATCAGGAAAAAAAATAATACCATTGGGGGGAAAAAAGCAATGGAAACCTGCTTTTTAAATAGATTTATAAGTAATAGTGTCCAGACTCTTTAAAGAATTTTGAAATTTTTGTTTCAAAAACAAATTATTTGACTGGAGATTGGGAGTGGTGAGCGCTGGTGGTGCCACGTCACCGCCATTATGAAGCCTCTGGCTAGATTTAAGACCCTGCTAGATACCTCCCCTGCACCAGCCAGTAGCCTGTGATCCTCCTCCACGGCACCAAGCAGCGAGCCTTGCCCAAGGCGGAGTGATCACCATGGGCAAGGGGATGGTGGCCAGGCTCAGATTGGGGCTGCTGCTTCTGGTGCCGCTCCTACTCAAGCAGATTTATTCATTCGTTCCTTTAACCGACACGGAAGGTCCTCCGTTCGAAACCACAACGGTCAGCTGTGCTTTGCAGTCAACAGCTAGTCTCCTTGTGGTCTTGCTTGCCCTTCTACATCTCTACCGTTAAGAGACTTGGCCAAGAAACATCTACAGTTTACCAACCTATGTTCTAAAGCCCAATCAGTACGCCATCTAGAAGTCCAGTGTGGCAAGGAAAATAAACAGGTCTTCATCAAGTCTACTAATTCCATCCCTTGTTTTATTAACACAGAGAATGTTGAGACTCCCAAATTGGACTAGTTTAAAGAGCATCTGAAGGATTTGACCAGATAATGAAAGCCAATATTAAATCTGCTGGAGTTTCATGTACAAGACTGGAAAGAGACAACATCGAGAATTAATGATGTGATTAAGTATAACTTAAGAAATATGGATACTTCAAACTGTACCTTGCAAATAAGAATAATTTCATCTTCATCTAGAGAAAAAGGATGAGCTATGGAATGGAGATTCAGTTTCCATTTTTTTCACGAAATCTAGAAGGCGGTAAAATGATTAGGTAATATAAAAAGCTTCAGTGATTCTATTTATGATGTACACTGGAAGGAACCACCAGGTATTACCGCAAATCCTCTGTGTATTGTTTCAGCAGTCCTGGTTTAATGCTGATATACTCTCCATCAGGTTTTACACTGTTTTCACTGTTCTCTTGGGAACTTAACTCTTTTCTCTGGGGCTTTGGATTTGACATTGCATTTGACTTTCTGCAGTAACTGACACGTTCCAGGGCAATGATGGATTGGAATCTACTACAAATCCAAGCATAAGTAATCCCAGCAAATGCACTTAAAAGTCAAATAACAGGTATTTCCTATCACACATTCCCATCCAGATTTATTTAGCTAAGTTGGATCGTTTAACTTGATTCCAAAGATTAGAAGTGCATTGACTTCAACCAGTCTTAAAATATTGCTTTTTATTTCTGCATATATTGAATAACTTTTACAACTTAAAAAATTGATCTGTTTGGAAGGCATATTTGACAAATCTTGAAATTAAGAGGCAAATATATAAAGGCAGCAAAAATAATGTATATTAGGTATTTGGGAAGTGAAGACTGGAAACTTTCCTGCATTGAATTCATAACTCTTTTGTGCCCTTTCCGTAAACATATATATATAAATATAAAACTTAATGAATAGGAATAGCTACACGTGGAGCACTTTCTACATCAGTCATTATTTTTAGATGGTTCTAAGCCTAAGTGGACTTGATCCTGGAAAATAAAACTTTACAACTGCCTTGATGTACAGAAACCTTTTTAGAAATAGAAACTCTGTGAAATCTTTGGTTCACAGGTTCACACAATGATGCTTAGATGTTAAGTATCCAATATGGCCATAGTACTCTTAATAAGGTTTAAGCCAGTATTTGCCATCTTTAGAAGTCTACACAGGAACAACTAGATCCAACTGATCTCAGGTTATGTGAGATCTGTGCGTGTGAATGAACACCTCTTGCTTCATATCTGAACACTGTACACCTGTTTTGGATTGTACATTGTTTGGAATTGATTTGCATTGAACACAACTAAATAAAAATAAATGGTTAACGAGCAGTTAAAACAAAGTATTTGACGTATAAAATGATGTTTATGCATATAAAATTTTAAGACTTAATACTGTTCAAGGTCATTTAGTAAATTGTTATGAGATATTTAAAAGGAGTGTCAAATTCTGGAGCAGTAACTAAATTTTATACTTTGTTGCTACATCACTATTATCATTTCTGTTTCAATAAAATCAACAAGGAAGGGGATACATTTTTGGGTAGAGTTTTTTAATAGACTTGTTTTCATGATCCTGTAAGTCTCCTTTAGTTCCTTCTCACTTACTGGCACCATTCTTCCTTGTTCTTTCTCATTCTAATGTGAAGAAGCTAATAGTCAATATTAGCTCTAGAATATATGACAATCCTCTTGAATTATTTATGACTTCCATTGATGAAAGAAAATATTTGGTAATATAGCCAAATATGGCTATACCATTGATCATGACAACAATAAAACCTATATTACAGGCTTCCTATCATATGGAAAAGATTACACATATAGTCTCATAAAGCACTTTGATCCATAGTATAATAAAATCTGTGACATAAAACTAGGTAATAAAGGTTTATATTATTACTTTAGGCCTCTGTCTTAGATTTGTTTTTGTTTAAGAGAGTTGTAGTTATCCCTTTATTTATAGTAAATCAATAGATTGACTTTTTTTCCTCACAGTTTTATTGAGACATAATTGACATACAGTACTATATGAGTTCAAGGTGTAATGATTTGACTTACGTACATCATGAAATGATTACCACGATAGGTTAGTGAACATCTATCTCATACTGACACGTTAAAGAAATAGAAAATTTTTTTTCCTTTTGATAGGAGCTCTTTCAATAGATTTACTATTGGTCGTAAATACTGGTCGAAAACTACCAGTATATCAGAAGGACTTCTGTCTCCCTAATTCTTAATCTGGAATATGGCTACTCCTATGGCTTTATTCTCACAGAGGCAGATGCATGGGGGAGAATCAGAATCAAGAAAAACTGTCTTCTTAAAACCTTGAACAGAACTATGATACCTAAAGTAAATTAAATCAGGTCCTTGAAAAAATAGAATTTTGGGTTATGATAGTGTTCATTTGTTAACTTGATTTAATTTCCAGGAAAGTACAATGAAGACTTCTTCGTAATATAAGAGTAGGTGAGTCAATGGTAATCTTATTCCAAGTCAGAATATCCTTGTTTTAGCTTCCTTCACTCACTTGCCCTATGACCATTCAGGCTCACTGGATCTAATTTGAAAACCATTTTAAAATAGATCTCACAAATCTTTATCAGTTCTAAAAAATTATGATTAAGTTTTTAATTGACATTTTCTCTATAAAAAGTATAATGAGGGACTTCCCTGGTGGTGCAGTGTTTAAGAATCCGCTTGCCAATGCAGGGGACATGGGTTCGAGCCCTGGTCTGGGAAGATCCCACATGCCACGGAGCAACTAAGCCCGTGTGCCACAACTACTGAGCCTGTGCTCTAGAGCCCTCGAGCCACAACTACTGAGCCCATGTGCTTCAACTACTGAAGCTGGCGCACCTAAAGCCTGTGCTTTGCAACAAAGAAAGGCCACCTTAATGAGACACCCACGTGCCGCAAGGAAGACCCAACCCAGCCAAAAATAAATAAATAAATGTATTTTTAAAAAAAGTATAATGAGTACAAAATGGCTTTGGGATAATATAAATTATTTTTCAAAAGCTGTGATTACCATATGCCAACTTAAGACAATTTTGGGGTTTTTCTAATTAGATAATACATTCATATAGTTCCAAAGGGTATACAGTCAAATATGTCAACTTGCTGTTTTCTCTGCTCAAGTGGATTGGTTAAATTCTTTTGCTTTTCATAATCTCAGAGTTCTTGCTGAAGGATTGTACTCTTCATCAATCCACTTAACATATTGAAAGAAGATGCTATAGAAATAGAGATTCCGTCTTTAATAAACATGGCAACATATCCTAAAGGGGAAAGTGATTTGGCAAATTAACAGGCAAAATAGATTATTAAAAATTTTGTCACTCTAGTATTTGGAACCTGTAGGAGTTTGTCAATTAATGGAGTTTAATTTTCTCCCATTTCTGGTCAGTTGACAAGACACACTGCACTGTTAATGTTCCTGATTTACATAAGTTTTAAAAAACTACTTATGTTCTGTTTTTTAAACATTTGACTCAGGTGACTATCGAAGTTCTCTCTTCTTTCCACAGGTCATGTCCTTTGCCACCTGATCATACAGATGATGAAAAAGAATAGAAATTACTTATTCACCCTTGACTGATGTCTCCTGTTTACTCTGGTATTCTAGGATGTAAATTTGCATAAATATATTTGTTCCAATTAGCTTTGTTGAATAAGCATTTAATTTAAAAAATGAGGCTTACATTTAGTTATTCAAAAGCAAGTAGTTATGATATTGGAAAGTTTATAAGATTAATTATGGTTACTTAACTTAGTATTCAGTATAATGCAGTATTCGGTTTCTTTTACCTGTTAAGCTTTTTCTTGCTAAAATTATTGCATGGTGTTCTACTTATGAATCTGCTGTTTTTGAGATTTGCTTAGACTTTTGTACTGTTGCCATTTTTATTGGCATTTGATTATTGGAGTGATGCCATATTTTTGTTCCTTTTATTTGCTTTAAAAAGCAGAGGTAGATTTTTGCACATTAAAAAATTCAGTATTAGACCCATACCCTTTTTAAGAAAGGGGGCCAAAAATGGAATGTTGAAAAAATTTGGATGGCCGTCTACCTTCTTCTTAGAAAAATTTAAGGGCAGTTTTGTCTTAAGGATTTAAAGGGTTGATGAAGCTTCTAAAAACAACAACAAAAAGATAAAATACTCGCATAGAATTGGGCAGGAAAATTCCATAGACTACATTAAAAGAGAGGAATTTTCCTAGAATATGCAATTGGCTTAGTGTCATAAAATCTTACTCTTTGGGCCTATACTTTTCAAGTTGGAAATCAATAAAATATGAAAGGCAAATCATGCCATAAGCCCAGAACTATGTCTAAAGTCCTTAGAGCTACTATTATATTTTTCAAGATAGTCAGGGGTATAATTGAAGAGGTGGGTATAATAGTATTTATAACTGATATTCTTGCTTCCTCATCAGGCTTTTTGCTCACTGACAACCTGTTATCAAAACTAACCATGTTTAACAGGAATGCTTTCCTGAAGTTTGTTTTTAATAAATGAATACTCATTGTCACAATACTATCCATATGTGTGCTTTCTAAGATTATATCCTACTAGGTATTTCTATTTTATTCCTTCCAAATGCAAATCACTGTACTGACCTGATTTTATCAACTTCCAAAATAAGTCCTTATGACTGTAGATTGTATTTTTTGCTTTGTCTTTTAGAGGTGGATATTAAACGTAATGATACTGAATTGAGACCAGAGTTTTCATCCTAAGTGCTTCCTTGACAATTAGGCTTTTGATGGGTATGAAACCTGATTTGCTATTTTTCATTGATGGAGAGAGAAACTTTATGGTGGTGTGTCCAATGAAGTCTAATTTTGGTACGTACTTGTTTCCCAAAAATTTGACCTAAAGAACCTACAGTCTTTTCAAATACAATCCTTTCAAAATATATAATACTTGGTGATGTCTAACTTTATTAGGCAGAGGTCCCATGTAATCTGTTTCGTTGTCAAAGGTTTTTTAAAATGTAGATTGTCAATTTAGCCTCTTCTAAACATAAGGGAAGGACAGACTCCCCGTTTACATTGAAATTGAATCAAAAAATAAATTATACATTAAAAATATAAAGTAAGCTTTAATTTTGTACCCTTCACAAAGTTAATCTGATTTTCCTTTTTGAATGGATTATTCAAATAATTAATGTTACTGTTCAATTCCGGAGCAAACAATGATTAAAGCTACTTTTATGGAATTTTTGAATGCTAATGGAATTTGTGAGGATCATATGAATTTTGTGTTTACATAGTTTCACAAAGGAAGATAATACTATAGTGAAAATTATAAAGTGTGCTCAGAGTTATTTATGAGATGACAAGTACTTGTCATTTTTCTAAAAAGCAGAAAATAAAGCCTAAACTAACTGAACTTTTCCCATATGTATATATACACTGCTTATAAATCTCACTGTACTTAGAATTCTTCACGCTAACTCACTTTTGGAAAAACTGAAGATTCAGCTGGACCTTGGTCCAACCAACATTGTTAAAATGGTTCCTTTTACCTTTGAGGATAGCCTATGGAGGTGGAAAAGATTGTCACTGAATCAAAACTGGGAGGAGTGTTAGAAGTTGTTCAACCCAAGCCAGCTATAGCTTTTCATTAGATGGAGTATTTTATTAGCTGGCAACGACAATCGAAAGTGCTACAAGTTAAAAATTTGATTTTTTTCTTAACTCCCCTCCTCCTCTTCTTGGTTCTGTCCTTGAAATAACATAGAACAAGTTACTCCTTCCACATAACAACCTTCAATTATTTAAAGATAGCTGTTACATCTTTAGCCTTCTCTTCCTAAGGCTAAACATTATGTTGTTTATGTCACATGTATCCTAAGTGAGTTTCTCTAAGTCCCTTGTACAAGAGGCCATGCCTTGTGTGTGGTATATTGCTTAGGCAGATAAAAAGTAAATCTGGCTATATTTCTTCTAACTGATCCCAAGTATTCATTGATTTTGGTATCTTTTATGTTTGTCTGTTTTGTCTTTTGTATTTGGAGATGCCAATGGAACTTTAAGAATATTTGAATTTTTAAGTAATAATCATTAACAGAGTATTGGGTTTCCCAAAAATAAACGTTATACAACCTAATTCTTTCTTAAATGATTACAAGGCACAATTTAAAAATGACAAAAAGCTTTCAAGAGATTGAGAAAAAAGGCTAGAGGTCCTATATTGATTTGAAGGATGAAGGTACTATATTGACCTTGAAGGCTATTTGAGATCTACCGTAGATTTGAGAGCACTGTCTTAATTATGGTTCATATTAAGAATATTGATTGGGGACTTCCCTGGTGGCCAGTGGTAAAGAATCCGCCTGCCAATGCAGGGGACTCGGGTTTGAGCCCTGGTCGGGGAGGATCCTACATGCCGCGGAGCAACTAAGCCCGTGCACCACAACTACTGAGCCTATGCTCTAGAGCCCACAAGCCGCAACTACGGAGCCCGAGTGCCACAAATACTGAAGCGCCCGTGCTTCGCAACAAAGAGAAGCCACCGCAATGAGAAGCCCACACACCGCAACGAAGAGCAGCCCCCTCTCGCTGCAACTAGAGGAAGCCCGTGCGCAGCAACAAAGACCCAATGCAGCCAAAAATAAAAATAAATTTAAAAAAATCAAAAAACGAACAAACAAACAAAAAAAGAATATGGATTCCTGGGGACTTCCCTAGCGGTCCAGTGGTTAAGACTTCACACTTCCAAGGCAGGGGGCGCTGGTTTGATCCCTGGTCGGGGAACTAAGATCCCACATGTCGAGTGGTGTGGCCAAAATAAATAAATAGATAAAATTAAAAAAATAAAATAAAAGGTTGATTTGGGTAATAATTTTAAAAAAAGAATATGGATTCCTGTGATACTGCTCACAAAATCCTAAAAGCGTAGTTAAACGCACATAGCTAGTTTTAGGTGTGGATTGTGCTATATTTATTTATTTGAATTTTTAAACATTTATCAACATTTTAGGTTGATTTACTTACAATAAAATGTATATGTTTTCAGTGTACAATAAAATGTATATACCTGTGCTATACATCTTTAGAGGTCTCCAAGTAATGAGTATGTTAAAAGTGATGGAATTATACACGTCGTGATCATTTAGGAGTTAAGCCAGGTATTCATACACCTATACAAAAGTGACTCAGTAATAATTTTTTAAAAACTGTAGGAAGAGAGGATCTAAATAAATGCTGTTATGTGCTATTATAAGTCATATTTCTTCAGACAACAGGAAAAATGAATGATGCATAGGAATTTGCATTTTTGTATTGGCTTAAACTACCACATTTGATCTTAACTATTTGTACCCAATAAAACATTTCTTTCTATAGAAAAGATTTACTGTATTCATGTTTTTAATTTTTTAAAGACATCTAAGTCCACCATAGTTTTATTTATTTTTTATAAATTTATTTATTTATTTATTTTTGGCTGTGTTGGGTCTTCGTTGCTGCCTGTGGGCTTTCATTAGTAGCTGCGAGCAGGGGTTACTCGTTGCGGTGCATGGGCTTCTCACTGCAGTGGCTTCTCTTGTTGTGGAGCACGGGCTCTAGGCACGTGGGCTTCAGTAGTTGTGGCATGCGGGCTCAGTAGTTGTGGCTTGCAGGCTCTAGAGCACAGGCTCAGTAGTTGTGGTGCATGGGCTTTGTTGCTCTGTGGCATGTGGGACCTTCCTGGACCAGGGCTTGAACCTGTGTCCCTTCCTTGGCAGGTGGATTCTTAACCACTGGCCTCCAGGCAAGCCCCAGCAAAGTTTTAGATAAGTTGTTGCTCATTGGGCTCATAATTTTATTTACTTTTCTAATTCAAAATTTTTAAATATTTAAACTTGTTGCCAATTGAAATACCAAGCTCTGTTTTGTCATGGTAACAGATTTATCACTTGTCAAGTACAGCCAGGTTTTTTTTAAAGAACAATTAATGACTGGATGTGCTCAGATTCCATTTGAATTTTGTGTGTGTATACTCCCACATGTATGCATTTCCATGGCAAGGGTGGAAATGTTTTAGACTTCTTTAACAATCTACTAGTGACATTTGAACCTGAAGTGATTTCCTAAAGGTTTTGCTGAACTGACTCTCTTGGTGAATCAATTTAATGCTGTGTCACATGTACAGGAAACCAACAGACCTGCTATTTCTTTGACGTTACCAAAAGTCATTTCCTCTGCCCCAGCTAGGTGGACAACAGTCCAATATCGGTGACTAAGAGGTTATCATGACCAGTAAAATTATCATGACCAAATTATTATGACCAATAGCCAGCAGTTGCAAAGACATTCACTGCCATGGACTAGAGAACAAATTCAGGAGCTACTATTAAGCTTTATTGCTTTTAAGCAGACCTATTCAAGATAGGAAAGTTAAGCCAAGATTTTTACTCATTTTCCTCTGAATGCCTAACTACATTTCTCTGAATATTTAACTGCCATAATAATATAGGTCATTTTTCTAGAAAGAGGATTAATTATGTTGCTGGCTTTTGCTCCGAGCAGTGGTTTTCCCAGTATTTTTCAAGCTCAGATCACCCCAACACAGGAATAAATTAGGTCTCTTATTAACTTGTCTTGTCCACAGTATAGGATTGAAAGTTTATTCTGAGTGGAGGATTAAATGTCTTCCTCCTTCCCAAGCTTGATCACCGGCTTCCTTTGGCCTTTTCTCGTTGTTTTTTAAGGATTAATTATTTCCACATCATACACAAGCATGTGCAATCCTTACAAAAGAGATGGGTGAAGACAAAACTTTCTCACCATTCGGTTTCAGGGGCTATCACAGGAGAACGAAGTGCATGAAAAAGGTTTCATAACATTGGAGGAGACTTTAAAAGCTCAGTAGAAACACAACTGAAAATCCACAAGAGGGAGATGCTTGCTAAACCGCCAGAAAGTAACTCCCACGAGGGACCTGAGAGAGCCTTAACAGGAGCCAATAGGTCCGCCCGGGATTCAAGGCGGGAGGGAACAGGAGTAAATAGTGGCTGGGGGGAGTACAAGTGAAGGGGAAAGCAGGATTGGCTTCGTGACTTTGGCAGCGAAGCCCGTGCTCAGCCCAAGACCAGGAGCAGAAGCTAAGAGTGTGTTGCCAAAGAGGAATACACGCTCCCAGCTACCTCCTGTTAGTCCCATAAGTAATGGGGGTGGTTGTCTTTGAAGGCACTTCCGCTTAGCAACCCCACGCGGTTGCTAAGGAGGGACGGTAGCGGGGATGACCCGGAAGTGGTGGTGTCTATTTCTCACTGCCTGCTTTAAGTTTGTCCTATAGGGAGCGCCAGGGTGCTCTGCGCCGGGCCGAGGGTGGGGCCAGCGCTAGAGGTTCCGGTTCGGCTTCTGCGACCCCCTCGGCTCCTCGTCTTCCCCCTCCCCTCCCGCGCCTCTCCTCCCTCCCGTTCCTGGGAATGGGAGAAGCCAAAGCTGCGGGTGGGTAGAGAAGCGCTCGGCGCCTCCGGGAGGGAGCTGCGCCCGCCCCGTCTGTACCCCGAAGCACTGCCAGGTACTCTCTCCGGCTTCGACGGGGTCGGGGAGGCTGGAGCTTGAGGATGTGTGTGTGTATCTGGGGGGTGGTGGGGGCCCCTTCTCCGGCTCGGGGAGGGGAGCGCGGAGATCCTGGGTGGGGCGCAGGCCGGCGTGTGTGCCCCTGGCGGGTTGCGGGGGTGGAAGGAAAGGGCTGGGGATGACGGCTGGCGGAGAGTTTCGGGTGGCCGTGTCGAGGTTGCGGAGGAGGCGCCCCCTCAGATGCAGAAGACTTCGGGCGGTGTGGACGGGGAGTTTGCCACCTGGAGGTTTAGCTCTGAAAGAGGGAGCATCCTCTAGGTCCAGAAGGAGAGCATGGACCCCGGCGGGGTGGATGGGGCAATCCCATACTTCCATTGCCTGCTTTTTCTGCCCACCCCTCTGGGACAGAGCCCGGCTTCGGGGATTGTGAGTCGGCTGGGCACCGTGGGGAGCCGCCCTTGGCAGGGCTAGGGCAGAAGAGTGGGTAAGGAGACCTCCCTCCTCCCAACTTCCGTGCGCTTCCCCCACTTCTTCCTTAGCTGCTCTCTTGCCCCAGTGTCCCACAGGGGCGGTAGCCCCCTCCCCAAGTGGGTAGGCATCACAGCGTAAAAGAAAGAGGGTGGAACTGGGCTTGTGGCCCCAAATGATACTTCGAATGTTCGGAAAGTGCCAGATTGACATATTCAACCAAGTCTCCCAGCTCAATATTAAGTTTGGTCTAAATTATTTTAGAAAAGTGCAGTTCTGGAAACCAGCAAACTGTAAGCTGGTCTGGCATAGCCTTATTTGGTAGATATGCGTGTTTTTAGAAAATAGACTGGGGGAACCGTAAAGATACAGAGGTCTAGGCAAGACGTGTTGAGGCAAGCCTTTTCCAACATCTTTCTTACCTGCCAGTGAGCTTGACCTAGTTTAAATGAAGCACACAGATCCTCTTCATTTATATTTCAATCAGTGACTGAATTGTAGGTACTGTGTGGTTATCAATGTCTCAGAATAGTTGCGTGAACCTTCAGAGAGACAAGATTCCCTGCTTTTGAGCCTGCCTCATAATCTTTTAAGGAGATAATTGTGGTCAAGTGGAAGTATTGGTTTTGAGGTTAGGTAAATCTGGGATTGAACTCGGACTGCCACTGGCTAGTTGTTGGCCTTGGGCAAGTCATGGAACCTACCAGAGATTCAGTTTTTTCATAAGTAACACGAGTTAAAATTCTAATCAGTATTGTAAGAGGGGGGTAATGTATCTAAATAACAGTCCACTTTCAATGGAAGCACCTTCCAGTTGAAAGATGAATTATTAATAATTTTAATCTTATGCAGTCAGGGTAGCCCAGTTTTGTGGAATGAGGTTTGATATAGGAACAGAACTGTATAATATTCCAAAACATATATATACAACAGGACTTTCAGTAGCCTCTAGAAACTGATCATAACTAGCATGAAATTCAGTTATCAGTAGTTTCTTAAAACTCTTAAAAATAAAGCAGAATGTATGCATTAACTGAAATGACCAATAATGTTTCAAAGGTTTTTCTCAGATTTGTGATGTGTGTAGTATGGATTGGTAAGAAAAAAATTTAAAAAGTAATGTATATAAATCTTAATTAACATCACATGTCTGGAGAGAATTAAAATTGGGGCATAAAACAGAAGAAAGTAGTTATAATTTTAAGAATAAAATCACAAGTAGCATGACTCATCTTAATTAGATTTAAACTATTAGCAAAACTTACAGAATTTTTATATGTATAATATTCTATAAAATAAATGCAAATGGAATGAATTTCTGCCTTTAAATCATTTGTGATGATAATATGGAAATATATCTCAGAAATATAAAGTCTTTTTTTTTTTTTGGTCAGGTACCAGGCTAATCACTTTTTTTTTTTTTTTTTTTTTTTGTGGTACGTGGGCCTCTCACTGCTGTGGCCTCTCCCGCCGCGGAGCACAGGCTCCGGACACGCAGGCCCAGCGGCCATGGCCCACGGGCCCAGCCGCTCCGCGGCATGTGGGATCCTCCCTCACCGGGGCACGAACCCGCGTCCCCTGCATCGGCAGGCGGACTCTCAACCACTGCGCCACCAGGGAAGCCCCACTTTTTAAAAAAATAAATTTAATTAATTAATTAATTAATTTATGGCTGCATTGGCTCTTCGTTGCTGTGCGCAGGCTTTCTCTAGTTGCAGCGAGTGGGAGCTACTCTAGGTTGCCGTGCGTGGGCTTCTCATTGAGGTGGCTTCTCTTGTGGAGCACGGGCTCCAGGCATGCGGGCTTCAGTAGTTGCGGCACGTGGGCTCACTAGTTGTGGTGCACGGGCTTAGTTGATCCACAGCATGTGGGATCTTCCCGGAACAGTGATCGAACCCGTGTCCCCTGCATTGGCAGGCAGATTCCTAACCACTGCGCCACGGGGGAAGCCCACATCATTGAAGTCTTTATATTCATTTGTTTTGTAGATTTAAAACAATATAGTTATTTGTAATCTATTATATGCCAGATTTTCAGCTAATGTAGTTTGCTTTATTTTTTTTTGTAGTTTGCTTTTTGATGTAACTTGAAGTTAGTAATTTTTTTTCTTTTTTTTGCGGGGGGCCACACTGCATGGCTTTAGGGATCTTAGTTCCCTGACCAGGGATCGAACCCGGGCCTCCGCAGTGAAAGTGCCAAGTCTTAACTACTGGACAGCCAGGAAATTCCCAGTAATTTTTAATTATTAATTTTTTAATGTACTTTATACTCAAAAGATAAAAATCAAATAACTTCCTTTAGGGCTTCCCTGGTGGCGCAGTGGTTGGGAGTCTGCCTGCCGATGCAGGGGACACGGGTTCGTGCCCCGGTCCGGGAAGATCCCACATGCCGCGGAGTGGCTGGGCCCATGAGCCATGGCCGCTGAGCCTGCGCGTCCGGAGCCTGTGCTCCGCAACGGGAGAGGCCGCAACAGTGAGAGGCCCGTGTACCGCAAAAAAATAAAAAATAAAATAAAACTGTCCAGCTATGTTTCATGCTTCTTGAGGTAGAAATACTATTTTAAATTTTATCCACCACTGCAGCTACATAATAGGCACCAAATAAATATTGGTCAAATTGAATGGATGAATATGTTTAAGATTATTAATAAGGTATCTAATTATGTTTTTACTACATGTTTTGTAAGGTTATTCAACGTTCTAAGTGGCTTTTCTGTACACTGTAAAGTCTTTAGTGTATATGTAAGCATTTAACTGCGTTTTCCTGGATCATTATTTTTCAGTATCTTTTGAATCTTAAAGTTGAGATGATATTATCTTGCTTTGGTAAAGCCATGAGAAGTTCCCATTTTTTTCCCTATCTTCTCATAACACTTTAATAAATAATTCATTTTGGTATAAGAGTTAGGATACTAGCTGGAAAAAGGTATATTTAAAATGTGGGCAATAATAGAGACTGTTACAAATAATGCTTTTCTCAGTGACCTTTTCCACTTAAACAAAGTATGTGGCCATTCCACAGATCTTTGCAATTGTCAGTTATGGAATTTGCTGGTCAGGAAATCTAAAAATGACTAAACCTTCCTTTAATGTCTGTGTCTTGGATGGTCTCAGAAAACTTTAGGAAAGATTGGGAAGGTTTGTATACCATACTAGAATATATAATGAACAAAGTACAGTTAACTTTATTGGTGCTGCCAAATCAGGAGTGAGTTACTGTGGAAATGTTTAAAAAATACCAGGCAGTGCTTTCCTCAAACCAAATGAGTATTCTTCCAGAGCTTGTTTCTGTTTTAGAGCTTATTTCTTTTTGGACTATGATTTGCTCTCTAATAAAGATAAATAATCATTGTATCCAGAAAAAAAGGCTGATATCACAGACAGATTTTATTACCACCAATCTTGATAGAAACTGCTTCAATGGCTTCAAATAAGTGGAAGTAGATTTTCATGAAAGAACTTAAGAATTTGTGGAACGATAGTTTTTCTCTATTGAACATCTAACTTGTCTCTGCTCATTTCTGCCTAATATAGAAACTTTGAGAAGCTGGGAAGAAAAAGAAAAAAGAATGAATTTACTTCAGAATTAGCATTTTATGTTTTGTAGGTTACTTATTTGGATAGCTAAATTGGATTTTGACATTATTGGGACTGTGTTCAAGATGGACTCGGGGAAAAAAAATTAGAGAGATGCCATCTGCTTCAGATTCCTGTTCCCTCACCCCTTCATGTTTTGTGGCTTTGAATTTATCAGATTTTTTTTTTTAACATAAAAACCCTCAGTAGATTTAGGTTATATAATTTCAGCTATACCGGTGAACCTGTTACTAAAAGAACTTGCATTTTATATTGAATTACACAGAAGGATCACAGACATTGGTTAAAAGTAATTGTTATTTCAGACTATCTGAACATGAGATAGCTTCATACATCTTTGTCGTCATTTGCTTAATAAACCATTCTTGTCATTAGTGCTTACCACAGTCCACTTATTGGTAGAAGTTGCTAAAAAAATGGATTATGGAGATATAGAATAAATCCTTTTTTTCCTCTGATATTACAACCAGAAGAGAAGTTTCTGTTGTTTTTTTTAATTTACTGATGAATCCACTTAAACTTATTCTTTGAGTAGTGAGTTTTGCCTTACCTTATGCCAATTGCTATAGTTTTCATCTAAGTGATACCATACAGTTCATAGGGTACATACTTGTCACTTTTCAGTTTGAATCTTTAATACTCCTGAGCACAAGCTTTTGGATTTACTGAGCTGGAAAAGAATGTGTCTAGTTCAAGTTACAGTAGTCGGGCACTTAGCATGGACCAGAAAGACCCAGGCATCTTTGAAAAACTATAAAGTAAAAGTGGTATGATATCCCAGAAGTTATCTGAAGAGAGAGTCTTTTGGATAGAAGAGAGCCATGCTGTGTCTGCAATAGGAATGTTCTGGTGATGTGGGAAAACAGATAAACTGCCCTTGTAGTCTGTTCCTCACCCAGAAGCTCCAAGTAGGCAGTGTAGTTATGGCAGGGGCTGGGGTGTCAGGGATGGGAATTGTCCTTCATTAATTGCTCACCCATCATTATGGAGGCATAGACATATTGGGGAAAGGGGAATTCTCTTGGATTTTGTCTTGGCCAGAGAAGCTGAGTGAACAGGTAGCCATTGCCCTGGCTGTCAAAGAGAACTTGGTGTAACACCTCTGGGTGCTGGGTAAGCCTATCAAAATGCTACAGTTTGGTGTCTCCATCAAAATGTCACATAAATTCTCTAAGAAACAACAGCATTGGACCACATTGGTTTCTGTAGTTTTCACTTTCTAATTCTTTAAACTAGAAGAAGAGGCATTGAGGACTTTTGGGCTTCTGAATGAGAGTATCACACATTACATCCATCTTGATAGATTTATAAATACACTTTAAATTGTCTGTTGGCATCAGTGAATGATGTGAAAATGTTTTAAGTTGTGTGTGTGTGTGCGCGTGTGTGTGCGCGCGCGCTTGAGTGTCCATGATGATTACCAAATTTCAGTTTTTCAGGCTAAATTGCTAACCATAACTGTGGTGAAGCAGTTTCCCAGCTGGATTTCTTCTCTCTTTCCTAGAGGTCACTCTCTGATGTATGTGCTAGTGAGCAGAGATATGACCAAGCCAATAAAAAGGCAAGGAGATTAAAGTTAATTTCTTTTCAGGAATTCCCTGGCAATCCAGTGGTTAGGACTTGGCACTTTCATGCTTTCACTGTGGCGGCCCGGGTTTGATCTCTGGTTGGGGAATATCCTGCAAACTGCACCGCGTGGCCAAAAAAAAAAGAAAAAGTTAATTTCTTTTCATTTAAATTTATTTAAATGCTTATTCAAATTTGATTTTATTAGTTTTTTTTTTCAACTTTGCTAGGATTTCTGTAGTTTAAAGTAGCAATAGGTACTCTTTGAGATTGTGGGTGCCCAACTTTTTTAAAAAAAATTAAGACTATTTTTTTGAACAGTTTTAGATTTACAAAAAAATTGAGCAGGTAGAGAGTTTTATCTCTCTTCATACCCACTTAATTCCCAACCAGTTCCCCCCCCATTTTCTCCCATTTTTAAAAAACATTTATTTATTTGTTTTTGGCTGGGTTGGGTCTTCATTGCTGTGTGTGGGCTTTCTGTAGTTGTGGCCAGTGGGGGCTACTCTTCGTTGTGGTGCGCAGGCTTCTCCCTGCAGTGGCTTCTCTTCTTGTGGAGCACAGGCCCTAGAGTGCGTGGGCTTTAGTAGCTGTGGCATATGGGCTCAGTAGTTGTGGCTCGCGGCCTCTAGAGCGCAGGCTCAGTAGTCGTGGCACATGGGTTAGTTGCTCTGCAGCATGTGGGATCTTGTGGACCAGGGCTCGAACCCGTGTCTCCTGCATTGGCAGGCGGATTCTTAACCACTGCGCCACCAGGGAGGTCCCTCCCCCATTATTAACATCTTGCATTAGTGTGCTATGTTAGTTACGATTAATGAACGAATATTGATACATTATTATTATCCATAGTTTTCATTAGGTTCACGCTTTGTGTTGGTCGGTTCTGTGGGTTATAACAAATGTATAATAACATGTACCCACCATTACAGTTTCATACAGAATAGTTTTACCACCGGAAAAAAAATCCCATTTTACCTATTCATCCCTCCTCTTTTTCCTCCAGAATTCCTGACAAACACTGACCTTTTTACTGTCTCTATAGTTTGCCTTTTCCAAAATTTCATACAATTGGAATCATATAGTATGTAGCTTTTTAAAAAATAATTAATTAATTAATTTTTGGCTGTGTTGGATTTTCATTGCTGCACATTTCTCTAGTTGCGGAGAGCGGAGACTACTCTTCGTTGTGGTGTGTGGGCTTCTCATTGCAGTGGCTTCTCTTGTGGCAGAGCATGGGCTCCAGGCACAGGCTTCAGTAGTTGTGGCACGTGGGTTTAGCAGCTGTGGCTCGCAGGCTCTAGAGCACAGGCTCAGTAGTTGTGGCACACGGGCTTAGTTAGTTGCTCTGCGGCATGTGGGATCTTCATGGACCAGGCCTCGAACCCATGTCCCCTGCGTTGACAGGCAGATTCTTAACCACTGTGCCACCAGGGAAGTCTGTATGTAGGTTTTTTGTTTGTTTGTTTTTGGCTGCGTTGGGTCTTTGTTGCGACGCGCGGGCTTCTTATTGCACTGGCTTCTCTTGTTGCAGCGCTCGGGCTTCAGTGGTTGTGGCACGCGGGCTTAGTTGCTCTGTGGCATGTGGGATCTTTCTGGACCAGGGATCGAACCCGTGTCCCTTGCGTTGGCAGGCGGATTCCTAACCACTGCGCCACCAGGGAAGTCCCTGTAGCTTTGTTAAAGATTGGTTTCTTTTACTTAGTAATATGCATTTAAGGTTCCTCCATGTCTTATTGTGGCTTGATAGCTCCTGTCCTTTTTTTTGAATTTTTGAATTTTGTTTATTTTTTATACAGCAGGTTCTTATTAGTTATTTACTTTATACATATTAGTGTATCTATGTCAATCCCAGTCTCCCAATTCATACCACCACCTCCCCCTCCCCCTGCCACTTTCCCCCGTTGGTGTCCATACGTTTGTTCTCTACATCTGTGTTTCTATTTCTGTCCTTCAAACCAGTTCATCTGTACCATTTTTCTAGGTTCCACATATACACATTAATAAACGATATTTGTTTTTATCTTTCTGACTTACTTCACTCTATGACAGTCTCTAGATTCATCCACGTCTCTACAAATGACCCAATTTCATTCCTTTTTATGGCTGAGTAATATTCCATTGTATATATGTACCACATCTTCTTTATCCATTCGTCTGTCGATGGGCATTTAGGTTGCTTCCATGACCTGGCTATTGTAAATAGTGCTACAGTAAACATTGGAGTGCATGTGTCTCTTTGAATTATGTTTTTCTCTGGGTATATGCCCAGTAGTGGGATTGCTGGGTCATATGGTAATTCTATTTTTAGTTTTTTAAGGAACCTCCATACTGTTCTCCATAGTGCTGTATCAATTTACAGTCCCACCAACAGTGCAAGAGGGTTACCTTTTCTCCACACCCTCTCTAGCATTTGTTGTTTGTAGATTTTCTGATGATGCCCATTCTAACTGCTGTGAGGTGATACCTCATTGTAGTTTTTTTTTTTTTTTTTGCCGTACGCTGGCCTCTCACTGTTGTGGCCTCTCCCGTTGTGGAGCACAGGCTCCGGACGCACAGGCTCATCGGCCATGGCTCACGGGCCCAGCCGCTCCGCGGCATGTGGGATCTTCCCGGACCAGGGCACGAACCCACGTCCCCTGCATCGGCAGGCGGACTCTCAACCACTGCGCCACCAGGGAAGCCCACCACTGCGCCACCAGGGAAGCCCCTCATTGTAGTTTTGATTTGCATTTCTCTAATATTGAGCAGCTTTTCATGTGCTTCCTCTCCATCTGTATGTCTTCTTTGGAAAAATGTCTGTTTAGGTCTTCTGCCCATTTTTGGATTGGGTTGTTTGTTTTTTTAATATTGAGCTGCATGAGCTGTTTATATATTTTGGAGATTAAACCTGTGTCTGTTGATTTGTTTGCAAATATTTTCTCCCATTCTGAGGGTTGTCTTTTCATCTTGTTTGTAGTTTCCTTTGCTTTGCAAAAGCTTTTAAGTTTCATTAGGTCCCATTTGTTTATTTTTGTTTTTACTTCCATTACTCTAGGAGGTGGGTCAAAAAAGATCTTGCTGTGATTTGTGTCAAAGAGTGTTCTGCCTATGTTTTACTCTAAGAGTTTTATAGTGTCCAGTCTTACATTTAGGTCTCTAATCCATTTTGAGTTTATTTTTGTGTATGGTGTTAGGGCGTGTTCTAATTTCATTCTTTTACATATAGCTGTCCATTTTTCCCAGCACTGCTTATTGAAGAGACTGTCTTTTCTCCATTGTATATCCTTGCCTCCTTTGTCATAGATTAGTTGACCATAGGTGCATGGGTTTATCTCTGGGCTTTCTATCCTGTTCCATTGATCTGTATTTCTGTTTTTGTGCCAGTACCATATTGTCTTGTTTACTATAGCTTTGTAGTGTAGTCTGAAGTCAGGGAGTCTGGTTCCTCCAGCTCCATTTTTTTCCCTCAAGACTGCTTTGGCTATTCGGAGTCTTTTGTTTCTCCATACAGATTTTAAGATTTTTTATTCTAGTTCTGCAAAAATGCCACTGGTAGTTCGATAGGGGTTGCATTGAATCTGTAGATTGCTTTGGGTAGTATAGTCATTTTCACAATATTGATTCTTCCAATCCAAAAACATGGTATATTTCTCCATCTGTTTGTGTCATCTTTGATTTCTTTCATCAGTGTCTTATAGTTTTCTGAGTACAGGTCTTTTACCTCCTTAGGTAGGTTTATTCCTATGTATTTTATTCTTTTTGTTGCAGTGGTGAATAGGATTGTTTGCTTAATTTCTCTTTCTGATCCTTCGTTGTTAGTATATAGGAATGCCAGAGATTTCTGTGCATTAATTTTGTTTCCTGCAACTTTACCAAATTCATTGATTAGCTCTAGTAATTTTCTGGTGGCATCTTTAGGATTCTCTATGTATAGTATCATGTCATCTGCAAACAGTGACAGTTTTACTTTTTCTTTTCCAATTTGTATTCCTTTTATTTCTTTTTCATCTCTGATTGTCGTGGCCTAGGACTTCCAAAACTGTTGAATAATAGTGGCGAGAGTTGACATCCTTGTCTTGGTCCTGGTCTTAGAGGAAATGCTTTCAGTTTTTCACCATTGAGAATGATGTTTGCTGTGGACTTGTCATGTATGGCCTTTATTATTTTGAGGTAGGTTCCCTGTATGCCCACTTTCTGGAGAGTTTTTATCATAAATGGGTGTTGAATTTTGTCAAAAGCCTTTTCTGCATCTACTGATATGATCATATGGTTTTTCTCCTTCAATTTGTTAATATGGTGTATCACATTGATTGATTTGCGTATACTGAAGAATCCTTGCATCCCTGGGATAAATCCACTTGATCATGCTGTATGATCCTTTTAATGTGTTGTTGGATTCTGTTTGCTAGTATTTTTTTTCTTTTTTTTTTTTTTTGCGGTGCGCAGGCCTCTCACTGTTGTGGCCTCTCCCGTCGCGGAGCACAGGCTCCAGACGCGCAGGCTTAGCGGCCATGGCTCATGGGCCCAGCCACTCTGTGGCATGTGGGATCTTTCCGGACCGGTGCATGATACCATGTCCCCTGCATCGTCAGGCGGACTCTCAACCACTGCGCCACCAGGGAAGCCCTTGCTAGTATTTTGTTGAGGATTTTTGCATCTATATTCATCAGTGATATTGGTCTGTAATTTTCTTTTTTTGTAGTATCTTTGTCTGGTTTTGGTACCAGGGTGATGGTCTCATAGAATGAGTTTAGGAGTGTTCCTTCCTCTACAATTTTTTGGAAGACTTTGAGAAGGATGGGTGTTAGCTCTTCTCTAACTGTTTGATAGAATTCATCTGTGAAGACATCTGGTCCTGGACTTTGGTTTGTTGGAAGATTTTTAATCACAGTTTCAATTTCATTACTTGTGATTGGTCTGTTCATATTTTCTATTTCTTCCTCGTTCAGGCTTGGAAGTTTATACCTTTCTATGAATTTGTCCATTTCTTCCAGGTTGTCCATTTTATTGGCATAGAGTTGCTTGTAGTAGTCTCTTAGGATGCTTTGTATTTCTGTGGTGTCCGTTGTGACTTCTTTTTCATTTCTAATTTTATTGATTTGAGTCCTCTCCCTCTTTTTCTTGATGACTCTGGCTAAAGTTTTATCAATTTTTTTTTTATCTTCTCAAAGAACCAGCTTTTAGTTTTATTTATCTTTGCTATTGTTTTCTTTGTTTCTATTTCATTTATTTTGCTCTGATTTTTATGATTTCTTTCCTTGTACTAATTTTGGGTTTTGTTTCTTCTTTCTCTAGTTCCTTTAGGATTTGAGATTTTTCTTGTTTCTTGAGGTAGGCTTGTATTGCTATAAACTTACCTCTTAGAACTGCTTTTGCTGCATCCCATAGGTTTTGGATCATTGTGTTTTCATTGTAATTTGTCTCTAGGTATTTTCTGATTTGCTCTTTGATTTATTCAGTGATGTCTTGGTTATTTAGTAACATATTGTTTAGTCTCCATGTGTTTGTGTTTTTTATGTTTTTTTCCCTGTAATTGATTTCTAATCTCATAGCACTGTGGTCAGAAAAGATGCTTAATATGATTCCAATTTTCTTAAATTTACCAAGGCCTGGTTTGTGATCCAAGATGTGATCTATCCTGGAGAATGTTCCATGTGCACTTGAGAAGAAAGTGTAATCTGCTGTTTTTGGATGGAATGTCCAATAAATACCAGTTAAATCTGTCTGGTCTATCGTGTCATTTAAAGCTTGTGTTTCCTTATTTTCTGTTTGGATGATTTGTCCATTGGTATAAGTGAGGTGTTAAGGTCCCCCACTATTATTGTGTGACTGTTGATTTTCTCTTTTATAGCTGTTAGCAGTTGCCTTATATGTTGAGGTGCTCCTGTGTTGGGTGCATATATATTTATAATTGTTATATCTTCTTCTTGGATTGATGACTTGATCATTATGTAGTCTCCCTCCTCATCTCTTGTAGCAGTCTTTATTTTAAAGTCTATTTTATCTGATATGAGTATTGCTACTCCAGCTTTCTTTTGATTTCCTTTTGCATGGAATATCTGTTTCCATCCCCTCACTTTCAGTCTGTATGTGTCCCTAGGTCTGAAGTGGGTCTCTTGTAGACAGCATATATATGGGTCTTGTTTTTGTATCCATTCAGCGAGCCTGTGTCTTTTGGTTGGAGCATTTAATCCATTCACGTTTAAGGTAATTATCGATATGTATGTTCCTAGTACCATTTTCTTAATTGTTATGGGTTTGTTATTGTAGGTCTTTTCCTTCGCTTGTGTTTCCCACTTAGAGAAGTTCCTTTAGCATTTGTTGTAGAGCTGGTTTGGTGGTGCTGAATTCTCTTAGCTTTTGCTTGTCTGTAAAGCTTCTGATTTCTCCCTCGAATCTGAATGAGATCTTTGCTGGGTAGAGTAATGTTGGTTGTAGGTTCTTCCCATTCATCACTTTAAATATATCGTGCCACTCCCTTCTGGCTTGTAGAGTTTTTGCTGAGAAATCAGCTGTTAACCTTATGGGAGTTCCCTTATGTTATTTGTCATTTTTCCTTTGTTGCTTTCAGTAATTTTTCTTTGTCTTTAATTTTTGTTAGTTTGATCACTATGTGTCTCAGTGTGTTTCTCCTTGGGTTTCTCCTGCCTGGGACTCTCTGTGCTTCCTGGACTTGGGTGGCTATTTCCTTTCCCATGTTAGGGAAGTTTTCAACTATAATCTCTTCAGGTATTTCTCAGGTCCTTTCTCTCTCTCTTCTTCTGGGACACTTATAATGCGAGTGTTGTTGCATTTAATGTTGTCCCAGAGGTCTCTTAGGCTGTCTTCATTTCTTTTCATTCTTTTTTCTTTATTCTGTTCCAGCAGCAGTGAATTCCACCATTCTATCTTCCAGGTCACTTATCCGTTCTTCTGCCTCAGTTATTCTGCTGTTGATTCCTTCTAGTGTATTTTTCTTTTCAGTGATTGCATTGTTCATCTCTCTTTGTTCTTTAATTCTTCTAGGTGTTTATTCTTTAATTCTTCTAGGTGTTTGTTAAACGTTTCTTGCATCTTCTCGATCTTTGCCTCCATTCGTTTTCCCGAGGTCCTGCATCATCTTCACTATAGTTATTCTGAATTCTTTTTCTGGAAGGTTGCCTATCTGCACTTCATTTACTTGTTTTTCTTGGGTTTTATCTTGTTCCTTCATCTGATACAAAGTCCTCTGCCTTTTCATCTTGTGTATCTTTCTGTGAATGGGATTTTCCTTCCACAGGCTGCAGAATTGTAGTTCCTTTTGCTTCTGCTGTCTACCCTCTGGTGGATGAGGCTATCTGTGAGGCTTGTGCAAGCTTCCTGTTGGGAGGGACTGGTGGGTAGAACTGGGTGTTGCTCTGGAGGGCAGAGCTCAGTAAAACTTTTATCTGCTTGTCTGCTGATGGGTGAGGCTGGGTTCCCTCCCTGTTGGTTGTTTGGCCTGAGGCGACCCAACACTGGAGCTTACCTGGCTCTTTGGTGTGGCTAATGGTGGACTCTAGGAGGGCTCACACCAAGGAGTACTTCCCAGAACTTCTGCTGCCAGTGTCCTTGTCCTTGTGGTGAGCCACAGCCACCGCCTGCCTCTGCCTCCAATACTAGCAGGTAGGTCTGGTTCAGTCTTCTGTGGGGTCACTGCTCCTTCCCCTCGGTCCCGCTGCACACACTTTTTTGTGTGTGCCCTACAAGAGTGGAACCTATGTTTTCCCCAGTCCTGTCAAAATCCTGCAGTCAAATCCCACTAGCCTTCAAAGTCTGATTCTCTAGGAATTCCTCCTCCCGTTGCTGGAACCCCAGGTTGGGAAGCCAGACGTGGGGCTCAAAACCTTCACTCCAGTGGACTTCTGTGGACTTCTGTGGTATAAGTGTTCTCCAGTTTGTGAGTCTCCCACCCAGTAGTTATGGAATTTGATTTTATTGTGATTGTGCCCCTCCTACCATCTCATTACGGCTTCTCCTTTGTCTTTGGATGTGGAGTATCATTTTTTGGTGAGTTCCAGTGTCTTCCTGTCGATGATTGTTCAGCAGTTAGTTGTGACTCCGGTGTTCTCTCAAGAGGGAGTGAGTGCATGTCCTTCTCCTCCGCCATCTTGAACCAGTCTCCTAGCTTCTGTCCGTTTATTGCTGAATAATTTTGTATTATATGGATGTAACAGTTTGTTTATCCCTTCAAATATAGAAGGACATCTTAGTTGCTTCCATTTTTTTGGGGGGGTGGCATGTGCAGGGTTTTGTGTGTACGTAAGCTTTCAGCTCCTTTGGGTAAAGAACAAGTGTGATTGCTGGGTTGTATGATAAGACTATGTTTAATTTTGTAGGAAACTGTGAAACTGTCTTTCAGAGTTGTTATGCCAATACGCATTCCCATCACCAATGAATGAGTGTTCCTGTTGCTCTGAGTACTTGCTAGAATTTGATATCGTCAGTTTTTTGTACTTGAGCCTTTCTAATAGGTGTTTTAATTTGTAATTTCCTAATGACATACAGTGTTGAACTGCCTTTTTTTTCGCGGTATGCGGGCCTCTCACTGTTGTGGCCTCTCCCATCGCGGAGCACAGGCTCTGGACGCGCAGGCTCAGCGGCCATGGCTCACAGGCCTAGCCGCTCCGCAGCATGTGGGATCCTCCAGGACCAGGGCACGAACCCGTGTCCCCTGCATCAGCAGAAGGATTCTCAACCACTGCGCCACCAGGGAAGCCCCTGAACTGCCTTTTTATATGCTTGTTTGCCATCTATGTATATTCTTTGGTAAGATGCCTTTTCAGATCTTTCTGCCCATTGTTAAATTGTTTCTTATTGTTGGGTTTTAAGTGTTCATTGTATATTTTGGATAGGAATCCTTTATCAGTTATATTTTTGGCAAATATTTTTTTCCAATCTGTGGCTTGTCTTTTTATTCTCTTAGCAGTGTCTTTAATAGTATGAAAGTTTTTAGTTTTAATAAAGTCCAGCTTTACAAGTTTTTCTTTCATTGAGCATGCTTTTGGTGTTGTATCTATAAACTCATTGCCAAACCCAAGGGCACATAGATTTTCTCCTATGCTATCTTTGAGAGTTTATATAGTTTTGCATTTTACACTGAGTTGTAAGATCCATTTGAGTTTTTGTAGAAGGTTTAAGGACTGTGTCTATATTCATATTATTGCACAAGGATGTCCAGTTGTTCTGTTTTTCTTTTAATTTTATTTATTTATTATTAATTTTTGGCTGCATTGTGTCTTCGTTGCTGCGCATGGGCTTTCTCATTGTGGTGAGGGGGGGCTACTCATTGTTGCAGTGCGTGGGCTTCTCATTGCGGTGGCTTCTCCTGTTGCTGAGCATGGGCTCTAGGCCTGTGGGGTCACTAGTTGCAGCTCGCGAGCTCTTGAGCACAGGCTCAGTACTTGTGGTGCATGGGCTTAGTTACTCCACGGTATGTGGGATCTTCCCAGACCAGGGATCAAACCCGTGTCCCCTGCCAAAGGGGATTCTTAACCACTGCACCACCAGGGAAGTCCCTGTCCAGTTATTAAGATGTTTTCTATTCTAAAAATGTTAATATGGTATTTTTTAAACGACTTTACTTTTTAGAGCAGTTTTAGATTCACAGTAAAACTAAGAGTAAGGTACAGAGATTTCCCATATGTGTTCCCACACATGCATAGCCTCCCCCATTATCAATATCCCCTACCCAAGTGGTACATTTGTTATAATTGATGAACCTACATGGACAAATCATAATTTCCCAAAGTCTGTAGTTTAATTTAGGGTTCATTCTTTGTTCTGTACTTACTATGGGTTTGGAAAAATGTACAGTAACAATTATTCATCCTTTTAATATACAGAGTATTTTCTTTTTTTTTTTTTTGCATCTTTATTGGAGTATAATTGCTTTACAATGGTGTGTTAGTTTCTGCTTTATAACAAAGTGAATCAGTTATACATATACATATGTTCCCATATCTCTTCCCTCTTGGGTCTCCCTCCCTCCCACCCTCCCTATTCCACCCCTCTAGGTGGTCACAAAGCACCGAGTTGATCTCCCTGTGCTATGCGGCTGCTTCCCACTAGCTATCTATTTTACGTTTGGTAGTGTATATATGTCCATGCCACTCTCTCACTTTGTCACAGCTTACCCTTCCCCCTCCCCATATCCTCAAGTCCATTCTCTAGTAGGTCTGTGTCTTTATTCCTGTCTTACCCCTAGGTTCTTCATGAAGGTGGGCTTTCTATCCTGTTCCATTGATCTATATTTTTGTTTTTGTGCCAGTACCATACTGTCTTGATTACTATAGCTTTGTAGTATAGCCTGAAGTCAGGAAGCCTGATTCTTCCAGCTCCATTGTTTGTTCTCAAGATTGCTTTGGCTATTCGGAGTCTTTTGTGTTTCCATACAAATTGTGAAATTTTTTGTTCTAGTTCTGTGAAAAATGCCAGTGGTAGTTTGATAGGGATTGCATTGAATCTGTAGATTGCTTTGGGTAGTAGAGTCATTTTCACAGTGTTGATTCTTCCAATCCAAGAACACGGTATATCTCTCCATCTATTTGTGTCATCTTTAATTTCTTTCATCAGTGTCTTATAATTTTCTGCATACAGGTCTTTTGTCTCCTTAGGTAGGTTTATTCCTAGATATTTTATTCTTTTTGTTGCAATGGTAAATGGGAGTGTTTTCTTGATTTCACTTTCAGATTTTTCATCATTAGTGTATAGGAATGCCAGAGATTTCTGTGCATTAATTTTGTATCCTGCTACTTTACCAAATTCATTGATTAGCTCTAGTAGTTTTCTGGTAGCATTGATTAGCTCTAGTAGCATTCTGGTAGCATAGGATTCTCTATGTATAGTATCATGTCATCTGCAAACAGTGACAACTTTACTTCTTCTTTTCCGATTTGGATTCCTTTTATTTCCTTTTCTTCTCTGATTGCTGTGGCTAAAACTTCCAAAACTATGTTGAATAAGAGTGGTGAGAGTGGGCAACCTTGTCTTGTTCCTGATCTTAGTGGAAATGCTTTCAGTTTTTCACCATTGAGGATGATGTTGGCTGTGGGTTTTTCATATATGGCC
Source organism: Globicephala melas (assembly GCF_963455315.2). NCBI lineage: Eukaryota > Metazoa > Chordata > Mammalia > Artiodactyla > Delphinidae > Globicephala > Globicephala melas. The sequence goes on from NC_083315.2 coordinate 69,556,584, forward strand.
TTTATTATGTTGAGGAAAGTTGCCTCTATGCCTACTTTCTGCAGGGTTTTTATCATAAATGGGTGTTGAATTTTGTCAAAAGCTTTCTCTGCATCTATTGAGATGACCATATGGTTTTTCTCCTTCAATTTGTTAATATGGTGTATCATGTTGATTGATTTGCATATATTGAAGAATCCTTGCATTCCTGGAATAAACCCCATCTGATCATGGTGTATGATCCTCTTAATGTGCTGTTGGATTCTGTTTGCTAGTATTTTGTTGAGGATTTTTGCATCTATGTTCATCGGTGATATTGGCCCGTTACAGAGTATTTTCAATGCCCTAAAAGTCCTCTGTGCTCTGCCAATTTATCCCTCCCTCACACCCCAACCCTTGAGTATTTTTTTCTTTTTTAGAAAATTAATGTATGAAATAATTCCTGGGGGTAGTTTTGAAAAGAGATTTTTCTAACTATGAGATGTAATTGGAAGCATTATTCAGAGTCTCAAGTTTCCCTTTCAAAAAGATTGATACTACGTCATTAGGTGTTAATTGGCAGGTGCTTTAATTCTTTGAGATATGTAATTGGGCATTAGGAAGTGTGAGCTAAATGTGGTACTGTTCACATGACAGTTGCAGGTGGTAAAGGGGCTTGATAGGAGATCTAAATTCAGGATTTCTGAACTGTTACTAAAGTTAAGATCCTTTGCCACTTACATTTTATAGTTGTGCAGGTTTCAGCTATACAGATTTCTTGGCTGCCATCTCCAGTATTTGCTTCTTCCTGTTACATTTGTTGAAGGCCATCCAGAAACTTGAGCTGGCAACGTTTGAGTAGGAAGAGATATCATGGGTACTGCTGTAGTTGCCTGATATTTCCAATTTGGATTCAGAGTGGAAGTATCTATTTTAAAAGCAATAAAATGCTGTCCTGAGGCACTGTTTATCACATAGCCTGAGTAGTAATTGTTAGAATCCTCTTTCAGTTGGCTTTAAAATTGTCCTGTCTGGATTTCTAGGACACCTGTTTTCTAAACATGTTAACTTAATTGGTATTGTGACATCCAAATATTCCAGTCATCTTTAGTATGATGCAAAAATTGTTTAATAACTCCATGTTTGATGGATTTTGTTTGCTTTTTCACCTAGTTAAATAAAAACAGACATGAGGAATGATGTGTTTGTGTGAAAGCACTTAGGTTTTCCAAAGATAGCTGCTCTCCAAGTCAATCAATACGTAAGCTCGCTTTGTCTTTAATGGGATCCATTTGGTTAATGCTTATGTTTCTTGAGTTTCATAGATTATGGAATCATAAAGTAAAAGAAAACATGGAAATGGTCTAGTTAGACTCTTTCATTTTACAGCTGAGACTACTTAAGTGCAGAGAGACTAAGAGACTTGATCTAGATTGTATAGCTAATGAGTCACACTGGAACCCAGGTCTCCTGACATATATAATACACTAATTCGTTCTCTTTAGTTAATGAAGAAATAATGATTGTATAAGACATAAAATTTCCGGGAAATTTAAGTAGACAATTAAACTTCTACAGTATTAGAATTCAGGTATTTAGTTGAAATCCTGGTTAATTTCTGAAGTGTTGAGTTAGTATTTCTTTAAATACCAGGTGTCACTGGATCTTTAGTTAAGAGCAAATTTGTTATTTTTCACATTCTAGATAGAAATCAGCCAATTCAAAAATAATGAAGATATTATAGCCTATATTTAGCAAGCACATATTTGGCTGTATTAAAATGAATCTTTTTTAAAAAATTTATTTATTTTTGGCTGCGTTGGGTCGTCATTGCTGCACATGGGCTTTCTGTAGTTGCGGGGGCTACTCTTCCTTGCCGTGCATGGGCTTCTCACTGTGGTGGCTTCTCTTGGCGTGGAACACAGGCTCTAGGCATGTGGGCTTCAGTAGTTGTGGCACACGAGTTCAGTAGTTGTGGTACACAGGCTTAGTTGCTCCGTGGCATGTGGGATTTTCCCACACCAGGGATCAAACCCGTGTCCCCTGCATTGGCAAGTAGATTCTTTTTTTTTTTTTTTGTGGTACGCGGGCCTCTCACTGTTGTGGCCTCTCCCGTTGCGGAGCACAGGCTCCGGATGCGCAGGCTCAGCGGCCATGGCTCACGGGCCTAGCCACTCCGCGGCATGTGGGATCTTCCCGGACCCGGGCACGAACCCGTGTCCCCTGCATTGGCAGGTGGACTCTCAACCACTGCGCCACCAGGGAAGCCCGGCAGGTAGATTCTTAACCACTGTGCCACCAGAGAAGTCCCTAAAAGGAATCTTAATGTATTTTTTCTTTGCACAGTGGAGATAATCTGTTAATTTTTAAAAATAAATTTATTTATATTTTATTTATTTGTATTTGGTTACGTTGGGTCTTCTTCGTAGCTGCGCGTGGGGGCTACTCTTTGTTGCGGTGCATGTGCTTCTCATTGCGGTGGCTTCTCTTGTTGCAGAGCACAGGCTCTAGGAGCATGGGCTTCAGTAATTGTGGCACGTGGGCTCAGTAGTTGTGGCGCACAGGCTTAGTTCCTCCGTGGCATGTGGGATCTTCCCGGACCAGGGCTTGAACACACGTTCCCTGCATTGGCAGGTGGATTCTTAACCACTACGCCACCAGGGAAGTCCCTAAAATGAATCTTAATGTATTTTTTCTTTGCACAGTGGAGGTAATCTGTTAATATTTAATGTCATAAAGGAACTATGGAATTCTGCTTCATGTGGTGGTATATTTATAAAACTAGAGTGGAGTGTTATATAGAACTGAAAGTACAGATTAATTTAATATGCATGTGGTGAATTCAGGGCTTGAAGGATGCACATCTGTTGAGAAAACAAATCATAGAACTATTCAGAGCTTCAGCATCTTTAAATATGTGTGCTTTGATTCTCTTTAACTGTTTTGAAACAGTCTTTAATGGATTTAGAAAAGGCTATTTGCTCTAAGGAAGCAACTCTGAAGCCATTATGATTCTATTAATCATTTTATTATTCTCCACAGCATTTTGATGCATTAGTATTTTTTTCCAATTTATTTATTGGGGAAGGAAGGAGTTAAATGACTCAGTAACAAAATGAGTTTGTTGCAGAGTATAAAAGAAGGAGTATAGTTTCCTGAATTGTATAGAGTAGAAATACTCAAAGCTTTGAATTCCAATTTGAATCCACAGTCAGTGAGGAAGTAAACACTGAGTTCCTACTGTGTATTATCACCATACTAGTATTGTAGTAATATAGAAATTAAAGATGTGATAATTGATCAAGTGTGAGAATGAATTTAAAATGAAAGAGAGTAACAGTTTGATATGTAACTAAGTGCAAACTTCATGATATAATCTGGTAACACTGTAGGAATTTAGGGGGAAGAAAATTTAGTGAGCGTTCATAATTCTGGTCAGAAGGAGATTGAAGGTCAAGTAGTGGATCTCAACTTTGCCTGCTTATTAGAATCACTTGGGGCAACTTGTCCCCAGGATCAGTTGAATCAGAATCTCAGGTGTGGGACATCCACAATTTTATTTGTTTTGTTTTGTTTGGGGGGCGGTGGGAAGGGGTGGCGTGCCACAGTTTGTGGGATCTTAGTTCCCTGGCCAGAGACTGAACCTGCGCCCTTGTCCTGACCACTGGACTGCCAGGGAATTCCCCCATCCATCGTTTTTAAAAGCTTTCCCAAGATGATTGTAATGTGCAGGCTTACAGGATGGTTATGATTTGGGCAAGCAAGAAAGTCTTTTGGGGCAGCAAAGTTAACTCAGGGAGGGAGAATTGGGCACAGCCTGTGAAACTAATGAAAGTCGTATGTACTGGTTAGGGAGTAGGAAGAACTAAGATTAAGGAGGCAGAAGGGGGTCATATTTTAAGCAGTACTTCTCACTTCTCAAAGTGTGGTTCCTCAACCAACAGCATCAGAATCACCTGGAAGTTTATTACAAAGCAAATTCTGAGGCTCTGCTCCAGACTTACTGAACTGGAAACTCTGGGGGTGGGTTCTAACAATGTGTTTTTAACAAGCAATCCAGATGATTCTGATGTACGCTAAAGTTTGAGAACAGCTGTTAACAGAGGATAATGAAAGGCAGAGAATGTTAGATTTGATGTCGTAATAAGTACAGACCCATTGAAGGTTTTTTAAGCTGGGGAGTAACAGGATGTATTTGTATGTACAAGGTAAATCTGTTTATGATGTGCAGAATCCTTTGGACTACTGAAAGAGGAATGAAGGAAGCCAGTTGAGGAGGTGCACACATAATCTAGTGGATATAATCTAGCAGCAGGGAGGGTCTGTTCTCGGGAAATATCATTGAAAACACAGAACAGTAATAATAGTGATGGCAGTTTGTTTAGTGTTTATATCATGGGAGTTTGCTAAATGCTTTGTATACATTATCTCATTCTCACAGCAAGCCACTGAGGTGTGGCTGTTATTCCCATTATACGGACAGGAAGTGAGGCAAAGAAAGGTTACCTCCAGCTTTCACACTGTTGATAAGTGGGAGACACAGATGTCAAGCTAAGTACTTCTACCTCAGAAGTCTCTTGAAGAAACAGCTCATAGTAACTAGAAACCAAGAGATAAGGAAGACTCAAAAGTTTCAGCCCTAGGTGACAGATAGCAAGGGGAAAGTGACTGTCAGAAGGGAAGTAGTGCTTACAGTGGGTACCAGGGCAAGTCATTTAGCCCATTTGAAACTATATTGTAAAAGTGACTGTGAGAAGTAATCAATGGAAATTTTTGTATTGTGCTCTTTAGGTAAAAAGTTTAAAGTAACTTGGGATAGCTGAGTTTCTGAGTTTTGTTTGGCCTTTTTGCTCATGGTGAGTGAGTTTAAAACCTCATCCATCTTTTTAAAAATATCCTTTAGATTTTAGAGTAGATAAGTCTTTAAGTCAATTATGCCTGAGAAGCTTTCTGTAATACCACTCTTCCCTCTCTAGAGAGATATTGTGATTTAGAAAAAGGTCAGGAACATCTTAAGACAGTTTAAGAACTATTTAAGTGCTATTTTGTTTTAGTTGGGAAGCAGTAAATAGTAAAATAACATGTTTGGGTAATTGTTTTCATAAGATGTTATCAGTTCTGTTCTATCACCCTCTTATTCATTGAGATAAAATTGACATAATATAAAATCAGCCACTTTAAAGCGCACAATTTGGTGGCATTTGCTACATTGACAGTATTGTGCAGCCATAACCTTTATCTAGTTTCAAAACATTTCATCATCCCCAAATGAAAAATCCCAAACCTGTTAAGCAGTTACTCCCCGTTCCTCTCTCTCCACAGCTCCTGGTAAACACTAATCTGCTTTCTATCTCTATGGATTTACCTATTTTGGGTATTTCATACAAATGGAATCATATAATATGTGACCTTTTGTGTCTGCTTCTTTCACTTAGCATAACATTTTCTAGGCCCATCCATGTTGTAGCATGTATCAGAACTTCATTTCTTTTTATGGCTGGATGATATTCCATTGTATGGATATACCACATTTGTTTATTCATTCATCAGTTGATGGACATTTTTGGTGGTTTCTACCTTTTGGTTATTGTGAATAGTGCTCCTATGAATGTTGAGATACAAGTTTTTGTATGAATACCTGCTTTCAGTCCTTTGGGATATGTACCTAGGAATGGAATTGCTGGATCATATGGTAATCCTACTTTTTATTTTTGGAGGAACCACCACCTGTTTTACAGTGACTGCACCATTTTACATTCTCACCAACAATGTCCAAGGGTTCTAATTTCTCTGTATCCTCCGAAATTTGTTATTTATTTATTTACTAGTTTATTTAGGCCTTGCTGCTCAGCTTGCAGGATCTTAGCTCCCCGACTAGGGATTGAACCTGGGGCCACGTTGAACTGCCAGGGAATTCCCTATTTATTTATTTATTATTTTTTAATTTTCATTTTTTGGCTGTGCTGCAGCATTCGGGGATCTTAGTTCCCTCACAGGGATCGAACCCATGCCCCCTACGGTGGAAGCATGGAGTTTTAACCACTGGACCACCAGGGAAGTCCCCCCTATTTATTTTTTAATTATAGCCATCCTAATGGGTATAAGTGATATCTCATTATGTTTTTTTTTAAATAAATTTATTTATTTTTATTTTTGGCTGCGTTGGGTCTTCGTTGCTGCACATGGGCTTTCTCTAGTTGCAGCGAGCGGGGGCTACTCTTTGTTGTGGTGCGCGGGCTTCTCACTGGGTGGCTTCTCCTGTTACAGATCACAGGCTGTAGGCGTGCACGCTTCAGTAGTTGTGGCACTTGGGCTCAGTAGTTGTGGCTCGTGGGCTCTAGAGCGCAGGCTCGGTAGTTGAGGCGCAGGGGCTTAATTGCTCTGTGGCATGTGGGATCTTCCCAGACTAGGGCTCGAACCCATGTCCCCTGCATTGGCAGATGGATGCTTAACTACTGCGCCACCAGGGAAGCCCTCTCATTATGATTTTGATTTGCATTTCCTTAATGGCTAATGATGTTGAGTGTATTTTCTAGTGCCTATTGGACATTTGTGTATCTTTATTGGTGAAATGTCTATACAAGTCCTTTGCCAATTTTTTTTTTTGTAGAGAGTTTCCATTTTATTTGTTTATGATTGGTCAGATTTTACATTTTAAGTAATTATTCATTACTTAAATTATTCATTAAATAATTATTCATTAAATGGAACTCTCCTCCTCAATCTGTCATATTTCCTAAGTGATTAGTGCACAGATTCACATAATAGTTCCTTCTCTGCCTTTCCTTGCTTTAAAGAAAAATTGTAGTAAAATATGTGTAACATGAATTTCCCCATTTTAACCATTCTTAAGTGTACAGTTCTATGACATTAAGTACATTTACAATGTTGTGCAACCATCACCACTATCTCCAAACTTTTTTATTTTCCTTAACTGAAACGATGTTGAACACGTTTGAAACATCCGTTCAGGTCCTTGCTTTTACTTCTTTTGGGTACATATCCAGAAGTGGAATTGCTGGATCCAATGGTAATTCTATGTTTAGCTCTTTTTCTTTTTATAAATTTATTTGGCTGCATTGGGTCTTAGTTGTGGCATGCGGGATCTTCGTTGTGGCATGCAGGATCTTTCATTGTGGTATGCAGGCTTCTCTAGTTGTAGTGCGCGGGCTTCTCTCTAGTTGTGGCCCGTGGGCTCCAGAGCTCGTAGGCTCAGTGGTTGGGGCACGAGGGCTCTCTAGTTGTGGTGTGTGGGCTCTAGGGCACTGGGCTCAGTTGGCATGTGAGGTCTTAGTTCCTTGACCAGGGATTGAACACAAGTCCCCTGCATTGGAAGGTGGATTCTTAACCACTGGACCACCAAGGAAGTCCCTATGTTTAGTTCTTTTGAGGACTCTACCTACTGTTTTCTACAACTGCTGAGGTTTTTCTTTTTTTTTGGCTGTGCCATGCCGCTTGCAGGATCTTAGTTCCCTGACCAGGGATCGAACCCATGCCCTAGGCAGTGAAAGTGCAGAGTACTAACCACTGGACCACCAGGGAATTCCCTGAGTTGTTTTAAATACATTCCTATAAGCAGTGCATAAGCAGGATTCCAGTTTCTCCACACCCTCACCAACACTTATTTTCCAGTGTTTGATTATAGCCATGCTGGTAGATGTGATGAGGTGTCTTGTGGTTTTTGATTTGCATTTTCCCAATGACCAGTGATGTTAAACATCTTTTCGTGTGCTTATTAGCCATTTGTATATCTTCTAAGAGTTATATAGTTTTAGCTCTTGTATTTAGGTCTTATATTAGGAAGTGTGACAATTACATTCTCACCAGCAACTTTCAAGCATTCTAATTTCTCTACATCTTCACCAAAATTTGTTATAGTGTGTCTGTGTGTGTGTAATTATAGCCATCCTAGTGGGTATAAGTGGTATCTTGTTTTGTTTTTCAAGGCTTTCCAAGATTGGATTTTGGCTATTTGTTGTCCCTTGCAATTGCATATTAATTAAAAAATTTTAGTGGTTACTCTGTGGTTTGCTATAACTAATCTAAGCCTACTTCCAAATAACACTGTACTGTTTCGTGGTTTATGCAGGTACCTTGTAACAGGATATTCAGTTCCTCCCTCCTTTCCCTTAAAACATTTCTGTGATTCATTCACTTATCCATAAAGTGTAATCACTTAATACATTGTTACTATTATTATTTTGAACCTATACTTATCTATTAGATCAATTAAGAAAAAGAATTTTTGTTTTACCTTCATTTATTCCTCTCTAGTGCTCTTTATGTAGTTTTTGACCTGTGTCATCTTTCTTCTCTCTGAAGAACTTCTTTAGACATTTCTTGCAAGGCACATGTGCTGACGATAAATTCCCTGTTTTTGTTTGTCTGACAAATTCTTTACTTCTCCTCTACTGAAAGATAATTTTATTGGATCCAGAATTCTAGGGTTTTTTTTTTAATACTTTAAATATTTCATCCTCTCCTTGCTTATAGAATTTATGAAAAAGAAATAATGTCTCCGACAACGGGCTTATACTCCTGGGCTTTTGCTTCCAGTAAGTTGGGATTTTCCCTGTCCTCCTCTCTCTCCAGTTTTCAGGGCAGTGATTTACCCTGTGATCTCAATTCTCTGATGGAGCTAAGAAGAGTTTTTGTTGTTTGGTTTTCTTGTGAGGACAGGAACAGTGACTTCCTTGCTCTTTACATGTCAGAGCAGAAAATGGTAATCTCTTTATGAATTTTAGGAACAGGTTTTCCTTTTCTGCAAAAATGGCCACTGGAATTTTTTTTAACATCTTTATTGGATTATAATTGTTTTACAACGTTGTGTTAGTTTTACTGTACAAGGAAGTGAATCAGCTATATGTATACATATATCCCCTCCCTCTTGAGACTCCCCCTCACCCTCCCCATGGCCAATGGAATTTTGACATGGATTGTATTGAATCTGTAGGTTGCTTTGAGTTGTAATCCTATCTTAACAATATTAAGATATCTTTTTATTTGTTTTGGTCTTCTTTAATTTCTTTCAGCAATTTTTTCCAGTTTTCAGTGTACAATTCTTATACCTCCTTAGATAAATTTATTCCTAAGTATATTTTTTGATGTTATTATAAATGGAATTGTTTTCTTAATTTCACTTTTAGATTGTTCATTGTGTGTAAGAATACAACTGATTTTTGTGCTGAATTTATTAACTCTAATAATTTGTGTGTGTCTATTCTTTTGGTTTTCCATATATAGGATAATATTATCTGTGAATAGAGATAATTTTATTCTTTCCAATTTGGATGGCTTTTTTTTTTTTTTTTTTTTTTGCCTAACTGCTTTGGCTAGAACTTCCAGTACAATGTTGAATGGAAGTGTCAAACAACAGCATCTTCGTCTTGTTCCTGTTCTCAAGGGGGGAAAGCTTTCAGTCTTTCACCATTGAGTTTGTTAACTGTGGGTTCTCAATAAAAGTCATTTTATCACGATGAAGGATTTCTCTTCTTTTTTTTTGGTTGCTTTGGGTCTTAGTTGTGGCGCGCGGGATCTTCATTGCATGCGCAGGATCTTGGTTGTGGCGCTCGGGCTTCTCTAGTTGTGACGCTTCTCTCCAGCTGTGGCACGCGGGTTCCAGAGCACGCAGGCTCAGTAACTGCAATGTGCGGGCTTAGTTGAGCTTAGTTGCTCTGCGGCATGTGGGATCTCAGTTCCCTGACCAGGGATCGAACCCACGTTCCCTACATTGGAGGCGGATTCTTAGCCGCTGGACCACCAGGGAAGTCCCAAGGATTTCTTTTCTATTCCTAGTTTGAATATTTTTTATCATGGTAGAGTGTTGGATTTTGTCAAATGCTTTTTTTGCATCAATAGAGATGATCATATGGTTTTTCTCCTTCATTCTATTAATGTGGTATATTATATTGATAGGTCTTCATTATTGACCCACCTGAGGTAAATCTCAGTTTTTCATAATGTGTAATCCTCTTAATATGCTGTTGGATTAGATTTGCTAGTATTTTGTTGAGGATTTTTGCATCTGTATCTGTAAGGGATATTGGTTTATAATTTTCTTGAATGTTTTTACCTGGTTTTGGTATTGAGGTAATGCTGACATCACACAGTGAGTTAGGGAGGGTTCTGTCCTATTCTGGATTTTGGGAGAGTTTGGGAAGGATTGATTATTCTTTAAATGTTTGGTAGAATTTACCAGTGAAGCCATGTGGTCCTGGGCTTTTCTTCTGGGGGAAGTGTTTTGTTTGTTTTTTTTCTTACGTGCCGTGCCACGCAGCTTGTGGGATCTTAGTTCCCAGACCAGGGGCTGAACCCGGGCCCTCAGCAGTGAAAGCACAGAGTCTTAATCACTGGACCTCCAGGAAATTCCCTGGTGGAAGTTGATTGTTGATTCAGTTTCTTGCTGCAGATTTTCCTTTTCTTCAGGAGTCAGTTTTGGTACCTTGTCTATTTATAGGACCATGTACACTTCATCTAGGTTATCTTACTTTTTGGTGTATAGTTGTTTATAGTATTCACTTATAATCCTTTTCATTTTTAAGGTCCATAGAATTGTCCCCAGTTTCATCTCTGGATTTTTTTAGTAGTTTGAGTCTTTTCTTTCTTTTTTTTTCTTAGTTTAGCTAAAGGTTTTTAAATTTTGTTCATATTTTCAAAGAATCAGCTTCTGGTTTTGTTGATTCTATCTTTTTTTTTTTAATTCTCTTTTATCTCCAGTTTAGTCTTTATTATTTCATTGCATCTGTTTGCTTTGGATTTAGCTTGCTCTTCTTTTTCTGCTTCTTTAAGGTGTACACTTAGGATACCGATTTGGGGTCTTTCTTGTTTAATGTACGCATTTATACCTATAAATTTACTTCTTAGCACTGCTTTCTCTATATCACGTAAGTTTCGGTATGTTGTGTTTTCATTTTAATTTGTCTCAAGGCATTTTCTAATTTCCATTGTGATTTTTTTCTTTGAACCATTGGTTGTTTAAGAGTATGTTGTTTAAGTACGGAGATTCCTTATAAAACTAAAAATAGAGCTACCATATGATGCTGCAATCCCACTCCTGGGCATATATCTGTAGAAAACCATAATTTGAAAAGATGCATGCACCCTAATGTTCACTGCAGCATTATTTACTGTAGCCAAAACATGGAAGCCACCTAAATGTCCATCAACATATGAATGGATAAAGAAGATTTGGTGTATATATATAAAAAACATTTATTATATATATATAATATATATATATACACTCATGCAATGGAATATTAGTCAGCCATTTGTAAGAATGAAATAATTCCATTTGCAGCAACATGGATGGACCTAGAGATTATCATACTAAGTGCATAAGCCAGACAGAGAAAGACAAATATCCTATGATAATCACTTATATGTGGACTCTTAAAAAAAAATACAAATGGACTTATATACATAACAGAAATACCCACAGACATAGAAAACAAACTTATGGTTACCAAAAGGGTAAGGGGGAGAGGGATAAATTAGGAGTTTGGGATTAACATATAAGCACTACTATATATAATATAGATAACCAACAAGGACCTACTGTATAGCACAGAGAACTATACTCAGTATTTTGTAATAACTTATGAGGGAAAAGAATCTGAAAAAGTATATATATATATACAGATATATAACTGAATCACTTCGCTATACATCGGAAACTAACACAACATTGTAAATCAAATGTACTTCAATAAGAAAATTAAATTAAATTTTAAAAAAAGAAAGAGTATGTTGTTCACTTTTTACATATTTGTGAATTTTCTAGTTTTTCTTCTGTTAATATCTACTTTCATTCTGTTATCATAAAAAATACTTCGTATGATTTCAGTCTTTTAAAATTTATGGGGACTTCCCTGGTGGTCCAGTGGTAAAGAATTCGCCTTACCATGCAGGGGACATGGGTTCGATCCTTGGTCAGGGAACTAAGATCCCACATGCTGTGGCACAACTAAGCTCATGCACCACAACTACTGAGCTCACATGTCTCAACTAGAGAGCCTGCATGCCACAAACTACAAGCCCACGCCCTCTGGAGCCTGCGCGCCACAACTAGAGAAGAGAAAGCCCGCATGCCGTGACCAAGAGCCCACGCACCACAATGAAAGATCCCACGTACCTCAATGAAGATCCTGCATGCTGCAACTGAGACCTAACGCAGCCAAAAATAAATAAGCAAATAATAAATAAATCTTTAAATAAAATTAAATTAAATTTAAATAAAATAAATAAAATAAAATTTATGGAGACTTGTGGCCTAACATCTCTCCTGGAGAATGTTCCATGTACACTTGAGAAAAATACGTATTCCGCTGTTTGTTCAGTGGGATGTTCTGTATATGTCTGTTAGGACTAGTTGGTTTATACTGCTGTGCAAATACTCTGTTTCCTTATTGATCTGTTGTCTGCTTGTTTTTTCATTATTGAAAGTGAAGTTTTGAACTCTGTTATTGTAAAAGTGTCAATTTCTCTCTCCAGTTCTATCAGGTTTTGCTTCATATTATTTTGTGACTTTGTTATTAGGTGTGTTTATGTTTGTAATTGCTATGTCATCTTGATGGATTGACCCTTTTGTCATTGTAACAATTTGTCTTTTGTAACACTTTGTCTTAAACTCTTATTTTGTGTGATGTTAGTATAGCCACCCTATTCCTCTTTTGGGTACTATTTGCATGGACTGCCTTTTTTCATCCTTTTACTTTTAAGCTATTGTATCTTTTTGATATAAATTAAGTGTGTAGATAGCATTTAGTTGGATTGGTTTTAATCTATTATACCAGTCTCTGCTATTTAATTGGAGAATTTAATTCATTTACATTTAAAGTAACTTATAAGTTGGGACTTGGTTCTGCTATTTACCTATTTGTTTTCTATTTGTCTTATATCTTTTTTGTTTCTCAGTTCCTTCATCACTGCCTTCTTTTGTGATTACAGTCATCCCTCAGTGTCTGCAGGTGATTGGTTCTAGGACCTGCCTTTGATTTATCAAAATCAGCAGATGCTCAAGTCCTTCAGTCAGACCTCCATATCCGCAGTTCTGCATCTGCAGATTCAACCAGCCATGGATTGTATAGTACTGTATGTGGTGAAAAAAATCCATGTATAAATGGACCTGTGCAGTTCAAACCTGTGTTTAAGGGTCAACTGTAGTTGATTTTGTCTAGTGTACTGTTGTTTTCTCTTTTTGTTTCTTTTTCTGTATATTTTGAAGTTATTTTCTTCGTGTTACTCTGGGGATTACAATTAACATCTTAACGTGATGCGAATCAAGTTTTAACTAATAGCAGCCTAGTTTTAGTAGTATACAAAAACTTTGCTCCTATACAGCTCTGTTCTCCCTGCACCCTATTTTGTTATTGTTAGTGTATCTTTATACCTTGTGTTCCTATTTACATAGATGTTTCTTTTTTTTTTTTTTTTTTTTGCGGTACGCGGGCCTCTCACCGTTGTGGCCTCTCCCGTTGTGGAGCACAGGCTCCGGACGCGTAGGCTCAGTGGCCATGGCTCACGGGCCCAGCAGCTCTGCAGCATTTGGGATCTTCCCGGACCGGGGCACGAACCCGTGTCCCCTGCATCAGCAGGCTGACTCTCAACCACTGCGCCACCAGGGAAACCGTAGTTTTAAACATATAGTTATTATGCTTTCTTATTTGAAATCATGTAAGCCAGAAAAAGAGGAGGTACAAGTTATTAATGCAATAATACTGGCTTGTATATGTACTTATGTAGCTATCTTTACTCTTTTATTTTTTAATTATTTTATTTATTTTTGGATGCATTGGGTCTTCGTTGTCACATGCAAACTTTCTCTAGTTGCAGTGAGTGGGAGCTACTCTTCGTTGCAGTACACAGGCTTCTCATTGTGGTGCCTTCTCTTCTTGCAGAGCATGGGCTCTAGGCGTGCAGGCTTCAGTAGTTGTGGGTCACGGGCTCCAGAGTGCAGGCTGAGTAGTTGTGGTGCACGGGCTTAGTTGCTCCGTGGCATGTGACATCTTCCTGGATCAGGGATTGAACCCATGTCCCCTGCATTGGCAGGCGGATTCTTAACCACCACGCCACCAGGGAAGTCCCAGCTATCTTTACTCTTGTTCTTTATTTCTTTGTATGACTTTGAATTGCTATCCGGTGTCCTCTAATTTCAATCTAAAGAACTCTCTTTCAGAGTCCTTATAGAGCAGGTGTACTAGTCACAAACACCCTCAGGTTTTGTTTATCTGGGAATGTCTTAGTTTTTCTTTCATTTTTGAAGAAAAATTTTGCTGGATGTAGAATTCTTGGTTGAGAAATTGGCTGTTAATCTTATGTAGGATCACTTGTAGGTGATAAGTCCCTTCTGTCTTGCTGCTTTCAGGGTTCTTTGTGTCTCATTAGATTGACTATAATGTGTCCTGGTGTTGATCTCTTTTAGTTCGTGCTGTTTGGAGTTAGTTGAGCTGCTTGGACGTGAAGATTCATGTTCATAAACTTTGGGAAGTTTGTAGCCATTATTTCTTCAAATATAATTTCTCTTTCTCTCCTCTCCCTCTGAGACTCCCATTATCCATTATGGTGGTATGCTGGATGGTGTTCTGCAGATTCCTTAGGCTCTGTTCATTTTTCTTCACTCATTTCCTGTCCCTCAGACTGAATAATTTGAATTCACTTACCTTCAGGTTTGTTGATTCCTTGTTTTTTCGTGCTCAAATCTGCTGTTGAACCCATTTAGTTAACTTTTTTTTTTCGCTGCATGCGGGTCTCTCACTGCCGTGGCCTCTCCCGCCGCGGAGCACAGGCCCTGGAGTCGCAGACCCAGTGGCCATGGCCCACGGGCTCAGCCGCTCCGCGGCATGTGGGATCCCCCCAGACCGAGGCACAAACCCGTGTCCCCCGCACCGGCAGGTGGACTCCCAACCACTGCGCCACCAGGGAAGCCCCTTTTTTTTTTTTTAATCTATTTTTGGCTGCGTTGGGTCTTCATTGCTGTGCGTGGGCTTTCTCTAGTTGCAGAGAGCAGGGGTTACTCTTCATTGTGGTGCAGGGGCTTCTCATTGTGGTGGCTTCTCTTGTTGCGGAGCATGGGCTCTATAGTTATTTTTTTTATTTTTTATTTTTTGTGGTACACGGGCCTCTCACTGTTGTGGCCTCTCCCGTTGCAGAGCTCAGGCTCCGGATGCGCAGGCTCAGCGGCCATGGGTCACGGGCCCAGCCGCTCCGCGGCATGTGGGATCTTCCTGGACTGCGGCACGAACCAGTGTCCCCTGCATTGGCAGGCGGACTCTCAACCACCGCGCCACCAGGGAAGCCCTATAGTTAATTTTTAATTTCAGTTACTATATTATTTAGCTCCAGAAGTTCAATTTAATTTCTTCTTTTGCTTTAATTTTTTATTGAAGTACAGTTGGTTTACAATGTTTTGTTAATTTCTGCTGTACAGCAAAGTGATTCAGTTATACATATGTATATGTTCTTTTGTTTTTTTGATAGATCTTTACTGGAGTATAATTGCTTCACAATACTGTGTTAGTTTCTGTTGTACACCAAAGTGAATCAGCCGTATGAATACATATATCCCCATATGCCCTCCCTCTGGAGCCTCCCTCCCATCCTTCCTGTCCCACCTCTCTAGGTCATCACAAAGCACCAAGCTGATCTCCCTGTGCTGTGCTGCTGCTTCCCACTAGCTATCTATTTTACATTCAGTAGTGTATATATGTCAATGCTACTCTCACTTCACTCCAACTTCCCCCTCCCACCCCATGTCCTCTAGTCCATTCTCTATGTCTACATCTTTATTCCTGCCCTGCAGCTAGGTTCATCAGTACCATTTTTTTTTAAGATTCCATATATGTGCATTCACATATGGTATTTGTTTTTCTCTTTCTGACTTACTTCACTCTGTATGACAGACTCTAGGTCCATCCACCTCACTACAAATAACTCAATTTCATTTTTTATGGCTGAGTAATATTCCATTGTATATATGTGCCACATCTTCTTTACCCATTCATCTGTTGATGGACATTTAGGTTGGTTCCATGTCCTGGCTACTGTAAATAGTGCTGCAATGAACATTGTGGTACATGACTCATTTTGAATTATGGTTTTCTCAGGGTACATGCCCAGTAGTGGGATTGCTGGGTCATATGATAGTTCTATTTTTAGTTTTTTAAGGAACTGCCATACTGTTTTCCATAGTGGTTGTGTTAATTTACATTCCCACCAACAGTGCAGGAGGGTTCACTTTTCACCACACCCTTTCCAGCATTTATTGTTTCTAGATTTTTTGATAGTGGCCATCCTGATTGGCATGAGGTGATACCTCATTGTAGTTTTGAGTTGCTTTTCTCTAATAATTAGTGATGTTGAACATCTTTACATGATGTGCCTCTTGGCCATCTGTATGTCTTCCTTGGTGAAATGTCTGTTTAGGTCTTCTGCCCATTTTTTAACTGGATTGTGTGTTTTGTTGATATTGACTTCCATGAGCTGTTTGTATATTTTGGAGATTAATCCTTTGTTGTTTCATTTGCAAGTATTTTCTCCCATTTTGAGGGTTGTCTTTTTGTTTATGAGTTCTTTTGCTGTGCAAAAGCTTTTAAGTTTAATTAAGTCTCAGTTGTTTATTTTTGTTTTTATTTCCATTACTGTAGGAGGTGGGTCAAAAAGATCTTGCTGTGGTTTATGTCAAAGAGTAGTTTTCCTATGTTTTCCTCTAAGAGTTTTATAGTGTCTGGTCTTACATTTAGGTCTTTAATCCATTTAGAGTTTATTTTTGTGTATGGTGTTAGGTAGTGTTCTAATTTCATTCTTTTACATGTAGCTGTCCACTTTTCCCAGCACCACTTATTGAAGAAGCTGTTTGTTCTCCACTGTATGTCTTGCCTCCTTTGTCATAAATTAGGTGCCCATATGTGTGTGGGTTTTTCTCTGGGCATTCTATCCTGTACCATTGATCTATATTTCTGTTTTTGTGCCACTACCATACTGTCTTGATTACTGTGGTATAGTTTGAAGTCAGGGAGCCTGATTCCTCCAACTCTTGTTTTTCTTTCTCAAGGTTGCTTTGGCTATTCGGGGTCTTTTGTGTTTCCATATGAATTGTAAAATTTTTTGTTCTAATTCTGTGAAGAATGCCATTGGTACTTTGATAGGAATTGCATTGAATCTGTAGATTTCTTTGGGTAGTGCAGTCATTTTCACAGTATTGTTTCTTCCAGTTCAAGAACATGGTATATTTCTCCATCTGTTTATGTCATCTTTGATTTCTTTCAGCAGTGCTTTAAAGTTTTCTGAGTACAAGTCTTTCACCTACTTAGGCAAGTTTATTTCTACGTATTTTATTCTTTTTGTTTCAGTGGTAAATGGGAGTGCTTCCTTAACTTCTCTTTCTGATTTTTCGTTGTTGGTGTATAGGAATGTCAAAGATTTCTGTGCATTAATTTTGTATCCTGCAACCTTACCAAATTCATTAATTAGTTGTAGTAGTTTTCTGGTGGCATCTTTAGGATTTTCTATGTATAATATCATGTCATCTGCAAACAGTGACAGTTTTACTTTTTCTTTTCCAATTTGTATTCCTTTTATTTCTTTTTCTTCTCTGATTGCCGTGGCTAGGACTTCCAAAACTATGTTGAATAATAGTGGTGAGAGTGGACATCCTTGTCTTCTTCCTGATCTTAGTGGAAATGCTTTCAGTTTTTCACCATTGAGTATGATGCTTGCTGTGGGTTTGTCATATATGGCCTTTAAATTATGTTGAGGTAGCTTCCCTCTATGCTCATTTTCTGGAGAGTTTTTAATCATAAATGGATGTTGAATTTTGTCAAAAGCCTTTTCTGCATCTACTGAGATGATCATATGGTTTTTAATCCTTAATTTGTTAATGTGGTGTATCACATTGATAGATTTGCGTATACTGAAGAATCCTTGCATCCCCTTGATAAATCCCGCTTGATTGTGGTGTATCCTTTTAATGTGCGGTTGCATTCTGTTTGCTAGTATTTTGTTCAGGATTTTTGCATCTATGTTCATCATTGATATTGGTCTGTAATTTTCTTTTTTTGTGATATCTTTGTCTGGTTTTGGTATCAGGGTGATGGTTGGTTCATAGAATGAATTTGGGAGTGTTTCTCCCTCTGCAGTTTTTTGGAAGAGTTTGAGAAGGATGAGTGTTAGCTCTTCTCTAAATGTTTGGTAGAATTCGCCTGTGAAGCCATCTTGTCCTGGACTTTTGTTGGAAGATAATTTTTTTTTTTTTTTTTTTTTTTTTTTTGGTGTTACGCGGGCCTCTCACTGTTGTGGCCTCTCCCATTGCGGAGCACAGGCTCCAGACGCACAGGCTCAGCAGCCATGGCTCACGGGCCTAGCCGCTCCGTGGCATGTGGGATCTTCCTGGACCGGGGCACGAACCTGTGTCCCCTGCATTGGCAGACTGACTCTCAATCACTGTGCCACCAGGGAAGCCCTTGTTGGAAGATTTTTAATTATGGTTTCAATTTCATTACTTGTGATAGGTCTGTTTATATATTTTTTTCTTCCTGGTTCAGTCTTGGAAGGTTATGCCTTTCCAAAATTTTGTCCAATTCTTCATGGTTGTCCATTTTATTGGCATATAGTTGTTTATAGTAGTCTCATAATCCTTTGTATTTCTTCAATGTCAGTTGTGATTTCTCCTTTTTCATTTCTAATTTTATTTATTTGCGTCCTCTCCCTTTTTTTCTTTTTGAGTCTGGCTAAGCATTTATCAATTTGGTTTATCTTCTCAAAGAACCAGGTTTTAGTTTTATTGATCTTTGCTATTGTTTTCTTTGTTTCTATTTCATTTATTTCTGCTCTGATCTTTATGATTTCTTTCCTTCTACTGACTTTGGGTTTTCTTTGTTCTTTTCTCTCTAGTTGTTTTAAGTGTATGGTTAGATTGTTTATGTGAGATTTTTCTTTTTTCTCGAGGTGAGATTGAATTGCTATAAACTTCCCTCTTAGAACTGCTTTTGCTGCATCCCGTAGGTTTTGGGTTGTCGTGTCTTCATTGTCATTTTTTTCTATGTTTTTTCTTTTTTAGCGGTACATGGGCCTCTCACTGTTGTGGCCTCTCCCGTTGTGGAGCACAGGCTCTGGTCGTGCAGGCTTAGCGGCCATGGCTTATGGGCCCAGCCACTCCGCAGCATGTGGGATCTTCCCGGACCAGGGCACGAACCTGTGTCCCCTGCATCAGCAGGCGGACTCTCAACCACTGCGCCACCAGGGAAGCCCCTGTCATATTTTAAAAATACCTTTTCTTTAATTCAGGCATGCCTAGAGTGGTAGAAACTACTAGAATTAGGCTTTTTAAGAAACTTGCTGGTATGACTCTAAAAATTCAAATACATATGCATTGTAACATTAACATGTTTAATGAGATCTAAGTGATTGCTGAATAGTTTATTCCCCAGAAAAACAAACATCTGCTTACTGCATTTATATAATTTTATATAATATAAACATATAGTTTATCTTTTACTGCTGTCCTTAGAAGCCATTTTTTTAAAATAAGGTTAAAGTATAACATAATTGTTACCTTGGGTGTTCCATTTCACCTGGTTCTTGAGCTAACTTTTTCATATGTTATTTGCTAGTAACTGTAAATAAACCATTTAATATCCTTGTGAAATGGAAATTCTAAGTAGCCTATGTCTTAACACTAATGAATTTAAATGAAATAATACCAGCTTCTTGCTAGATGAATTCTAGGAGTTCTTAGGGTTATTTAGGGTTCTCCTTACTTTTACATATTATTTTGTATAAATATTAGGTTATGTTGCTAGGAATCTGTCTTCTATTATTCAAGATCATAATTATTACTCAGTACTTATTAAGTACCAATTATATGCAAGAAACTAAAAGAGATGTGACAAGATCCCTAACTTCAAGGGCTTATAATCCAATTGAATATTAGAATACATATCAATATAATCTGATATATGGTAAGTAGCAAATGGTGGTATAGATAGTGGTGCTCCAAGCATTAATGATGAATTGATTATAAAAGGTTTCACAAAGGATGTAAGATATGAGTCAGGCCTTAAATAAGACAAGACTTAAGAGACCATTTTAGGTATAAGAGCTTAGGGTGGATGTTCCTTTGCTTTATGTAGTAGCTTTAATACATGAATTTATTTAGGGAGTTGATATTGAAGGGACTCAAGTGACAAGCTAAAGAGTTTGTAATTGGGAAGTAGGAAATAGTTTTGAGCAGCGAGTGGTGAAAAAGAAATAGGATTTTAAAAAATTTAATCATTCAATTTGATTTCTCTAATGAGAGGTGCCACATAAAGTAGTATTGAATATATTTCATCTTTCATAGTTACAAATTAAATTGTGCTAATGTCTCATGAATAGATTACAACATTGATAAGTGTGTTTACCATGTTTGTGGGAGGTAAAATGATTGTTCTAATCTACAAGCAGATGTTTAAAAAAAAGAAACATCCTTTTCCCAGCTGAATACGGTTGTTGGCTTTCGGCAGTTTTCTAACCTGGCAAGTACTACTGTATGTTTTTTGAATACATACATGCAAGTATACTTGGATATGAGGGCTGTGAGTGATTACTGAACCTGATGTTACATGAGTCTAAGTGCAATGGAGAAAGCTAATGACAAACATTATAAAAATAATTTCCTTTTGTTAGGAAAGAAGTGAACACAATGAAAAATATGAAGAGCAATAGACAAGGTAGTACAGATTTTCAAATCTTATAAATAAGACTATTATACTAATGATAACTGATGAAACTTTAGGAGTTAGTTCAATGCTCAAAATTGTCTGGATAGGCTAAGACACCCTTTACCTGTTCTCAAAAAAATATATGATATAAAGGAAGAAAGTATAGCCTGACAGTTTATCATCTATAGACACACTACCACCTGTTAAGATGGACTATCTAAATAAAACATCTTAAATTTCATTTCTTTCTTTTTTTTTTTTGAAGGGGGGGTGTGCACTGCGTGTATTGTGGGATCTTAGTTCCCTGACCAGGGATTGAACCCGCACCCTTGGCAGTGAAAGCGTGGAGTCCCAACCACTGGACAGCCAGAGAATTCCCTACTTCTCTTTCTTTACTCACATTGTTTGAGGGACTTTGGGTAGACAACAAAGATAATTGAAGGATATTAGATGAAATTATAATAAGAGAAAGAGTGAGGAGAAATATAAATTCATAATGTTGTTCATGTAGGAAATCCAGTAATTACTGACCTATTCTTACCACCCTGAGTTTTTACTTTAACAGAATATACATTTTGAATGTAGATGTATAATTTCCTGAATTCAGGGAAATGTATTTTATTTTTTTTAATTTTTTTATTTTTAAATAAATGTATTTATTTTTGTCTGCGTTGGGTCTTTGTTTCTGTGCGAGGGCTTTCTCCAGTTGTGGCGAGCGGAGGCCACTCTTCATCATGGTGCGCGGGCCTCTCACTGTCACGGCCTCTCCCGTTATGGAGCACAGGCTCCAGACGCGCAGGCTCAGTAGTTGTGGCTCACGGGCTTAGTTGCTCCGCGGCATGTGGGATCTTCCCAGACCAGGGCTCGAACCCGTGTCCCCTGCATTGGCAGGCAGATTCTTAACCACTGCGCCACCAGGGAAGCCCACAGGGAAATGTATTTTAATGATGATTAGCTTTACGGAAGCCTAAAGTCATTATGCAGTTTTAATAATGCAAAGAAAGCAGACAGAAAAGATGAAAATAAACAGTTAACTACTATAATGAAGTAAACAGAGTATGTTCTTGGATTATGTGCCCATTTGTACATTCAGCTCACACGTATGTGCCTGTTCCTGTACTAGGGAATTAAAGGTGTCCGTAAGAAGCTTACAGTCTGGACATATTTGCTTTCTTGTATACACGCAATAGTAACCAAGCAGTTCTAATTCTCTTCTTCCTTAAAATTTTAAGGGAAATCTTCAGTGAAAGTGAAACAAAAGTATGGTTTAGTCTGTGATTGGTGGTAACAGAATATTTTTTTGTTAAGGATACTCACCTAGATTATCAAAAATAGCATCAAAATTATCTCATTGTAAACTTTGTCTTGGGCTTAGTCCTAAATTGAGAAACTGGAGAATTCTGGTAGGGATGAGTTTTGTTTAAGATTTTTTGTTCTTCAGATTTATTCTCACTTTGGGGTTGTGCAAAGGACCTGCTTCAGGCACTCTGTCATTGTGTACTCAGCCCACAGTGAAAACTAGACCAAAAGTTGAGCTTTCCCAACCTTTAGTCTAGTACTACTTTGTACCACTAGGGTTTTGGAAAGGCCTTCATAGAAGTAGTCTGTGTCAATCCGTAACTTGTTTTGGATTTCGTGATTGCTGTCAGTGCTTGATAAATGGTGGGGATGGAGGAGGGGGACAGTGAGTAGTGAGTAGCTTGTTTCTGATAGGTTCTGTCCAAATTGAGGGGAAGAGCTTTTAATTGGCCTCAGTTTATTTAACTTGGCTGAACCCCACCATATCTTTGTTAGCCAGTGATGAAAAAGCCAACAAATAGCTTTCTTTTAAGTCATATGTACAACACTAGAAGAAAGCATTTTATGTTAAAGTGTTCTGTGTTCCATTAACTGCCCTGGTCTGTAGCGTACTGAGCCTATGTTACCAGATGAATTACTAGTCCAGATGGCTAAACTGTTGGAGGATGTAAAACCAAAATCCATTTCAGGAAGCTGTCCACTTTGCTCAGTTTTGGATAGAGTCCATTCTAATTAGTGGTAACTCTTAATTTGTTTTAAAATATAATTTTTAACTGTATGCTTTCTTGATTTTTTACCTAGGTTACACAATATCCTCCGATGCTTGAGACCTACAGACTACGTGTCCTACCAGAACTAATCAATGGTTTTTCATCTCCTGGAGATAAATTAGAAACATAAACATGGTGCCAAAAGAACTCCTTACCTTACTCTAACTCCAGTTTATTCGGACGTACTTTTGTATTGAAGAGAGGTATACAAATTAAGGATACCTGTGCAGAGACTCTGTCGTGTAGGATCATGGACCATCCTAGTAGGGAAAAGGATGAAAGACAACGGACAACTAAACCCATGGCACAAAGGAGTGGACACTGTTCCCGACCATCTGGCTCCTCAACATCCTCTGGGGTTCTTATGGTGGGACCCAACTTCAGGGTTGGCAAGAAGATAGGGTGTGGGAACTTTGGAGAGCTCAGATTAGGTAAGAACTTGGTTATATTATTGGCTTAGCCTAACAAGAACAACAGCAGCTATAATAAGCTTTGGTGCATTTCAAGACCAGCAGTTTATAATCTTATGAGAAGTTCTTATAATGAGGACCTATTGTTAAAAGAACTGAAGAATTTGTGAAGGAGACTATAGTCATTATCAGGTATAATTGTTATCCAGGGTTCATCCCTCATTGTGTGTGATAGGATTTTAGATTTTCCACCGGTTCTGAGATTTTGTGATGTAGGGAGATCTACATACAGATATCAGTAAAACGAAGATTCTGATTTAGTTGGTTGGAGAGTAGAGCCCTGTATACTGTCTTTTTAACAAACTCCCAGTTGATTAAGATGCTGTTGGTCCTTGAACCACACTTTGAGAAGGGATTAAGGCCTTGTTTTAATTCAGAATCTACCCTTAGTAAGGGAAGAGTCAGTACTTACTCTGTAATATCCATACTTAGTCTGCAAGGAGATACATCAGTATTTAGAGAGGTTTTCCAACTGATACCATGTTTGCATTCCTTCCCGGAAGTCCCAACATCAGGATTGAGCTAGAACTCCAGGGAGAAACTTTGCAATTTTTATTACCCAACCAAGGAAAGGATTTTTTATTTCAGGTATTGGTTTATGAGTGAGATGATGAATAATGATAAAATGAACCAGTTTGAAGACGTGAAATTGGGAAGAAGGTACATTGGGTATTTAGAAACTTTTTATGGCCCTCCCTAGGTGAATGGGGAAGAGAAAATGAAGGATCTTGTGAATATGTGAAGTTGGTCACCAATCTGTATTGGTGCAGATTGTGACAAGGTCCTTTTTTAAGCTAAAGTGTTTTCTTATTTTTCATAGCTGTTGAGACTATGTAGTATTATGAAGACCCATCGTAAGAGGCTTTGCCCTTTGAGGAAGTGGGAGCGTGGGAGTATAAGATGATTATTTTTGATTACCTCTGCTACTTCTCATGATTTTTCCAAAGGAGATCGAAAAAATCTTACCTCTCATCCCCCCATAAAGAGATTCAGGGAAACATCACTGTACTAGCCAGAGATCACTGGGTGTAGAATTGAATCTAGGGATGCTGAGAATGAATTTATTTTTACCACTAGAAGGCTGGGAGCCTGGAATTTTAAGACCTGACTAGGATAATGAAAGGCTTTTATATTTAGTGATGTGTTCATGTTCTGGTTAGTAAAGCCAGCAGATGCTACTGAAAATAGGAGTAAGATGTGTAATTTCACACTGCTTGAGTTCCTACCAACTACTGAGTTGCTTTAGTAGCTAGTTTTGTGACTATACATTTATATAGTGGATTGACTTTGCTCTAACATCACAGTAGTACTTGAATTAAATAGATTATGACAAACATCCACAAAATTACTGAGGCAGTTTATAATGCCTATAAATTCATGCTTTCTCAAAACATCATAAAATTGTTTAATTTCTAAAAAGATGAAGAAAAATCCTGGTCAATGAAAACTGCAAATGTATTTAATTACTTAAGTCTAGATTTGTATTATATGATCTTGACGTTTACACAGGAATGGAAAAATCTATTCAGGTAGAAGGATAGCTCATGTATATTTTCAGAGTGGTAAAGTGTTGTGTTTTATTTCCTCTAACGAATCTAGGGTGAATATGATGGATCCCATTTTGACTTGCATTGTAGTCAGTAGAAAGAACTTGTCTCTCTTTTCAAGTGGTTTTATTCTTGTGTGCTGATGAGGTTTTCATTAGCCCTGGGACCGTTATTGTTAGGGCATTGTATCTAGGAGTACTTTTTATCAACAGAAACCAGAAAAGTAACTTTCAGAATCATTTGATGTCTCCTGACAACAGGGTGTGCTGTATACCCCATTCCATTGTCCTCTTGCTATGGTATTAGGAAGTAGAAGATTGTGCAGACAACAGGAGGTGAAAACTGGAAAATTCCAAACTCAAGGCAGGAGCAGATAGGCCTCCACCCAGGCTGCCATTACAACGCTGTGCTTTCTTCTCCAAACTCATTTCTTTCTCTAGCTACCTGTCTCTTCTGTCCCTCAAATAGCCAAGTGCATTTGTGCCTCAGAGCTTTTACACCTACAATTCCTTCTGCTTGAAGGATTCTTTCTTCAAACTTTTGCTTCGCTGGTTGCTTTTCATCCCTTGGGCCTCAACTTTCATGTTACTGTCTCAGAGAAACCTTCTGTGACTTCTTTCCCACCTCCATTTAAAATAGCACATTACTCCCCTAGCCACATTCTGTCTCATCAAACTGCTTTGTTTTATTCATCACATTGATCACTGTCTGACATTGTTTTATGTATTTGTTTACCTGTTAATTGTCTCTCCTTACTCCAGTATAAGCCCCTTGGAGGGCAGGGATTCTATCTGTATTATTTGCTGATGTTATTTGTGGGCTGGATGGATAGATAGCCAGATGAGTAGGAAGAGGGGAGAAAAAAAATACATGGGCTCCTTTGGGTTCCTGGTATGTGGGGGTCGTGGTAGGTAGTGGCATTACTGCTTCAATAGACTCCTGAATTCCAGACAGAGAGCCAAAAAAGAAAAGGGATGATTAGTGTATTTTGGCTCTATGTAAATCTGTTTCCACCTCATCATCCATTTAACAAACACTTCTTGAATATTTACTGTCTTGCTAGACTTGGGAAGGATACAAAGAATTACAAGATGTACTTAAGAATCTCACAGTATCAGGTGGTGGGGAGATAAATAAGGAGTATGGGGTTGACAGGTACACACCACTATGTATAAAATAGATAACCAACAAGGACCTACTGTATAGTACAGGGAACTGTAGTCAATATCTTGTAGTAACCTATAAAGGAAAAGAATCTGAAAAATATATATGTGTATGTATAACTGAATCAGTTCGCTATATACCTGAAACAAACACAATATTATAAATCAACTAAAATTTTAAAAAAAAGAATCTCACAGTCTAATGACAGAAAAAGAAAAACAAATTACAACATAAAGTGATAAGTATTGTAATAGAGTGTATAAAAACTACACTGGCAGAGAAGGTTAATGAAGGTTTCACAGAGGAGCGTGGTTTGATTGAGAGTAGTACGGGACTTCACTGGCGAGCACAAGGAAGAAGGACTGTCCAACAGCAGGATGCACAAACACTATGTGTTGTAAAATTGTTTAGCATATTGTCAGAGCAGCAACTAGTTATACACGGCTGAGTTATGGGGTGTGAAGTGAAAGAAGAGTAATAGATGAGGCTATTAGATACGTTGGGAGCAGATTGTGAAGTGTTTGCTTGGTATTAAAGCATTTGGACTTTATCCTGTAGGCCGTGGAGTAGAATCCTCAAGGGTTTTACAACAGAAGAGTGACATTATCTGGTTTGTATTCTAGAAAGATAATTCTCAGTATAAGATTAGATCAGATAATAAAGAGGTTGACATCGTGTGGATTTTTGTTCTAATTGTACTTGTCACATTGTGTCATGTTCCTCCGTCTCTCTACCTCAAGATATGCTTGATGGTAGTAATTTGCTTTATTAATCTCATATTTATTCGTATTCTTAGTTCCTTTTACTGTGTATGGCATATAATGGGTACCCTAAGTAGTCCAGGTCAGAAGTGGCCAGGCCTGCCTTAGCTCTGAAAATGGCAGTGAGATGTAGAGGAAGGGATGAATTAGGGAGAAATTTCAGAAGGAGACCTTAGGCAGGATTTGGTTACCAGTTATTTTGCCAGCGTGGGAAGACCAAGTGAATGAGGAAACCTTTAATAGAGCTAAGAAACATGGGATTAGAGTAGGCGATGGGGAAGGCAAGTAAGTTAGACTTTGAGAATATATTGACTTTGAGGATTATGTAGCACATATGCAGAAATGTGACTCTGAGACTTAGAAAAATTAGACTTCAGCTGGGATTAAGAAATCATTACCATGTAGGTGTTAATGAGCATGCAATCATCAGTGATGATATGATGCTTGTGGACCTTGTGTGAGTGAGGAGAGAAAGAGGGTGCATTTAAAGGATGCTGGAAGAGGAAGAGCCTCAAGAGTAGAGAAGTCGAAAAGTCAAGACAAGAGTTTCTAGAGGGGTGGGGTGTTAAGCACAGCCTGTGCCCTAAGGCTAAACAGGAAGCTGATTATTATAGCCTTTGGTCTTTTACTTCTGTTTATATATTTCTGAGATGATTCCTTTTTTCCTTCCTTTTTGTTCTTCGTTTATTTTAATGAATACCTGTATTTTGTAACCAGGGGAAAAATAGCAATAAACATATCCTTTAAAGGAATGCTTTTAAAAAGAAAACATGCTGTTGCCCAAAGTTTTTTAAAATTTTTTCTTAAAAGTATCTCCAAAGATAATTACTAATTTTGTTTAATTAATTTAATTTTCCAGAATAACAAATATGGATCAGGACATATTTTAGAAATGCAATCAAACTGTGCTGTAAACTTGCTTTTATCACTTAATACAGCATGAATTTCTATTGTTTCAGCTTAAATATAGATCATTTTTAATGTCTGTATGTAGAAATTTATTAGCTAGTCTTAATACACATATAAATTATTTCTGTTTTTTAATTATAAGTAATACTATCTGAACATCCTTGTAGATACTTGTAATAAATACATCCTTGTAGTAGTCTAAGCTTGGTTGATTATTTTCTTAGGATAAATCCTGGAAGTATACTTTCTGTGTCAAAGATACATACATATTTGTGATTTTCTTACACATTGTCAATTTGCCCTCCAGAAAGATGGTTTTCCTTTACTTTCTGTGTGAGCCTGTGTGTGTGTGTGTGTGTGTGTGTGTGTGTGTGTGTGTGTGTGTTTGTGTTTCTCCTTCAAAAACCTTGAACATTATCGAGAATCTTTTCATCTATGCTAGTCTGATAGGGGAAAATGGTATCTTGTTAAATGTGTATGTGTTCATGGGTGAAGTTAAACATCTTTACACATTTATTTATATTTCTTCTTTTAAGAGTTGCTTGTTTGTGGCCTTTGCATATTTTTCAATGGAAAGATTATTTCTGTGGCATCTTACCTATGTATATTGCCTCAATAGAAAGGGGAATTTTGAAGATTTGAGAAAGGAAGATTGATGAAGGATGATCGTGGATAAAAGGTAGGAGGACACAATGGAGTGGAAACAGATCTGCAGGTTGTTTTTTCTTTCTCACCGCTGTGGCCTCTCCCGCTGCAGAGCAGCAGGCTCCGGACGCTCAGACTCAGCAGCCATGGCTCACGGGCGCAGCCACTCCGCGGCATGTGGGATCTTCCCGGACCGGGGCACGAACCCGTGTCCCCTGCATCAGCAGGGGAACTCTCAACCACTGTGCCACCAGGGAAGCCCTTTGTTTTTCCTTTTTTTTTTTTTTTAATTAAAGTTTTGAGTCTCCTGAATCAGGCCTGGAAAGAATCATGTAAACATTAAGATAAAAATGATTCTATTCCTCCAGAATTTAGAAAATATGTATCCCTAGTCTACAAATAACAGCTTTTTTTCCTTCTTAGTTGCAAGAATAAGTAGATAGGTGATTTCATATCCTAACAAGTATGTGCCTATGTTTATGGGAGACCATTTAGACTAAACAATCTTGCATATAAATTTTAATAATTTGTATACTGTCTTTGTGAAATAGTATCTTGTTAGAGAATGTTTTTACTTACACATAAGAAAATGGAGGCACAAAGAATTGACCTTTTTGTTCTCTTCCATCTTTGGTATCTGGTGAAATATGTAAAAGTACATTAGAACAGAAGGATGTTTCTGACAAAGGTAAATTGTGTAAGGGTATCAGCTTGTCCTGTGACACATTCCTCCCTTGCTTCTAAAATAAGACACTTATTTCTATGACTAAAGTAGAGTGTACATGACAACTTCTCTGCATATTGTTCTTTCCATATCTGAATTACTTAAGTATCACTAATGAACTTAAATTGGGACTTACAACTTCAGCTCTTACCAGCCAGTTCTGTTTCTGGCAGTTGTGATAATTAACAGTTTACAGTTGCATATTATATAAAGCAATTGGTTTCATATTACATCCCACAAAGTCTTGGAGCCCTTGATTTCCTACTTCAAGAGAATGGGAAAGGAAAAGTGAGCAGGCAGGACTCTCTCTTACCTTTATATTGAGTTTTCAGCAAGATTTTGTTTAAAAGGTATGGGTCTGTTGTGTTAAAATTTTTTGAAAAGCATTCATCTGAAAGAATATAGGCTTAAGATAAAATAAGATTTAAAAGTGTTTCTTCTCTAGTAGAAAGTGAAAGCATTGTAAAATCAAATGTTTACTTTTTTATTAATAGTTTCATAGGAAATCTTAGCATTTTGAACAAATGAAACTCAATCTGTATCAGCCAAAAATCAAGCCAGTCAGCGAAACAAAAAAACTGATACAAAGTTGGCCCTCCACATCCACAGGTTCTTCACCTCTGGGTTCAAGCAACCAGGGGTGGAAAACACTCTGGGGAAAAATAGTCCCATAAAGTTCCAAAAAGCAAAACTTAAATTTGCCCTATTACAGGTGACTCTTCACATAGGATTTACATTGTATTTATAATTATTTAGCTAGCATTTACACTGTACTAGGTGTTATAAGTAATCTAGAGATCTAGATCTAGTATACAGAGGATATTCCTAGGTTATATGCAAATAATACGCCATTTTGTAAAGGGACCTTGAGCGTACGCAGCCACAGACTTTGGTATCCATGGGGGTCCTGGAACCAGTCCTCCACAGAGAGTAAGGGGCTACTGTATTGTGCTTTTATAACATTGTTAAAGTTTCCCTATAAATTTGCAAATGTTGGGGGGGGTCTGTGGATGGAACAAACTAAAAACAAGTTTTAGAAGTCGTGTCATTACTTTCTGCCTCAAGTGGTTAAAAGTAAGAGCCCTGAGTCAGATTTCCTCTCCAAGTTTCATTTTTTTTCCTCCGTAAGAGGAGGGTAATAATAATATCTATCTTACAGATTTGTTGTAGAGATAAAATTTAGATAATGCATATAATCACCTAAGACAGTGATTGACAGATAGTGAGCACTTGGTTTGTATACATAATACAAAACATTGTTTAAATTTTTGTTTTATTTTTTTCCAACTTGTATGAAGAAAAATTTCAAAATTTTACAAAAAACTAAAATGGATAGGATGGTGAGGATCCATAATAACACCTAGATTTACCAGTTGTTAATATTTTGTCCCATGTACTTTACCTCTTTGGAGATATGTATGTGTGTACATTTGTTTATGTGTTGTAGTAAGTTGTAAGACTGATAAAACATATTTTTCTCCCCCTCAGAAGGGGATACTTAGGTTCCTGCTTCATAGATATGTAACGAATTATATCATTTGTTTTCTGTAGTATGTTGTGGAGGGATTCAATTTAAATTATGATCCCAGAAATAATGTATTTTAACTTTCTTGGAAAACTACAAATGAATGTAAAGTTATTGTTCCTAATAGTATTGTAGTTTAAATTTCTTTTGGAATTGCATCCTGTTGGTTCTAACTCAAGCACAGTTTGCTGAGGTTAAACAGCTTTAACAGATGTTGAGGAAGAATTCTTTTTGTCAGTAGCATAATCCACCAAAAAATGGTAGGAGCAAATAGTTTTAACCACATTCGCTGATGCACAGACTGTGTCATGTTAATATGGTAACTTTAGAAGTATCACAGATATGATAACTTGCAGGATTATGCATTGACATCTTGGCTAGTTAATCAGGAGAACTTAACAGTAAAATTTTCAGGATTGCTAAACCAGTTTGGAATTGTTCAGCAGGAGTACAAAACTAGGACGATTAAGGATTTAATTATGAAGAGAGTTCAGACTCAATATTTATGTGATGATCATGCATCCTAAGGAGAAAACTGTCTGAACTTATGGCCATACTTTTCCAGAAACTGGCAAAGCTCTTACCAAAGGAAATGGAGCCCATCTTCCAAAATGTTGACATCTATAGTCTGCTTTTTTCCCACCTATTTTACTTGTTCTGTCTTCTTCCTTTTGTCGTTTCATTGGGCTTTTGGAAAGGAATAGAGTGAAATGCCTACATTTTCTCTGCCATGTTAAACCAGATGTCTCTATGTATCTCATATTTTTATTCAGCAAGGCATTTGTTTGACAGACTTTTGTGATAGTCTAGTAACACATTTAGAAATATGAGTTGGCTGGGAAGACAGTTGAGATTTGTAGTTGTTTTAACCACCTCACCAAAGAGAATCGGATCATTGTCATCACTGATGCTGAACAGTAGAGCTCTGTATTTTGATTCCATTCAGTTCAACCGTGAATTGGATGGAGATCTTTGAAGGACATAGTAATGAAATCCTCACATAATACAGTGCTTGAGGTGGGGCAGCTAATATAGTGACTGGTTAACAGAATCAAGATTCAACATTAAATTTTTTGAAAAAGCAGTGACTTGAACAAAAGACTTGACCATGATTCAAGAATCCTACTCTACAGTTTCAAGTCTGACAACTAGATTGGCGACACTTATATGAAAAAGTTGGCTCTGAGTTTACTATGAGACAGGAGTGGGATTTACCCCCAAAAAGCTCATGGTAACTTAGAATGATTTAATAGATAAGATCTTTCTTAAGTTTTGGACCTCTAAGGAACTTCGGCATTGTCTAGTCCAAACTTCATCATTTTAAAAATGAAAGAAATTAGAAATTAAACAACTTAGTCAAGGTAAAATAAACTAGCTTGCCACAGAGTTGGAACTAGAGCCCAGGTCTGGGACATCCCAGACAGATATTTCTATTATATACCATGTAGTTTCCCTACTTATTGGTTAAGTGTGCAGTTGAAATACTACATGCTGGGGGAAAAAAAAGGTTTAAAAGGACATAAGAAGTAATTTTAAATTCCAAAGGTTATAATCATTTACATTCAGTATAATTATACCTATTACCAAGAAAAGAAATATAAAGTATAAAATGATAGCCAATAATCTTTTCTCTAAGTATCACTATCTAGTTTCTATGTTGAACCAACTTTAATCTTCAGGGATTTTCTGGGAGGTAAGGAGGGAAAACATTGGCTAATTGATTAATAATTAATTTTTTATTATTTTTAATTTTGCAAAGTATAGATTTTAAATTTAGAGTAAAATCAAAGTGGAGGAGATTATAAACACTGTTCTTTATTCTACCCTTAGCTTTTTATTTGACTAAGGTAAGTGGGAAATGAGGGTAGAGATGTGAGCAGTCTGTTCTTGACTAGCTGTGAGCCATGATACAGATTTGGACTTTGTCTTGTAGGCAGTTAAAAAAAAAAAACACAAAACAAACTTGGAAGGAATTGCATGTCATGTTTTCCACCCCTGTACCCCGCCCCTCCGCAGAGATCATAAATTAATTAGAACTTCTGATCTCACTGCCCCTTCCCACAAAAGGTATCATTTTTCTGTATTGTTAAAAAACACAGAGCAGTCTTGTTTTATCTAGTGGTGCTGATATTAAAGGATAATAGGGGAGTTCTCCAGTTTGTCTGGATGATAGAAAGCTGAAACAGTAAATGCCTTGTGATTTAAGTAATTCTAAGTGTTTCTTTGATTAAAGGGCTCTTGTAGGTAGTTTAGGCTAATGTCTGTACTGTGAAACTAAAAGTTAGCTTTTTTTTTTTGAGATTGTCATGTTCCTTTTTCTACTTCATGTTATAAACTACTTCAGAGATAGAGTAATCTAAATAATAATTAGATTGTTTGGTTTTGAGCACCTAGCCTATAGAGAAGTTAATGGTAATTCCAATTCATGAAGCTTGTTTTGTTTCTGTTTGTTTGGGTTTTGTTTTTGTAGACAGAATTGTAACATTACAGAAAATTAGAGCAGCTCTTTGTTTAGTTGTGTGTAAATGTATATATGTCTCTATATACATGCATATACATATATATGTACTTTGGTATAAACGAAGTTGGCTGTGCTTTGAGATTCTGCCTTTTTTATTTACTAAATTCCTATATGTGACTTTCGTAATTATAAGTTTAATGGCTATTCTGTTTCTTCAAGTGGATTACCACAACCATTACTATATAATTGGGCTTCGTTTTCTTCTAGCTTTTATTATTATTATAAGTAAATAACACAATAAACATGTTCATGAAGATAGGTTATTATTAGAACTATAACACATTATTCTCTCTAGCTTGCTAGATAAATTAGTTTTATATAGAGCAGAAAATTTACACATCAGTGATGAAAGTGTAATTATTTTTCTACAGTTTTATTTTACTCTAAAATACTCATATTTCAGAATAGACAAGGCTAAATGTAGCATTTTTTCACAAAAATTTATGTAGAATATAAGTTAACACTAATGTAAATTAGAATTATAAATTACATTTGTTGAAATTTTTATCCATGTTATAATAAAACTGTACATGGTATCATTTTTCTTAATAAGCTCCAGCTCTCTCCATCAAAGCTGAGGACTAGCAAACCAAAACAACAATAAAAATAAAAAATTTCTTAGCAGTCAAAATAGATATCTTAGGATCTGTGTACCCAGAAGTTCCTGTGCTTCAGACCTTCAGTCTTCTTCTTAAAGTCTTTGTGTTCTTATTCTATATGCATTTCTAACAAGCTTATTAGTTTTCTTAATCTTCCATAGAGTACAAACACAGAAGGAAGAGGGAATTACATATATCAAGAAGTGATCACTGATAGACTGATAGCAAGGGAGGTAACAAAGTCACAGAGCAGAACAGTCTGGGCAGAATAGCCTTATATACTGGATTAACCCCTAAGGGTGTTTGCTCAAGTGGGGCAATATAATTATTACTCATCTTGGGTAGATTCATCAAGGAAAAAAAATCAGATATTCATGGAAACGTTTTTATTGAGGTGCAATTGACATACAACATTATATTAGTTTCAGGTGTACACATAATGATTCATTATTTGTATATATTTCAAAATGATCACCACAGTAAGTCCAGTTAACATCCATCACCACACATATTTACAAAATTTATTTTTCTTGTGATGAGAACTTGTAAGATTTCCTCTCTTAGTAACTTTCAGATATTATTAACATTATTATTAATACAGTACAGTATTATTAACTTTAGTCATCATGCTGTACATAGCATCCCCTGTGACTTATTTATTTCATAACTTTAAGTTTGTAAAAAAATGTAATGCTTCATGAATTTGCATGTCATCCTTGCACGGGGGTGGGGGGCACGCTAATCTCTATCAATTTTAGTAAATAGTATGCTGCTAGAGTGAACACCCGATATTCTCTTTATGAAACATGAAGCTTTAGAAACATTTCCATTGTAAATGATTTTACTTTTTAACTTTAATTGAAAGAGTGTCACTTCACTTTTCTGAAAAATTTATTTATATAAAAGAGTTCCCTACTTGAGGTTTAAGAGATACTAATATTTTTCTAATTAAAAGACAGTATGAAAAAAAAAAAAAAAAAAAGACAGTATGGGGAATTCCCTGGCGGTCCAGTGGTTAGGAGTCCACACTTCCACTCCCAGGGGCCAAGGTTCGATCCCTAATCAGGGAACTAAGATCCTGCAACTGCATGGCTTGGCCAAAAAAAAAAAAAAAAAAAGAAAAGGCAGTATGCTTCTGAGAATGGATAATGAAAGAAGAGGTCTGAATCATTATTATACAAAAGTATCTATGTTTAATCCAAAAATGAAATTAAGGAAGCAGTTTCATTTACAATAGTATCAAAAGAGAATAAATTTAACAAAATGACTGTAAAATTTATACTCTGAAAACCACAAAACATTTTGGAAAGGAATTAAAGAAGACCTAGATAAATAACAAGGTCCTACTGTATAGCACAGGGAACTATATTCAATATCCTGTGATAAACCATAATGGAAAAGAATATAAAGAAAGAATATATATATATGTGTGTGTGTGTATATATATATATATAAAAAACTGAGTAACTTTGCTATACAGCAGAAATGAAACACAGCATTGTAAATTAAAAAAAAAAAAAATAAGGAAGAAGAAGACCTAAATACCTGGAAAAACATTCACATTCAGGGATCAGACTTAATATTGTTAAGATGTAGTACTCCCCAAATTGATTTACAGATTCAACACAACCCCTGTTAGAATCCTGTTAGAATTGACAAGCTGATCCTAAAATTCATGTGGAGTTGCAAGGGACCCAGAAGAACCAAAACAATATTGAAAAAGAAGAACAAAGTTGGATGACTCTCACTTTTTGATTTTAAAGCTTACTACAAAGCAACAGTAATCAAGACACTGTGGTACTGGCATTAGAATAGACATATAGGTCAATGGAATAGAATTGAGAATCCAGATATGAATCTATGGTCCATTGCTTTTCTACTAGTGTGTCAAGACTATTCAGTGGGGAGAGGATAATTTTTTCAACAAATGGTGCTAGGAGAACTGGATGTTCACGTACAAAAGATTGAATTTGAACCTTTACCTCATACTATACAAAAGTTAACCCAAAATGTGTCGAAGAACTAAATGTAATAATAGCCCAAACTGTAAAACTCTTAGAAGAAAAGATAAGGGTAAATCTTCAGGTCCTCAGATTTGGCAGTGGACTCTTAGATATGACACCAAAAGCACAAATAGCAAAAGAAAAAATAGATAAATTGGATTTCATCAAAATGAAATTTTTTGTGCTGCAAAGGACATCCTGAAAAAAAGTAAAACAACAATCCATATAATGGGAGAAAATATTTACAAATCATATCTAATAAGGGACTAGTATTTCAAGTATATGAAGAACTCTTAGACCTTAACAATAAAATGACAAATAACCCGATTTTACTTTTATTCTTTTTTTTTTTTTGGCCGCACCGCGTGGTATGCGGGATCTTAGCTCCCCAACCAGGGATTGACCCTGTGCCCCCTGCAGTGGAAGCAAGGATTCTTAACCACTGAACCGCTAAGGAAATCCCCAAATAACCCGATTTTTAAATGGGCAAAGGATTTGAATAGACCTTTCTCCAGAGATGACATAGGAATGGCCATTAAGCACATGAAATGATGCTCAACATCAGTAGTCATTGGGGAAATGCAAATCAAAATCACAGTGAGATCCCACATTATACCTACTAGGGTGGCTGGAATCAAACAGATAATAAGTGTTGACTGGTGAGGATGTGCAGAAGTTACAGACCTCACATGCTGCTGAAGGGTATGTAAAATGGTACAGCCACTTTGGAAAACAATTTTGCAGCTCCTCAGAAAGTTAAACATAAGAGTTACCATTTCTTCCTGCAATTCCGCTCTTAGGCACATACCCAAGAGAAATGAAAACATTATTCACACAAAAACCTATACGTGAATGTTCATAGTGGTATTTTTCATAGCTAAAAGGTGGAAATAAACTAAATGTCCACCACTTGATTAATAGATAAACAAAATGTGGTATTATTTGGCCATGAATGAACAAATGAATCCAGGAATAAAAATACATGCTATTGATGAACATTATGCTAAATGAGAGAAGCCAGTTTAAAAAGACCACATATTATGTGATTCCATTTGTATGAAACATCCGTAATAGATGAATCTATTGACTCACAGAAACTATTGAGACAGAAAGTAGATTCATGGTTGCTTAAGGACTGGTGTTTAGAGGTGAGAGAGGGACAGGACGACTGATGGGTGGGTAATAGCTAAAGAGTATGGGGTTTATTTTATTTTGGGGGGGGGTTTGAGGTGATAGAAATATTCTAAAATTGATGTGACAGTTGCATGATTCTGAGAACATACTAAAACCCAGTGAATTGTACACTTTAAATGGGTAAATTGTATGCTATGTGAATTACATCTCAAAAGCCGTTACCAAAAAATGTACATAGGCTTAGTCAAAATTAATATGCAGACTTACAAATATGATTATGTAACTTCATGTTAGAATTAAGTAGTGTAATCACTTAGTATAGGTTGAAATGATTTTTCCCTCTTGTGAAACTATATTTAGAATTAAACTAGGGAAAGTTTCAAATCTCATCACATTTTGAACATTTTAAAATTTTTTAATAAATTATTGATTAGAGATAAAACTGTTATTTCATTTGTGGTCAGTCTTAAGTTATACTTTGTAAATCATGATTTTGTATTATTATACATATCTGTTTCACTGCTTCGTAATCACTTTAATAACCAAGAGAGATTTTTTTTTCCTGCAAGGTTTTTAAGGTAATCTAAAGAAATGCAGTTTTCAATACAGATAGTGCTGCTTTGATGTTTATTCTTATTACCCACATGGAAAGATTTTTTGACTTTAAATGAGAATCTGATTGTTGTAGGTTAAGAACTTTTCAGTTCCAGCCCCTAAAGCAGCAAAAGTTTTACTAAAAAATACTACATTGCCTAAATTCTACAAATTAGAGTTTAGCAAGTCCATTGAATTAAGCTTTCAGTTACTTATACTTTATTTGGAATTAAGTTAGTTTCTTCTTCTTCTTCTCAAGTACAAACCCATTTATTGTTATATCTTGATGCGGTCTCTCCAAAGACCATGTTCTCACATTACAAATTGCGAGTGACCCTGCTCAAAATGACAGTAGTTATTATGACTGACCAGGTAGGTCTTGCAATTTCTTATTTTCCTAGAAATGGCATTTGTGGGTCTGAAAGGGATGCCCAAATTCATTTTTTTAACAACACAACATTTACCATCTTGACCATTTTTAAGTGTACAGTTTAGTGGGTTTAGTATATTCATATTGTTGTGAAACAGATCTCCAGAACTTTTTTTCAATCTTCCCCAACTGAAACTCTATACCCATTAAACAAAATCCCCTTTTCCCTCTCCCTACAGCCCCTGGTAACCACCATTCTACGTTCTGTTCTATGAATTTGACTACTTTAGATGCCTCATTGAAGTGGAATTATATAGTATTTGCCTTTTGGTGACTGGCTTATTTCTTTAGCGTAATGTCTTCAGGGTTCACCAACATTGTAGCACATGACAGAATTTCATTTTAAGGCTGAATAATATTCTGTTGTATGTATATACCACACTTTTTTTATCCATCCATTCTCCATTCATCCATTGATGAACATTTGGGTTGCTTCCACCTCTTGGCTATTGTGAGTGAAATTAAGTTGGTAGCTTCTTAATGTTTAGCTTAAGATATTAAAGTTTTGTTGTGGAGGAAGAAACAGCAGTTCCAAAATAAGACTAAAAAATGAGGAAAGGTAATCCTGAATAGGGTGACTACCTTTTTGCCCTGGTTGTCCTTGGTGGCCAGTGAGAGTAGTTTATGATATCAGCTCAACTTACACTTCCCAAAGACTTCTTTCTGAGGAGGACTGTCTTTTATGGCCCAATATGCTACTAGATGGAATGCAAAGTGGATTTGACAATTTTGTTGTCCTTCCTCAAAAAGAAAAGACTTGGACACACTGAGACCTTTATTTATATTTTTATTACTAACAACATGGTCCTCGGACGTAGGAAGCCTTGTGCTTTCTTATTGTGGATCACTTCATTGGAGTCAGGTCACTTCTTCGTGCATTGTATAGATATACCACATTTTGTTTTATCTATTTATCAGATGATGGACATTTTAGTTATTTCTACATGTGAATACTCTATGACCCAGGGTATGTGCCCAGGAAAATGCATATCTATGTGCACCAAAAAATTGTGTTCGAGAATGTTCAAACCGAACATCTAAGTCATTACGCAAACTAATAAACATGAAGTACCCCCCTAATTTTTTTTTTAAAAGAAAAGAATGAGCTATTAATACATGCAACAAAATGGATGAACCTCAGACATAATGTTGGGCAAAAGAAGCCAGACACAAAAGAGTGGTTACTGTATATTTCCATTAACAGATGTTCAAAATAGGCAAAACTAATTTCTTGCAATTAAACAGAACAGGTAACTTCAGGTAGTGGTAAATGAGGATTACTGATTAGGAAGAGGCACAAGAAAGTCTATTGGAGAGCTGAAAATGTTCTCTCCCTGGATGGTTACATAGGTATATGTATGGATATGTAAAAGTTCACTGAATTATACATTTTACATGTGTGCACTTTACTTCATGTTAATTATGCCTCAATTAAAAAGAAGAATAAATGTAAAAAAAATTAGGGGATATCATTTGCGCAAGAGGATTAAAATTTGGTTTTAGATGTTAACAGTATGTGTTAGTGGCCCTCACACAGCTTTCCACTGTTCCTCAGGAGGAGCTACTTCACAATCACTGGCTCTAAACAAAGCTGAAAAATTATACGCCAGACTCCAGGAAATTGTCCAAATAATTAACAGTAAGTTAGCATTGCTTTTAATGTAAGTACCTTCATTACAATGAGAAAGAAATGGACATAAGTGCATCACTGGGATTTGTGAAGTTTTCAGGTACTGTGGCTTCTCTAATTTGTACATTAGTTGAATGCCTAATTTTAAACGTGCATACTTTTCTACTCCTGCAACTTCATTAATATATTTCTTTCCTCTTAAAACTTGCATTATCATTTAGAATGGAGGTCATATTCTTCTTGGCAGGAAAATATTAATGAAATATTGGACCATTTTGGCCTGATGATCAGGTTCAAGTCATTGACAATCCATAGTTTTAGTTCTTCTAGAATCAATTGTTTTACCTTTAACTGTGTTCATAATTGTGCTTTTTTCACTTTCAACCCTTTTGCTTTTTCAAAGGACCATTTGGACTTTTCTTCCTGAATGGCTGAAATGTCGACTAGGTACTATAACTTTTTCAGTATCCGCAGATCTCCATTTGGTCTTTTAATCTTTCACATTTATGTGGCAGGTCTTCAAGTAGCAAGTAATCCATCTGCTCTAAAGAATACTTCAAATCTATTAAAGATCTGTTATGAAATATTTACTGATGAAATAACATAACATCTGGGATTTGTTTCAAAATCATTTCGTTATTGAAATTGGGTGAGGTTATATCGGGGAATCATTGTATAAGTGAGATTTTGCATAATAAAATTTTTAAAAACTAAAGTACTTCGTTATTTTTCTGCTGTAGAGTATCATGCTTTCTGGAGTGATTCATTCCAGCTTTGTTTTTTTTTTTTTTTCCCCTCACCACTATAATGTAGAAAGTTTTACACACTTGCTTAAAGCATTGCCTCTGTAAGTACTTCATAGGTCACCCTCTTGAAATGGAGTACAGGTCCTTCTTTGGCCTCATTTATCAATGACATCATCCACCCTCTTCTACCTCACTCTGATCAGTCTCACTCCAGACTTTCAGCTGAAAATGAGGATTTTTCTAACAGATTATTCAGAATAGACTATTATGTTTAACAGTTTAGGAAAGTCATAATAACTAGTTGTCTGACCTAAGCTTTTCATCTCAAAATGAAATAATTGAAATTGCTTTTCAGAAGGTTTTTATTAATGGCTTTTATTTTTTTCACCATGACTCACACTAAAAAAATACGTACTATATTGTGATCCATTATATACGGAATTTAATATTGTGTATGTCTGAAGCAAAAGTGTTATGAAATAATACACCTTACTAAGTGTGATGTACTCTTTTAAATTTTATACTACTTTTCTTTAAAGAATATATTGGTCAGGACCCACTGTATTTATTTCACACTCCACTAATCGATCACGTTCTGCAGTTTAGAAAACATTTTAACATTGTCTAAAACAGATATGTCTTACATATTAATAGTAAACATGCTCTATACCATTACCAGTGATGTTAAGGAAGATTTAATAAGATTTTTTATAATAAACTACTTACTGGTATTGATAAGTAATTCCTTCAAAAAACTTCGCACAAGAAACAATTATCATTGCTGTTAACTACTAACCATTTGGGAAATCTTTCTGCATAGTGTACTAATAAACTAGTAGAATTAAGTTAGTAAAAATTAAAAAACCCTCTGGCTTCTTTCTTTAAAGTTGTAGTGTTTATTATCTTCTTACCCTTGATCATGCTGCCTACTTAAAGAGATGCTATCTGGGTGGTAAAGGCAGTAGGCCAGCCTCTTTGCCTTAAATAGACATGGTAAACAATCTGAGTTACATAGAAGTGGTTTCTTGGTTTTTGTTTGATTTTTTTTTTGAATTTTATTTTCTTTATTTTTTTATACAGCAGGTTCTTATTAGTTATCCATTTTATACATATTAGTGTATACATGTCAATCCCAATCTCCCACTTCATCCCACCACCACCACCACCCCTACCTCCGCTTTCCCCCCTTGGTGTCCATATGTTTGTTCTCTTCATCTGTGTCTCAATTTCTGCCCTACAAACTGGTTCATCTGTACCATTTTTCTAGTTCCACATATACACGTTAATATACGATATTTGTTTTTCTCTTTCTGACTTACTTCACTCTGTATGACAGTCTCTAGATTCATCCACATCTCTACAAATTACCCAATTTCATTCCTTTTTATGGCTGAGTAATATTCCATTGTATATATGTACCACATCTTCTCTATCCATTCGTCTGTTGATGGGCATTTAGGTTGCTTCCATGACCTGGCTATTGTAAATAGTGCTACAGTGAACATTGGAGTGCATGTGTCTTTTTGAATTATGTTTTTCTCTGGGTATATGCCCAGTAGTGGGATTGCTGGGTCATATGGTAATTCTATTTTTAGTTTTTTAAGGAACCTCCATACTGTTCTCCATAGTGGCTGTATCAATTTACATTCCCACCAACAGTGCAAGAGGGTTCCCTTTTCTCCACACCCTCTCCAATATTTGTTGTTTGTAGATTTTCTGATGATGCCCATTCTAACTGGTATGAGGTGATACCTCATTGTACTTTTGATTTGCATTTCTCTAATAATTAGTGATGTTGAGCAGCTTTTCATGTGCTTCTTGGCCATCTGTATGTCTTCCTTGGAGAAATGTCTGTTTAGGTCTTCTACCCATTTTTGGATTGGGTTGTTTGGTTTTTTTAATATTGAGCTGCATGAGCTGTTTATATATTTTGGAGATTAATCCTTTGTCCGTTGATTCATTTGCAGATATTTTCTCCCATTCTGAGGGTTGCCGCTCGTCTTGTTTATGTTTCCTTTGCTGTGCAAAAAGCTTTTAAGTTTCAGTAGGTCCCATTTGTTTATTTTTGTTTTTATTTCCATTACTCTAGGAGGTGGATGAAAAAAGATCTTGCTGTGATTTGTGTCAAAGAGTGTTCTGCCTATGTTTTCCTCTAAGAGTTTTATAATGTCCAGTGTTACATTTAGGTCTCTAATCCATTTTGAGTTTATTTTTATGTATAGTATTAGGGGGTATTTTAATTTCATTTTTTACATGTAGCTGTCCAGTTTTCCCAGCATCACTTACTGAAGAGACTGTCTTTTCTCCATTGTATATCCTTGCCTCCTTTGTCATAGATTAACTGACCATAGGTGTGTGTGTTTATCTCTGGGCTTTCTATCCTGTTCCACTGATCTGTATTTCTGTTTTTGTGCCAGTACCATATTGTCTTGATTACTGTAGGTTTGTAGTATAGTCTGAAGTCAGGGAGTCTGATTCCTCCAGCTCCGTTTTTTTCCCTCAAGACTGCTTTGGCTATTCGGGGTCTTTTGTTTCTCCATACAAATTTTAAGATTTTTTGTTCTAGTTCTGTAAAAAATGCCATTGGTAGTTTGATAGGGATTGCACTGAATCTGTAGATTGCTTAGGGTAGTATAGTCATTTTCACAATATTGATTCTTCCAATCCAAGAACATGGTATATCTCTCCATCTGTTGGTATCATCTTTAATTTCTTTCATCAGTGTCTTACAGTTTTCTGTATACAGTTCTTTTGTCTCCCTAGGTAGGTTTATTCCTATGTATTTTATTCTTTTTGTTGCAGTGGTAAATGGGAGTGTTTCCTTAATTTCTCTTTCAGATTTTTCATCATTAGTGTATAGGAATGCCAGAGATTTCTGTGCATTAATGTTATATCAGGCAACTCTACCAAATTCACTGATTAGTTCTAGTAGTTTTCTGGTGGCATCTTTACGATTCTGTATATATAGTATCATGTTATCTGCAAACAGTGACAGTTTTACTTCTTCTTTTCCAATTTGCATTCCTTTTTATTTCTATTTTCTTCTCTGATTGCTGTGGCTAGGACTTTCAAAACTATGTTGAATAATAGTGGTGAGAGTGGACATCCCTGCCTTGTTCCTGATCTTAGAGGAAATGCTTTCAGTTTTTTACCATTGAGAATGATGTTTGCTGTGGGTTTGTCGTATATGGCCTTTATTATTTTGAGGTAGGTTCCCTGTATGCCCACTTTCTGGAGAGTTTTTATCATAAATGGGTGTTGAATTTGTCAAAAGCTTTTTCTGCATCTATAGAGATTATCATATGGTTTTTATCCTTCAATTTGTTAATATTTTGTATCACATTGATTGATTTGCATATATTGAAGAATCCTTGCAGCCCTGGGATAAATCCCACTTGATCATGGTGTATGATCCTTTTAATGTGTTGTTGGATTCTGTTTGCTAGTATTTTGTTGAGGATTTTTGCATCTATATTCATCAGTGATATTCGTCTGTAATTTTCTTTTTTTGTAGTATCTTTGTCTGGTTTTGGTATCAGGGTGATGGTGGCCTCATAGAATGAGTTTGGGAGTGTTCCTTTCTCTGCAATATTTTGGAAGAGTTTGAGAAGGATGGGTGTTAGCTCTTGTCTAAATGTTTGATAGAATTCACCTGTGAAGCCATTTGGTCCTGGACTTTTGCTTTTTGGAAGA
The DNA here is from genome assembly GCF_963455315.2 of Globicephala melas. Classification (NCBI taxonomy): domain Eukaryota; kingdom Metazoa; phylum Chordata; class Mammalia; order Artiodactyla; family Delphinidae; genus Globicephala; species Globicephala melas. Next base: position 69,600,402 of record NC_083315.2, read on the forward strand.
TTATTAATCACAGTATCGATTTCATTGCTTGTGATTGGTCTGTTCATATTTTCCATTTCTTCCTGGTTTAGTCTTGGAAGGTTATACCTGTCTATGAGTTTGTCCATTTCTTCCAGCTTGTCCATTTTATTGGCATAGAGTTGCTTGTAGTAGTCTCTTAGGATGCTTTGTATTTCTGCGGTGTCTGTTGTAACTTCTCCTTTTTCATTTCTAATTTTGTTGATTTGAGTCCTCTTCCTCTTTTTCTTGATGAGTCTGGCTAAAGGTCTATCAATTTTGTTTATCTTCTGAAAGAACCAGCTTTTAGTTTTATTGATCTTTGCTATTGTTTTCTTTGTTTCTATTTCATTTATTTCTGCTCTGAACTTTATGATTTCTTTCCTTTTACTAACTTTGGGTTTTGTTTGTTCTTCTTTCTCTAGTTCCTTTAGGTGTAAGTTTCCTAAGGTTAGATTGTTTATTTGAGATTTTTCTTGTTTCTTGAGGTAGGCTTGTATTGCTATAAACTTCCCTCTTAGAACTGATTTTGCTGCATCCTATAGGTTTTGGATCGTCGTGTTTTCGTTGTCATGTGTCTCTAGGTATTTTTTGAGTTCATCTTTGATTTCTTCAGTGATCTCTTGGTTATTTAGTAATGTAGTTTTTAGCCTTCATGTGTTTGTGTTTTTTACGTTTTTTTCCCTGTAATTGATTTCTAATCTCATAGCGTTGTGGTCAGAAAAGATGCTTGATATGATTTCAATTTTCTTAATTTGACTGAGGCTTGATTTGTGACCCAAGATGTGATCTATCCTGGAGAATGTTCTGTGCGCACTTGAGAAGAAAGTGTAATCTGCTCTTTTTGGATGGAGTGTCCTATAAATATCAATTAAATCTATCTGGTCTGTCATGTTATTTAAAGCTTGTGTTTCCTTATTAATATTCTGTTTGGATGATCTGTCCATTGGTGTGAGGTGTTAAAGTCCCCCACTATTATTGTGTTACTATCGATTTCCTCTTTTATAGCTGTTAGCAGTTGCCTTATGTATAGAGGTGCTCCTATTTTGGGTGCATATATATTTATAATTGTTATATCTTTTTGTTGAACTGATCCCTTGATCATTATGTAGTGTCCTTCCTTGTCTTTTGTAACATTCTTTTATAGTATTTTATCTGATGTGAGTATTGCTACTCCAGCTTTCTTTTGATTTCCATTTGCATGGAATATCTTTTTCCATGCCCTCACTTTCAGTCTGTATGTGTCCCTAGGTCTGAAGTGGGTCTCTTGTAGACAGCATATGTATGGGTCTTGTTTTTGTATCAATTCAGCAAGCCTGTGTCTTTTGGTTGGAGCATTTAATCCATTCATGTTTTGGGTAATTATTGACATGTATGTTCCTAGTATCATTTTCTTAATTGTTTTGGGTTTGTTTTTGTAGGTCCTTTTCTTCTCTTGTGTTTCCCACTTAGAGAAGTTCCTTTAGCAGTTGTTGTAGAGCTGGTTTGGTGGTGCTGAAATCTCTTAGCTTTTGCTTGTCTGTAAAGCTTTTGATTTCTCCATCAAATCTGAATGAGATCCTTGCCGGGTAGAGTAATCTTGGTTGTAGGTTCTTCCCTTTCATCACTTTAAATATGTCATGCCACTCTCTTCTGGCTTGTAGAGTTTCTGCTGAGAAATCAGCTGGTAACCTTATGGAAGTTCTCTTGTATGTTATTTGTCATTTTTCCCTTGTTGCTTTCAATAATTTTTCTTTGTTTTTAACTTTTGCCAATTTGATTACTATGTGTCTCGGCGTGTTTCTCCTTGGGTTTATCCTGTATGAGACTCTCTGTGCTTCCTGGACTTGGATGGCTATTTCCTTTCCCATGTTAGGGAAGTTTTCGACTATAATCTCTTCAGGTATTTTCTCAGGTCCTTTCTCTCTCTCTTCTCCTTCTGGGACTCGTATAATGTGAATGTTGTTGTGTTTAATGTTGTCCCAGAGGTCTCTTAGGCTATCTTCATTTCTTTTCATTCTTTTTTCTTTTTTCTGTCCTGCAGCAGTGAATTCCACCATTCTGTCTTCAGGTCACTTATCCGTTCTTCTACCTCAGTTATTGTGCTATTGATTCCTTCTAGTGTATTTTTCATTTCAGTTATTGTATTGTTCATCTCTGTTTGTTAATTCTTCTAGGTCTTTGTTAAACATTTCTTGCATCTTCTCGATCTTTGCCTCCATTCTTTTTCCAAGGCCCTGGATCATCTTCATTATCATTATTCTGAATTCTGTTTCTAGAAAGTTGCCTATGTCCATTTCATTTAGTTTTTTGGGGGGGTTTTATCTTGTTCCTTCGTCTGATACAAAGTCCTCTGCCTTTTCATCTTGTGTAACTTTCTGTGAATGGGGTTTTCCTTCCACAGGCTGCAGAATTGTAGTTCTTCTTGCTTCTGCTGTCTGCCCTCTGGTGGATGAGGCTATCTGTGAGGCTTGTGCAAGTTTCCTGATGGGAGGGAGTGGTGGTGTGTAGAGCCTGCTGTTGCTCTTTTGGGCAGAGCTCAGTAAAACTTTAATCCGCTTGTCTGCTAATGGATGGGGCTGGGTTCCCTCCCTGTTGGTTGTTTGGCCTGAGGCGACCCAACACTGGAGCCTCCCTGGGCTCTTTGGTGGGGCTAATGGTGGGCTCTGGGAGGGCTCACGCCAAGGAGTACTTCCTAGAACTTCTGCTGCCAATGTCCTTGTCCTTGTGGTGAGGCACAGCTGCCCCCCCGCCTCTGCAGGAGACCCTCCAACACTAGCAGGTAGGTCTGGGTCAGTCTCCTATGGGGTCACTGCTCCTTCCCCTGGGTCCCAATGCTCACACTACTTTGTGTGTGCCCTCCAGGAGTGGAGCCTCTGTTTCCCCCAGTCCTGTTGAAGTCCTGTAATCAAATCCTGCTAGCCTTCAATGTGTGATTCTCTAGGAATTCCTCCTCCCGCTGTCAGACCCCCAGGTCGTGAAGCCTGTCGTGGGGCTCAGAACCTTCACTCCAGTGGGTGAACTTCTGTGGTATAAGTGTTCTCCAGTTTGTGAGTCACCCACCCAGCAGTTATGGGATTTGATTTTATTGTGATTACGCCCCTCCTACCGTCTCACTGTGGCTTTGTCTTTGGATGTGGGATATCTTTTTTGGTGAGTTCCAGTGTCTTCCTGTCAATGATTGTTTAGCAGTTAGTTATGATTCCAGTGATCTCACAAGAGGGAGTGAGAGCACATCCTTCTGCTCCGCCATCTTGAACCATAGATGGGTTTCTTGTTTTAACTACTAATTGCCTCACATTCATTTGGCTGGATTTTTTTTTTTCTGACAAGTTCTAGGTAGTAATTTATAAATGTACTACTTTCATTTTACGGCAAGAAATCTGACAGCTGGAGATCTAACTAAACTGGGAACTGAGGCTTGTATGTTCCTTTATCAGCGTGACTCTGAGAACTGACACCTGCTGGTTCTTTGAAATAGTGCTTTGTCTGATGAAGCTTACCATAAATGTTGTCTCTGTAGGCGATTTACTGAAACAGGAAGTCTTCATGCAGTGGATTTTATGGGTAGCTTCACATCTAAGACTGCTGCTTCAAAAGGGCTGAGTTTGGATGTAAAGCTCGCAAAACTACTATGTAATGCAGTTTCTTTTATATTAACGATAAAAGAACCCATGGCCAGGAAGTGACCTTGGGAAGCATTGTGGATTTTGTGCAGCAACTAAAAGCTTTGAGTGCTTGGGATTATGCCACCTCATCAATGATATTTTTCTGTTCAGTAAACTGCCTTTCTCACATTTATTGATATATCATTCATATGTATATATAATTTTTTGTATGATGAAGCAGTCATTTATTTTAAATGGGCAGGATTGTAACCCTCTATCTTTGTAATTAAATTCTTCCAGAGCAAAATTTTTGTGTATCACTGAGAATAGTGGCTTAGTGTTTGTCTAGCCTTCCACTTGGCTGTGTTTTGTATTGACCTCTTAGTCTTTTTTTTTTTTTTTGGCCACACCGCGTGGCTTGTGGGATCTTAATTCCCTGACCAGGGATCCAACCCAGGCCACGACAGTGAAAGCATGGAGTCCTAACCACTGGACTGCCAGGGAATTCCCCTGACCTCTTCAGTCTTAATGATGCCCCCTGGCAAAGGAATTCATTTGAATGATGCATAGCTCAGGAGAATTATCTAGTCACCTCCAGGGCCTCTTAGGAATAAGGATAATTGCTTTTTAAGAGGGTGAGGTATTCAGCTTGTTTTGAAATAAGCAGAGAAAGTAAGCAAACAAAAGCAAGCTAGCATTTTGTAATGTATTAGCTATCATGTTTGGTGTTACATAAGCTGTGTCATTGTGCTTCTGTGTCTATATTCTTTTATACAGGTACAAAAATTGAAGCTGAGAGGCATTTCATAATTTCTCTGCTGCTTTTAGGTTCAGTGAGAACTTGGAGGAAGGCATCATGGTAGAGTGAAACGATCGTTGCCTACTCTCCTGGTTTTCTTTCTGTTCTCCTCTAATTAAAAGCATCAACTTTAACCCTTCTATTTTCCTTTTCCCTCATGTTTATATGTAATCCAAAGGTTGTTAGTTTTTTCTTCTAAATGCCTTGATTATAAATCCTATTTTTTAAAGTTATCTTCAAGGAATTATTGCATCGTACCTGCCGTGATAAGAGAAGTCATAAAAATTAGATTTATCTAGGACATTGCAGTTTACAAAGTACTTTCACATATTCTAACTCGTGTAATCATCATAACCACACTGTGTGGTAGATGTTATTCTTTAAATGTTCTACTATAAAAACTTCCTATTCATTTTCTTCGTAGGTATTCTTGTCTCTTTTATTGTATACATTGGGACCAGATTAATATTTTTAAAATACAACTTTCACGACTATACGTTTCCTCTTAGCACAAATATCTTTGGTGATTTCACAAGTTGAATAATGAAGTCAAAACTCCTATATTCACACTTAGAATTATCCATATCTGATTCTAAACTAAATTTTTTTTTAATTGCCCTAAAACTTTCTCAGAAGAACCTTCTCTGTATATCAAGTCAATTTGGTTCACTTCCGCAAGCATCTGTTACCTACTATATATCAGATACCATGTTGGTCGATAGGGATAAACAGATGAGTGGAACATTCTTGTCCTTAGGAAATTTACTGCCTAGTGGAGGTAAAAAGATGCATGAATAACTAATTATAATATATGTGTAAGTTGATGAAACTGAGTGCTGCCTCAGTTTTATTTTATTTTTTAAAATTAATTTATTTATTATTTTTGACTGTATTGGGTCTTTGTTGCTGCGCGTGAGCTTTCTCTAGTTGCAGTGAGCGGGGGCACCTCTTCGTTGTGGTGCGCGGGCTTCTCAGTAGTTGTGACACGTGGGCTCAGTAGTTGTGGCACATGGGCTAAGTTGCTCTGTGGCATGTGGGATCTTCCTGGCCCAGGGCTCAAACCTGTGTCCCCTGCATTGGCAGGTGGATTCTTAACCACTGCACCACCAGGGGAAGTCACTGCCTCAGTTTTATAATGTATGTTTAGAAAAGGAATTTTTTTTTAAGGCATAAAACTCACCAGGAACCAAAGAGAGAGAGAGAGAGAGAGAGAGAAGATAAAAACAGGTGAGAAATTTTAACAAAATTCTGGAAGCTGGAAAGCAGTTAAGTGATAACTAATTTAGCAGTCCAGAGAAAGCTGAATGATTTAATGGGTAGGCCAGTTTGTAACATAGAATACACCAGATATCAATAAGTTCAAGAATTGGAGACAGTAGGAATTTCAAAAAGTTGGGATGCAGAAGGTGCTAAAAACAGGAAGAGTAGTTGCAAGTATATACATACATATATATATATATATATATATATATATATATATATATATATATATATATATGGGGCAGTTGCATCACTAAATCCCCTCCTTCCCTGGCATCGCCCGGCAGCTACTCTTTCCCACCTTCACAGGAGATGTAAAGGTCACACTGTTGAAGGTAAACTGATCTGTGAAAACTGGGCCGCCCAGCTGAACACAGGGAAAATGAGGAAAAGGTTCCCCTCTGATTCGTGAGGCCTTCTAGACTCTGGAATAAGCAGATCCATAAGTGCCTGGGATTTCTTTGAACTCTTGTTTGGTTGTTTGTTTTTCCTCCAAAAGAAAACTATGCAGGATTTCTTTCTTTCTTTTTTTCTTTTTTCTTTTTGGCTGCGTTGGGTCCTCGTTGCTGTGTGTGGGCCTTCGCTGTGGTGCATGGGCCTCTCATTGCAGTGGCCTCTCCCGTTTCAGAGCACAGGCTCTAGGCGCATGGGCTTCAGCAGTTGTGGCACGTGGGCTCAGTAGTCGTGGCTCACAGGCCCATTTGCTCCGTGGCACGTGGAATCCTCCCAGACCAGGGCTCGAACCCGTGCCCCCTGCATTGGCAGGTGCATTCTTAACCACCAAGCCACCAGGGAAGTCCCTGCACGATTTCTATAATATAACAAGTTTGTTTTACTATTTTTAAAAAAAAAAAGATTCCCCCAAATCTTCAAAAAAAGTGAGGATTTAGGAAAAGTATTTACTTCAGAGCAAGAAGCTGGCTTTCAAGGTTATTCATACTCTGTTCGTATGGATTTTTCTGGCTTCATTTCTCACCATTCTCCCCCATATGCTTTGTGCTCCTTTCATATTGGTGCACTCATACTTTATCACATTCTCTGCATTTTCTATCATTTCTCCACCTCAATGTTCAAATTAGTATTTTTATAAGAAATGCTCTTTATCCTCTCCTGTTCGTCCTCAGAGGCTCACCTCAAGTGCCATTTGTGCCCAAATGCTTTACCCTCCCTCATCTAAGTCATCTACTGTCTTGTTCATATTTCTTTTTTTTTTTAACACTTATCACTTTATATGATTTATTTATCAAACTCTGAGGCACCATGTGCAGGGTCTTGTGTGAGGATCTAGAATACAGTCTCTGAAGGGTGAGAAGTGAGTGTTGCTCATCTTAGGTGTCTGATATTTGCATATGAGGGGTATTAAATACTCAAATACTTTCCCTTACCTCTGGTGTCTTGTTTTTCTGGTTAATCTTTTATACCTCTTTACAAAGAAGGTATAGTTATTCTAAATCAGAGATCTGATCGTGTCACTACCCTACTCAGAAACCTTTCATTTTAAGTTTTAAGATGGCATTGAGGACTTTCCTAATGTGGACTCACCCTTACTTTTCTAGTTTCTTTTGCTGCCCTAACCACTCCTTGCCCATCCCTACTCCTTCCTGATCTTCATGGTGCAACTTATGGTCCATCTACCCCAAGACCATCGCCCATTCTCTTCCTAAACCGTCTGTTTTCTCATTTTTATTGTTTTGCTCATACAGTTTCTTCTCCCTGAGATGTGTTTTTCTCCCTTCTTCAACTGTTAAAATTCTACTCATTTTTTCACACCTTGTGGGGAGGTGGTGGGAGAAAGAAAGGAAAGTACATCCTTTCTGAGACTCCTGTGATTGCCTTCTCTCTTTTCTTGCTCACAGATCAGAATCCAGATTGATTACTAGGCTTACACTGATACCACCATCTCAATTCACTTTAAAAGTTGTAATCTATTTGAATTAAAGATCTGTTACTTTAAGCATATACTTCAAAAATTAATTTAATTCTTTAACAGTGAAGTCATATTGTACTCTAAATGAGTAAGGGGTGAATTTCGGTGCCCCTACTTCCCTACCCCCCAGTAATTCTTACTGCAAAAACTGGGAGGGAGTGTCCAATTCGGAAAGACATCCCCCTCCCCAAACACATTTACAGTTTTAAACTTGACCATTTTCCTCTAAGCAGTAATGAGTTTTTAGGGTCAGCCCTTTGCTAAAATAAGTTTTAGATCACAATAACTATGCTTATACAGTGCCGGGAAGGGCTTTCCTGAAAACTCTTTATGCAGCATCCTATCTCGCATGGAAGAAGTCTGTGGCCAAGCTGGAGTTTTAATCTGCCTGGGAGCTGGCTGTTACTACCTCATCTCGTCCTCTCCCGGTTGTTGGTATCCTTTTCACAATTTCATCAAATATATTTTTTAAAATGATTTTGGTGGGAACATTAATCAGAAACACAAATTAACTTTTAGAACTTAATGCAATTAATACAGAGAGGGAAAAAATGGCTATTTACTACTTTTGCTCCTTTAAAAAAGAAGTTATTCATCTTATAATGTCTTAGATGTTTGTCTGGCAACCTGTGAATCCTCTCTATTAATGCTGTTTGCAGACAAAAGTTATTCCTAAGTTAGTGTACTCTTCTCCACATAAAAGTACTGGGAAAACTGATAACAGTATTAAAAGTATAATGGTGTAATTTTAACTGTATTAAAAGTATAATGGCCATTTATTGTCTAGAGCTTGTTAAAAATAATCAATATTACAAGCAGCCTTTTGTTCCCAAAATGCAGGGTTTGTTTTTTGTTCATTATCGAAACAACCTATATTATATGAAAATTAGAAACAGTCATCTTTCTTTTTTTTTGGCGGAACACGGGCCTCTCAACTGTTGTGGCGTCTCCCGTTGCGGAGCACAGGCTCCGGACGCGCAGGCCCAGCGGCCGTGGCTCACGGGCCCAGCCGCGGCATGTGGGATCTTCCCGGACTGGGACACGAACCCGTGTCCCCTGCATCGGCAGGCAGACTCTCAACCACTGCACCACCAGGGAAGCCCAGAAACAGTCATCTTAATACCTTAATACATCTTTATGTATCCTTTTCCATGCATATATATTCAGCTATGTACATACATATATGTACGTTTATGTGTATATATAACCTTTACCTACATGTATTATTTAAAAAGTAGTCATACTATACGTACTTATAACTTTTAATCAGTCAAGGTTTTGAGTGTCTGAGATGTGCAGAACATGGTCTTAAGCACCATAGGGCATTGATAGATCCATTAAATAAAATCGCTACTCTCAAGATATTTATAGTCCAGCTGAATAAGATAGGACAAATATATAAGAAGCAATGTGAAGTCCAGTGCAGTGGCTGAGCTATATGGTCTATACTAAGCACTCACAAGGAATTAAAATTAGCCTTCAAGGACTAATGGAGTTGAAGAGGTAAAGGTAGCTAAGGACCCAGCATGTACTGTGGGCTCACTAACTGATGGTTGTTGCTCTTATACTCACCCCAAGTTCTGACTCTAGATGTCTAGTACAGAAGAATATTGATTCCATTTCTGTAAGTAGAGAAGTTGAGAGGAAAAAGGTTGCAACTGCAGGAAGAACTTTGAGTTAAGTGTTGTCTGGGTGGAGAGCTGTTTCTGCATATAGGTGAAGGTGTAGAGCTTGAGTTCTGGTGAAGAGTCAAAACAGCTTTGAGAATCATCTACTTAGAGACAGTAGATGAGTCTTCCAAAAGGAGTAGGCCAATAATTGGTTTTATTTCACACTGTCCTTTATGCCAACTAAAGTTGATACTAAATACCATGACAAAAAATAAGAAAACCTTACTTGTCAGTGAGTTAGAAAAATGAGGGTTTGTGTTTTTTGTGCCAAGAGTTAAAATCTCTCTATCTTTGTAATTCTGGCATTTCTTCTTCTTGGGTTGCCTCATAGCTCAATAGTTGGGAAATATTAAATAACAAAATGTGTGTGTGACAGACAAAGAGATTTGTTTTCTTTTCTTTCATTTTTTAAAAAAATATTTATTTATTTATTTGGCTGCGCCAGGTCTTAGTTGTGGCATGCGGGATCTTTGTTGCCACATGTGGACTCTTAATTGTGGCATGCAGACTTCTTAGCTGAGGTATGCATGCAGGATCAAGTTCTCTGACCAGGGATGGAACCTTGGCTCCCTGCATAAGGAGTCTTAACTACTGGACCACCAGGGAAGTCCCTGAGATTTGTTTTCTTTAAAATAAAAGATTCTCATGTCTAGCTTAAATTTTCAAATTCTCAAGCTGTTTTTGTTCTTGTCTTGCTGGGCCTCATTATCTCTGTTTGGCTTTTCACTTACAAATCATGTTTCATATATGTGAACAGCGTTGGGAATGTGACCTTTCTCATGACCCTGTAAGCTAAGATTTTGCTTTGCATTTCCCAGAATAAATGTCACTAAAACATATACATTCTGCTTTTCCCCTAGGTAAAAATCTCTACACCAATGAATATGTAGCTATCAAACTGGTGAGTAGAATCTGTATTTGTGGTAATTATGTTTTAGTGCTCTCACCCTTCACATATCTTTTTACAGGAAATAATTGTAACCATTCACAAAAATACTAATGTTATTTTTCCTTGCATATGATCCCACATAGTCATTTCCTTCAAATATATATAGTGTTACAGTGATGAATCCCTGTATACTGTAAAACACTATATAGTTAGAGGATGCTAACTATAGTGTTAGCAATGATAAATCAAAAAAAGTTTATAAAACATAGCTGGAAGGAAAAAAAAACCCCTAGTAACTGCTGTAAACTTTGTACCTTTCACAGTGCTATTTTTTTTTTATAATTTTCTTATTCTTGAATATGACTTATCCATTTTAAAAATGTAAGGTATTTATTAATATACTTCTGAATGTGATCATCTAATCATTGCCTTAAAAAGCTGTCAAACGTGAAAAACACATTACGTGGGCAGATTTGAAGCAAAGAGTTCAATTGGTTTTGTCATTGCTAATCTTATGAATAACTAACCTAGTCATTGAAAATAACATCCTGTTAAAAAAGAATAATTCTGTTATTTTTAAGGATTAATAGTTTTAGAAGAAACAGTTCTTTATCTTATATGTAAGGTTGATGAAAAACCATTTCTAGCCATATGAAATGCTTTATGTAACTAGTTTCTATGAAACTGTGTAAATATTGTCCTCCTAATAAATCCTAGTACATTTCCCAGGATCTGAAGGTAGTTTTGGGCTTTATTAGTTGGAAGGCAGAGGCGTTAATAGTTGAAGGAAGTATCTTGTGGTAATTGCTGTTCTTTTCTAATGAATTGCCCCTACCACATCCACACCTGCTCTGTGGTCGGTCCTTTCCTCTCATTAAGCTTGTCTGTGGAGGAGTTAGAGTTGTCCTGTGAAGAACTGACAGGCATCAGATTAGTTTCTCTACAAAGAGGTGGACAGGGAGCAGGTCTTAGAGCAGGTAGCTCCTTGGGAACCAAGTGTTTTGTTTGTTGACTCGGAACTTTTGTTGGAGAAATTGGAGCAGGAAGAGAGACAATGCATGTAACAATGCAGACCAAATATTTTTCTCAGCTTGAATGTCAAGGAATTAACTGTATATTTGTATTTATGGGAATTTGATTATTCTGTGAAAGTGTTATCTAGTTCATCTCTTTTTTACTTTTTCTGTTTTATTGTTTTGTTAAGTTGGAATAATTTTTTTTTTTTTTGCGGTACGTGGGCCTCCCACCGCTGCAGCCTCTCCCACTGCGGAGCACAGGCTCCAGACGCACAGGCCCAGCGGCCATGGCTCACGGGCCCAGCCGCTCCGCGGCACGCAGGATCCTCCCGGACCGGGGCACGAACCCGAGTCCCCCGCATCGGCAGGCAGACTCCCAACCACTGCGCCACCAGGGAAGCCCCAAGTTGGAATAATTTTGATTCTTTGGGACTAGTAATAGGGAGAAGCAGCCCCTAAAACACTTTAAAATGTTGCCTCAATACTGTATATTTGTTATTGTCCCCTTATTTATCAAGACTTCTTCTGAGGCTTTCTGTTAGGGGCAACTCATTCTATCTAGATTCCTCTTTCCAGGTTCATACTAGTTGACCTGTTTAGATAAGGTTGCATAACATTATTGACATGACTGACTATTGCATTTCACTTACATTTTATTAAAGTTTTATTCTTTGTATGGGCAACAGTTAAAGGTAGATAGACTTCATGTCATCTAGTATGGTGTGCCTCAGTACCTCATTTCTCTTTCAAATAAACCTTAAATAAAGGCTTTTTAGAGGATGACAATCTTGTCTATGGGCCTCCTCTCTTGCTTTGGGGCTGTATTCTCTGTGGGAGATATGATGGCAGTAATTGAGCTCTTTTCACTGTAACAGCAAAATTTGCCTTAAGCATTGCAGTCCTACAAGGTAGCCGTCTGCTGTCAGTTTAGGATTTCAGGCAGGCGTGTGTGTTCCAGAATAACCATGATTCTGGCAAATAGCCAGCCCTCTATGGAAATGTAATCAGCATCTGGCACAGAAATACAAGGAAGCCGGGGCTGGTAGTGTTTCAGTTCTACTTTGTTTGGATCTTCATTGTGGGTTCTTGTTTCTTGGATTTCTAGGAACTTTTTTTTAAAAATCAGATACAGTGTAAACAAACTAGTGTGATGAACCCCTCCTTTACCCCTATCACTGAGGTTTCTGGGGTTCTTTTTAACAGAGGTTTTCTAACAGTTGTTTAAAAAGTTTTCTCTCCATGCTGCTAATCCCACTGCCTTTTACAATCTTATAGATTGTTTGCAGTGTCCTTTATTCATAGTGCTTTCAGAAGAGCACTTGAAGCTCCAGTTGGTTGAGCAGGCTACGACTACGTGCTGAAGGGGTTGGCTGAAGGATGTAAGTCCTTCCGTCTGTGATAAAAAGCCCCTCATGTCTGAATATATGTGATGTGTACACCCACTTTTAGCCCTATAACTCTAAAGAGATATTGCTTTTTTTTGCGGTACGCGGGCCTCTCACTGCTGTGGCCTCTCCCATTGCGGAGCACAGGCTCCGGACGCGCAGGCTCAGCAGCCATGGCTCACGGGCCCAGCCGCTCCGCGGCATGCGGGATCCTCCCAGACGGGGGCACGAACCCGTGTCCCCTGCATCGGCAGGCGGACCCCCAACCACTGTGCCACCAGGGAAGCCCCGAGATATTGCTTTTTTTAATCTGTTAACTTATTTACCCAAGATCAGATTGACTATTTCCTATTAATGTTTCCAGTATGAAGTTTGAAGGTATTAGGTTTGAAGAAGGATCTGTGTTTTTAAAAATTCATTGACTCTTGTGGTTTGTTCGAATTCAAGACTGTTTCTCCAGAAAGAACACTCCTCTTTCTAGTGTTTAGATCAACCTCTGGTTTCATATCAATTTGTCATCACTGTCTCGTTTGGTTTCTTGTGAATTATTAATGATTTTGCTAAAAGACAAATTCTGAAATTGGCTGCTTTGATGGTGATATATTAGAAGATCTAAAACCTGAATGGAGACTCTATAGCTGAAGAGATAAATGAATAAGGAAGTGACTCTACAGTATAGTCTTAAATACATTTTTTTGGAATACAAGAATCTTGAGAAACTTGAAGGCCAACTCTGATGCTTGCTGATTTTGCAATCAGAGAAGGGTATGAGTTCTTTCATAGAGCTCCTTAGGGCTTTGAAGTATTCTAGCCTACCTGAATTGATTTAGATAAAACCTTCCTAGAAGCAAAGGTGTAGACTAGATAACTTCAAGGAAAGTTCTGAATTCTGTGATTTATGGATTCTATATTTTAAGAAAAATGCAGAAAACTTCAAGTGGGTTCAGGAAGAGCTTTCAGGGGTGATCAAATAACTAAAAAGTAGGACCAGTGAGGAAAGGTTAAAAAAATTTAAATTACTTTGCCTGAATAAAGGAAGTTTAAGAAATGACTGAATAGCTTTGTTATTTGAAGATAGCTGTTATAGTATTCACAGGTTATTCGGGAGCTGTTTTGTCTTTGTTATTGAGGATATAAGAGAAATAGGCTAAACTTTCAGTAAGTGGAGATTGCAGTTACATATAAAGACCTTCTAAACCATGAAACTTGTTAAACACCAGCATGAATTAATAAGGGAAGCTGTGGAACTCTCCTTCCTTTGAGCCTATATTAAAAATAGGACAAATAACCATTCAATGGGGAGAGGACAGTTTTTTTCAACAAATGTTGTTGGGAAAACTGGAGATCCACATGCAGTGAAGTGAGACCCTTTACATCATACACAAAAATTAACTCAAAATGGGTCAAAGGCCTAAACATAAGAGCCAAACTATAAATATCTTAGAAGAAAACTTAGGGGGAAAGCTTCATAAGGTTAGATTTGGCAGTGATTTCTTGGATATAACACAAAAAAGCACAAGTAAGAAAAGATAGATAGGTTGGACTTTATCAAAAACTTTTGTGCATCAGAGGACTCTGAACAGAGTGAAAAGATAACCCATGGAATGGGAGAAAATATTTGAAAATCATATATCTGATAAGGAATTGATTCTCGAATTTACCATTTTAACCATTTTTAGTTGTACAGTTCAGTGGCATTAAGTACATTCACATTGGTGTGCCCCCATCACTATCATCCATCTCTAGAACTTTTTTTTCACCTTCCTCAACTAAAATGCTGTACTCATTAAACACCAGCAGCATTCCCCTCTCCCCCCAGCTCCTGGCAACCACCATTCAACTTTCTGTCTATGAATTTCACTATTCTAGGTACCTAATACAAGTAGAATCATGTAGTGTTTGTCCTTTTGCGTCTGGCTTATTTCACTCAACATATCATCCCCGAGGTTCATACATTTTGTAGCATGTGTCAGAGTGTCCTTCCTTTTTATGGCTAAATAATATGCCATCACACATATGGAACAAAATGTAACCACATTTTATTTATCCATCCATTTGTTTATAGATACTTGGGTCGCTTCCACCTTTTGACTATTGCGAATTATATTGCAACAGACATGGGTCTACAAATATCATTTTGAGTCTGAGTTTTCAGTTCTTTCAGGTGTATATCCAGAAGTGGAATTGCTGGATCATGTGGTACTTCTATATTTAATTTTTTGAGAAATTGCTGTACTGTTTTCCACAGCAGCTACACCATTTTACATTCCCACCAGCAGTGCACAAGGGTTCCAATTTCTCCACATCCTTACCAACACTTGCTATTTTCTGTGTTTTTCATATTAGCCATCCTAATGGATATACAGATGTATCTTTCAGGGTAATGTTTGATTTTCTTGTGAACTAGTTGCCTGATATACTGTCAATTCAGAATGATTAGCCAGCCAATTCTTGAAGTTTGGTATAGAGCAAAGTGTGGTAGTATGGCTGCTTTATCTTTGGGCTCTTTAGAAAACTCTATTTTTAAAAACTTGAACACTGTATTAATTAAAGTTACAAGTTACATATCTTAGTTGCATTTATAGTCTTTAATTCTCTAAAGTGTAAAAATAAATATACATAACACTGTTCCTACAGCTTTATTCATAATACTGAAAACTGAAAACAGTTCAAATGTCCAAAAGTTAAGGTTTGTGTGTATGTACACACATGCACACACACACACACACACACACACACACACACACACTAATGTATAGTTTTACTTACTGTTATGGAATGATGTCATCATCACATGTTGAATTTAAAGACATAGAACACCAAATATAGTATGCTCTCATTTA
This sequence comes from Globicephala melas, assembly GCF_963455315.2. Taxonomy (NCBI): domain Eukaryota; kingdom Metazoa; phylum Chordata; class Mammalia; order Artiodactyla; family Delphinidae; genus Globicephala; species Globicephala melas. The sequence continues at coordinate 69,615,775 of NC_083315.2, forward strand.
TTTAAAATACATTTTTGAGTCTATATTATATATAAATATATGTATAAATCAATATTTGGAAGAACATTCACCAAAATGTTAATAGTGCTTTTCTTTTAAATGATAGAATCTCAGGTTATTTTTACTTTCTTTCTAATTTTTGTGTATATGAAATTTTTTTCCTGAGCATATATCATTTTTCTATAAATAATAAAACCATTTACTACCCAAAATTCATAATAAAACAAGAAGGAAATACTTGCTGGTTTTTTTTTTTTTTTTTGCCGTACGCAGGCCTCTCACTGCTGTGGCCTCTCCTGTCGTGGAGAAACAGGCTCCAGACGCGCAGGCCCAGCGGCCATGGCTCACGGGCCCAGCCGCTCCACGCCATGTGGGATCTTCCCGGACCGGGGCACGAACCCGTGTCCCCTGCATCGGCAGGCGGACTCTCAACCACTGCGCCACCAGGGAAGCCCTACTTGCTGGTATTTAATTAAAAGATTTGGCACCTGGTTTCCTAGGAGAATATATTTCAGAAGAATACTTCATGGTGAGAGAGCTATCCTTGAGTGATGTCTCATACAGAGTATTTTTATTTAAACATCCATGGCAGGGATTGTATATAATTCAGCTTCATCTTCCCCTAGATGTGCTTTCAAAGAGAAATTGTGGTAAGAAAATGCTATTATATATGAATATCATCTCTAAAATATTAAGTGGTCTTAGCCCTGGTTTACTCTGAAAACCTAGGAATGAAAAAACTGTCTAAATCTGATCACAATTTCTCTTCTTGGGTTTCAGGAACCAATAAAATCACGTGCTCCACAGCTTCATTTAGAGTACAGGTTTTATAAACAGCTCGGCAGTGCAGGTAAGTCAATGTTTCCTCCATTTATTCAGCATATAGCTTAGCTGGAAGCCCTAACATATGTAAATTTTCTTGTCTACCTTTTTTGCCAGACCATGTACCTACCCTACTTGCTGGATAGGTAAATACACATAGTCAACTAAAAAGCTACTTACTCTCTGGCATCTAGAAGGGCAGTTGAGTTGATTGGGGGTCTGTGCTACCATGCCTGCCCACAGACCAACCTGTGAATGCTTTCATTCACCTGAAATACACATGGAATGGTTTTTGCTTTTTGGTAGTTTATTCATTCTCTTTTCATTCCTTTGTGTATACAGAAAGAAAGGAGGAGGTGTTGGTAATTTTCAAGCTGTTTTTACCACATTGAGACTATATATCCATTTTAAAGACATACTACTAAAATATATCTTCTGAAATACCTTAACACTGTCACTTTATCTATTGTTCTCATTAATTTAGAAGACCTATCTATATGATTGTAATAACCTATGACCTCTGAGGATTTTTAAAAAATTAAGTTTATAATTTTTAAAAACATTCCTGTTTTTTTACCAAAAAGGTCAAATTTCTGAAATATTTTACTGGCTTGAAGAAAAATATATTGACTGAACAAATGTTACCAACTCTAAGGAGGTTGAACCCATAGGATTTCTATTGCAGAAGATGAAATCCTCCAGTGCTAGTTTAATTGTTTGACATTAATAGGCATTCCTCTGCTTTATGCTTCTTCAATGTGACAGTTTTTTGTGAATGACTGAAACATAGTTTCTATTTCAAGTACCATTATTGAAGGTACTGTTGAAGGAATTTGAGTTTCACTTCCTAAAATATATACAATTATATAAGAGCCACTGGGTGTTATTCAAGTCATCTTATACCCTGACCATGGCAATAATCAGCCATAGTCATATCCTAGGGAGGCCAGGGTGAGCGTTTGTCTTTCATTGAACCTAACATGAGTTCTTGCAGACAGCTCAAATGCATTCATCTTAGCTGTTATATGCTGCCCCTCCACTGCTCACGTGCAAGTCTTCTTTTAAGCTGCGTGTCTTCAGTTCCTTCAGTTTTTTGCGTTATGTGATTAACAGGTACTTCACTGTCATTGCTCCACTAGGAAGCATGAATGTACACACACACACACTCCTGGTTTTGTGATGTCCCTCTTAAATGAGCCTCATAAAACAGCACCAGTAACTCTGGATTTGGAGGCAGTGGGATTATTATCTTCCTTGATCTGGACACAATAGTTCTATTAATTTAGGTTAGCTATTTTTTTTTTTTTTTGCGTTACGTGGGCCTCTCACTGTTGTGGCCTCTCCCGTTGTGGAGCACAGGCTCCAGACGCGCAGGCTCAGCGGCCATGGCTCATGGGCCCAGCCACTCCGCGGCATGTGGGATCCTCTCGGACCAGGGCACGAACCCATGTCCCCTGCATCAGCAGGCGGACCCTCAACCACTGCGCCACCAGGGAAGCCCCTAGGTTAGCTATTTTAACAGCCATTTTACATAGTTGACTTTTGTGCATTTGTGGAGTTCTACTCAGTTGAAACCTTTATGTCTTTTTTACATAAGCTGCCATCAACCAAGGCTTTCTGAATTTTTCTGGTTATATAATTGATTTTGATCACCAGAACCTCCTAAGTGTCATCTTATTTTATCCCATTATTACTAAGTATTCGGATGCTTTTCAATCCTAATTCTGTTACTGATGATTACACATTGACTGTTTTTTAATTATAACTGCATATCCACCCTGCTCCTTCCATAAGACTACTATAAGCTCCTTAAGAACAGGCTTGTGCCTTCTTCACCCTGGTGTCTCAAATGTATCTCAGGGCCCTACATAGTTCTTTCACATAATAGGAAGCTGGGAAGAATTCTGGTGACAGAAGGAACTTAGGAAGATTTGATAAGCATGCGTTTTACATTTTTGCCAAGTTATTAAGAAAGATATTCCCTGAGGATGGCTGAAAAGGGGAAATTATTTATTTATGATAGGTAAAAAGTGGATTTATTTAGAGAGATACACATTCCATAGACAGAATGTGGTCCGTCTCAAAAGGTGAGAACGGCCCTGGGAGAAGCACACTCCACAGAGCGTGGGCCATCTCAGAAGGCGAGAGGCCAGGAAATTCATTTTGAAAGTAAATCAGTTGACAAAGTAGACAAGATTTCACCATGTCTCCCTATAAATGTGAGCATGAACACTAGAGCTTCTTCCTAAGTTACAGGCACAAGCATTTCTCTTCCTATTTTTCTAGAGTGAAGTTCCCAGCTGCAAATGTTACTCATCAGTAGTTAATGTATGAGCAGCTAGAGCACATATGCCCTTCTCTTCAGAACCAAGGTGATGCTGTGGCACTGTAAATAAACAGCCTTTCACGCTGAAAGCACACAAACCAAAATTATGCAATCGTTGTTTTTACTCATTGATGCTTCGTCTGTCATTATTCAGCACAGGCCGAAGATTTGCACGATATTTGGATATCATGACAAGGAATACTTAAAAAGAAAAAAAAAGCCCATTGTGACTTAGATTTGTTCAAGGAATTAATCAGTACTTAAGAAATAAATGGATGAAATTTGGGGGGAGAAATGAGTGATTAGGAATGTAAAGGACACTGGTATAGCTTGAGACTTTAAATTCCTAGAATAAGAACTTCTGTGTTGGCTTGAGAATAATTTGACCATTTTTTCCTTAAGTACAAAAGTCTTATTCATTACCTTGCTTTTTGACCCCTACATTGCCCTGACTGTATGATCTGGAAATTCATACCAGTTCTCTACTCATGGGTAGATAGAACAAAAATGGTAGTACTGGATGATTGTGAACATGGTTTAAGGTGGAGCTCTTCCTGATTGTCCCTTCTTTTCCTTGTTTGATCTCTAACTTCTTCTCTTCTATACCGTCGTGTTCTCTAGTGGACAGTCACACTTCAAGCTTTCTTTGCTGATTGTAACTTTGCCATCAAGAATTTCAAGACCTGATTATTTACTGTGAAGGTTATCTCTAAGATAATCAGGGAAGAAAGAGGGCCTTGAGAGTCTTGAAACTGAGAATGAGGATTTTGGTCTTCCTAAAAGCTGTCATTTTTTCCTTTTTTCATTTATTGTAGAAACCAAATTATGAAATATTAAAGGATATTTTGAAAGGAGATGGTGGTCCATGTCCTTATCACCCTAACTCAGCCACATTTTATTTGAATATTTCTCTTTTTCATATGCAGACATATTTCATAGTTAATCTCAGTTCACATGCAATTGCATGTCTTCATTTACTGAACATTGTAACATTTGTCTTGATGCTGCATTAGATACACGTTTCTAATCATTGTATAATATCCTGTCAGCTTTGTAGACCATAATTTAGGCATGCATTTAGTGCTGTCAGACTTGTAGCTTGTTTTTATTTGAAGAAAGCATTTCTCCTATTGATATACCTGAGTATATAACTCAGTATATAACTCAAAACTTTTCCTTCATACGTTCTGCCATCTACTCCGCATATGATACGATGGTGATTTTCAAATGTTTAAAGATCTATTAAATGATAGATTAAGTTTATTCCAAAGGATTCCAGAATAAAAATTATAGAAAGAAATTTCAGTAAGATAAGTTTGACTTTGTATCACAGTTAAAACAGTGTGAAAGTAATCTAAGTGTCATCAATATGGGTCGGGGTAAATAAATGGTGATATATTTATACCACGGAATTAGCTATTAAAAAAAAAGCACAGGGCTTCCCTGGTGGCGCAGTGGTTGAGAGTCCGCCTGCCAATGCAGGGGACACGGGTTCGTGCCCCGGTCCAGGAAGATCCCACGTGCCGCGGAGCGGCTGGGCCCGTGAGCCATGGCCGCTGAGCCTGCGCGTCTGGAGCCTGTGCTCCGTAACGGGAGAGGCCACAACAGTGAGAGGCCCGCGTACCGCAAAAAAAAAAAAAAAAAGTTAATGATTATCTTTGAAGAGAATGATTAGAAATGGGAAGCAGTCTTTAGGTTTACACTTTAATCCTTTCACGTTGGTTGTATTTTTTGCCCTGATCATGTATTATTATTGTATTGTTATTATAATAGCTAATTTTTTAAAAGACTGCAGCAGTGGATTTATGGTCTCTCTCTTACCTCTTCCATCACCAAGCAACCTGTTTCTGTCCCCATTTATCTGGAGCCATGTGTTAACAGTTTCAGGCATAAGGTCAACAAATGATGATAAAGTGGGGCAATACTGTGTTTCCTTTCTTTCCAAACACCTTCTTGTAGGAAGAAAAAAACCAAATTGTGAACTGGAATAAGCTGTTTTATGCAATAGGATTTCCTGTCGCTTAGCAGGAGGGCAGTTTTCAGGCAGAAGTTAAACAGTTATACATTCTGGATGTTATAAGGGAGATTTGTGCACTGGGTAGAAAGTTAGATTACGTGACTTTTTAAGACCTATTTGAACACTGAGATTGTATTAAAAACTTTAAAGACCATGTTACCATGCAAAAAACATCCTGGTGCAGATATTTATACTTGGGATCTTACTCAGTTTCAGAAGATATAAACTTATTTTTCTAAGTTAATTACATCATAAATATAACCCTGGCAAAGTGGACACCCAGTAGTCAGTGAATCCAAATGGGAACATTATCTACTATTTTCACATATTTGGATGGGTGCGGGTGGGGTAGATTTTTATTTGCAAATTATGGTTCAGTCATTGAGCCTGATATTGCTGGAGAATTTACAAATTTATTTCAAAGCAAAACAGTATTTTTAAAATGTGAACTCTGCAACTATATGTAATGACTATGGAAAATTTTTATATTATTCTTTTCCTCACTGTTGGAACATCAAAGTTTTAGGTTTTCTCCAGTGACTAAACCAAATACATTCTTCAGTTTTGTCTTACTTTTGCTTAATTTTTTCTTATATCATTGTTTTGATTTTTCACAGTACAAAGGGCTTTGGCACTGAGCACAGTTATACTTTTCTTTTCAGATGTAACTTTGTATAGGTTGTTCTGAGTACACAAGATTAGAAATAAGGGACTTAAAGATTGACTCTGGGTTCCCTGGGGCTGGCTTGCCCTCCTGGTAGCTTCAGTATTTGTTTGGTACAATGGGCCAACTTCACAAGAAAGAACAGTATTTAATCATGGTAATTAAAGACTGTAAGCCTTGCATTCAGCAGATGAAAGCACCCAGTGAGTTTTAACCATCTTTCTTATTTTCTTATCATTTTCTTCAGTGATCATTGTTGGGTTAATTGTAATATAGTCACCATGGGTAAATCTCAAACTTATTTTCCTGTTATGGGAATGTTTTTAGGTTTCCCTGTGCTCCGAGTGTCCTTTTTCTTAGGAGAGTATATACATTGTCAGTTTATAAATTTCCCAGCCAACAAATCTTTTATCCAGCACACCTCCCACTTTTGCTTATGTCCTAACACACAGGAACAGGACATGTGGATGACAGGTTTGGGGCAGAGATAGGCAAAACCAGTGGCCTCAACAGAGAGGAGCCCTAAACATAAGAGAGGGACAGTGTGAGCACGAAGGTTCATAGCTAGATAGGGACTGGTCACATAATACGGGTCAGTATATGTTTGGTAATTAACTAAAAGGTGAATAAACCAGAACCAAGCATGCAGCTGAAGTGGCAGGAGAGAGAGGGAGGAAGGGAGAGGGAATGAGTCAGCAAGAGCAGGAGCAAATGAAGGAAGATGGGGGAGGGGTGAATAGGCAAATGGCAAGAAAATAGGATTCTAGAGACAGAAATGAGAGTGCAAGTGATAAAATCTGGTGGACGCCTCTGAAGTAGCCAGAAGGAGCAATAAAGTTGCCTTCTATTACTGTTCTCAGAGTTAGCTGTTTCTTAGGAACAGTGGTTTTGAACAATAGCTTGGATATTTTTAGTAAAAGTAGTAAGGTAGGTTATGGTAAATTCCCATCACTTCACTTGGCATTTGGAAAGGCCTAATTTATAATATAAACAGATAATACAATGATCTCTTTGCTTCTGGAGGCTTCTTAATTGTATTGAGAGATCCTAAAGGTAGTAGAAGTACTCATCGTGCTGTGGTTAAACATTTATTTCCACTTCTACCCAGCAACCTGCCTGGGAAAAATTCTCAGGGGCTCTGGGAATAAATATCACATCATAGACAATCTAAGCCTGAGCTGCCATGTCCTGGCTTTCCAGCAGCTATTCTAATCTGCTAATGACTATTCTGCTTTGCCTTTCTTGTAAAGGAGATGGTAATCCTCAAATTAAAGACAGCAAAAGGGAATTCCCTGGCGGTCCAGTGGTTAGGACTCCGCACTTCCACTACAGGGGGTACGGGTTCTGTCCCTGGTCAGGGAACTCCCGCAAGCCTCGCGGCGAGGCCAATAAATAAATAAATAAAATCTTTAAAATTAAAAAGACAATAAGATACTTACTGAAATTTCACAGTGTAACAAAGCCCAGGCAAAAATCTCATTGGAAAGAGAAAGCAAGTGAACTTAAGTGCCCACTAGGTACTTTATATGGTTATTTCATTTTTCCCATTTTGAGCACAGGGAAGTTTAGTAACTTACTTTACCCAGGGTCATACAGTAGGAAAACCTGAGCTAGGAATGTGTTTGTCCCATGTTTTCCTACAGATTTCTGTCTTGCGTGTAGACCGAGCAGAGGCCAGATGCCGGGCACCTTCTACCCATTACCCCTTGCCTAATTGTAATAGAATAGTGGGACATAGTTGTTAAAGTGTTAATTGATGCAAAGCCCTAGAACTTTTCCCAGCGAAACAGTAGGATTTCCTGTTTCATACGGTGCCCCCAAATTTCATGCCTTTGTTACCTCCAAAATCTTTTATGGCCTTGGGTGATCTAGGTTTTGAAACATTTCTTTCCAAAGTAATTTAATCATTTGGGTTGAATACTTGTGCCATATGTGCAACTGAGGAGCTCAGAGCTACCCCACCCAAGCCATTTTCACCCACTGAAACCTTTATGCTATGAATAAAGTATTCATATTCCATAATACCTATATGGGAAAAGAATCTGAAAAAGAAAGAATATATGTATATGTATAACTGAATCACTCTGCTGTACACCTGAAACTACCACAACATTGTAAATCAACTATACACCAATAAAATTTTTAAAAGAAGTATTCATACTCTGCAATTTTGAAGTTTCTGGGAAGGAGTGGTTTTATATGTCATCAGAAAAGGTAGGAGGTATAGGTTGGTACCAGAAAAAGAGCTTTGAATCTAGGCACCTGTTAAGTTAACAGGAACATGGTTCTACTTCAAGAGAGAAATAAAGCATAAATCTGAAGAATATCATGAGAAAGTGTGAGATTGGCAAAACCGTCCTGTAGTGTTGTGGACTTCCTTAGGAGTAAATTATAAATAGGCTGGGCAAACACAGGAAGAAGGACACAGGAAAATAAAAAATAAGAACATCTGAAGAGATGTTGGAAAGATGGGGATTTTACTGAAAATAGAAGTGAATCCTACAACAAGAGTAGTTACGAACAAATAACATGGGTCAGCGTAGATGTTCAATAGTTAGGAGTGCTTTAAGGAATTGAGAAGAAACGTTTTCGTCTCCAGTTGGGCAGAAAGTTTTCATAACAAGAGAAGAAAGGATGAAATAGTGACCTTGGTAAAAGAAAGTGAAATCTGGATTCTTTCTTGCCATATATAAGTTTTTCAGAAGTCTCTCTGCCAGAGGTATTACAGAGAGAGGAGACATATACCACTAAATTCAGGGAAAACCAATCTTAATTAGTATAAATGGGCAGTCTTGAAATTACATTTTGAGAACTGGAGATTTAGACACTTGCCATCTCTAATTATAGGCAGTGTGCGTAAGTGGAGACAGCCAAGAATGGGAGCAAGGAGAAAAGTTTAGCCCAAGTTTTCCCACTGTTTTTCTGTGAGTTACTATTAACCTTGTGCCCCTGCTATGCCTCAGTTTCCTTATTCATGTAACGGGAAACCTCCTCTTTCTTATTGAGTTTGCAGAACTTCCAGGGATGAATGAGGTAATGTCTGTAAAGGCCTTGAATCCTTAAGGAAAAAGTGCTATATAAACACAAGGCAGCATTGTTTTACATTGAAACCAAAGATCTAACTTTCCGTAGAAATGGAAATATCCTATTTACATTTCTTATAGCTTTGAAAAATATCAGAATGAAGAGATAACAGTTTCATTTTTGAAGAATTTTTGATGGATTCTCAAACAATAGTGACTTAATATTTCCCAGTCCTTTCTCTGACTTAATAGAGCAGAATTCTGCTGTGGTGAACCCATCACATCTGTGATCTTGAGAAGTTTGTTTCTTTCAGAGGAGCTCAATGTGGTCGTGTTGAAATACAGTTATGAGCCTGCTTGGTGAGAATGACCACTTTTGCTTCTACAACTCCACAGCCTTTCGTGCCAGTTTGGAGGGGACACTTGGCCACAGCCATCTTTTCCATCTACCTGGAAAAGAACCCCAGAAAAAAAAAATCCAATTGCCATACCTATTTTTGTTTTGTAAAATGGAATTGAAACCACTATGCAAGGACCAGGCCAAAGGATTCATTAATATTTGGTCCTTACCATAACTGGATTCATCTCTGAATTCTCAAAGGAAGTGGTCTTACTAGTGATGAACTACTGAAACATCAAAAGTAAGGTTTATTACAGTAGTCTGTGGGAATATTAGTGAATGTCATTGCCCCCCAAAATGAAAGATACAAATGGTTGAGCTGCCTCCTGCCTCCAGTGTAGAAGGTGAGATTTCTTAGGAAGCCAGACAGTGTAAAGGGACAGATAGTAAATACTTTAGGCTTGGTGGGCCACTTGTCTCTGTTGTAACTATTCAACTCGTGTTATCTATATTCAGCTCTTGTTGTCCTTGTAGCACAAACATAGCCTTAAACAGTTTGTAAATAAATGAGCTATATTCCAATAAAGATTTATTCACGGACACTGAAATTTGAAATTTATGTAATTTTCACTGCTGAAATATTCTTCTTTAAATTTTTTTCAAATATTTAAAAATGTAGAAACTATTCTTAGTTCTCTAATCATGCAAAAGTAGTTGGGCCAAATTTGACCTAAAGGCTATATAGTTTGCTGATCTCAGCTCTAGCATGGCAGCTACCAAAACTCCTTATTCTTTTTTATCGCTTAGTTCAGTTTGCATAACATAAGAATTACCTCGAGACTTCCCTGGTGGTCCAGGGGTTAAGACTTCATGCTTCCAATGCAAGGGACGCGGGTTCAATCCCTGATGGGGGAACTATCCTGCATGCCGAGTGGTGCAGCCAAAAAAAAAAAAAAGGGATTACTGCAAGGAATACTTCCTTATTCCTTATATATAGTCCACCCTTTTCTAAAAAATAAATTTATTTATTTATTTATGGCTGCGTTGGGTCTTTGTTGCTGCACACGGGCTTTCTCTAGTTGCGGCGAGCGGGGGCTACTCTCGTTGCGGTGTGGGGGCTTCTCTTGTTAGGAGCACGGGCTCTAGGCACACAGGCTCAGTAGTTGTGGCTTGTGAGCTCTAGAGCGCAGGCTCAGTAGTTGTGGTGCACGGGCTTAGTTGCTCTGCAACTAAGTTCCCGGACCAGGGCTCAAACACGTGCCCCTGCATTGGCAGGCGGATTCTTAACCACTGAGCCACCAGGGAAGTCCACATTCTACCCCTGAGGCACTGTAATGAGAGAACTTACAGAGCGAGAGCCATATCCCTCATTCTGTGGACTTTTCACAGTGTAATATGCTGCTGGATTGTGAACTTATTTTTCCATTTATTTTATTGAAGTATAGTTGATTTACAATGTGTGTTAATTTCTGCTGTACAGCAAAGTGATTCAGTTATACATTCTTTTTCATATTCTTTTCTATTATGGTTTATTACAAGATATTGAATATAGTTCCTTGTGCTATACAGTAGGACCTTGTTGTTTATTCTAATATTATAGTTTACATCTGCTAATCCCAAACTCCCAATCCATCCCTCCCTTACCCTCCTCCCCCTAGGCAACCACAAGTATGTTCTCTATGTCTGTGAGCCTATTTCTGTTCATAGATAAATTAATTTGTGTCATATTTTAGCTTCCACACATAATTGATATCATATGGTGTTTGTCTTTCTCTTTCTGACTTACTTCACATAGTATGATAATCTCTAGGTCGATTCATGTTGCCACAAATGGCATTATTTCATTCTTTTTTATGGCAGAGTAGCATTCCATTGTATATATGCACCACATCTTCTTTATCCATTCATCTGTTGATGGACATTTAGGTTGTTTCCATGTCTTGGCTATTGTAAATAGTGCTGCAGTGAACATTAGGATGCATATATCTTTTCGAATTATAGATTTCTACAGATATATGGCCAGGAGTGGGATTGCTATATCATAGGGCAACTCTATTTTTAGCTTTTTTGAGGAACCTCCATACTGTCTTCCATAGTGGCTGCACCAGTTTACATCCCCACCAACAATGTAAGGAGGGTTCCCTGGGTTGTGAGCTTTTTAAGGGTGAGAAGCATCTTTTATTCATTATAGTATTATTTGCATATCACTTAATCCAAAGAAGAGACTCAACAGATGTCAAATTGATGAAATCTCAGTATATAAACTCTTCCAGCAGGATTTCACTAGCAGTGAGATCACCAAGTTAAGTGACAGCTTCTTTCTTTTATGTATACACTCTCCTCTTCAAGATCTCAGCCTCTTCTTTATTTGCTTATGCTAACAATTCTTGATTAACTGTATTAAGGAAGAAGAATAGAGATATGAATGAATAATTCAAGATATTAGAATGAAGTCCTCCAAATTTTTTCTACAGGGATTTGGTGTAGTCAGAGACATGTATATTCACTATTACCTATAAACTTAGAGCATCCAAGAACTGCCTGGCAAAAGTTCTGGAATTTAAGCCTTTTGAAGGTAGGAATTATGTGTGGTTCTCATAAATATAATGGCTGTAGTAGTGCACATCTTCATACATAAATGGCCCATCAGCGGGTAGAAAATTATTTGGACACAATCACATTGAAACAGTTGTCATAATTTGTCAACGTATTGCTTGGCTCCACTCTCAACAGTTATAGTTCAGAAAAGATAGGACTCTAGATCTCTTACTATGCTACCTAAAAAAGAGAGTAACATTTTTTTTTTAATATTTATTTGGCTGTGCTGGGTCTTGGTTGCGGCATGTGGAATCTTCATTGCAGCATGCGTGTGGGATCTAGTTCCCTGACCAGGACCGAACCCAGGCCCCCTGCATTGGGAGCATGGAGTCTTAACCACTGGACCACCAGGGAAGTCCCAAAAGAGAGTAACTTTAAAGAAGGAATGTACAACTATCTGTGTGCAGCTTGCCCAAAGGAAAAATTTTTTTTCACTTAAAAAATTATTTTGTTAAGTTATGGAGAAAACTAATATCATTGAAGGTTTAGAAAAATACATAAAAGAAAGATTTAATCTCTCTACTCACAACTACTATTCTCATGTGTACTTCCTTAGTCTTTTTTTTTTTTTAATTTATTTTTGTCTGTGTTGGGTCTTCATTGCCGTGCGTGGGCTTTCTGTAGTTGTGGCAAGTGGGGGCTACTCTTCGTTGTGGTGCAGGGGCTTCTCATTGTGGTGGCTTCTCTTGTTGCAGAGCGCGGGCTTTAGGCACGCGGACTTCAGTAGTCATGGCACGTAGGCTTAGTAGTTGTGGCTCGCGGGCTCAAGAGCGCAGGCTCAGTAGTTGTGGCGCACGTGCTTAGTTGCTCCGCGGCATATGGGATCTTCCGGGACCAGGGCTCGAACCTATGTCCCCTGCATTGGCAGGCAGATTCTTAACCACTGCGCCACCAGGGAAGTCCCCCTTAGTCTTTTTTTTTTTAATATTTATTTAATTTATTTATTTTTGGCTGCGTTGGGTCTTCGTTGCTGTGCGCGGCCTTTCTTTAGTTGTGGCGAGTGGGGGCTACTCTTTGTTGAGGTGCACAGACTTCTCATTGCAGTGGCTTCTCTTGTTGCGGAGCACAGACTCTAGGCGCACAGGCTTCAGTAGCTGTGGCACGTGGGTTCAGTAGTTGTGGCTTGTGGGCTCTAGAGCACAGGCTCAGTAGTTGTGGCGCACAGGCTTAGTTGCTCCGCGGCATATGGGATCTTCCTGGACCAAGGCTTGAACCCGTGTCCCCTTCATTGGCAGGCGGATTCTTAACCACTGCGCCACCAGGGAAGCCCCCCCCTTAATCTTTTTATGTATATATTTTCATTAAAAATTTTTCTGATTTAAATATAAGATGGGGGTCTGTTTATCAAATGGGAAGGTGTAAGTTTCAAACAGTGCTGAGGTTCTTTTAGCTTTATTATCCAATATGTATTTGAGAGATGAGATACTAAAGGGATAGAATGAGTTAAATGTCAATTTGAATATTATGATTGGAAAACAGTTGAAATATTGAAGATATTGAAAACAGTTCTAGGCAGATAATAAAAAATGTTAGAGAATAAGTTGCTGGGGCCCATCTATGTTTGTCATGTCTCCTGTATTGAGGCACCATCAACTATAGGAGCTTCGTAGCCTAATTTGAGTATAAAGGCTTTGTTCAAAATCCTAAGATAATTCTCAGAACACCATATTTCAGTTCAGTTAGCTGCTGGGATAACCTAATAATCAGTCAATAACTAGACCACCACCAGCTGTCACAGATCATACCTCACTTCTATATACTAGTTTATAGGTATCTTATTTAAAATTCTAGGATTTCGGGACTTCCCTGGGGCGCAGTGGTTAAGAATCCACCTGCCAATGCAGGGGACACAGGTTCAGTCCCTGGTCCGGGAAGATCGCACATGCCATGGAGCAACTAAGCCTGTGCTCCACATCTACTGAGTCTGCACTCTAGAGCCCACGAACCACAACTGCTGAATACCACGAGCCTAGAGCCTGTGCTTCGCAAAAGAGAAGCCACTGCAATGAGAAGGCCCCGTGCCGCAATGAAGAGTAGCCCCCGCTCGCTGCAACTAGAGAAAGCCCGCATGTAGCAACGAAGATCCAATGCAGCCAAAAAAGATATAAATAAATAAAATGCTAGGATTTCAAGGGTGACAGATTTTCTAAGGAAACCAACTGTTAAATACAGCGTAGTCTTATTTGAGTTTAGGAGCTAAAGTTGGCACACAGGTGAAAATCACACATAATCAGAGTCAGCCTTGAAAAATCTCTCAAATTGCCCATGGCTTATAGAGTGTAGTCTAACTGGATTTGTGTATATGATCATACTCAGTAAATATGCATGGTATGGATGTTCAGTATATACAGTGCTGCAGAATTTATGTAATAAGGTATGCATCTTCAAAATATGGTAGTTTTTTTTATTTCTTAAACTTTGGTTTGGCCAAGCATATATCATGAAATTTAAGTAAGTGGATTTGATGCTTATACCATTCCATGTCTCACTCTTTTTGCTAATTTTTATGGAAGACTTGACCTAGTACTATGTTAGCTGTTTGCCTCTCTGTTTTCTATCTGTAAGCTCCCTAAGGAGAGAGTCTGTGTCTTACTTATCTTTGTTTTTTCTTCTCTCCCTAAAGCATCTAGTGTAGTGTCTTGCGCATAGTGTTTAGGAAGTGATGGTTATAGAAGAGCAAGAGGAACAGTTATGTGTGTGTATTGGTAAACACCATTTGATTACAAAGAACAGAATCTATTCCAATTAGCTATGATTCTAAAGGAGAATTTACTGAAAAATCATAGGGACATATCATGGAACCAAGGAAGGAAATATACAGGTCTCACTAGGGATTGGAACAAAGCACTTAGAAAGCCTCTAGGAACCAAAACAACTGCTCTTTGTCCCTGGCTTTCTGTCTAACTCTTCTGGACTCTGACACTATATTTGACCCTCCTTCTGCTTAGTGTCATAAAATCTTATGCCTTGGCTTCTGTTAGCCCTCTTCATCTGCTATGTGTTACCAGCCTTCTCTGCATCTCCTTACATTTGGTGGAAAAAAGTCTTTTATGCAGCCCTTCTCCATTTAAGCACCAGCAGAGATTGACTGGAGTCCTGTATCTCAGTTGCGAGCTCTGGCACTTCCCTGGTCGTCCAGTGGTTAAGACTCCACGCTTCCAATGCAGAGGGCACAGATTTGATCCCAGGTCGGGGAACTAAGATCCCGCATGCCACACGGCATGGCCAAAAAACATGCAAGTTCCTAGGAAAGAGACCGGCTGACTTAGCTTGGAACAGCCTTCCAGTTCTGGTCCCAATGCTGTGATAAGGGTGCGCAGGATCACATGGACTCCATCGCTCAGCATAGAGCACGTTCTCTAAGAATGTGGCTTAAAAACTGGGAGAAGACAGTTGACAGTGTGACAAGAAAATGGTGGACTCACAGACCATACTTTTCTTTCTCTTCATGTAACCGTTGCTAGAAAGCAAAACATTTTGCCTTAAGGCAGTTCAGCATCTTGAGATTCTCAAAGTGGGGAGTAGAGCCTGAAAACAACAACCGTGTGATGTCCTGGCAAAGGGCAGTGAGTACTCCCAGAAAAAGAACTCCCTCTTTCACTGCTGATTGTGCCTGTGTTTATTGTACTTATCATACGCTTGTTGGGAAAGAATAATCTTAAGAGAAAAATCTGCTTTGGGCCTGTGTTAAGAGAGACAGAGCTTCTCATACTTAGAAGGGTCTGGAATGATGAATTTAAAGCCATTTCTGCCAAACTTTCACCCTTTGAAGGACCTGCTCCTTTCAGCATGAGTGGCATATTTGAAATAAATAAACATTAGGGCAACAGCAGAAGCCTCATATTAAAAACAAACAAAAAGGGTTTCCCTGGTGGCTCAGTGGTTGAGAGTCCGCCTGCCGATGCAGGGGACACGGGTTCGTGCCCCGGTCCGGGAAGATCCCACATGCCGCGGAGCGGCTGGGCCCGTGAGCCATGGCCCCTGAGCCTGCGCGTCCAGAGCCTGTGCTCCGCAACGGAAGAGGCCACAACAGTGAGAGGCCCGCGTACCGCAAAAACAAACAAACAAACAAAAAAACCAAAAAAGTTAAAGTCCTGTCCACTGGGTAAAGGACGAGGAGTATATTTGGATATACTTTGCAGAAGGAACAGCACCAGTGTCACTGTTGTTCCTCTCAGGGAGAAGAACCTAAATATGAAAGTGTGCTTGGGTTGGTGAGTCAGTAGCAAGAGCCCATTATGGGTATATGAAAACCATCTCTGTCTTGAAACAGACTCACAGACATAGAGAACAGACTTGTGGCTGCCAAAGGGGAGGGGGTGTGGGGGAAGGATGGATTGGGAGTTTGGGATTAGAAGATGCAAACTAGTTTATATAGGATGGATAAACACAAGGTTGTACTGTATAGCACAGGGAACTATATTCAATATCCTATGATAAACCATAACAGAAAAGAATATAAAAAGAATGTATGTATATGTATAACTGAATCACTTTGCTGTACAGCCCAAATTAACACAACATTGTAAATCAGCTATACTTCAATCTTAAAAAAAAGCTCTGGGGGACTTCTCTGGTGGCGCAGTGGTTAAGAATCTGCCTGCCAATGCAAGGGACACGGGTTCGAGCCCTGGTCCGGGAAGATCCCACATGCCGCGGAGCAACCAAGCCCGTGCGCCACAGCTACTGAAGCCCATGCGCCTAGAGCCCGTGCTCCGCAACAAGAGAAGCCACCGCAATGAGAAGCCCGTGCACTGCAACAAAGAGTAGACCCCGCTCGCCACAACTAGAGAAAGCTCGCTCACAGCAACGAAGACCCAATGCAGCCAAATAAATTAAAAACAAAAACAAAACTCTGTCTTACAGTATATGGAGCAAACTTCAGACAAGGGAAAGTGTGTTGTGCTTTTCATCTTTTCCTCTTAAAGAGTGTGTGTGCATGTGTGTACATTTCCAAATCTACCTACCTTGTCCAGAAAACATTTTAAAAGGACATTTAAATGCTGCTATTGATTTTACAGCGTAAATCCAATCTGTAGCAAAAATTTTGTGAAGCAAAAATAGAAAGGATTGTTTCATTTGCTGGGCTTGGAAAGGCATAATTGTCATACTCCGTACTAGGTTGCTGGTCTTTGATGGAGCTAATTTAGTCATGATAGCACTATGAATTCCTTTTCGTTCTTCCAAGGACAAAACATCATGACTTTTAACCTTTATTAGCTAGCTACAGTAGTTAGCCATAAATAGGAACAGATATTTCTGAAACTCAACACTCAGCACACTTCTGGACTAGGATAAATTCTTTGGTTGTGTGTCCTTTGTGTTATTTTCCATAGTTTCGAGCATTGGGACATTTCTCATGTTATGGCTAACAATGTACTCTATAGTATCGTGAAATATAAACATAAAAGTTCATATGTAATGCTGTGAGAGACTTGTTTATCTGTTAGAGCCAAACCCTTGTGGCCCTTCTCTGCTCCTTAAAACTCTCAAATAGCTCTAAGTTACATGAGGCATAGAGAGTAATTATCTTTAATTATGTACATAAAATTTATTCCTCTCTCCTGCAAAAAGAAAAAAGCACCACTTCTATTTTAGATACTTAGCTGGTGAAGACTTGTTGGGCCAGTAATTCCTTTAATTGCAAATAGGGAGTTGTGAGTTTATTATAGAAATTGTGTGGCCTGCATGCACCTCACAGTTACACAAAGTACTGACACCTTTTCGGTGCATTGTTTTGCAGAGTACAGAACTGCTAGAGATATTTGCTCAGTGTGAAGGCAGAATTTGTTATTTGAATTTTGACTTCTTTTAAGGATCTTCATGAAAAATAGAAGGCAGAGTTCCAAAAATAGACCCAAGTAACTTATATGTACGTGGCCTGGGCTGGAGTGTGGTGATTAGTTCCAGAAAACCATTATAGTGCTTATGCAGGCAAAGGTTTAGAAAAGGTCAAGCACCGAAGCCTGTCAGAGGAAGCTTGCTTATAAGTTTGCACAGACCCTAAAGCTTCTGATGTCATTTTCTCCCTTTAATTCTTGATCATACTTTACTTTTCTGTCTTTACTCACATCTCTCTTACTATGTACCTGCATGTTTCTCTTCCTTCTATGTCTTCAAAGCCATTCTTCAGACATGAAGAATAGCTTAGTGGCTGCCCTTAGAGAATGCTTTTTGAAGGAGGGCAGAGGCAGAAGTCTCAGTGACCATCATAGGACTGACCACAGCCCTCAGTCACTCCCCCTCCTTAACTCATAGTTTGTCAAGGTTAATCATTAAGAGAGAAGGTAGCATTTAGCATCCCCAAAGCTATGGAGTACTATGGAATGAAAGAGATGAGTCGTTGAAGTGAATTACTCCTATGGGTTATGAGAAGGTGAAAGCCTGTATCTACTGTCTTGTATTAAAACTCAGTGAATTCCTTTCCGGTATCTCTCAGTGTCATTGTGAGAGAGAATATTTTCCTTAAGTTCCAGTAACAGACTACATGATGATAGATAACGCCTCACATCTGTTATCAAAATGATAATCCAGTTGCTAGCTAAGCCCTTTTGTATTTGTAGAATATAATGTATCTATATGCATACTTAAGACAAAAACCAACAAAAAAATCAAGTGTTTTTTTTTTTTTTTTTTTTGCGGTACCTGGGCCTCTCACTGTTTTAGCCCCTCCCGCTGCGGAGCACAGGCTCCGGACGTGCAGGCCCAGCAGCCACGGGCCCAGCTACTCCGCAGCACGCGGGATCCTCCCGGACCGGGGCAAGAACCCTAGTCCCCTGCATCGGCAGGTGGACTCCCAACCACTGCGCCACCAGGGAAGCCCAAAGATCAAGTTTTAACCTTTGTGACCAATATTTTCATCTTTCAATGACTTCTAAGTAAGTGCTTTATATTCCATCCCCTTAAAAGAAGAGTTTGTCAGCTCTGTACACTTCTGCACTCTTTTGTGCTTTCAACAGTCTGACACACTTTTAACTTTTCTCTCCATTTTCCTCTTTCTTTATGCTTCATATTGCTTTAATTCACCTTTTCTTACCAACCTACAGAGTCTCTTACTAATAATTACTTTAGTCATGGTGCAAGGAGATGAAGTTTTCACTAGCAAGAACGCAGCATCAGCTGTGTCCATAGCACTACGGTGAGTAATTTGAGGGCCACAGAGTTATAAATAACGTGGTCACTGCCCATTGGAAGGAAAATGTAATGTTTATTGAGCTTTCATAATGTTTTTTGTAAGACATTGTTGTACTACTCTCAAGGAGCTCACTAAGGTATGTAAGTAACTATAACACACACAGAATGTGTGGAATGTTATTTTTTTAAGTTACATATAAAATTATATGGAAGTTCTGAAGGGAAAGATGGTTTCTAATTATGGGAAACAGGGAAGACTTTTTAAAGAGGGTGGTGGCTATGGGGCTGAACTTTCAAAAAGAGGTATGATTTACTCGAACATGTTCAAATAGAAGGGTAAAGAAAGCTTTCCAAGAATAAAATAAGCTAAGGCCCAGAGGCAGGTATGTGTCTGTTCATACATTTATTAAAGTGGTGTTCACTGAGCATCCCACGTGGGTTAAGTACTGGTCTAAGCTAAAGCCCTGGGGATACAGTGGTGAATAAGAGTAGGCATTGCCCCTAACTTACATTCTAAATTTATTTATTTACTTTTTATTTTCGACTGTGTTGGGTCTTCGTTGCTGCACACAGGCTTTCTCTAGTCGCGGTGAGTAGGGGCTACTCTTTGTTGCGGTGTGTGGGCTTCTCATTGCAGTGGCTTCTCTTGTTGCGGAGCACAGGCTCTAGGCACGCAGGCTTCAGTAGTTGTGGCACACAGTCTCAGTAGTTGTGGTTCACAGGCTCTAGAGCTCAGGCTCAGTAGTTGTGGCTCACGGGCTCAGTTGCTCTGTAGCATGTGGGATCTTCCCGGACCAGGGCTCAAACCCATGTCCCCTGCATGGGCAGGTGGATTCTTAAACACTGTGCCACCAGGGAAGCCCCCACTAACTTACATTCTAAGAGGGAGACAACCTGTGATTGGCTCCAGGTAAGCAGAATCAGCAGTTCTAGAGAGTTTCAGAGGAAGGAGAGGGTTATGGGCTGGAGAAAGCTTCTTGGTCAGGATCATACAGATTGCTAAGTACAGAACCTCTTGTCTGCTCCATTGTTGTATGTAAGTCAGCCTCACTTATATCTTTCATAACTTCTCACAGAGCTGAACCACTAGCCACATGTGACTACTGAGCACGTGAAATGTGGCTAATCCGAATGTGCTCTAAGTATAAAATACACACTGGGGGCTTCCCTTGTGGCACAGTGGTTAAGAATCTGCCTGCCAACGCAGGGGCACAGGTTCAAGCCCTGGTCCAGGAAGATCCCACATGCTGCAGAGCAACTAATCCCGTGTGCCACAACTACTGAGCTTGTGCTCTAGAGCCCGCGAGCCACAACTACTGAAGCCCGCGTGCACAGAACCTGTGAAGCCACCACAATGAGAAGCCCGCGCACTGCAACAAAGAGTAGCCCTCGCTTGCTGCACCTAGAGAAAGCCCACGTGCCGCAACAAAGACCCAATGCAGCCAAAAATAAATAAAATAAAAGTAAATTTAAAATACACACTGAATTGCAAAGATTTAGTATGCCAAAAAGGGTTGTAAAATATCTCAATAATTTCTTTTAAATTCTTATTGAAGTTTAGTTGCTTTACAATGTTTTGTTAATTTCTGCT
The DNA here is from genome assembly GCF_963455315.2 of Globicephala melas. Lineage (NCBI taxonomy): Eukaryota > Metazoa > Chordata > Mammalia > Artiodactyla > Delphinidae > Globicephala > Globicephala melas. Next base: position 69,636,290 of record NC_083315.2, read on the forward strand.
GTACAGCAAAATGAATCAGTTATACATATACACATACCCACTCTTTTTTAGATTTCCTTCCCATTTAGGTCACCACAGAGCATTGAGTAGAGTTCCCTGTGCTATACAGTAGTTTTTCATTAGTTATCTTTTATATATATAGTAGTGTATATATGTCAGTCCCAATCTCCCAATTCATCCCCCCTTTCCTCGTTGGTAACCATAAGTTTGTTTCCTACATCTGTGACTCTATTTCTGTTTTGCAATCTCAATAATTTTTAAATTGATTACATGTTGAGGTGATCATATTTTAGATATGAGTTTAATAAAATCTTATTAAACTTAATTTTACCTGTTTCTTTTTACTTTTAAAATGTGACTTCTAGAAAATTTTAGATTAAATCCATGGTTGTCATTCATAGCTTGCATTATATTTCTATTAGTGCTGTTATAAGGCAATGCTAAGGTCCTAGTGTATACTTAGTTCTGTTATTAAAGATGTACTAAGGCAATATGGGTATATAATACTCAGATAAAATCCTTATTTTTCCTTTTCTTCATTCTTTTGATCTTTTTATTTACTCAGATATCTATCTCTGCCTTTTCAACTTTGTTAATGGCCTTTGCCATAATTTTTAGAGACATTTGCTTAACTAGTAGGTGGTTCAGAATTTAAAGAAACTCCAGGTGAGAGTAAAATAGTCTTAGTTTTTCTAATTTCGGAGAGCTGTTACCCTGCTTTTGCCGCTGTGCTTTGAGCTACCTGTATGCTTGCTGGTCCCTCAGCCTGCAAGATTATTCCCTCTCCGCACATTCCAGCCTAATCCGCTCTTAACCATCCTTCAAGACTCAGCCTATAACCCCCGCTCTCTGTGAAGCCGTCCCCAATCCCTTCAGTCAAGGTTATATGCTTCTCTTTATTGTTCCCTTGGCACTCTATTCTCACTTGTGTTGTTTGATGAATGGACAAACTGACCACCAGACATTTTAAACTTAAATGAATTTGAAACTGGAAGCAGGGACATTGCAGCACTTATTCCTTAGATTAAGTGAAAATCAGCAAGATAAGTAAGTTCACTTTGCCTCCTTGGAAGTCTTCATGCCTCCTCAGTGACCAGAATTATAAGGTCATCTCAAATTTTCCACCAAGTCACATCTGTTCTGACTGGAGAGGTGTTTGGGTGAAGGCTCAGATGAGGAAAGAATGGCAGCCTGTAGCATCTGTTCCATTGACCAGTTCTGTGGCAATCCAGTTAACCTCTACTTTCCCATTCAGAAAATGAGGGTGACACTTGGTACTTTACTCTTCCATGACTATTTTGATGCTTAAGGAAGGGTATTAAGTATTAAGAGAGTTCAATAATAGGGGACACTCTGCTTCTGTGCTATGATTAGACTGTATGCTTTAGTGGGTTTGTTTTTTCAATCAGGAGACTTTTGGGAAAAATTTGTTAAATGGGTCCAAAGTTAATGAAAACATATGCTTATCTGCTTTTTATACTTTCTATATTAATCTAAACATATGCCACGTTGCCCTCTGAATTCCTAATGATATGTTTAATTTATTAGGTTTAATTTAAAGGTTGGTATTTGTATTAGAAAAATACTACTAATGCACTCCTGATAGAATCTTACCTGTGCTTTTTGTAAGTAAAAAATTACTCTTTCTTTATTACTTGAGTTCATAACCTATCAACATCATCAGTATCTTGTGATTGTCCCTTAGGTTCACACACAGACTACGGTTTACTGACTCTTTATTAAATTGGTTAATCTCCTATGAAAGTAATGTGACCCAGTAGTCCTCGCTGCCACTCTAGATGTCCGTGGACTTCAGGGTGCAGATAGGTATATGTGGTATAGTAAAAGAGGCTGGGGGACTTCCCTGGCGGTCCAATGGTTAAGACTCTGTGCTTCCAACGCAGGGGGCGCAGGGTTCAATCCCTAGTGGGGGAACTAAGATCCCATATGCTGCACAGCACGGGCAAAAAGAAAAGAGCCTGAAACTTGGAGGCGGAAGTGGGGTTTTAGGTCTTGGCTATTACCACTCAGTGTATGACCTAAGCAAGTCACTTCAAATGAATTTCCTTACCCATAAAATGAGAATAGTAGTTCCTATATGTACTTGTTAGGATTAAATGGGAAGGCCTATGTAAAAACACTTCATAAACTGTAAAGCAGTTTATGGCCAATAGACTTTTGTGATGCAAGTATGCTTTGAGTGGAAATTTCTTATTGTAGTGTTGAACAAATAATGGGGGAGGAAGGATTCTCCTGACTTTGAAATATCAATGATAATTTTGACAAAAACCTAGGAGACTCCTCCAAACATGCTGCTGCTGGCTACGTGTAAGAGAGGAGGTAACCTAGTGCTGGGGCTTTGAGAAGAATGAGTCAAGGCAGCTTCTGAAAACATTTTTAAATACTCTATGGGCCTGGATACTTAAGTAATAGGACGGTAGTACTAAATGTGAAAAGAGCACTGGAAACAGACCAGGGACCAGAGAGGATTTAGAACTGGCAATGTGGCAACATATACTAAAATGTTAAATGTGCATGACCCTTGACTCAGCATTTCCTCTTCAAGGAATCTACCCTCAAGATGCATTTGTATTCATGCCCCAAAATGTAGGCACAAGGATTTTTTTTGCAGTGTTGTATGCATATCTGTCTAGACACATTGCATTTTCAAATGATAGCGTGCAAGCTCACTTAATTGAGGGAGTGGGGGGTTGGGGAGAGAATTTCTTGGCTCACAGGACTGAGAAGTCCAGGATTCTCACCTCAGGCCAGCCAGATCCAGGACCCGCATTGTCCTTGGTCCTCAGGTTTGTGGTATACTTGTCTGTCTGCTTCTCTCAGCTCTGCTTTCTCTGTGTTGGTTTCATTCTCAGATAAGTAGTCTACCTGTTCTCATGTGGTTGTCTCTGGTAGCTTCAGGCTAAGCTCCTTCCAGTTTAGTGATCGAGGGGGACGAAAATCGCTCCTCCTTCTCTATAGTTTCAAAAAGGCCCAGAGTTGACTCTTATTGTACCGACATAGTTCAAGCTCCTATCCTTGACCCAGTTCCCCAGGGCAGGAGGATAGAATCCTCTAATTAATCTGGCTTGAGTCATATCCTTGGGGTGGCAGTGGGAAATGGCTTGACCCCACTTTAACCACATGTAGTAACAATGAAGGAATGGTGCTTTCCTGCTGGAAGAGTAAGATGTTATCAGAAGAAGGAAGAAAGGATGCGTGTCAGGCGAAAGCAATAGCTGTTCACTATAATGTCTATTTCTAATAACAAATATACGGTTACAACCTAAATGTCCATCAGTACAGGAAAACTTAAATGTGATACATCATAGGGGGAGATATGATGTAACTTTTAAAGTGAATGATGTGCATACATGTGTTGACAAGGAAAAATGTCCATTATATAATATTAAATTACAAATGAAGTTGCAGAAAAGTATTTTTAATTATGTGTATCATCTATTATGGATATGAATACTTTTTATTCATATGTTTCTGTACTGCTTTTGGTTTGCTATTCTATTTATTTAAAATTAGTATATATCACATTTATAATTTAAAAAACTAATGTCCCAGGTGGCCCCCATTCCAGATAAGGAACTGGAATTGACAAATCAAGAACTATAGAGATGGACTTCCCTGGTGGCACAGTGGTTAAGAATCCGCCTGCCAATGCAGGGGACATGGGTTCGAGCCCTGGTCCGGGAAGATCCCACATGCCGCAGAGCAGCAAAGCCTGTGCACCACAACTACTGAGCCTGTGCTCTAGAGCCCGTGAGCCACAACTGCTGAGCCCGTGCACCACAACTACTGAAGGCTGCGGCACCTAGAGCCCGTGCTCCACAACAAGAGAAACTACCGCCATGAGAAGCCTGCACACTGCAACGAAGAGTAGCCCCCACTCGCTGCAACTAGAGAAAACCCGCGCACAGCAATGAAGACCCAATGCAGCCAAAAATAAAATAAAATAAAATAAATAATAAATTAATTAATTTAAAAAAACTATAGAGAGATGGACAGATGATGTAAAAACTGTAAAATAGTATTCAGGTAACTGATATAAAAATATCGGGACTTTCCTGGTGATGCAGTGGTTAAGAATCTACCTGCCAATGCAGGGGACACAGGTTCGAGCTCTGATCCGGGAAGATCCCACATGCCGCGGAGCAGTTAAGCCCGAATGCCACAGCTACTGAGCCTGCTCTCTAGAGCCCGCGAGCCACAACTACTGAAGCTCTCAGGCCTAGAGCCCGTGCTCTGCAACAAGAGAAGCCACCGCTATAATAAGCCCGCGCACTGCAATGAAGAGTAGCCCCTCCTCGCTGCAGCTAGAGAAAGCCCGTGGGCAGCAACGAAGACCCATCGCAGCCAAAAATAAATATTGGGAACCAAGGAGGTGGGTAGGACAGATTAACCAGATTCATCTGCCTGTGTAGTAGGGTAGCAGATTTATATCCTGGAAGGATAATGGTAACCAAAAAGGCATGTGGTTTGGAAGAAGTGGGGTAGGGAGCACAGAGAATAACTTTGGCAACCACATGAATGAAAGGGAAGAAGAACGAAGGCGGAGAATGTTGGCAGCTTAGTATAGCGACATGAGCAGTGATTCTGGAGTTGAGAGGTCTGGTTGTGTTACTTGGGCACCCCATCAGCTAGGAAAGGTCACACGATGTCTCTCAGGGTCTCTATCTCATATGTAAAATGGAGTCATTAGTATTTTCCCTGTTTTGTTCATAGGATGACTGTGAAATTGAAGTGAGATGGAAAAGAGCTATGTATGTAAAGAAAAGATCATATAATTCCAAGTTAGACAGGACCAAAATAAAGAATGTGTCTAAAAATGGAGTGGGAGAAGAAAAAGATAGGAAGATGTCATCAGACTTCCTTTGCACATTAGACAACTTAGATGGCTAATTTCGTTGGTCATTTAATCTATTTGGATGGGCAGGTGCTTTATTGAGAGATAGGAAGACGTTTACATTTGTTTGTGTGTATGTTTTTCAGTACTGTTCACTAAAATGAATAATTATAAATAGTTCACCTGCATGTGGGAACAGCAAAGACATAACTGCACATACCATATACAACCATCATGGAAGAAAATACACAGAAGAAAGTCCATGTAGAAATACTACAACTCTGAATTACTTGGAATCTTCATATTGGTGGCTTACCCAACAGAACTTCTTAAATATCATTCCCATGAAATCCAAATAAGAACTACTCAGAAATATCAATTATGTTAGCATTCCCACACATTTAAAATCTGATTAATTTGTTTTGCTCTGTGTATTTTAGCATTTTGAGGTTTAAATATTGTGTGTTCCAAATAGAAAACTCAAGTCAATTTCACTGAATTGTATTTATTTATTTACTTAGTACTTATTCTGCCCTTATCTACCATGTGCTTGGACTGGTGCTAGGCACCGATATACAAACATAATTAACACATAGTAGTCACTGCCTTCAAACAGCCTTCTCTTAGTTCATAGGGAAGGCAGATACATGGACAAAGAAAGTGTAATGGGAGTGGGGCAGGATTGTCAGGAAGAGGTTCACTGTACTTTGAATAATCTCATTTTTTTTCTTCTTATTCTTTCTAAATGCCTGCTATAGCTTTCTTTTTAGTTGTTATTGTTCAAATGTGTGTTAAGAAGAATTGATCATCTCTCAGCTTTTGAAGCTCAGTAGATAGTCTGTCTATATAACTTTTTTTTTTTTTTTTCCCTTGGCTGTGTTGGGTCTTGCTGTGTGCAGGCTTTTTCTAGTTGTGGTGAGTGGAGGCTACTCTTCGTTCTGGTGTGCAGGCTTCTCATTGTCGTGGCTTCTCTTGTTGCGGAGCACGGGCTCTAGGCGCGCAGGCTTCAGTAGCTGTGGCACGTGGGCTCAGTAGTTGTGGCTCGCGGGCTGTAGAGCTCAGGCTCAGTAGTTGTGGCGCATGGGCTTAGTTGCTCCACAGCATGTGGGATCTTCCCGGGCCAGGGCTCGAACCCATGTCCCCTGCATTGGCAGGTGGATTCTTAACCACTGCACCACCAGGGAGACCCTGTCTATATAACTTAATCACAGGGACAAAGTGGTAAAATTTCAGAGATTGGGTTTTTTTTTTTATCCTATAAATTTACCAGTTCTGAGCTGAGTTGTCAGTCTTTTGGAGAAGAGAAAGGATCCCCTACCCTTCAATCCCACCCCCAGTACACAACACACTTTTAAAACATTTTTTATCTTTGATGCTATCTGCTGCAGAAGAAATATGTCCTATCTTGGACTTTCTTTCCTGCCTCCTTTGGATAAACAAAACTTTGAACCTGCTTTGAGGCTTAAGGCCTTTGTAATTATGTGTGTATGTAATAGAGAAACTGCAAAAGCTCAATTTCTCTGGCTCGGAAATGTGAGATTATTCCTCTGCTCTGCCTTTCCTCACCTTCTCTTCTCCCACCATACAAATTTGAGCTCATGTTAGGAGCATATGTCTGGTGATACTCCAGTTCCCAAGAGGCCAGTGAACAAGACAGTAGCAAAACATTTTTCATTATAGGTAAGGCAAAGTAATCCTGATTCTTTAATTTTGGGTCTAGCTGTTTCTGTTATTAAATCAGCAGTTTAGTTGAAGTAGATTCATATGTTGAACTGGTTCTTATTGTAAAAAGCCATTTTTTTCAGAGTCAGAGAAATGAGAGGGATTCTGTTCTTTTTTTAAAAGAGAAACCAACACATGTATTGTCTCATATTTTTGTAATAATGCATTGTTTTTATAGAGTTATTTTCTGAGTTTTAAAGCCTATGCTTTCATTTTCCCCTTTCACTTCTTCCTATGGAATATTATCATGTTTGTCTGCCTATTCTTTCTGCTTTCTTGTTAAGTGGACTTATTTAATATTATTATTATTACCCCTGGTGATAATTCCCTGTGTGTCAGTAATTCCCTGACCTCTCATAAACACTAAGGAACATCCAGTAGCTGTGCTAAAAGCCACTACCATTGATGGGACCAAGGACAGCTTAACTTTGGAGAAAAACTCTCCTCTTTTCTTTAAAAATTAAAAAGCAAACTGTATAAATAAAAGAAGGGAATTGCCAAGGTCATTATGTCCTTAAAGTTTTTTTCCTAAAGCCCTGACTTTAGAAGACAGTCATCATCAGCATATACTTATTTTTTCATAGAAATATTTATATGATGTTATTTTTTTTACATCCAGGTATTAATGTAGGTGTGGGACTTATTTGAGTTTGCTTCACATCTAGGTAATTTAGTTTTTCAAAAATAATGAAAGGCTAATTATTAGGCAATAATGTGATCAAATTACCAAAAGCTTCAAGGTGGTTCTATTTCAGTTCTCAGCCTGATGTGTATTTAAAAATATCTCTACTTAGAGTAGTTACTGTTCATAATACATTATGGAATCTTTTTAGGTAACAGCTTGGATGATAGAGAAGCCGTTACCCTTGATTTGGTGTGTTTAACCCAAGTTAAATTTATGACAGACTGAAAATTAGCCATAGTGTTATACATCTCGCTTCCTGTTCTGTGCAATTTGATATATGTGTGGGTCATATGTCCAGCAGGAGTTATAAGAATATGTTATTGATGGATGGAAAGGCTGTTTCATAGTTCCCTGTGAAAATATACACTGTAACTTGTACAGTGTGTATAGAACCTTGCAGTTTTGGTTTATGAGAGATTTAACCTGTGGCTAAAGGTAATATAATGAAATCTGTTGGAAATCCTTCAGAAGAGGAGAATTTGGAATCTACTTCTTTAATTTTCAAGCTTTTATGCAGTTGACCAATTTAGGAGGGAGACCTTAACTAAGTGCTTTTATTTTCAGAGCAGATGAGAGATTATAACAGTACCTTAGTTTCTGAAATACCATGGATCAAAGAATTCAGTGCATATCTACATTGCTTACTTCCCCCACTTCATTGCCTTTACCTCAAAATTATTTGCAGGAAGTACCTTGTTTTCAGCATGTTTATTGCATTTAAGGCTTTGCCCTCATCCCCAATCTTATTAAAAGAGTTCCACCATAACCTTGATTAATTTAAAATTTCCTAAACAATGGATTAGCGATAGCTCTGCAAAAGTAGTGTGAAACATAATATACAGGATTTCTCATTTAAATACAGCCCAGGTGATAAATCATTACTGTACAGTAATCTCTGACCAAAGAGGCAGACTTTCTTAGTGGGCCTGTGTCTGTGTTGTTCACCACCAGCACTGGCCAGTTTTGGGGCAATCATGTGTGAAACCAGACACAGATTGGAACTTGTGTGGGCATCTTTATCTGTACAGACAGTTCTAATAAATTAAGGCCACATCTCCCAAAGAGACTTCTATAGTCAGCAGCACATTTTCTGTAATACCTAAGAAACTCTAAACAGGTCTTTCAAATAGCCTTAAAATGATTCCTTTCAGTAGGTGTTGAGTCCAGTTGTTCTGATGTGAGAGAACTTCTGAAACAGATTAGTCTGTCAGTGTTTTCTGAGTCTTCATAATATATTAGCCGTAAAGCAAAGCAATGCCCTTTATTTCTACCCTCTAGGTTGCACTTCTGAATCACCTGTGGAGCTATGCTTACATCCACTACTAGAAATTCTGGTTTGGTAGGTTTGAAGTAAAGTCACTGTATCTGTTTTCTAAAGTTTTGGAGATATTTCTAATATACACACTTTCAGTTGAGTACCACTACCAGTTACCACTACAAGCTACATTTGAATTTGTACTATGCATATTTTATATAACATGAAGACAAGTTTCATTCATACTGGTGCTATGGCTTTACAAAGAGGAACCTAGAAGGTAGCTAGAAGGAAATCCTAGCTATAATCAGAATTTTGGATTTAAAAGAGAACCAGTCTAGGGACTTCCCTGGCAATCCAGTGGTTAAGACTCTACGCTTCCACTGTAGGGGGTGAGGTTTCGATCCCTTGTCAGGGAACTAAGGTCCCACATGCCACGCGGCGTGGCCAAAACATAAAAAATAAAAGAGAACCAGTCTAAACCCCTCCTCTTTACAGATGAAAAAGAGCAAAGAGGTGAAAGAATTTTCAGAGTTGGTAGCAGAACCAAATCCATGACTCTGACTTGAGCTCTTTCTACACTAGCATCTTGGACCTAGTCCATCTTTGAGAAAAGCCTCAAGGCCACTCAGTAATCTAGAAATTGTCCTGAGCATCCCAAAGCCCAACAGAGTATTGTGAGATTCAGACTATTTAATAAAAGGAGCAATAATGCAGCCAGCAGGAACTCCTCGCATCTTTGAAGTTACTAGGCAGGAGTTACGAGTGACATTACTCACAGTTAAAAATTATAGACATCACCCAGAAAGCTTTTGTGACTTTTTTGTAAACATGGAAATTTCTGGCAAGAGATGCCTAGATTTGGTACCGAAGATTGTCAAGAACAAGATGATCATCTGTCTTATTTTTAAACTGATCCTTAAGTATTGGCAGCAGGTTAGAAAATTATGCCAATATTATATTTCTACACAGGTCTGACTTTTACCTTGTACTTCAGAAGGATATTGTGCCTAGATTTGCAATTTAACCAAGTAAAGGAATAGTATGTTTATTAATTAGGCTTAGATTTGGTTGTTAAAAAGAAAAATCCAAATAACAGTAGTTCAGTCAGGTAGAGATTGATTTTTCTTTTTTTTTTTTTAAAGCTACATGAGATATATATATATTTTTCAAATTTATTTATTATTTATTTTGGCTGCACTGGGTCTTAGTTGTGGCACATGGGATCTTTAATTGTGGCATGCATGCAGGATCTAGTTCCCCGACCAGGGATCGAACCCGGGCCCCCTGCATTGGGAGCCCGGAGTCTTACCCACTGGACCACCAAGGAAGTCCCAGATTGATTTTTCTTTTGGATTAAAATAGTCTAGAGGGAAGGGAAGCCCAACATTAGTGTGGTTGCTTCATAGCTGTCAGGGATATGTTCTTCTAATTTTGCTCCATCCATCTTGGTACTATGTTAAATCTTCAAGGTATCTGATGGTTCTAGATGGCTTCTGGAGCTTCGGTCATCTCAAAGGGGCATACCTCCAACTTGAGTCAGCTCCCTTTTTTTTTTTTGAGTCAGCTCCCTTGAAAGAACTTCCCTAGAACCACCCTATGCAACAATTTCTGCTTCCATCTCACTGGTCATTCCTATTATCGAGGGAGACTGGAAAGTTATAACTGGGCGAGTTGCTATTCACAATAATTAGAAATTTTGTTGTTAAGAAAGAAGGAGGGAATGGATATTGAGCAGGTAACCAACAGATCTGCCACACCTGTTTTGAAGAGTATAATTTTTATATTAGGAAAATCAAATTTTAGTCACATCAAAAACTATTATATAGGATATAAAATTTTAAAGATCTCCAAACTACAATCTACCATGTATCTGATTAATAAAAGCAATAAATCTCTATGGTACTGTTCTGCTTTGGATTTCTCAGTAGAACTCATTGGGAACAGCTGTTAGGTTTTATATCTTTTAAATGAACTGAAGAAGGAGTTCTTCAAAACAACAGGAGAAAAAAAGATAAATTCAACTCTGTTTCCTTTTGGAGATAGGGAGAATCAAAACAACCACAAGGACAATTCAGAGTATACTATATGAAATGGTAGGAGACAGGAATGAGCCTATGAAACACTAAGAAAGAAGTTGGTTAGTATTTAGATGGAATAGGATAGACTATTGCAACACATGAAATAAACACATATCATAGCAATGAATCATACAGATTCCAGATATACAAGACCTGTGCTGCAGAGAAGGATGGGCACATTGGGTTAAAGTTCCAAGTATTAGACATTGTCTTAATCCAGTTGGGCTGCTGTAACAAAATACTACAGACTGAGTGGCTTATAAACACAGAAATTTATTTCTCACAGTTCCAGAGGCTGGAAGTCCAAGATCATGATACCAGCATGGTCAGGTTCTCGTGAAGGCCCTCGTCTGGGTTGCAGACTGCTGACTTCCTACTGTGTCCTCACATGGCTGAAGGGGCTAGGGAGCTCTGTGGGGTCTCTTTTTTAAGGGCATTAATCCCATTCATGAAGGCCCTGCCCTCATGATCTCACCTCCCAAAGGCCCACACCTCTTCAAACCATCACACTGGGCATTAGGTTTTCAACATGCGAATTTTGGAGGGACACAAACATTCAGATTACAGTAGATATAATTACCTCTGCCTGTACCATATCTGTACAAATAAAATGCGAAGATGGAAAGAATTTTGTTGTCCAAAAAACTTACAGACAGGAGCAAGCAGTAATCTGCAGCGTGTACAACTGTAGACTGTGGTGTACATAAGTGTATTAAGATGGAAGTGTTCTCACTGTAAGACCAGATTTTTAGAAGTTCTGTAGCCTCATTCATACCTACAGTTCACATGGTGCCATTTAGCACATATTTATTGAGTGCCTCATATTTACAATACACTTTAAGGAGGAAATTCATGCACAAGTTGCCACGTAGGTGAGAAAGTCTAGGTTTTGGCTTCTTATAACTATGAATTTCAAATCTGGGGAAAACCCAGCCTGTATTTTTATTCCTTTTCCTTTCATAATTACTTATCAGTAACCAAACCCAGTCTGTTGACTTTTCTCCAACTGATAGAAAACAGGAAACTCCAGAGACTCCCTATGAGAAAAGGACCAGGCTGCATCCTCTGTGACCTCAGCCCTTCGGTCTGAGCTCTCCTCAGAGCAACAGTTGGAAACAGTTCCATCTCCTTGTGGCTTTGGTAGTAAGCATAGGGAGTGCAAATGAAACCAGCTAATGCAACAAGGTGTGTTAGCCTGGCCTTTGAGCTCATGAGCCATCTTTTGAACCTTTTATGCTAGTGCGCTTTTGGGCATCCTTGGGGGAGAATAGTTTACGCTCTGATCCAGCAGTGGATCAGGGACCATTGTCTGTCCTACATAGCAGTGGAAATGCCTTTGGCACTCTGGTATTAAATAACTGCTTATTTGAACATATTGTGCAATGGCTTAGCCTTTCCCACACATTACTAGTTCCCTTTGAAGCTGTTGTGCTCAGTTTGAGTTCTCCAGTAGGGACTATGAAAGAAAACAAAAATCTCACAAGTTATATTTCCTTTTTATCTACTTAGTGCTGTTGCAGCTATCTCATATTTTGGTTTTTGTGTCCCTCACTCTGCACCCTATTTTCCCTCTGCTTTCAGGTGAAGGTCTCCCACAGGTGTATTACTTTGGACCATGTGGGAAATACAATGCCATGGTGCTGGAGCTTCTGGGCCCTAGCTTGGAGGACTTGTTTGATCTCTGTGACCGAACTTTTACTTTGAAGACTGTGTTAATGATAGCCATTCAGTTGGTAAGTTGGCGTTGCCATTCTGCAGAAGGCTAGGCGGGGCGGGTCTCCCAGCCACATCCTTGTGTCCCTGTTGGTGATTTACTAGCTGTAGTGACACCTAGTGAATGCACACTTACTGGCTTGGTGGCATTCTAGGAAGCTGGCTGGGGCAAAAAGGGTTAATCCAGAGAAGTCGCACTGCATTTGCTGTTTGCTCTATTTTAAGAATTTGCACCTTGGAGCAATACTCTGACCTTGACTGAAGTGGAAATTTATTTAGGGAGAGAGAGGATGATTAGGAAAAATTGTACAGATGCAAGTAACTTCTTTGTTGTTTTATTTATACGTTTTAAACACATGACTGTAAAATTTTGTCATGTCCTCCCTCTCTCCTTACCATCGCATCAAAGAAAAGATTGGAGATGTAACCCACTGCCCTAAAATCAGATTCTGAAGTTGTGTGACCAAGAACCTGCCTTAGTTCTCTTGCCTCTAGTTTTCACAGAGACTGAGACAGCTGAAGAGGCAGCTTTCTCAGCTCCTACCAAATTACACACTAGTACCACTTTAAGGAACAGTTAAGACAGTTCCTTTGAGAACTTTGTCATCCCCTAAGCAGAAGGATGTCTTTATTGGTCTGAAATGGTGATGGTCTCCACCCAGTTTAAAGACTTGGAAATGTTAGAAAATTGATCTTGACTTTTGAGTCAAAAATTCAAATGCTCATGCTTCCCTTTCTATACTAAGTAGAAAAGCTTTGAAGATAGAAGTGAACTTAATGAAGTTTGAATAATTTTATGATTATTATTTTGGGCTATGTTTACTTTCTCATAAAACCTATACTCCTACCTCTGCTGTTAGTTAGCTCTGTGATATCAGTCCAGTATTAACTTCTCTGGGCCTCACTTCCCTTATTTCTGCAACAAAGAGACAGAGTATAGGAAGGTGTGGGCAGGAGGTGAATGTGGCAGTGGCACCTGTCTTCAAAGGCCACCAACGTATTCTGATTTCCTGCCTGGGAGTAATTCTTGCCTCTCAAATGCTTACTTTCTGAAGTAACATAAAAACACTAACTCTATTCATCATTTGCAAATCATTGCATAACGAAGTAAAACTGTGTATTATCATTTTAGATGAACTGTACTGTCCTTCTCTCTTTTTTTAAATTTTTATTTATTTGACTACACAATATCTTAGTTGTGGCAGGCGGGCTCCTTAGTTGTGGCATGCGAACTCTTAGTTGAGGCATGCATGTGGGATCTAGTTCCCTGACCAGGGATTGAACCCAGGCCCCCTGCATTGGGAGCATGGAGTCTTAACCACTGCGCCACCAGGGAAGTTCCTATCCTTCTCTCTTTTATCTTGATATTTGTCATATATGTATTTGTATCAGGAAATATATTCTGGTTTACAAGAGTAAAGCGGCTCTGGGTGGTGAAGAAATGAGTTTTATTTTAATTTCAAAGCTTTGGGCTGGTAAAAGAAAACGTTCTGATGTATTTTTACAGTAAACTTCTTTAGAGTAGTATTTCTATCATTGTTTTTCTCTCTTTCAGCTTTCCCGAATGGAATACGTGCACTCAAAGAATCTCATTTACCGAGACGTCAAGCCAGAGAACTTCCTGATTGGCCGACAAGGCAATAAGAAAGAGCATGTTATACACATTATAGACTTTGGACTGGCCAAGGAATACATTGACCCTGAAACCAAAAAGCATATACCTTATAGGGAGCACAAAAGTTTAACTGGAACTGCAAGATACATGTCTATCAACACGCATCTTGGCAAAGGTGTGTTTCTTTTCAGCTCCATGAAAGCGGCAGGTTGTTAAAACACCTTTTTATTCCCAAAACACTTTTGTACCCATTGTGCATTACAACTTGTGATTCTTATTGCTTCACAGGGTAAGTGATTTTTGTACTTGAGAAATTAAGATGGTAAGTTAGTGACTTTCCTAAGTATCCTGTTGACAACTTAAGGATTTTTCATTCTTTGTTTCCAAATGCTTAGTTTCTCAGAGTGTGGTACTTGAATTATTGAATTAAGATGATAACATTTTAGTAAGTTCAGTGATGAGTTTTATATTTACATACAAATGACCCCATATATAACCTGAAAAGGACATCAGGCTGATATCTGCTTTGAGGAAGAGTGCTTCACTAAAACATGGACTAGCCTTCTGTTCTCTGTGCATAGTTTCGTGACTCATTTTTCAGGGAGAAGCCTATGTCTTATTCAGTGAAAATATATTTGCCTTTCCATGAGTCTTGAATTTTACGCAGGATAGACAATTTGCATAAATATTGCTAAAAGCTGTAGTCTCACTTGTTAGAGGGACTAGTCCAGGGGAGAGTATTTGCGAGGGAAGCCTAAGGAACAGTGAGAAGGCCCAGTCGGTAGGGCCCTGGGCCCTTGCCAGCTTCTCCAGGAAAGCTTCCCTTTTTATCTGTTTTATATATTGGGCTTTATTGGAAGATTATATTTGAAGAAAAGCTTCTAAGGTGATTGAAAAGATATGTTCGAAAATCACCACCCTAGAGAGTAGACATATAAACAGAATATTAGACTCCTAGACGTAGCTAATTATGTAAGGTATTTAAATACTAACAAACAGTTTACACAATAAGTATTTTACACAGTAGTACATTAAAGCTAATGTAAATCGCTATCAAGTTGCCTCATCAAGTAAACTGCTCAGATATTCAGATGAGGATTCTAGTATTAGTGAAGAGTAAAAATGACATTATAAAGTGGTATGATACAACCCGAGTTGAAATGAATGCTGTCAGGATTTTTTCGGTAACCACATGGATATTCTCACTTAACATAATAGCTTAAAATTAGGCTGGAAGGTTCTCTGGCACTTATTACTGGTGTCACTTTGGACAAGTTACTTAATCTCCCTGAAACTTACCTGTAAAAATAGAGTAACATTTCACAAGGATGTTTTGCAGGTCGAATGGGTGATAATATATGTAACATGGGTCTCTTGCATAGGGCTCAGAATTCCCTTCTTCCTTCCTTTTTACAAGGAGATAGAGTGTGTGGTACATAGTAAAGTCATGATTGTTTGGGTTAACTGACAGAGTCTAGAAGTTGTTCTAATTCCTGCCTCCTGCCTCCTGGCTCAGCATTTGTGTTCTGATTTTGTTATTCTTGTCAGGAAAGGCAAGAACAGACAAAAGATGCATATCCATGTTGTTTGTATACGGTACAGTGTAACAGTTAAGAAAAAGGGATGTAAATTCTGGCTTTTCCCCTTAAACCTATGTGGTCCAGTAACCTTCCTTCATCAGCATCAGTTATCTCACCCACCCTGAAAGATGTATGGTAATAGTACCTTATACCGTAGGGTTCTGTGAGATAATGCATATAAACTGTTTAGTGCTTGATGATAGTAAAGACTCTATAATGTTAGTTATCATTTATTCAACAAAATATGTTTTAAGCATCTACTGTCATCAGACTCAGGTTCCTTTATCTCTTGATGTAGCCATTTCTGCTGGAACTTTTGAGTGTATCTCCACGCGTGGACTTCCTGAGTTCCAGAGTTTTTTTCAGGTCAGATCCAACCTGTCACCGTATTTGTCTATAATGTCCCTATTACAGAGAATACATATAGGTGGTTGTCACATGCCCTTTAAACTCTGGCCATGGTCTCAAACCCAGAGAGGTTTCTGTAGGAACCCTAATCCTATTGGTCTTCAAATGTGTTGCATCCTTTATGTTGTAATGAAGAAAAAGGGAAGTGTATCTTCAAATGACCTGGAAAGAATTACCTATTAATTTTGTGAGGGCAGAAAACAAGGGAAGCAGCCCCGTAAACCTGATATTTACTGCATTAGATTAGCCACCTTCCCACTGATTAAGTCTGCCCATTTTGTATTCTTTAATGTTTGAAGTTAGGGTGAGGACACTGGGTCACCTGGCCCCTTTCCTTCAACAAAATACATTTGACCTAAAATCAGGGATGTGATGCAAGTAAACCAAGCACATCTTTCTGATTGGTTGAAAAGCAAGCCTTTATGGTATGGAAGAATTTTGTGTCCTCCTGGTCTCACTGGTATTGAAACCTTTTTTCTTTGAAAATGAAATATCCTGCATGAAAAAAACAAGGGAAATACTGAATTGAAATTCTGAATTGAATGAATGTGGAGTGTTCAAAGAAATGTGGAAATAAAGCATGGCTCTGATTTTCACTCTCATTTTTTTTGAAAGGCCTTTATGATTTAAATTATTGTAGATTATTTTAGAATTTTAGAAATGGAAAATGACTTTTCAGAGTATCTAAATCAACCACTTGTTTTTCAGATGAGGAAATCGAAGCCCAAAAGGTGACTTGGCCATGCTTAATTTTGTGTGGATTAATAAATTAATAGAAAGGACAGGCCAAGACCTAGATAACCTGACTCAGGAACCATTATTTTTCCTGTTATCCCATATTCCACAGCTTTTCTTCGTGGTTTTAAGTATTTGAAAAGTTACTTTATTACTTATTCCAGTGAGTTTAAATGTGTTTATTATATTTTTTGGTTTTTGATTTTTTTTTAAATCTCATTTTATAACGGCTTTGCTGTGAAGAGAAGCTGGGCTTATTTCTGTAGGGCCGATCAGTCATTGAAAATGTGGAGAGTTTCGCCCTCTAGTGCTCAACTGTCTAAAGTACAACCATTTGTCCCCTGAATTATTTATTACCAAGGGGCCCCCTTACAGGAAGTGGATATAAAAATGGAGAGGCGATGAGTAGGTGTGATATAGTGTGAGAACCTGCAGAGTGTGGTTTCTCTATCTGCCCTGTTTTGTGGGAGGCCTCAACTCACCCTGCTTGTTCTTTCTTTTTTGGTGTATCTTTAGGTTCTGTTAACAAAATCTGTTTTTGTCTGTTGACAAAATCTGTTTCTTTAAGTTCTGTTAACAAAATCTCTTTTTGTTTTCAATTACATATGAAATTTATTGCAAACTTCAGGCAAGCCTTGTAGTCAAAAGCTTCTGATGGCCTTGCTGTTTTGCTTCATTCTTTTTAAGATTATTTCAGTTGCTCTGTATCAGCTCAACTTTATGTTATTTATGTCTCTCGTCAGGGTGCCGCCCCTTCCCATTAGTGACCTCATTTCCAAAAACCTCCTTCAAAGTACAATCTAGAAAGTTGCCTTTTCTTTCTTCATCTGCCCTGTAGAATACTATGCACTCTTTTTCATGCAAATTTCCTGTAATTGGAGGCGGCAGTTAAATGTGTTGTGCTTTTGTATTTTGGGTTACCTGAGTAGCTAGCTTTCCCTGCCTCCCTGACTCTGTTAGGTTTTACTTTCTGCACAAAGAAGACAAAATCAAGTTTAAGATAGCCCCTTATTCTTGCATTTGTCATTTCTTTTGATAAAGCCCAGAACTCGATTCTGAAAAATAAACACATGAAATGTCTGAGATAAATTGTCATTGGCAATTAAAAATGGAAGAATGTGCTACTTCTATTGTCTGACAGCCAAAGAATGTATAAGGTGTTTTCTGAGATGTAGTTACAATTTTTTATTAACTATTCTGCAGTTCTTTACCATCCTTATCTTCCCAATTTAAAGAAAAGAAAGAAAAATCCAGCAACTTGTTTTACATGATAAGCTCTCTGAATGCAGGGATACTGTGTTATGTGCCCACAAAGGGCACCTTAGTAATAAACTTTAAATTTTTCTTTAGGTGGCTATGGGACATGGTACAAATGGGATGGAGCTGAGGATTGTGCCCTGATGTTGGCTTACATTAAACTAAATTTTAAGTGTTAATTTTTATGATGAATAAAAAGCACTAGGCATGTATGCTAGGCATTCTGCAGCTTGTGTCTTTGCGGGCCTAGCCAGAATGGACTCTCTTAACAGCCTCAGCTACTCAATCTGCTGCTCACTTTTCGTGATGGTAACCAAAGAGTAATTGTAGCCCATGTACTAGAAATAACATTTTGTTTAAATTATCTTACTTTCAGGAAGGTGACGGCATAGAGTGAGGGGTGGTTACTCACCATTTGGTGATTTGGACTTGGTTTTAGTTTAGGATTTGCTCTTTTCACTTGATATTTACTTGCCAGTAGCAGATCTAGGCAAAGGAAGTACACGTTGTTTCTGGTTTTGATCTAAAATACTATCCCTGATTTAGATATACAAAGAATTAGTAAGCAGAGCCTTTCCAGAGCAGACGGGTTTCTGAAGGGATTACTTGGTTTTGAACCCCTTTCTGCTTTAATAACTGCAAACATAATGTGTCATCTGTCTTCCTTTTTAGAGCAAAGCCGGCGGGATGATTTGGAAGCCTTAGGCCATATGTTCATGTATTTCCTTCGAGGCAGCCTACCCTGGCAAGGACTCAAGGTATCCTTGGAAGTGCTCAGTGGAGGGCTTTGTTTAAATACTCAGTTGATAATGAAGGGGTTGCTTACTTGATGTCTGTAGGAAGCACAAAGGGGAAGATTGGCTACAGGGATGACAGGCAGGAACGACATTAGTCTATAATGTAAATGCTCACCTGGGCCTTGGAAGCTCTGTTTTGCCCACGTTTGTCTTCTTCCCCTTCTGATCCTTCTTCCTTATTTTCGAGTTTTCCATAGTCTCTTCCCTCATTCCCTCCCAGCCTTGGCAGTGCTGCTTTTCTCTCTGTGTCAGTATGCCTCCTTCACTAACATTATGTAGCAGGCATATTGTTCCCAGGGTGTTGGGGAATTTCTGGAACAAATGGATGATAGCAGCTGCTACACATTTTACCAGCAAGGCCAGCAGGACTAGGTGTGCCCCTAAGGGGAACTGGGAAATACTTGTTCTTCCTATATAGGCGAAGGACCCACCTGAACTAAAACGAAAATCCAGGTTTAACATTGCTGTTCAAGTGTTTAATTGAATAAATGCCTTTGCATAAAATAGCTGTTCCTTGTAAAATGTGTAGTTTAAATAGCCTTCCTTAGGTAGGTGTCAATACAGTGCATTTGTGTCGAAGTTACCTATTAATTATAGTTACAACCATTGTAATGATTACTCTGTGCCTCTGGCGGTTAGACTAGGAAATGGTGAGCTTCTAACCCATTCTCTGTCCCATTAGATAGTTAAATGCAAGACATTTTTGAGTTGTGATTTATTTCAACATGTTAGTATGGAAGGAAACTTAATTGGTAGCTTTGGGTACTACTATACCCCTTCCCTCCCGAAGGGCAGAATGATTCGTTTTGCTGTGCTTTCTTGGACATTGTCCTGAAAAGTGAGGCTTTTATCCCTTCCCTTTGGGAAGATTTTATTTCTTTCCCGTTAAATTCCTCTCCTAACATCTCCTCCATGGTCTTCTCCTAGTCACATATACCTTCTCATTGACATTGACAGCTGTCAAATAGAGTTTCACATCCTGTTTGCTCATTATACAGCCAAATAATGCATTTGTATATTATTAATTGCTTGAAACTTTCTCATGATCCATGAATCATTTTAGTGGTAGTTGTAGATTTAAAACTCCTCCAGTATACTTCAAAACATAATTGCTTAAAGCCTGGTGCAGCAGGCTAGGCAGAGCCTCATGAGAATCCTTGAGACCACATTATTGGTCCATGCTCCAGGAGCCCTCTGTCTACAGTCTTGAGCAAACCAGACTTGGCTACTTTGAGCCACTGACATATAGCAAACCTGTCTGTTAGCCATGCCTGTATCATAGTTAACATTTTTCCCTCTGGAAGCACATTGTGGAAAGGCAGTTGTTTTTTGCTTTTGTTTTTGTTTTAATTTAATTTAATTAATTTATTTTTTATACAGCAGGTTCTTAGAAAGGCAGTTTTCTTACATCTTGTTCTTTTTCTATTCAACTTCACAATAAATATGTTGTGGAGCCATCTGTCTGTTTGCCCCCATTTGGATTAGCAGTGTTTTTAATCTTATCTAGAGCTGATCTAAGGATGAGAAGGTTGAATAACTTTTGAACCCTAGTGGCCATGGGTCATTACTAAGCTGTTATAATTTTGAATTTATTTTCTTATCTTAGCCTCTCATCTCATTACATTTGGTGGTGTTTATCTGAGACTACTAAATGTATTTGCAAGTAAAACTTTCCAGAACAGATGTTTTGTACATATCTAAATATATCATCTCTACTACATTTCTTGTTTGTTAGTATTAGAAAAAAATTGAGACTATCTAACAAATCCTGCCAGTTTGAGTGAAACAGTCATTATGTCCCGAAACATATTGGACCTCCCATACTTAACACCTCTTTCCAACTAACTTTCTCTCTTTCTTCTCTACAGGCTGATACATTAAAAGAAAGATATCAAAAAATTGGTGACACCAAAAGGAATACTCCCATTGAAGCTCTCTGTGAAAACTTTCCAGGTAGGATGCTGAAAGGACACTCCAGCCAGTGTGACTGAAGCTTTGAAGGAGGTGGAGACCATATCTTAGTATTTCTAGATACTCTCCAGAAAATTTATGTTTCCTTTTATTGTTATTTAAATCAAGATAGGTTTTATCACTTTGATTTGGTCCATAAAGAAAACATCAGTGTCGAATAGTCTGTACAGATATTCCTTGCCTGGCCCAAAGCTTCTCCCCATGAGAAGCATTCAGCTAATGAGCGTGGCCTTTAACCTCTTTCCTAACAGAGGAGATGGCAACCTACCTGCGATATGTCAGGCGATTAGACTTCTTTGAAAAACCTGACTATGAGTATTTACGGACGCTCTTCACAGACCTCTTTGAAAGGAAAGGCTACACCTTTGACTACGCCTATGATTGGGTCGGGAGGCCTATTGTAAGTATCTTCTTTTTAACGTTCTCACCTCAGACCAGCACTGTCTCACTACCCTTGCCAGACTTTCTGCTTAAATCTATGGGGGAAAAAAAAACAACATTCCTTTGACTGTAGACGTTCCATTTGCCAGTCTTTTCAAGGTGATGCCAGGGGTCACTCTCACTAGAGTAATAAAGGAGTTACTAACTGTGTTTTTAAGATTATGACCACTGTGTCCTAAGATATCAGAATTTAAGTCAGTTTTTAAGAAGTTTTCTTTGAATGATCCAGGAGCTGGTGCTACATAAGCTATTAAGGTACTTGATTTCCGTCGGGTGGAGCCCAGCACCAGAGGAAACTTCTGAATTTTTTCTTCTGGCCTTGGGTTCACAGGGCCTTAGAGCATACTAACAGTCATCACTGTAGGATGTTATTTTTCTTTTCGAAGGCAAGCTACTCTCCAATGAACTATTGAGGACCAAACTATCTCCCTTTTGCAGATAAGCAAACTGAAAAGGCAAGAAGACTTGAAACTGGCCTTGGTGTAATAATAACAGTAATAATAATTACTACTGTTCTGTTAGAATTAGAATGATGCTGTCCTTTGCGGAGGCATTAAGTTGGACCTGTTTTCCCCATTTGACTTTTTGTTATGTATTTTTTCAGCCTACTCCAGTAGGGTCAGTTCATGTAGATTCTGGTGCATCTGCAATAACTCGAGAAAGCCACACACACAGGGATCGGCCATCACAACAGCCTCTACGAAATCAGGTATGTGTTGGACCTTCATTGTTTCAGAAATCCCCCTTCTTCGTGGCTAATATTAAAATCCAAATTCTTCAGCTTCTCCACTTAAGCGTATAGACTGAAATTAAAGACAAAAGGCTTAGCGTTACTCACTGTTGTGGTGTGGCATTCCAGCATCCCTCAGGGTTGTGTAATAGCACTGAGATGTGGCCAGGTGTCTTACATGAAGCATCTACTCTAGAGAAGCTGGGCCTGTCAAAATCTGTTGGCTGAAAGGGACAGTCTGCCACAGGCCCAAAAACACACTGGATGGACAGGGTAGCCCACTTTGGGTCTCATCTGCAGTCCAGAGTAGAGCTCTCACCCATGCCGGTTTTCCCTTGCTGATTAAGAAAGGTGGGTAATTTGGACTTCCAGCTGACATAGGCATGGACTGGCATCTCCACCCCACCTCTGTCCCTATATCCAGGTTAACTTTATAGCTGGCCAGGATCTGGACCTGTAGTGAAGATTCAGCTTTGCTTTAGGCCATTCCAGAGAAGGCCGTGTCATCCATCCTTCAGTGATCATGGTTTGGGAAGCTAGTGGTTTGGATGAGAGGCTTCTCTCTGCCTAAAGACAGAGGAGGCAAACACCACCCCCTCCCCTGCCAAAAAAAAAAAATCAACAAATTTGACAACGTTTAAAGAAAGGGGTAACTGATTGGGAAGTAAATATGACAGTTTTAATCCTCATTACCCTATATATTGCTAAGAGGAAAATGAGTACCTCAATAGATAAAGAAGCAAAGAATAATAAACAGATAACACACACACACATAATCATATCAAATTAGCTTGTTCCCCGCTCATCCCTGACCTCACAGACATTTTTACAATAAAATGCAAAAAACACTTATCTCACAGATGTACATGTGAAAGTACATAGGTTAAAAATAGAATATAGAATCCAGTTGCACCCTCTAAAACAAAAACAAACAAAAAAGTAGTATATTTAGGTATACACACACACACATACATACAGTAAAGTATGTACACAAATATAGATAGACTCACCAGTGAGTACATACTTTTGGCATATATGTGTGGCATGTTGGGGAAGGAAAAAATATGTGAAGGAAGGAAATCTATATATTAGAGAGTAGATAAAAGAGAGAGTAGGTAGGCAAAAAGATGGGGTTTAGCAAACTATGACCCCTAATTGGGTCCAGAGTTACATACTTTAATCAGAGTACTTGGCTAATGATTCTATTTTGACTGACTTGTGATTTGACAGCAGAGTACTGTTGACTTCTGCAGTCGTTCTCCCCTACCCCCCTTTTAAAAAGTGTAGAGTGCACAGTTCAAATGACATTCTCATGCATTGCTCTTGTCTTTGCAAATTGTTACAAATTCTCTAGAAAGTAATTTGATAAAGTTACAATCCTCTCTGATAGAATAATTTTACTTCTTGGAATCATAATAAAACAATCACAATAAAACAATCCAAGATACAGATTTACTTATGTGCATTAAACTGTCACGGTGCTATTTCTAGCAAAGTTTTAGAAATGATCCACCTATCCAATTATAAGGGAATGGTTATGGATCCGCTCAAATTTTTTATCAAACTGGGTTATAATAAAATGAATTGTAATGCATTTATTCAGTGGAATATTATCTAGCCACTTAAAATAATATTTAGGAAAACTTGTAGCAACCTGAAAATGTTTATGGTTGTCTAGTAAAGAAATCACAATACAAAATTAGAAACACCTCATAATTTTTCTGAAGGGGAAGGGAAAATGAGAAAGTCAATGGGAGGAGATAATGCCAAAATATTAACAGAAGTAGTGTTGGAAGTTGTAGTATTGTGGGTAATATTTTTCCAAACTATTCTTTTTTTTTTTTTTTTTCCCCCGCGGTACGCAGGCCTCTCACTGTTGTGGCCTCTCCCGTTGCAGAGCACAGGCTCAGGACGCGCAGGCTCAGCGGCCATGGCTCACGGGCCCAGCCGCACCGCGGCATGTGGGATCTTCCCAGCCCGGGGCACGAACCCGTGTCCCCTGCATCGGCAGGCGGACTGTCAACCACTGCACCACCAGGGGAGTCCCTACAAACTATTCTATAATGGAGTTATGTTACCTTATAATGAAATATACATTTAAATAGTAAAGGTATGAAAGAAATAAAAAAATAAGTAGTCAGTGAAATCATAACATACCTGCCCATCATAAATATTGAATACTTATTCAAATAATTCAATATTTATTTGAATAAATATTCAAATAGTTTTAGAATATTTGAAAACTAAAATATGTGTTTCCTTTAGTTTCCCTTGTCTTTTCTGCTTCAGTGAATTCATAATCAATGTTGCTGTTTTGAGTGAATTTTAAAGGTATGGGGAAAAGAGATGGTTGAAAACCTAGATTTCCAGGGTGGAAAATGAGGTCATACCTAGTATCTGAGTAAAAGTACAGTGAATTTCAGTGTACTTTCAAGTGAAAAGTCATTAAACCCGGGTATGTAATTAGGAAATCTCATCTACAAGGCAGTAAGCTTCTTTGTGAAGACTTGAGTCTTGAAAGCGTGTTTGATTTTTTTTTTTTTTCTTTTAGGGTTTTTAGTATCCCATGGCTGCTAAGGGATTGAAATTCCCCACATCAGTGCAAATTTTATACCTCCTTTCCAGCAGGATTCTGAATTCTAACTGGGTAGAATTCTTTCTGTACTGTGCACTGTGGGTAAATGGATTTCTAGTGTCTTTTCAGCCTTTACACTGTGTCTTAGTCTGTGGTCTCATTGCTTTGGTTCCACCTTCAGGGTTTTTTCCTTATGCTTTTTTTTTTTTTTAAGATTAATTCTTTGCAAGTTTTGAAATCAGCCAAAGAAGACACTAAAATCTCTCCTTGAGAGAGATTGAAAGGTATTAACTTTAGGGACAGCTAACCTTTCTTCAGCAGTTTTGACTCGGTAAATCTAGCTAAGGACTTGCTATGTGAAAGTATGTCCTGGAGATACCAAGATAAGTAGGGAGTCCTTGTCCTCAAAGAACTGACAAGCAGATAAGCCAGGTGGCCAGATAACTTATAATACAAGGCAGAACAGATAAGCATCCCAAATCACAATCTTTAGGGACTGGAAGGAGACTTTTCATCTAATCTGAGCATGACAAAGAATTTCATGAAAGAAGCTGCATTTGAAATGCTCTTGGAAGAATTGGGTGGAAATGAAAGAGGCATTCCAAGCAAAAAGGAAATATGAGCAACAGCAAGTTATCTAGTTGCATTTTGCTAAAATATATTCTGTGAATAAAGGAGACAAGGCTAGGAAAATAGGTTGGAGCCATTCGATAAAGCTCCTGAAATGCTGGGCTACTGGAGAGTTAGTGCTTAATTTCAGTAGGGAATAGGTACTAAAGGTATTTGAACAGAGGGGTGATAAGATCAAAACTTTGCTTTAGAAATCTTTCAGCATAGAAGGTGGTAGTAACCTGGCAGCCAGCATGGAGACCAATAAGACAGTGAGTTCCCTTGAGAGGTAAAGGGGGTGCATATGGACTGTAGTGGTGAGAATGAAATAAAATTGAAAAATGATACAGGGATATAATCTATCAGAATTGGGAGCTCACATGTATGGCAGGGTTGAGGGAGAAGGATGGGTCAAAGCTGTTGCTGTGCGCTTCAGCTGAAGATGGCTGGCAGGCAGAGGACGACTCTCAAAACCTGAGAGCTCTTTGGAGATGACATTGATGATAATGCTTGAAGAGCCTACTTATTCTGAATAAATCTGCCCATCAATTGTGTGATAGAGGAGAAGGATGAGGAGCTCAGAACTTGGTTTTAGCTTATCCCAAGCCTTAGGCTGCAGGACACTTAAGCTTTTGGGGGCCTCAGCTTCCACAAATGTAAGCCTTGTAAGGGCAGAGATTTTTGTTGTTTTGTTCACTGCTGTATCCCTAACCCCTGAAAGAATGTCTGGAATAGTAGGCACTCAGTAAATAATTGTTTGAATGATGAATGAATGAATCTGTCAAATGAGGAGTTTAGATGAAATCAGATATTTGTTTAAAATATAGATTTTTGGGCTTCCCTGGTGGCGCAATGGTTGAGAGTCTGCCTGCCAATGCAGGGGACACAGGTTCGAGCCCTGGTCTGGGACGATCCCACATGCCGCAGAGCAACTAGGCCCGTGAGCCACAACTACTGAGCCTGCACGTCTGGAGCCTGTGCTAGTGAGAGGCCCATGCACCGCGATGAAGACTGGCCCCCGCTTGCCACAACTAGAGAAAGCCCTCGCACAGAAACGAAGACCCAACACAGCCAAAAAAATTAATTAATTAATTAATAAGGAATAAACTAATACTGTAATTTCAAGATGTTTCCCTCTATCCACCTCCCCTTTAAAAAATATAGATAGATTTTTATTTAACCTTCCAAGAAAAGTAAATTTTAAACTTTTCTTCCTACTTGTTTTTTCTATTTCCACAAAGAGCCATCCTGCCTTGTTTGGCAGCCAGAGTAGGGCTGGATTGTCTGCTCAAAGGGAAGGGTTTGAAAAAACACAGCAGGATCTTGCTGCAAAGCAAGTTCAGGAGATTGTATTAGTTCTCCTCCATCATGATGGGATTTTTCAGGGAAAGTTTGCTTTGCTGGTCGACTGACCAGCATACTGAATTGAATTGAGTATCATTTGGTTCCTAGATACAGTACTAGAGCCCAAACATGGTGGCCAGAGAACTGCATTTAAACTCACCTATATTGAATCTGTCTGGTATTTTAATACCAGGTGCTTAAGATCAATTTCTTTGAACATTAATTTACCCAGCTAGAGAACTATAATTCAGTCATGAGTTTGGGTAGAATAAATGTTCCTAAAAGCTAGATCCACTCAAAAGGATCCCAACGGGTTAGTCTTTTCTGTCATTTTACCCTTGGTATTTGTCCTTTCCCAGTTCCAAAGATGGTCAATCTTGCCATGACTCAGGTTCCTCTTAAAGAATTCTGCATTACCATTCATCAGGAAGACGATGAAAACTCTACTAGTTCTTCCTATTTCTACCCGGCAAAGCTTCCCTTGCATTCGCTGATCAAATTCGATCAGGAAGTAAGTCCTGCCACTATCCAGATAGCTCATATTAAAGTGCAGTACTGTCGAAGGTCTTATGCAGTGTGTTTGTTCGACACACAACAAAATATATATAAATTTATATATATATATATATATATATATAGCATATTGCATTGATTAGCACGTGCATGCAGCAATACACTTCCTTTCAGAACCTCTAGCTTGTGACAATCCTTACTCAGGTAGATGCTACACAAATATATACTACTGTGGTTCAGCAGTTTTGATAGTTTCTCTTTTCTCCCATAGACCCCTTTTATTTGGTAGATTTTCTGTGGGCATTTGAAGAAGGGGTACTTGAGCTAAAAGGTTAGGGAGAACAGATCTGTTTTGAGGTTGGAAAGAGTCATATTGGCCATCGAGAATTATTAAATTCTACCAGACATGGTATCCTACCCCTGATAATATTGAATCCTCAAATATTACTTATTCATTTTTATAGGACCAGCATATGTTTAAGGGAAAGAATGTCATATTGAGTTCTGAAGAAGATATGTCCCAATAAAAGAGTAGTTCAGATTTATTCTGTTTGTGTCTAGGCTCCAAGGGATTAGATTTAAGTCCAGTAGCCTTAAAAAAAAAAAAAAAAAAAAAAAAAGCTGATGAATTTTCCATTCCCTTCCTTTTACAGAGTACTTCTTTGTTTTCAGCGAGGTTCAGAGTTTGCTAGTTTAAGGAGCAGATGAGTTTGCTCAGCGATCACTTGCCTACTTCTGACCCGTGTCTGATTTCCTGACTTGCTGCCTGCTGTCTAGCAGGAGCTCAGGTGTGGAGATTGCACACTCACCCTGCCCCGCTCCAGCACAGAGCTCAGTGCAGAATGAGCTGTCCCTCCTCATTTCTGGGACCTTAATTCCAAGGGGATATTGCAACAAGCAAGTGCAAAACGGAAGTGCAGTCCTTTTCTTAGCTTCTCCCACTCTGTGACCTAGTCTTTGCTGCTCACCTCTGCTCCTAATTCTCTATTCCATATTAAAAGTTTTCTTCCTCTGTCTGTATGCATTGTTCAGTATTTTGTATATCAGCATATACCCTGTATTCTGAGGCACCTCCTTGTAGGAGGTGATTCCAAAGTAATCTTACCTAGATAAATCATCATTCCGTAGGGGAGGTGTCTTATGCCATTTTTAGTAAGAATAGGGCAAGATTTGAGTAGAGAATTTCAAACCTCTAGGATGGTTCCTGCGATTTTTTTTTCAGAGCTTCGCAGAATTGATGCTGCTGTCTCTGTGGGCCTATATAGTATTGGGCTTGGAAATAATCCTTCCAGGTTCTTATCAGTGATTTTCAAATATCGCTGATATTTGATCAAGTTTGTAGAAAACAGGAACTCACTATTGGTACACCTGACAGATTGCACGTAACAGTCCCTGTCTGGCAGAGGAAAATTGGTTCTATTTCATGAGCTTAATGGAGGAGTTTTTGATTTTGTTAAAGTATACACTTTAATAACTTTACCAACTTTTTTTCATTTCATACCTGAGGTCTAACACATAATATAGTGTCCTTAATATACTATATTAAAATTTTGTTTTAATCTTGGAAGTGTGGTAAGACAGAATGTAGTCAAGTGTATTTATTACTAACCTTTTGGTACTATTCAGTCTCTATTCTTGTTAATTACAGTTGAAGACTATAATTATATAAGGAGGCCTAGAAGACTGACATGAGAGGCCAAAATGTTCTGTATAGATGGCAACTTTTAAAATATTTTAAGAGCCATGAAGTAAAATGGATAAAATCCATTTTATAGATGCAATCAACATTAATTTTTCAAAATAACTTTACATAAAGAGTAGGATTTGGTGATCTGTTTGTTACAACAGGAGGAAGATATTTGCCTGCCTTCTGCTTCAGAAAAGTAGCTTTATCTCCAATAAAAATTTGAGAGAATTTTCAAGCCATAGATGGAACTGGTTATCTGAGGTGTTTTCAGACTGTATTTTCTTGCCCTCCTGTTAGTGTCGTTCTCTGTCTGACTGTGAATCGCTGCCAAATGATTGCTGGGAGAGACTTGCTTCCTCTGCCCTAGGCACATGTGGTGGTTTTGACTTTTTACACTAGGCTTCTATGTTTTCCCTTAACTATTTTTTGTAGCTTTGCCTTTGATTTATGTTCTGCTAGGTTGCTGCTTTTTTGATTTCCACATTCACCTACTAGATAGTAAACTAAGCATTTCCACGCAGGTGATGCAATCACAGCTGAAGATTTTAAAGCATTATCCCAAGGAATTCCCACTACTTGAGATTCCTGCTCCTGCCTTTGGGGATTTACACACTCCATTTGGACCTTTGCCTTTCAAGTAATGCAGAGAGATTGGTTTTGTTGAATGACTCTTCTACCCATGGACGCTCCTGATTGCTTTTTAGATAGACATGTTGCATGAATGATTTTTAAGAATGAAGGGTTTACATGCCGATCTCCTCTGCTGGTTTGCTTGGTATAACTGGCTCCTGTGCTGATTATGCCTAATCATAACCTCTGTGTATACAGCATTGCCTAGAGTACCTTTCAGGAACAGATAGACTAGCAGAATTCTGTAGTTGTGAACATTCCTTGCTTTCATTTAGTTTCTAGGCACTCAGTTGCTTTCTAAAACTGGCAGATGAACACTTCTGCTACATCAACCTCTAGATACCAGTCCAGGCCCTTAAATTCCAGAAAAGAATAGCCATAGAGTTTAGTATTATGGTGAAAGTAGTTCCCAAAGTAATAAACCAACAACCCCAGGTTCAAGTCTGTCCCTTGGTTTTGTTGCTTTCAGTGGATACAGAAGGCGTTGGAGAGCAGTAGAATGGTGCCATGTGTTCTTCACTTGTCACAGTGCAAGCATTTATGAAGCAATCTGGAATGCTAGCATTGTTTTTCTTTCCTCAAAAGATAAATAGAACATTGCATTGAGGATGGAGATGGAGTGTAACTTCTGGGCCTTTGAAAAAATGTCTTGCTATTTTCATTTAGACAAAAATGTTAATTATTCCAACAAATTACCTATTTAGCTAGAATTAATATAAACAAATACACAGCCCAGGGAATCAGACAGTAGCATCAAATCAGACTTCTGACATGTATTTCAGTAAAAATAGAAATAATAGCTGATCCAGCTGTCCAGGGTTTTGTTAAGCTTAAAAGCATATGAGTGTTTTACATACGTTTCATCTGCCCTAAAAACAAATGCAAAACAGAGAGCGTTCATGAGAGAAGTAATTGCACTGAACATGTATCATGGAACTCAAAACGGCAGCAAATGACTTATAAATGTCTGGATATTTTTTAAGCATTTAAATTTTTTGAGAACAGACAATTCTATGTAGTAGTTTAGGAGCTTAAACAGTCTACTTAAATATTACAAAAAACTCCTAAAGTCCTAGAGAGAACTGAAGAGGCTATCACTAATAGATATTAGTTATAGATATTACTCATAATATTAGAAGAACAGATATATTCTCAAATCTCCAGTAGTGAGAATAAATGAGATTAAGTACTCTGAGATATGGATGTTGGTTTATAAAATAGTTATGATTATGTTATAAACCACAGTCTTATTTTGGAAAAATGAAATTTTTTGAACTTCTAAACTGAACTTCTGAACTTCTCGGCAGAATTAATTGGGGTGGGGAGATATTTTGAGTAGCTTTGAATCTCTCAAATGTGACAGTATAAAACTAAACTCCTCTTTTGTAAGAGTATATAGCAAGCAAGTTAATACAGTTGCCTTCTTGCAGAATATGCTCATTCCCTGAGGAATATCAGAAAACATGGCCAGGATCTTTTATAGTGCTGTTACCCATGTCACCTCATATTCCATTACTTAAAGAAGATGAGTAAGTTGTAGCTGGTGTACGATGCTTTTTTTGAATGGGAAAAGCCTTTCTGATGATTTATAGATGAGCTTTAAACAACTCTTGTCAATGAGTTACAGAAGGGGGTGAGTGAAATGGAGCCTCAAATTACTACTACTTCGGTCTTCCTTTTCTTTTTTATAGAATACAACATTTATAGCTGTGAACATTTCTAATATTTATAGCATCCTTACTGGTTTTCATGCAGAGCAGCAATATCACGTCCCAACCCCTGCTGCTGTTTATATCAGCAGCAGTTAAAATTTGACTTACTAATCCCTCATTGCTGCCTCTCCAACACCTCATTTTTCATTTTTGTAGAGCCTTAGGACTGTTACAGCTGAGCATCATGATGTTAACACCTCCTCAGCCATCTGGCACAGGGGAAGAGGCACCTAAACAGATTCTTCAGAACAAATATCACATAGGAGCAAGATCAGAATAGTGTGAGATCTAAAAAACAGGTAAAGAAGGAATGAAGAGAGCCTGAATGACAGCAAAGGTGAAAGCAGAACCCAACGAGGTTTTGAATTGCAAGCCCTCCTTTTGCTGGGAAAAGATCTGCCTTTTGCTTTATAGAAGAAAATAGTTCATAGTAGTCTTATCTAAACTTTTTCTAATTCCAGACTAGAGGCTGTTAGCCAGAGGAATCTGAAAAACATTGTAGCCTTATTTCCCCCCATCTTTTCATATTCTTGACCTGTGAACCTGCTTTTGAAGAGATACTTTGTTCATCCTTTTAGATAAGAAAGCATATTCCAGCTACTGCTCATTTTATCGTAGTTGAAAGTCTTTTGGAAGTTTATGTTGAGGGTAGTGGGCTCCCTATTCAAGGAAAAGGCATATTACCTTGATTCCTAATGCTGGGAATTTTCTATATTGACTACTGTCTATTTAGATAGATAGTTAATTAGTGAAATGACTTGTAAGTATGATTATTCCTTTGTCCAACAATCCTAACTTTCTGAATTGGGTCTGCTTAGTGGCTACTGAAATTTTACTAATATGGAAGCTGAAAGGTGATTCCAGCTTTTGATAGTTTTTATTTTTTTTAACCTCCTCTTTTGGTGATCATTGTTTTTCTGTGTCTAGGCAAGGATGGTATGCTAGAGACAATTACGTGTTGGCTCATTAGGCTGAATGAATGTAGCCAAGCTATCTTTTTCTCAGTGCTTTGCAGCAGTTGTTCAAAATCCAAAACAAAAACAAAACCCTTAGGGACACTAATGTACTTGATTTTGATATTGCTCGCTGTTGCTTCACCTTTCCTTCCGTATCTTGCTCTCATGCTTCCTAATGCCTGAGCAGACTGCATCGTCAGAGCGCCGAGGAGAGTGGGAAATCCAGCCCAGCCGGCAGACCAATACCTCGTACCTGACGTCTCACTTGGCTGCAGACCGCCATGGGGGATCAGTGCAGGTACTTACGGCCTTTATTGCCTTTTCATGGCCCTCCCAGCTTAGCTGGTAGAATGTTGGCTTGCTTCTGAAACCCAAGTTCCTTTAGAATGGAAACTTACAGCGAGGTTGAGCTGCTTTTATAGTGAACTGAATATCTCTGTGCTGATTTTCTACCTAGGTGGACTTGTAAGACTCACTTGTTGAGATGATTCTGGGTAGTTGTCATTGACTAAGAAATATCTATATGACTTCTGATACTGATTCCTGGTTAAACTAATCCTACAACCTTGATCCACTCATGATAGACCATAAAATAACGTCAAGGTAGAAGTCTGTTAGTGTCAAGTTGGGAACTGCAAAGAAATATTTAAAATAAGTATTTTGGCGATAGAGGACTGCATATGTAGCTCATTCCATGATGATATATGCCCTGGTACGTAAGGTGAGATTGTTCATTGGTCCAACTCAACCGTTTATGAGTGGGAACCCAAGAAGTTGGGCTATTTCTTTTTTTCTCCCTAGAATAAGTGTGGTCTTAGAGAATTATTTCTGATTTCATTTGGACTGTTTTGAATCTCTATTCTCTCTTGTACTTAAGAACACCTTGCATCTCTTAATTTTTCATATATGTCACTATTTTAATAATCTTTACCTGAATAATTTTCTCATAGTGGTAAGTGACACCACCAGTTGGGGCACACAGGTGAACCCAGAGCTACCAAATGTAAATTCTTATAAAGGGATACGCAAGCCTTTTTCACATAGAAACACATCTTGATAGGCTGATTGTTTCGGATATGCCTTTACATGGAGTGACTCACTGAAGATTGTGTTATTCACAGGAAGTTAGGAGACAGTTTTGTCCTCTAAACCAAAAATGATCTCATAGGAACATCTCACAGGTAAAAATGATGGATTGAACACACCCACTTCTGAAACAGCACTAAAAAAATAAGGAGATTTTTTTTTTTTAAGGTATAAATCCATATAAGAATGGAGAAAACAGGCTTCCCTGGTGGCGCAGTGGTTGAGAGTCCGCCTGCCGATGCAGGGGACACGGGTTCGTGCCCGGTCCGGGAAGATCCCACATGCTGCGGAGCGGCTGGGCCCGTGAGCCATGGCCGCTGCGCCTGCGCGTCCGGAGCCTGTGCTCCGCAACAGGAGAGGCCGCAACAGTGAGAGGCCCGCGTACCGCAAAAAAAAAAAAAAAGAAAAAAAGAAATTAATAGTGATTGCAGCAAAATAAATTGTCAGTATTCCAGATATACAAATAACGCTTACTTTTTAATTAAGTTATTCTAAAATAATAAATGGAAAAGTATAAAAATGATAGTTTCAAATACTAATAATTTATTACATTCGTTAGATTCTTTACAGTTTTTCAAATTGCTTTTTTTCCTAAACATCATTCTATTTAACTACCATAGTAATTACAAGGTAAATAGGACGAAGGTGGTTATCGGCCTAATCTTACGGAATTAAAAACCAGGGCTCAAAGAGAATGTTGATGGTAGAGCTAGGCCTGGAATCCAGCTCTTGGGTCACCTACGTTAGGTTTTTGTTCCACTGTTCATCTAGGCAACTGTTCAGTGGTTTGACGAACTGTACCTTCAACCTGAAATAATTAAGTGGATGCTCTAGAGACCCAGATTAGTTGCCATTGATTCCCAAGTATATTCTAGGTTAGACAGCTGGTGGTAAGGTTACCATTTGTGCCTGATTTGTTTGAGACCAGATACTCATGGATACAGACAAGATGTCTAGTCTGTAAAATGGGGATAACCTCTTCTTCCTTAGATTGCTCAAGGACATGGCTTGTGGGTCAAGCAGCAACATAGTAAGGAGAAATTAGAGAGTATGAGACATGCAAAACACTATAAGCAAGTGCCGTGACCCAAAGTCACCAAGTAATTCACAGTGGTGATGCTTACTATTGCTTTGTTCACATCAGTAGAGGCCAAGACATTTTATTTAACATCTTGTCTAGTGTCTGAATTGTCTACTAAAAAACTTACTGTGATTTCTCCTTTAGCCCTTGTGCTCACAGAATGAATTTACCAGCATTATCACTGGTGTGCAGCCAGAATGTGCCCACAAGAAGCATATATAGGCTGAGGAAATTAACAGGACAACATTAGCATGACAGGCTGTGGTTTCTCCAGTCTGTAAACATTCTCTCCTCAATTTTTCATTTTGAAATTTTTAAATCTACAGCAAAGGGCTGGGGCGGTGGGGGGTGTGTGCAGTGAGCCTGTGTGTATCCTTAACCTAGATTAACAAATGATTGATTTTTGCCATATTTGCCTTAACTCGGGAGGGGTATGTTTTCTAAACTATTTGTAAGTACATTTTATCCCAAAATACTTCAGCCTGCATCTCCTAAGAATGAAGCCATTCTCTCATGTAACCAACAACACCATTGTCATATCTAAGAACATTAATAATTCCATAATAGCTAATGGACAGTCATATCACATTTCCCCCAGTTGTCTCCAAAATTAATTTTATAGTGTTCAGGATCTAATCAGGGTTCTTGCATTGTATTCGGTTGTTAGGCCTGTTGTCTTCTTCAATCTCTTAGTCTCTTAATCTTTTAAAATCTGTAACAGCCACCTCTGTGTTTAAAAAAAAAAAAAAGATTTTTGAGGCATGTCTTTTTTGAAGAATCCAGGCTTGCTGTCATATAGAATGTCCTGCATTTTGGATTTGTCTGTTTTTTTTCCATCATACTTAGATTCAGATAAAACTTTTTTTTTTTTGGCAAGAATACTATATAGATAATGTTATGTAGTATTCATCATATCATGTCAGGAGACAAATAAAGTTAGGTTGTTCCATTGATCAGAGATGCTAAATTTGATCACTAGCAGAAACTTGGGTCTCCCATGGGTTAAGTCCAAGTTTAATATTGTATGTTTCCTTGACTAACTGTACAGCATTGTTTTAATTTTTTTAAAGCTTGTATAATTAATAAGAGTAATAAATAGTTCTGGTTTAGAAATAATGGTGGGTATAGACTTCTGGTAAGTAGTATTCACCTTGTCTACCCTTTCCTCAAAGACTCCTTATACTAAACATTTCCTTCCACCTTCCTCTTTGTAAGTGTGCAGGAAATTTTTGCAAATTAACTGCTAATGAGGACCCCAGATCTAGAGGGAGATTAGAGTAAACATTTATGGAGGGAGAATAACAGTACTATGAACGTTTATTGAGCCATTACCGTGGACCATGGCACTGGGCTAAGCACTTTCTGTGGATGGTCTGCACAGTAACCCAGTTAGGTAAGCAGCATTGTTTGCCTGTTTTACAGATTAGGAAGCTCAGGCACAGAAAGAGTGAGATCTTGCCCAAGGACCCACAGCAAGTAAGTGGTGGAGCTAGGGCTCAGAGCCAGGGCTGAGTAAATCCAGAGCCCATTTCTCATCTGCTGCACTGTGCTGCCTCCATTACTGTGTACCAGCTGTTGTACCACACACTGTCTCATGCATTTTCTTGTATAATTCTCACATCAGTCTGTAAGCAGCAGTCTCATATAGATGAAAAGTTACTTACCCGAGGGCGTATGGTATCTGAACCATTTATCCTATTTTGTTGTTCTCTCCCATGTTTCAGCCTTTTAACAGCAGAGTAGTTTGTCCAGCGAGGTCCCTTTTCCCACTTCCCAGCACCCACATAAACAGGAATCATGTGCTGGAAATGAAAGCAGGTGACAGAAGCAGCTGCACAAGCAGGAGAAGCCTGATCGGTTCCACCTAACCAGATGACAGGAGTGAGAGCCTTCAGTTACAATTCGGGGACCGTCAGTGAGAAATGGGATGACAGTGAACCTGAAATAAAGGTTGTTGAAATAAGACTGGTCTTCCAAGGGAAAGTGTTTCCTTACTGTCTGCCGTCTCACCAGAGAGGATATGGCAGTCTTAATTGAGTAACTTCAAACCGATGGTCCAAAGCCATGAAGAAATTTCTGAAGGAAAGTGTGATTGCTTATAGTTTTTGATGCTCACTATTGATTTCCTTTTTAGAATTTTTTTTAACATCATCACTGAGTCTGTATATAATTATAGCATAATAAAATGAGAGGAATAGAATTAAAGACAGTAATATGACCAAAATTTTTTTACGATTTTTGTGAGGATTAAATTGATATACACACACACACAACACAATGTAGCAGAGTTCCTAACACAGAGTAGGCATTCAGTATGAAAGTTATCATCATTATATAATTAAATCATTGAGTTTTGTGTTCTCACATGATACGGGTCTGGGAGCATTCCCTAAGTTAGGACATTTAGCCCCCCAACCCAGGAAAACAAACATTCCAAACACTGCCTGGCTGTCACCTAAGCTAGAGACCAGATCTCCCTTAGTGACCCTCTGTGGCACTGGCAGGAGGCTCCGATTACCGCGGTGTCAGT
This sequence comes from Globicephala melas, assembly GCF_963455315.2. Lineage (NCBI taxonomy): Eukaryota > Metazoa > Chordata > Mammalia > Artiodactyla > Delphinidae > Globicephala > Globicephala melas. The sequence goes on from NC_083315.2 coordinate 69,672,858, forward strand.
CACACTCTGTCCTTCTGTTTCAGGTGGTTAGCTCAACCAATGGAGAGCTGAATGTCGATGACCCTACGGGAGCCCACTCCAATGCACCAATCACAGCTCACGCCGAGGTGGAGGTAGTGGAGGAAGCTAAGTACGTTCATCTTTCAAGGGGGCTCTTGAGTTATAGGTTGAAAAGCCTTTTCTCTGTCTCTTCCTCTCGTGTGCTGCTCATTTCAGACTGGATACCTCATGCTTGTGCCCACAGCTTTCTTCCTTTGACCATTTTATTTTTTGCATGGTACCTTAAGGCTGCTGCTGCCCTTCTTTAGCTGTGATTTCTGAGAAGACAGTCACATTTTTAGTCCACGTGGATGAAAAGACATAGTGAACTAAAAGAATCCTGGTATGAGAGCTATAGCAGATAGCAGTCCTGAGCCTCTTGGGGCCCTGGAGCCTCTTGCTCCCTAAGGGACACAGAGAGAAATCTACTTGTCTAAGCCATGGGCCATGCTGAACAGCATCTGATTTCTGGTTCTTGGCTAACCACTTTGCATCTATAGTCCTAGACAAGGGTCTCAGAACCCTTTTATTCTCACTTAAATGATTCTGAATTCAGAGAGACTCAGATAAGTCAGTCAAGAAAAATAGTCTCTGCACCTGTTGAATGAAAGAGTCTTGGGATGGAGAGGAAATTACACTAATCCCAAGAGGGTGAAGAGGTTACCCCACTCCCTTTTCTGCTTCTCTTGCATGTTAATGTCTTGCCCTGCCTCTACCACCAGCCCCTTGGTGCTCTCTGCATGGTCTGTGTTTAAACTCTTAGAAAATGGGGTAGAAGGTGAAATAATGGCTGATTCTGCGGCAAAAGCAGCATTTCTATCACTTCTTTCCCTTTTTGCCCCACCCCAAATTCAGGTCCAGATTTAAACTCCAAGGCAACATGAGGTAGGGAGAGAGAAGTCCTTCACCAATCAGTAACTGCTGCCACACCTGACACGGATGACTTTTCTTATAAACCCTTTGAGAACATCCAGGCTATCCCAGTATCTTGTTTTCAGAAGCAGGCAACATATTTATAGTGATATTGTGCCTTAAGTGATCTCTTGAGCCCCCAACTAGCCTAAGTACAAACCAGAACATGCTTATGCCTCAGTAAAAGGTAGAGGCTAGTCAAGATCTGCGTTCTTCCAGATACAACTTTTCATGGTTGTCCCCCTGCCCACTCCTCTGCTCTGCTGCCCATCTATTAGATGAGCTCACTTTCCTTTCGAGAGGTCGTTTCCTTTAAAAGCCAGGACTTGAGGATTCCTACCCAGTAGATAAAAAGCAACCGAGGGTGACTTGGACTCTCTCTTGTTGAGTCCCTACTGACTGTAGGCAGCTTCAGATGCTCCTCTCCTGGTTAATGTAAGGCCCTAATACGTAAGGAGGACAAGGGAGTGGGGGGGTCAATGCCAGGAGGAGACCATTTTTAGTAAAAGGAAACATGCTCCCTATTCTCAGGGGCTTTGGAAGTTTTAATGGTTCTCACAGTTTTTCAGTTTCCATGACAAAACTTCATTCTCCCAAATAAACAGTGTGGTACTCCTACCCTCTGAGTTCTCAACCTTGGCTGCACTTTGGAGTCTCCTGGGGCATGTTAGAAAATACAAATGCCTGAATCCTGGCTCCAGAGATTCTGGTTTAAGTTATCACGGATGTGGCCTGAGCATCAGGAGTTTTTAAAGTTCCGGTGATTCAAATATGTCGCTGAGGTTGGGAACCGCTGTACTGGGTCTGATGGCAATGTTTGTGGTCTGATCCAAACATTGTCTGGGCTTGAAAGATGGCTGCGCCCGTTCCCATCCCCACCTCACTCCCAATTCACCGTTGCGGCTATTACTTTGAAGGCCAAAAGTTGAGCTCTGGATTTCATACTATACTTTGAGTACCAGGATTGAATTGGGCTT